>NC_054481.1:13473386-14078854 GCF_017639515.1 Carcharodon carcharias | reverse complement strand
GACTGGGCAAGTTGTACAATCTCCTTGCAAAAGCTGGCCATGGAGCAGTCCCTGGTGGAGGCTCTCACAGCCCTTTGCAATGTCATCATTCCGGTTTGAATCAACCTCCCCCATGGTTCAAGCTAACAGTTCAGCCTTGCAGTGTGGCTTAGGAGAATGCCTGCACCTGAGCTGAAAGCACAGCATGCAGTCCAGTGGGTGAAGCTGCCACCAATCGGTCAGATGGAACGGACAGAGATGGGTGAGGTTCCAGCAGTCATGCAGCGCACTAAACTCCAGTCATCCAAGTGGTTGCCAACACTCTCTGGGGTGCATCAAGGGACCTTCAGACTTAACCAAGGGAGGTTCTTAGAACACCCAAGATAACCCACACATCTCTCTCACTCTCATCCTGCAGGAGGAGAACATCAGGAGCGAGGAGTCTGGTCACCTAGCTGTATGCCTCTTGGTGTACAGAAAAGAGAGCGACGGAGGCGCCTGGCTGGGTAGAGCGAGGAACAGCACACTCTGGAAAAAGGGGCGGCTGGGGCTCCCGCACACGCTGCTGAAGAGCCACAGGGAGCTGTCGCTGTTTGGCACCTAGCTCAACCCAGAGCGAGGGTAGAGGACATCACGGCAGGCCTCCACTGCGTCCAAAAGGCGCTCGAGGGACACATCATTAAAGCAGGGGGCTGTAGTCTTCTTGCCTTTCGGGCCCATGTCTTCTTTGCAGCAGTCCTGGGCTGGAAGCTCTGAGGGGTGTTCACATGGCTGCACTTTAAATATGGCGTGCAGCATGATGAAGTGGTGAGGTGATAGCATGGCGGGCAAATGAGAGCATGCCCACCCCCCATCGAAATGTATGGTTTCCCGGGAATGCATGATTAATTAGCAGGATTGGGACAATATGATGTCTGCCATTGCGGCTGGCAGGTAAAAAGTCGTTTTTCCCGCCCACCATCACACTTAGTGCAAATCTGAGATGATTTCACCCAATGAAAGCACACAAAACATCAAGCGGGGCAGCATTTATATTTGCACACTTTCTGAAGGTTTATTCTCCATCAACCACCCACCTATTCCATTTAGCACGAGCATGATACTTGAATGCTTTGTTGAAGCATACATCCAAAGGTTGAACCATGGACGTTTGACTTCCTCGTATAACTGCATGCAGGTGTTACTTTTATCATGGGCACCTCTTGGTCTCATCGGTTATGTGGGATCTGAACATGTCCCACACGAAGAAGTTGCATGCTTTACATAGGCCACTGGGCTGCCTATTTCACACCGTATCGATCCATTATTCACTCCATCCTCGTCTATCCCACCACAGGACATGCACAAAAGCCCCTGCAGAGAACTTGATGTTCAGCATGGTTTTATGTTTGAAAACTACCATAAGTTTTAATTTTGGTCCATTGGTCATGCAGGCTAGTACCACCGTGAATCTTCTCGTGTTTTGTCGTTTTCACTAGAACTGTTTTCAAACCTTTCCACTCCACAGTTCAACTGCTGGGTTGATCAAAATTCATGGGCATTTCATCATGTTGCTGATGTGACTGAATGGGTACTCATGTTTTGGCCACTGTCTGATGATGAATGTCTAGACACTGGTAATTTTGGCACTGAAGTCTTTTAGTAGACTCTGAGCAACGTTGGTCTTCCATTGCAACACTAGACTGTTTTGTTTCATAAAGGAGCTACACCAGCTATCTGTTAGTCTGAAATCTTAGCCGGATTCAGGGTTTTGATTTAGCCTATTTAAGTACATATATACACATTGTATTTCTGGTGACAATGAAACCATTCTGGCGATTTTTGAGGACCCATTCCAATATATGCTTCTCAAGATCAGGATAGTATCTGATCTCTGTTCTGATGTGCATTTGGTTTTAGGCATCTTCTTCAAGGCAAATTCCTTCTTCTATAATTGTCACACTAGTTTTCCACTAACACCAAATTCCCTTGCTGCAACCTCTTCATGTCCTCTTCACAACACACTTTCCTACCTATCTTTGTGTTATCTGCAAATTTAGCTACCATGTCTTCACTCCCCTCATCTAAGTCATTGATGTAAATTGTAAAAAGTTGAGGCCCCAGTACAGACTCCTGTGGGATGCCACTCATCACATCCTACCAATCAGAAAAAGACCTTTTTATGCATACTCTCTGCTTTCTGCCAGCCAGCCAATCTTCTATGCTTGCTAATATGTTACTCACTACACCATGCGCTTTTATTTTCCTTAATAATCTTTGATATGGCACCTTATCAAATGCCTTCTGGAAAACCAAGTACAGTTCATCTACAGGCTCCCCTTTATCCACTGCACATGTTACTCCTTCAAAAAACTCCAAAAATTGGTGAAACATGACTTTTCTTTCATAAAGCCATGCTGACTCTTCCCAATTGCCTTGAGCTTTTCTAAGTGCCCAGCTATAACTTCCTTAATGATCGATTCTAATAACTTCCCCACAACAGACGTCAAGCTAACTAGCCTATAGTTTTCTGTTTTCTGCCTCCCTCCCTTCTTGAATAGAGGGGTTATATTTCCTACTTTCCAATCTGATGGAACTTTTCCAGAATATAGCAAATTTTGGAAAATTAACACCAGCGCATCAACTACGTCATCAGCCACCTCTTTTAAGACACTAGGATGTAATCCATTGGGACTCGGAGACTTGCCAGCCCGCAGCTCCTTCAATTTGCTCAGTACCATTTCCCTAGTGATTTCAATTTCACCTAGTTCCTTTCTTCTGTTCACCTCCTGATTTGTAGCTATTACTGGAATGTTTTTTTGTATCCTCTATAGTGAAGACAGAAATGAAATATTTGTTCATTTCTTCCGCCATTTCCTTTTTATCTACTATTAACTCCCCACTGTCACTCTCCAAAGGACCAACATTCACTTTACTTACTCGTTTCCTTTTTAAGTATCTGTAGAAACTCTTGCTATCCATTTTTACATTTCTAACTTTGTATCATCAGCAAATGCTTTGGGGATATGGATTCAATCCCACCATGGCAGCTGGTGGAATTTAAATTCAGTTAAAAGATCTGGAATATAAAGTTAGGGTCAGTAATAGTGACCATGAAACTATCATTGATTGTTGTAAAGGCCCATCCGATTCACTAATGCCCTTTAGGGAAGGAAATCTGCCATCCTTACCTGGTCTGGGCTACATGTGACTCCAGAGCCACAGCAGTGCGGTTGACCACTAATAGCCCTCTGAAATGTTCAATTCAAGGGCAATTAGGGATGGGCAACAAATGCTCGCTTTGACAGCAATGCCCACGTCCCATGAAAGAATAACGGAAAAAAAACTCCACAAGTCATAGCCTGCCAACTTGAAAATGCCCCATTTATCCCTTCTCTCTCTTTTCTGTTCATTAACCAATCCTTTACCTCTCCCTTATCTTGTGTATTAGTTTTTGTGTGACACCCATTGGGTGCCTTTAGGAAATCCAAGTAAACTACGTGTACCGGTTCCCTTTTATCTATCCTACTAGTTACATTCTCAAAAAAACGCTAGGGCAACATTTTCCCCCCGTTAGGGGGGATGCGCAGGAGTGGGCACGAGCGGGTGGGTTCCCAATCAGCGCTCCCAGTCGGGGGCACGCCACCATTTGATGTCCAGCATGACGTCCGCCAGGAAGCACTATGCACAAAGTGCTGCCTCAGGGAGATCGGCTCAGATTTGAAACTTCAAATAAAGATGCGAAAAAGAAATCACTGCCATGTCCCCTTAGTTACACTGTCACATGAGTCTGGTACATGTCCATAACTTTTATTTTGAAATATTCTGAGATTTTTAAATCACTCATGAAACCTCATCCCGCCTGTGGATGAGGTTTCATGCTTTTTCAGAAGCCCGCCAGGGCTCCCGGCCTGCCTGCCAACCTTAAGGTTGGACAGGCAGGTCTATTAATGATTTCAATTAGTTTTTTAATGGCCTTATTAGGCCATTGACAGGTCGGCGGGTGCGCAGCCGATTCGGCTGCCTGCCTGCCAACCTGAAAATCTAAAGCAGTCCTATTAGTCTATTTACCTAACCAACTTTATCCAGCTCTCTGCTCATACCTATGTAATTGGCTTTGCTTAAGTTTAAGATTCTTGTTTGTGATTGGAGTATGTCACTTTCAAACTTAATGTGGAATTCAATTATATTAGGATCACTATTTCCCAGTGGATCTTTAACTTTTTAAAAATTCATTCATTCACAGGATGTGGGTTTCGCTGGGTGGGCCAGCATTTATTGCATTGATATGAGCAGAGAGCTGGCTAAGGTTGATTGGGTAATTAGACTAAAAGGGCTGGCAATAAATCAACAATGGGAAACATTTAACGAAAAATTCAAATATTCAACAAAAACACATTCCATTGAAAATCGAAAAGTCAGTGAGAAAGATCCATCCACCCGACGTCACCCCGCATCATTTTATTCTGCCCCTAATAAATTTGTCAAACAGGCTTTCCCTTTCATAAAACCAGAGGAATTTTACACCCACAGGATTTTACAGTCCCACCAAAATCAATGGACTTTTGAACGGCTCACTACATTTTACGGCCCTGTCCCTGCCGAAACGAGACCATGGAATTCAGCCCCATGTTAATTTGTTCTAATCATCCTATGCTTTCCTAAGTGCATTGTTAAGATTTCCTTAATAGATTCCAGCACTTTTCTGATGACTGATGTCAGGCTAACTGGCATTTGGACCTGTTCTCTCTCCCTCCTTTCTTGAGTAGCAGTGTTACCTTTGCTAACATCCAATCTGCTGGGACCATTCCAGAATCAAGGGAATTTTGAAAAATCATAGCCAGCACATCTACAATCTCTGCAGCTATCTCTTTTAAAACCCTAGTGTGTAGGCCATCACATCCTGGGGATTTGTCAGATTTCAGACCCCTGTTCTGTTTCTCCACTGATATTAATTATCTTAATTTTCTCACTCTTATTAGTCCCTAGATTACCCTCTTTTTCTGGCATGTGTCTTCTGCTGTGAAGACAGACGCAAAATATATCTTCAATACCTCTGTCATTTCCTCATTCCCCTTTATGATCTCTCCTGTCTCTCCTTCTAAAGGAACAATGTTTACTTTAGTTATTCTCGTCCTATTTATATACTTGTTAAAGCTCTTATAATCTGTTTTTATGTTTCTGACTAGTTTTTGCTCATATTCTATATTTTTCCTTTTTTGTCAACATTTTAATGGCCCTTTGTTGGTTCTAAAACACTCAAAATCTTCAGATTTACGACTAATCTTTGCAACATTATAGGCCTTTTATTTTAATCTAATCCTATCCTTAATCTCCTTGGTAAACCAAGGTGGATGGGTCTTTCTCACTGACTTTTTGATTTTCAATGGAATGTGTTTTTGTTGAATATTTGAATTTTTCGTTAAATGTTTCTCATTGTTGATTTATTGCCAGCCCTTTTAGTCTAATTACCCAATCAACCTTAGCCAGCTCTCTGCTCATATCAATGCAATAAATGCTGGCCCACCCAGCGAAACCCACATCCTGTGAATGAATGAATTTTTAAAAAGTTAAAGATCCACTGGGAAATAGTGATCCTAATATAACTGAATTCCACATTAAGTTTGAAAGTGACATACTCCAATCACAAACAAGAATCTTAAACTTAAGCAAAGCCAATTACATAGGTATGAGCAGAGAGCTGGCTAAGGTTGGTTAGGTAAATAGACTAACAGGGCTGGCAATAAATCAACAATCGGAACACAATTGGAGCACAAGTTTTAACGAAAAATTCAAAATGTTCAACTTGAGAACAGAGTGAATTACTAGGCCATTTCAGAATCAACCACATTGCTTGTGGGTCTGGAGCCACATATAGGCCAGGCTAGGTAAGGTAAGCCAATTTCATGCTCTAAAGGATATTAGTGAACCAGATGGGTTTTTTAATGATAATCAACAATGGCTTCATGGTCATCATTAAACTTTTAATTCCAGATTTTTATTGAATGCTATGGTGGGATTTGAACCCAAGACCCCAGAGCATGACCCTGGGTCTCTGGATTACCAGTCCAGTGACAATACCACTAGGCCACTACCACCTCCCCCTGGTTAATACTAACCCCCAAGATGTTGATAGTGGGGGATTCAGTGATGGTCATGCCATTGAGTGTCAGGGGACAATGATTAGGTTCTCTCTTGTGGAGATGGTCATTATCTTAATTGCCACGAATGTTGCTTGCCACTTGTCAGCCCAGGCCTTGATACTTCCTGCATTTGGACATGGACTGCTTCAGTATCTGAGGAGTTGCGAATAGTGCTGAACATTGTGCAATCATCAGCGAACAACCCCACTACTGACCTTATGATGGAAGGAAAGTCATTGATGAAGCAGCTGAAGATGGTTGGTCCGAGGACAATACTTGAGGAACGGCTGCACTGATGTCCTGGAGCTGAGATGACTGACCTCCAAAAACCACAATCCTCTTCCTTTGTGCTAGGTATGACTTCAAACAGTGGAGAATTTTCCCCGATTCCCATTGACTCCAGTTTTGCTAGGGTTCCTTGATAATGCACTCAGTCAAATGCAGCCTTGATGTTAAGGGCAGTCACTCTCATCTCACCTCAGGAGTTCAGCTCTTTTGTCCATGTTTGAACCAAGATTATAAAGAGGTCAGGAGTGGAGTGGCCCTGGCAGAACCAAAACTGGGCATCAGTGAGCAGGTGCTATGCAAGTGTTAAGCAAGGCTAAGCAAGTGCTGCTTGATAGCATTGTTGATGACCCCTTCCATTACATTACTGATAATCGAGAGTAGACTGAATGGGGCGGTAATTGGCCAGGTTGGATTTGTCCTGCTTTTTGTGTACATGACGTACCTGGGTAATTTTCTACATAACCGGTAGATGCCAGTGTTGTAGCTGCACTGGAACAGGCTAGGGGTGTAGCAAGTTTTGGAGCACAAGTTTTCAGTACAATTGCCAGAATATTGTCAGGGCCCATAGCCTTTGTACTATCCAGTGCCTACAGCCGTGTTTTGATATTACATGGAGTGAATTGAATTGGCTGAAAGCTGTCATCTGTGATGCTAGGGACCTCCGGAGGAGGCCGAGGGGGATCACCCACTCGGCACTTCTGGCTGAAGATTGTAGCAAATGCTTCAGCCTTATCTTTTGCACTCATGTGCTGGGCTCCCCCATCATTGAGGATGGGGATATTTGTGGAGCCTCCTCTTCCAGTGAGTTGTTTAATTGTCCACCAGCATTCATGACTCGATGTGGCAGAACTGTAGATCTTAAAACTGATCCATTGGTTGTGGGATCACTTAGCTCAGTCTATCACTTGCTGCTTATGCTGTTTGGCACGCAAGTAGTCTTGTGTTAAAGATTCACCAGGTTGACACTTCATTTTTAGGTATGTCTGGTGCTGCTGCTCCTGCCATGCCCTTCTGCATTCTTCATTGAACAGGGTTGATTGCCTGGCTTGATGCGAATGATAGAGTGGGAGATATGCCAGGCCATGAGATTACAGATTGTGTTCGAGTACAATCTGCTGCTGCTGATGGCCCACAGCACCTCATGGATGCACAGTCTTGAGTTGCTAGATCTGTTTGAAATCTATCCCATTTAGCAAGGTGGTCATGCCGCACAAGATGGAGGGTATCCTCTATGAGAAGGCAGGACTTTGTCTCCACAACACCTGTGCAGTGGTCACTCCTACCAATGCTGTCAGAGACAAATTCATCTGCGAAGGCAGGTTGCTGAGAATGAGGTTGAGTACATTTTTCCCTCTTGCTGGTTCCCTTACCCCCTGCCACAGACCCAGTCTAGCAGCCATGTCCTTCAGGACTCAGCAAGCTCGGCCAGCGGTGGTGCTACTGAGCCACTCCTGGTGATGGACACTGAAGTCCCCCACCCAGAGTATATTCCGTGCCTTTGCCACCCTCAGTGCTTCCTCCAAGTGCTGCTCAACATGGAGGAGCACTGATTCATCAGCTGAGGGAGGGCGGTATGTGGTAATCAACTGGAGGTTTCCTTGCCCATATTTGACCTGATGTCATGAGCCTTCATGGGGCACGGAGTCAATGTTGAGGGCTCCCAGGACAACTCCCTCCCGACTGTACATCACTGTGCCACCACCTCTGTTGGGTTTGTCCTGCTGGTGGGACAGGACACACCCAGGGATGGTGATGGTGGTGTCTGGGATGTTATCTGTAAGATATAATTCTGTGAGGATGACTATGTCAGGCTGTTGCTTAATTAATCTGTGGGACAGCTCTCCCAATTTTGACACTAGCCCCCCAGATGCTAGTAAGGGGGACTTTGCAGTGTCGACAGGGCTGAGTTTGCCATTGTCATTTCCAGTGCCTAGATCGATGCGGGTGGTCCGACTGGTTTCATTCCTTTTTTGAGATTTTGTAGTGTTTTGATACAACTGAGTGGCTCACTAGACATTTCAGAATGCATTTAAGAGTCAACCACGTTGCTGTGGGTCTGGGGTCACATGTAGGCCAGACCAGGTAAGGACAGCAGATTTCATTCCCTAAACAGCATTAGTGAACCAGATGGGTTTTTACAACAACTGACAATGGTTTCATGGTCATTATTAGGCTTTTAATTCTAGATTTTTATTGAATTCAAATTCCACCATCTGTTGTGGTGGCATTTGAACCCGGGCCCCCAGAGCATTACCCTGGATATCTGGATTACTAGTCTAGCGACTATGACATTAATTAATCCTGCCACAATACTAGATTTAAAATAACTTTATTCCTGCTGGTTCCACAATATATTGCTCAAAGAAACTGTCACAAAAGGATTCTACAAACTTTTCTTCCAGACCACCTTTGCCAATTTAACTTGTCCAGTCTGTATGGAGATTAAAGTCCCCTACAACTATTACATTGCCTTCGTTACAAGCTCCAATAATTTGTTTAATGCTCTGTCCAATGTTATAACTACTGTTATAGGGCCTTTAAACTGCTTCTACCAGTGTTTTCTGACCTTTGCTATTCTTAATCTCCACCCATACTGATTCTACTTCCTGAGTTTCTGATCCAATATCCTTTCTTGCTAGTTTCCTTATGTTATCCTTTATTATCGTGCTTTTCCATTGTGCCTGCCTTTTTGAAATGTGTACCATGGGTATTTACTTCCCAACCTTGGTCACCTTCTAACCTTGTCTCTGCCTTGAAAGGGCTGATCCTCTCAGATCAGGGTAACTGCTATTGATGTGCCTTTGCAATGCCGGCAGTCCCCATCTATGTGGCAAATGAGCCCATCCCCTGAACTTATAATGGGGTTGCCAAGCTTGGTAAGGGCAGACAGGGCATTCCACTCTGTTGCATATACAAATACTGCTAGGTCCCAGGAATCTCTAGTTATGGTTGTAAAAGTACAATAAAGATCACCTCTTAATATTGCACCCAAATAATTATGAATTAAAGCCATCAAAAGTGGCCTCTTATTTAAATACTGGCAGTTTCACCAAGAATATAAGAAACAGGAGCAGGAGTGGGCCATATGGCCCCATGAACCTGTTTCACTATTCAGTCAGATCATAGCTGAACTTCTACATCAACTCCACTTTTTCGCCATCTCCCCATATCCCTTGATTTCCCTAGTGCCCAAAACTCTTAATTTCAGTGTTGATTATACTCTTTGACTGAGTATTCGCAGCCCTCTAGGGTAAATATTCATCTTTACAACATAAACAGTAATCTGCACAGGGGATCAACCACCTGTTCTGGAATTTGTCCAATACCAATTTGTCAATTTCTTAATGCATTGGGTGATCTGTTCTGCCAATTTGTGTCAGCTAGTGGAGAGAAAAATTCACCCTACTTTACCTGAAACATTTTACGTTCCTGTTCGTTCTTAGCCAATTGACAAAAAGTGCCCTCTGCCTTAATGACCCTGTGTCTCATTCAAACACAGCAATCTCACAAATTCAAAGGGCAAAATTCAAATCCCAGATTTGCACTAAGTGTGGTAGCAGGCAAGAAAAAGAACATTTTACCTGCTGGCTGCAATGGTGGCTTTTCACGCCGTATCATCCCATTCCCGCCTTATTAATCATGCATTCCCAGGAAACACGTCATTTCACTGGTGAGCAGCCTCTGATTCACCCGCCATGCCATCACCTCACTGCTTCCTCACACCAGGTGCTATATTTAAAGTGCAGCCATGCGCATGCTTCTCTGTGTTTCCAGCCCAGGACTGCTGCACTGAAGACATGGCCCCAAAAGGCAAAAAGACTGCAGCCCCCTGATTCAGTGAACATCCCTGGAACACCTCTGGACACCTTTTGGAGCTGACTGTTATATCCTCTACCCCTGCCCTGGCCGCAGGAGGCCCATCAGTGTCCCAACTCCAGCTTGGGAGGTGGTGGCAGTAGTGGTCAGTGCCAACAGTGCACAGAAGAGGTTTGCCATCCAGTGCAGAAAGAGGATGATTGATCTCATTCATGCCACCAGGACAAGGCTTCCATCTCAACACTCTAAACTCACACACTCAAAAGCCCATTACACATTCATTGGCATCTTACTCACTGCCAGCTCAATAGGCATCAACATTCACTCTTTCACACACACCCACATCTCCATCTCACCTGATCTCCTCTGGAGACTGCCTCCTCAGCCCTCATCCTCTTGAGGCCACTTGCACAGATCAACATGTGTCCCCACACACACCCTAGGATACCCCCCTTCCCCAGTAACTCCCTAGCCCTGCAGACCCTTCCCTTGTCTGTGGCCACTTCTGCCCCTCCCCCAAGCAAGCCATAGCGTTGCAGCCATTGTAAAGCCACCCCCGCCTTACGGCTTGTCTCATAAGTAGAGACTTGCCTGAGAGTATCCCTAAAAGTGAAGCGGTGCTGCCTGCGAAGCCTGGCACTGATGACCGCGAGTGCTGCCCGAAGCAAGACAGGCAAACAAGCCTCAAATTTCCAAGTGAATTGCAGCTCTCCAGGTGCGTGTCACTTATGTCCAGTTGTGAAACACGTCGGCATGCAATCATGCCAATGTGCCTGGATGATCCAGCCTGGGGGGATGATTCCAGTGAGCTGGGCTTATCATGACATGTAGAAGTTCTCGATGTGCAGTGGCGGGAAATGCGGCCTACCATTGACAGGCAGAGCGGACGATTGCAAACTGGTTTCACGACGTCATGAAACCGATTTTTGGCTTTCCTGCCACATTGTTTGCCCACGCCCACTATGACACCCAATGCCAGCACACACACAAAATTCTGCCCAAAGTGATTTTTAAAGATTAAAGATCTATAAATTGTGAAGCAAAAGTGAATTTTAAAATTAATCAAAACATATTATTCATATTAAAAAAAACTATTTTCCAGAACCATGCCCCACACTACCTTAATCGTGTATGCAATAATACTCTCAATAATACTTAGTTGGAAAGAATGGGCTGGATTTTACCAGCCCCCTGGAGACAGGCTGGGAGGTGGGAGGGTTGATAAAATGGAAGCGGAGTGAACCCCAGTGTCTTCCCACCGTTATGGCAGCAATTAAGCCAAGTAAGTGCCCAATTAAGGGCCACGTCCCACCTCTACTGGCATTTTACCAGTATCAGGTGCCAATGCTGCTGCTTCGGGAGATCGCCAGGTAAACTCTGGGGAGGAGGTCCAACCTTTATGGCCACTCCATGACCTTAGATGGCCCCCCCACCATACAGACAATGGCCTTCCCTGCGGCTGCACACTGCCAATGGAGAGTGCACCCCGCACCCTTGCCCCTATCCTAATCGCATGGACCTGCCTGTCTAGCGCCAGCACGTTACAAAACAAAATGTACATTCTCTCCATGTTGAGGCGCCCTCTCCTTCATCCTGCACCCTCAGCAGTCACCACCTTTAACAGAGACACTGCTGCTGAGCTGCAGGTCCTCTGATTGGGCTGGCATGTCTGGGAGGTGGACCAGCATCCTCAATTGGATTGCAAGTATGGCAATCTCTTAATTGGCTGCTGCCAATAAGATGGTGTCCAGGGTTCCACCACCTTCCAACATGGGGTCAGGATACAGGCAGGGGGACCACTTAGGCTTCTTGGAAATATCAGCCTAATATATGTAACTCAGCTTTACTATTTTAAGACATCATCTTCTCTGTTACAGAATGGGTTTTCATTAACATGCTTCTGCAAAACTGAGTAGGAAGGCTGATGTATTCTGAACTCTGCGTAAAATATACATTCCATATAAAATTAAACACAGCTCACTTACTGTTGATCTAAAAATCAATCAATAATTACAATTGTGCAGTAATTAGCTTTGACAGTTCAAAAGGAAGACAGTATTTCTGCATCTGCTCATCTCTTGAGCCAGAAAATGCAGGTTAAAGCTTCACTTCCTTATCTGGACTTGAGCACGATATCTAGATTCACACACTAGTGCAGTACTGAGGGAGTGTTTCATTGTTAGAGATAGTATCTATTGGATAAAATAATAAACTTTTCAGTTGGTTCAGGTAGGCACTAAAAATCCTGTAGCACTATTTCATAAACAACAAGCACTTCTGAATATGATAATAACATCTTACATTTATGTAGTGCCTTCAACTTTGTAAACTGTCCAAAGGGACTTAACAGGAGCATGAACAAATAAAAATTGACAAGAAGCTACATAAAACAATATTCAGGCAGAAGACTTAAAGGTAGGTTTTGAGGAACAACTTAAAGGAGGAGAGAGAGATGAGAGGGGGAGATGGAAACACTTAGGAGAGGAATTCTGATCTTAGGGCTGAGACGGAGATGCTATATAAAAGTGTACAGCATTTCTTTAATATTATTATAAGGTACACGAACATGATATGAAATTCACAGCAAGAAAAGGGGCTTTCAAAAAAGCAGGATTCAGAAAAATCACTCAAATTCTTGCCATGCACCTTTGTGACTGCCATCCACACTGGGTCCAATACATCGCAGAATAACTCCTACAATGCCCTTAGAACACATAAGGAAAGCTATTGTACCTTAAAAAAGTGAGTGGCCCAATTACCTTAACACTGTGATTGGACCATCTGTAACAGTTGAATCCTATTTTCAATGCAGTTTCCACTAAAGCTTTTCTCATTCTTTTGATACCAGTCTATCAGAGAAAACTGTGGTCAGACAGTGAAGCTATATACCCACTTGCATTGTTTGGTGGAAGTTAAAGATTGCAGGGTCATTTCCTCTGTGTAAAAGTTTGACTGTTCAACATTGCATCTTGAACACTCAACATTACACACACATATGAGCATGGGCATGTGTTTTGCATTTTTGAGGCCAATAATTTTCTTGGAATTTGCTGGCTACAAGGGTGGTAGAAATGAAGACTTCCACTTGATGATTTCAAAACGAAATTAAATGGACATTTGAGGGAAATAAACTTACAAGACTAAGGGATATAGCAGGGGAATGGGACTGACTGGATTGCTCTATAGAGAGCTAGCACGGACCCAGTGGACTGAATCGCTTCCTTCTGTTCTGTAAATTGACTCTGTGACTCTAATTCAAGTTATTATATAATAGCTGGTTCCCACACTATTTTTCGAGTCTTCAGGAAATCAGTAGGATTACATTTTACATTTGGTTCCTGTGAGATGCACAAGCAGAATTGTGACAGCAGGGAATATTGCATTATAATATTACAGTAAAGGAACTAATTTGCCAGATTCAGCCTGGTCAGGAAAAATCACTTGAACAAAGATTGCTAACCAATTCCTTTCAGCATGATTCCTAACAGAGTTTGTCAAGATTGTGCCATTTTATTTCACAGATAGGGTAGTAAAGGATCCAAAGGCAGTTTTTATTTCCATAGGGAAAGTAGTAAAAATCAAGGGGAACAACTATAATTGCATCCAAAAATACTTGTATTAAAAAAAATGATTAAATGATGAGTTTGGCAATCAATGATTTATTTGGCTCACGACATACCTGAAAAAGTGTCAGCATCTGGAAGAGTCTCACATTAGCATGTTTTCTTGTTAAACATAACTAAAATGTGACACAGTCACACACAAGGATTATCCATAATGTATTTGCCCCTCAGGCGCCTAGATACAACACATTCCAACTGTATGACAGAGTGGATGTAATGGACTGAGATGAGAATCATTTCATATACTTCAAGGGTTTAATGGGTGCATTAGCAGAAATGACCTGATTTGTCTTTGAGTCTGATGTCTTGTTTTTGTCATACATATCTTTTCATCCAGTGTAATAAAGGCAAATAACTTCAGTAACATTAAGAGTTGCATTTAACTGGAGATCTATCTGCCTTCCGCTCTAATTCTGCATGTTTACAGTTCTCTGCCATCAGTTCATTTTGTCTCAGGTTGTTTCAGTCTTTTCTCTGTTTGAAAGGATAAGGAGTGGGCTTCAGTTAGGAAGAGGGTTGGAAAAATATTAGGAGTAGAAGAATAAGGATAACAAATGAGGCTGTAAATAGACAGGAGTAGGGAATCTCAAACACAAATAAAACCTGTAGAAAGAAAAGGGGAGATTAAAAAGCATTCAATTGTTAAGATTTGTGAATAGTTCCTTTTTGCAGTGAGAATAAAGCAAATACACCCATGATTAATCTTCTGACGCTAAAGTTGGGGATACAGAGGGCTGGCTACTTGGAACAGATTAAGTGATCCTGGTTCTACAAATAACAGGGACCGTCTTGCAGGTAAACCAGTGTTGCGCAGGAGAGATTAGCTCTCTCTATGTTGGAGCAATCAGACTAACTAATCATATGGAGGACATAAGGATCTATATAGCTAAGTATGTAAGGGTGGCACTGTAACTACAGAAAATAAGATAAGGTGCAAATCAAGTTAGGCGTAGTAAACAAGAGAATCTAAATCATGAATAAAAACAAACCTTATTAAATGCCTTCATTTGGTTGGTAGAAAAGTTCAAAATGATCTGGACTGAGAATATATGTAGGAGAAAGTAACTATAGTGTGAAAACCAAGCATACACCAAAAGTTGGGAGAGAATTTAACATGCAGGGAAACAAGATGGAAGGATAGCTTTAGATTATTTGGAAGTCATAGAAATTTGAATTCAACTTCTCAAAATACCATGAGGAGGCTTGAACTCTCAAACACTGGATTATTCTTCCAGGCCTCCAGGTGAACTGTCTTCTTCACAAACACTAACGATTGAAGTGGTTGATAGAGCAGCTTTCTATCCAAATATTCAGAAATATACAAAAAAAGGTTCACAAGGATGATGCTAGAACTGAGGTAAATATTTATCAGGAAGGATTGAGCAGGCTGGGACTCTTTTTTCTCAAGGAAAGAGAAGACTGAGGAATGACTTGATGGAGATTGTTAAGATTATGAAAGGGTTTGATAGGCTCATCATAGAGAATGTGTGTCTACTTGCGGGCAAGAGCAGAACTGGGAACCATAAATATAAGACAGACACTAAAAATCCAATAGGGAATTCAGGAGAAACTTCTGAACCAGTAAGTTGTTAAAATGTGGAACTTGCTCCCACAAGGTGTAGTTGAGGTGACCAGCATAGATGCATTTATGCAGAAGCTAGATAAACACATGAAGGGGAATGGAATTGAAGGGTATATTGATGGGGTTAGATGAAAAAGGGTGGGAGGACACTGATCAGAGAATAAGCACCAGTATGAAGCTTTTAGGCTGAATGGCTTGTTTCTGCCCTGTAGATATGCAGTTCCATGCCTTCTATATATCACAAAATCCACAAGACTGAAAACCATTACCAAGATGTGGTTTGAACTCGCATTCACTGAATTATTGGTCTTGACCTGTGGAAACAACCCATTGATGGATATATAAAACACAGATTTGTAGCACATTTTTTTTATTCCTTCATGGAATGTGGGCTTCGCTGGCTGGGCCAGCATTTATTGTCCATCCCTAGTTGCCCTTGAGAAGGCGGTGGTGAGCTGCCTTCTTGAACAGCTGGAGTCTATGTGCTGTAGGTTCCAGGATTTTGATCCAACGACAGTGAAGCAAAGGCGATATATTTCCAAGTCAGGATGGTGAGTAACTTGGAGGGGAACCTCCAGGTGGTGGTGTTCCCACCTATCTGCTGCCCTTGTCTTTCTAGGTGGTAGTGGTCATGGGTTTGGAAGGTGCTGTCTAAGGAGTCTTGGCAAATTCCTGCAGTGCATCTTGTAGATAGCACACACTGCTGCTACTGTGCATGGTGGTGGAGGGAGTGAATGTCTGTGGATGTGGTGCCGATCAAGCTGGCTGCTTTGTCCCAGATGGTGTCCAGCTTCTTCAATGTTATGGGAGCTGCACTCACCCAGGCAAGTGGGGAGTATTCCATCACACTCCTGACTTGTGCCTTGTAGATGATGGACAGGCTTTGAGGAGTCAGGAGGTGAGTTACTCATCACACAATTCCTAGCCTTTGACCTGCTTTTGTAGCCGCAGTATTTATATGGCTAGTCCAGTTCAGTTTCTGGTCAATGGTAACCCCCAGGATGTTGATAGCGGGGGATTCAGTGACGGTAATGATTGGATCTTCTCTTGTTGGAGGTGGTCATTGCCTGACACTTGTATGGCACGAATGTTACTTGCCACTTGTCAGCCCAAGCCTTGATATTGCCCAGGTCTTGCTGCATTTGGATATGGGCTGCTTCAGTAACTGAGGAGTCATGAACGGTGCTGAACTTTGTGCAAACATCGGTGAACATCTCCACCTCTCACCTTATAATGGAAGGATCGTCATTGATAAAACAGCTGAAGATGGTTGCGCCTAGGACACTACCCTGAGGAACTCCTGCATTGATGTCCTGGAGCTGAGATAACTGACTGCCAACAACCACAACCATCTTTCTTTGGGCTAGGTATGACTCCAAACAGCGGAGAGTTTTCCGCCTGATTCCCATTGACTCCAGTTTTGCTAGGGTTCCTTGCCACACTCAGTCAAATGCTGCCTTGGTGTCAAGGCCAATCACATCACCTCGCCTCGGGAGTTCAGCTCTTTTTCCCATGTTTGAAACAAGGCTGTAATGAGCTCAGGAGCTGAGTGGCCCTGGTGGAACCCAAACTCGGCGTCAGTGAGCAGATTATTGCTAAGCAAGTGCCGCTTGATAGCACTGTTGATGACCCGTTCTATTATTTTACTGATGATCAAGAGTAGACTGATGGGGCAGTAATTGGCTGGGTTGGATTAGTCCTGCTTTTTGTGTGCAGGATATAGCTGGGTAATTTTCCACACAGCCGGGTAGATGCCAATGTTGTAGCTGTACTGGAACAGCTTGGCTAGGGGTGTGGCAGGTTGTGGAGCATAAGTCTTCAGTACTATTGCCAGAATATTGTCAGGGCCCATAACCTTTGCAGTATCCAGTACCTTCAGCCGTTTCTTGACATGGAGTGAATCGAATTGGCTGAAGACTGGCATCTTTGATGCTGGGGACCTCCAGAGAAGGCCGAGATGGATCATCCACTCAGCACTTCTGGCTGAAGATTGTTGCAAATGCTTCAGCCTCATCTTTTGCACTGCTGTGCTGGGGTCCTCCATCATTGAAGATGGGGGTATTTGTGGAGCCTCCTCTGCCATGAATTGTTTAATTGTCCACCACTATCCTCGGCTGGATGCAGCAGGACTGCAGAGCTTAGATCTGATCCGTTGGTTGTGGGATTGCTTAGCTCTATTACTTGCTGCTTATGCTGTTTGGCACACAAGTGTTATAGATTAAGCAGGTTGATACCTCATTTTTAGGTATGCCTGGTGCTGCTCCTGCACTCTTCATTGAACCAGGGTTGATCCCTTGGCTTGATGGTGATGGTAGTGGGGGAATATGCCATGCCAAGAGGTTACGGATTGTGTTCAAGTACAATTCTGCTACTGCTAATGGATGCCCAGTCTTGAGTTGCTAGACCTGTTCGAAATCTATCCCATTTAGCACGGTGGTAGTGCCACACAACATGATGGAGGGTATCCTCAGTGTGAAGGCAGGACTTTGTCTCCACAATGACTATTGATATTGTCATGGACAGGCAGGCAGGCAGGTTGGTGAGGATGAGGTCAAGTACATTTTTCCCTCTTGTTGCTTCCCTCACCACCTGCCGCAGATACAGTCTAGCAGCTATGTCCTTTAGGACTCAGCCAGCTCGATCAGTAGTGGTGCATTCTGCACCCTTGCCACCCTGTGCCCTTGCCACCCTAAGTGTTCAACAAGGAGGAGCAATGATTCATCAGCTGAGGGAGGGTGGTACGTGGTAATCAGCCAGAGATTTTCTTGCTCATGTTTGAGCTGATGCCATGAGAGTTCATGGGGTCTGGAGTCGATGTTGAGGACTCCTCAGGGCAACTTCCTCCTGATTGTCTACCATTGTGCCACCACCTCTGCTGGGTCTGTCCTGCCAGTGGGATAGGATATACCCAGGGATGGTGATATTGGAGTCTGGGACATTAGCTGTAAGGTATGATTCCATGAGGATGACTATGTCAGGCTGTTGCTTGACTAGTCTGTGACACAGCTCTCCCAGTTTTGGCAATAACCTCCAGATGTTAGTAAAGAGGACTTTACAGGGGTAGACAGGGTTGGTGTTTCCAGTGCCTAGGTCGATGCCAGGTGGTCCATCCGGTTTCATTCCTTTTTTGTGACTTTGTAGCAGTTTGTTACAACTGAGTGGCTTGCTGGGCCATTTAAGAGTCAGCCACATTGCTTGTGGGTCTGGAGTCACATGTAGGCCAGACCAGGTAAGGACGACAGATTTCCTTATTAGTGAACCAGATGGGTTCTTACAACAATCATGGTCATCATTAGACTTTTAATTCCTGATTTTTATTGAATTCAATTTCCAACATCTACTCAAGTGGGATTCGAACACTGGGTTTCTAGATTACTATGTCATCCCCTCCTCTATTATTAGTGCCACTTATTTTGTACCACTAAAAAATATGAAGGAAGGTTGAAATACTTGGGAGATTCCTCCAAAACACCACCGCCCCCAACACCCCCACTCACCATCCCGACTCCAGCACCAAGCTTATTCATTCTACACTTTAGGCCCAGACTCCTGGGTCGGGTGTGCAGAGACAGGAGAATTCCCAGCTCTGCAAACCCGACCTTTAAAAATGGCTGCCCAGGTGTCGGATTTTCAGCCTGGGGGCTTTTAGAACTCAGGGCAGACAACATGGGAAGAACCGAGGAGGATGCCAGGTGGGAGGCGCGCTGGTCAAAGACCTGCCTCAGGGCTCTGGCATCATGTCCAAAAATTAAAAATGAAGATAAAAACGTAAACCATCCCTCCAACCCTCATCCCTCACCGTTCCCCACACACTTCACATGTCCCATCCGTGCCAGCCTATGCCACCACATGCTCCCCACCCAACCCCCATAATTGTTATTACTTTCCATGACAACCTATGCCCCTCCACCTACCCATGGCCCTTTATAGCCCCTATATCAACTTAGCGCCAACTCGTTCCAACCCATGCCCCCTACTCACAATCCTTTACCCTTATACCTACCCTGCCAATTCACCTAATATCCACCATGTGCAGACCTCAGGATCCATGCAGAGATAAGATTTTAAAAATCTATAAAATAAAGTTCTAAATGTCTGTTGCAGATCACTTAACTGAAAAGAAACACTTTCATTCATAAAAACCCATTTACTACATTTACATTCCTTCATTTAAATAAAGCCTTACAGCAACAAATATTTCATTCAAGTCCACAATCCCTTATAACAACAAGCATTAGAATTCATTGTCCCACATCAAAGAGTTTATGACAACTTGTAGCTGTCAGTCAAACTGTGCAATGGCAGGCACCCTACTGTTATAATGGATAGTTGTGAAATCAGTCATGCAGCACTAATCCAGTAATGTAAACCCTCTGGCTTTTTTCAACAGACAGAGTGAAATAGCAAGCAGTCATTTTTTAACACTTCATTTTTTTCAAAGATTTAAAGGGCAGGAATTCAAATGTCTTGACAGCTGACAGCTCCTTTGACAGGCGTTTGTGACAGTTTTGACAATTGATTTTGACAGATCTGCTTACAGTTCCAATGAGCTTGATATTAATGAGTTTATGCACTTTTTACGCACGTTTATGCCTAATTTTAACAATTCCAAAGGACACCTGACCTGCCCAAAGGGTACATGACCTGCCCAAACCATGTCCCAGGACCAGATCCAAAGGGGTACCTTACCTCTCCAAAGGCTATCCAAATAAATGCACAATGTTCAGACCCACTCTAATCGGCATACTTCGGATTTCACACTCCTAGCCTACCAAAATCCCACTTCAATGGTAGCAGCTGATGACTTAAATGGCCACATGTGTGAAACGCACCCCTTCCCTAATCCCACCCACGCAAAAATTGGAAATGCCATGTTCAGGAGAGCCTCTCCGCCATGGCAAAAATCTGGGCCTAAGAGTTTAAACTTTTTTAACCATTCACAATGCCTTTTCTACTTTAGGTCACTTTTATTGCCCTTTCTTACAGTTTGACCAATGCACATATGTTCAATTTGAAACAGATTAGCCAAAGCTGTACAGACAGCTTCAAGTGAACCTGAGCAGTGTAGTATATGCCTCAAAATAATTTCTGTCGACCTTCAATGTTCTCGCTCTGCAGCCCAAGATTTTACTTGCTTTGTTTAAATCAATCCTCCACATTGTCTCAACGTCGAAAGTGACAAATTCACCCAATTATTTTCAAGGTTTCCTTGTAATAATTATAATCACCTTGATTATATACCTATGGTTCTCATTTTCTATTCCAAAATGCAAAGCTTCAACATTTGTCTGCCCATTTCAAAACAGAGTGTAATTGCTCTTTAAAATGTTAACTGCATTCTCCGTATCTATTGCACTCTCTATTTTAGTGTCTGCTTTTAGTTGAACACGCTTACAATTGCCTTCTCATTCCTGGTCCCTGTTCATTTTTGTAGATAAGAAACAAGGGCTCAAACATTCCACTCAATGCCTCCTCACCTCAAGTTTGACATTATCCCTATTATGTTCTGTTTCCTACTTTTTTATCCAGTTTTGTATCTAGTCCCACATTCAACAAAAGAATCTCAATGAATTTTAGCTTGATTAACATTCATTCATGTGGGGTCTTGTCAAAGACTTTTTGGAATAGTCTATGTCAAAGCTAGTTCCACTATCTACTTTATTTATAATTTTAAAAAATAAATCAAAGATTATCAAACAATATCTTCTCCTTCTATATCTTTGGCGATTGTTTCTCATTAGGACATGTTATGTAAGTATGCCTCCAAATTAGTATGGTTTCCAGTATTTCCGTCCTTAACCAATGTTGGGCTAATTGGCCTCCAATTTTCTGGGTCAAATTTATGCCCCTCTAAAAACATCATTATTTCTTCTCCTTGCTTCCTATCTTGCAGAACCTCCCCAGTGCCCAAAGAATCTCTTAACACTATAGACAGTGCCTAACATACTTCCTTCCTAATCTTCAGCAACCCAGGGTATGTGCCAACCGATCCAGAGATTTGTTAACTTTCAGTTCACTTGACTGACCAAATAACTCATAGAATATCCATTGTACTATAATAAATGAATATTGAATTATTCTTCTCTCCCCGAATACTTCTGGAAAATAATAATTTATATATAAGGGGTAGAATAATCTGTGGAATTCACTACCTCAGAGTGCAGTGGGTGCTGGGACGCTGAATAAATTTAAGGAGATAGCCAGATTTTTAATTAGTAATGGGTTGAAAGGTTATGGGGAGAGGGCGGGAAATTGGAGTTCAGGCCGAAATGAGATCAGCCATGATCGTAATGAATGGCGGGGCAGGCTCGAGCGACTGAATTGCCTACTCCTGCTCCTAGTTCTTATGTTCTATATCTTTTTCCCATCATTCAATTATTCTATTGCTTTCATCCTTAAGTAATAATTTGCTCTCTAACCATTCTTTTACCACTGCAAACCTGATTTTGACTCCAGGGCCTTCCTTTGGAATCTAATACCTTTTTGTTTTAATAGTTTCTTATTCTCCTTGTACCTTTTTCATGAAGACATTGTAAAGATAGATTTTTTGTCATTTTTACGTTTAACTTCTCTACTTGCCATCTTGAGATTTGCTTGCATAGCTTTCACTTTTACATATTTGTATATATTTGTCATGTGTATTTAATTCAGTTTTACATGTGAAATTGGTGCCAAAAAGTGTGAATTTCAGCCTGCAGATAAACGCCAGGCACAAAACCTTTAAGGACATAGACTATAATATAACTTAAGTAGGAAAAATAGAAAAGCAATTTTTTTTTAATTGAGAGAAACTGGGAAATGTTGATATTCAGAGGGGTGGCCTTGTACACAAATCACACAGGTTAACATACAACAGCAAGCACTTAGGAAGACATATTGCATCTTAGCCAAGGGTAAAGAAGTCTTACCACAATTATAGGATCATGATGAGACCATACCTGGAGTACCATGCACAGTTTTGGTCTCCTTACCCAAGGAAGGATATATTTGCCTTACATGGAGTGCAACAAATGTTCACTGAGAGGATTGTACTACAAGGAGAGATTAAATCAACTATAGAAGAATGACAGGAGGTCTAATTGAAACAAATAAAATGCTTAAGGGACTTGATGGGGTCAATGCTGGGAGAATGTTTCATTTGGCTAGACAGTCCAGAACCAAGGGTCAGAGCCTTACAGTGATGGGTCAGCCAGTTAGGACTGAGATAAGGAGAAATTTCTTCACTGATGGGGTTGTGAACCTTTGGAATTCTCTACCTCAGAGAGCCATGGATGCTCAGTCATTGTGTACATTCAAGACTATTGATAGATTTTTGAGCACTAAGGGAATTAAGGGAATGGGGATAGTGCATGAAGATGAAGTTGAGGTAGATCAGCTATGATTTTATTGAATGGCAGAGCAGGCTTGAAGGGCTGAGTGGCCTACTTCAGCTCCTAACTCTTATGTTCTTATAATAATGTTAAAAATAAATAATCAATTGAATTTGGTCCTTTACTTTCATCCAATCCTTTTAATTACAATATTATAGCTTCAGCTAGATATCCTTTCATTTGGCATCAAAATACATTTTAATATTTAACACATTCTCAATTCTGATAATTCCAGATTATAAATGTAAATTAATTCATTCATTGCAACTTCCTCTACCATGTTAGGCAAGGGTATTAAGATATATGGAATCAAGGTGAGTAAATGGAATTAAGGTACAGATCAACCATTATCTAATTGAATGGTGGGAATAGGCTTGAGGGGCTGGACAGCCTATTCCTACTCCTATATGATTCATCATTTTGCATCAATGTCATTACAACAGTCTCTCAAAGCCCTCATTTCATTTATTCTTCGAAATATGATCAACAATTTCTTGAATTTACTGAAGCGATAGTGTATGTTATAAGTTTGGGATCCGATTAAATAAAAGGTCATCACTTAACCTCAGGATGTTTTTTCCATAATGAACTATTCAAACAGTGTTCATATGGACAGATATTTAGTGGGAAAATTAACTGAGGGGTACAGTTATTGAACCATGTATTTTGGGGGGGCCGGGGTTGTGGGGTATGGGGGGCAGACTGAATCTGGGGCCAGCTGGATGGATTGAAATTGTCTTTTTCAGTTACATGTATTCTGCTGTTTCTATGGTTTATAATAACACTTCTAGTCTGAGGTTAAGTTACAGTGTATTGCTCATTCCCAACTATGTTTACTATCAATGGCAAAAGTTTTATAACAAACTCCTGCTGGTATTAGTCCACATTACTGAATAAATCACCAAGAACCATAACTGTTACAAGTAAAGGTTTAATTAAGCTAAACTAAAATTAAACTCTCCAAACCATAAATTGACTAAAATCAAAATGGCTTTTGTTACCATAGTTTTTTCTTACTGAACTGAAGATGTTCCGTGTTGGAACATTAAATTTCTAGTGTAAATTCTTCTTTGATTTGGAAGTTTAGCTAACAACGCCCTTATCTGGAACCATTTAGACAAATGGTAATTGACTTGTTGTCCAAATGAGATTACTTTGTTCTCAACAATCCACTTTAAAAAAATATCGTTGCTGCTAATCTTTGGTTCTTGTCTTGTACAATTTACTTGAATTGCTTCCTTAAAATAACGTTTGACAACCATAGTAGTTTAAAGTTGATTCGTTTGCAAATCCGGGGCTGACTCACTTCGAGTGCATGAATGAATTCAGTGAAATGTAACTCCATTGCGCCCCCTCACTTTCAGCACCATAGCAAGACTCACAACATCTTTCTGGCTCGTTCGTTTGAAGTGGCACAACAATAAATGGTTGGCACTTTTAAGTATAAGAACGCATGGCGAAATCAAGAGCGTGGCAATGCTGTTCATTGACTATTCAAATCGATTGCTGCCAAATTTAAAAATGAGTGCAATTGGGGTCGTACGATCGCACAGAATCGAAATTGCTAGCTGCATTTTGGCTGAGTTTTAAACATATTATCCCCCCACATGCGTACATATAAGATAATGCCCATCACAGCAGGAACGAAATGGATCTCAGATAAAACAGAGAATTGAACACAATCGCTTCGTTTAAGATGGAAGGGGCGAAGATGGTTCTATGGTTTCGTGCTATTTGACACAGATATCGCAATTACCTTATCCGTCCGCGTCCTTATCTGGAAATCAATATTCATTCATTTCTTTCCCTAGAAGGAACTTTTCAATGGCAAGAAAAGGGACATTGCTCCTGTAAAAAAAGAATCTCAGCAGAAACAGTTCCCCTGCACTTACTTTATCTGCCATGATCATGGAAGAGCCGCCGTGTATTCCCAAGATAGGAATAAATGTTTGGGAGGAAATAAAATCCAAAATCTGAGCGATAGCCTCCTGGTCCGTGTCATCTCCAAACACCACACCGTGAATTTTGGTGCCTGACATTAGGTCACACACGTGGGTGATGATACTCTTCGGATCGGTTTGGTTCACCGCCACGGTCACCACGTTGACATCAACGGGAAAATCGGGGGCATCTTCCTTGATCCACACATCCCTAAAGCCCGTGCTGTCGGGGTTCCTGCCCAAAATGATGGCGATGTTCAGGGTCGGGTAACCCTGCTGCGCTCCGATTAGATCCAAGTGGAAGATGAGATCGAGTACCACCACCGCAAGAAAGCCGAGGCGTCCCATTTTCGGAAGCTCCATCCCCTGCAAAGGTGAAGATTACCAACATCTGCACATTGCACCAAAACACACAGTTTCTTTCTTTCCCTCTCCCTTCTTTGAGATTTTTTAAAAAAATCTACAAGACACCAACATGGAAAAGTTCACCCATTCACCAAATAAGGACAAAGGAAACCGCAGTCTCCGCATTTTCCGAGAGGCTTTTTTTTCTCTCTCGTCATGAAGACCCAAAAAAGGCATCTGACCTAATTTACATACTACTGAGTATTCAGGACAGGTTTATAAGAATATCTTTTCCTTACGTCGGGTAACAAATAATTTGGGGCTCGTGTTGCTAAATCATCTGGGGGTGGGGGGCGATGGTGGTGGTGGAGGGGATGTTTGCTCCCAGCTCACACAAAACATCGTATCCTCTATCACTATTAGTCATGATTGCTTTTCACTAGGGCTTTTTGATGCATTTTACTGTGCGGCTGGAAGATTTGCTAACTTGTCTCTTTTCATTTGAAATTCAATGCAATATATAGAGGGCAATATAAGAACTGATATTTTAACGAAGCATCTCACGGTCCTGTAGCAATTTAAGAAAAGGACATTTTACCTAACGTACCGGGAAGTGGGGTAGTTGGGGGAGTAAACTGTAGACGCCGAGTACCAGTTTGATTTGCAGTGGTAGTAACGGAATACCAACTTAATGGATAACATATGAGGAGCTATTTTCGTAACAGTTTGAAGTCACGAAATACAGCATTCTGCCGAGTGGGCGTTCAGGTTTTAATGATAAATGGTTGAATCATTTAAGGTTGTGGTCTATTCCATGTTGATTTAAAACAAAAATGCTGCCATAAATTAAATTATCTGCCTCATTGAAACATTTTAAACCAATCTTAACGCACGTAGAATACCTTTTAACACGACATAAATGTTTTAATAATGAGCCTATATGCAAGCCATTTAAGTAGCAAAAGTGATTCGAAGGTTTCTCAACAGACACGTAGAAAAGAGGATAGACATTAAAACTGATGAGTTAAGTGAACCGATAAGCAACATGAAATAAATCGGGATGAAGTTCATTCTAAAGCCAAATTCTTTCACATGAAATGCATTAGTATGGTTTGAGATGAGAGAGCTGCAGCGTCCCCTGCAGTTGCAAGTGTTAGAGACAGGGTTAAGCATGATGCAGGAGACGTATAAATGTGACATACCTTCAATATCACGAAATGCATTTCCTTGCGGGCATGTTGGAGGGGTTTGCATGTCTTGGCTCTCAACACCAAGGGTTATTTTGTGGGTCCTTGCATCTCCATGGAACGCCACTTTAAACTCCAGCTTATCTCCTTTGCATTCAACAGCGGTTCTTGTACCAGGAACTAACGAAGTATGAAAGTATGCAAAGTTGGTCTACAATGGGCATAAAATGCAGTAAGCCCGATTAAAAAATAAAATAAACGTGCTGCAATCTTTTTTGCTCTTTTCTTTTAGTCTGGTCAACCCAATAATGCAAATTCATAATTATCTGGGTTTAGATCAATTATTTGCATTTAGCAATGCATACGTTCAAAGGAATGAGAAAAGCCGATTTGTACACAGGACAAATGGACCTCAGTTTCAACATAGCGTCACTTAGACCCAGTAGATGATATATTGTGCAAGTAAAAACCTGCAGTGTAGAAAATGAAATCAGATGAGCGTATCTTATGTTTCGGAGTAATTGCTTTAAAGAGCAAAGTATAGCAACTGCTAAAGAGATGGGTGATCACACACACAAGAAAAAACAGCAAACATACTTACAGCATCATTCTTCCACATAGCTGCAGCGCGTATGCTCAATAATGAGGTTGCAAGATAACCCATTTGTACTGAAGCCCACCGGAACAACGCCAACGAATATTTCTGTGATCGACTCGCCTGTTAATGGATCCATGTAACATTCTCCTAAAATGTGCCGCAAGACCATTAGCTTTCATTGTAGAATCGTGAACGTGCAAAGGACCCCATTAGAAACGAAGAATTTCATAATGCTATCTGGAGAACGGACTTTGAAATAGCAGTAAAACCAACCGCCACACTAGCTGAACTCTTGTATTTTATGGTGCCATACACAGGAGCTTCTGCCTAAATCCTTCAGTCTGTCTCTGTTGAGACTGCAATACTCAGAGGTTCCTGGGTTCTCTGTTTGAGGAATCAGTCAACAACACATCCTTATGGAGACAATGTGAATTACAGCGTCCGTGTGTGTGACTGTGTTGGGTGTATGGCTGTGTGTGTCTTCAGAGTCCAATTTACTAAAAAAGGAATAATAAAAACACCTTGCTTGACGTAAAATCTTTTCCACGTAACAAACCTGCTTCCATTCTTGGGGGTTTCTCAACCTCAAAGACAAAGGACAGGTTAGCCCAGTGTTATCAATTGGCTAAAATCCAGGAGACAGAATCGAGATAGAAATCGGTCCACCGTAGTTCAGATAAGCAGGAAAATTGCAGGTCTCCCTGTCCACCTTGATACTCCTGACAACCATATACATTGGAAACCAATTATTAAGAGCTCATCATTTGCTAAAACTGGCGAATATTGTACTGGATCAAATCAGGTTCCAGCTTCTTTCACGCCTTTAACGCAATAGAAAATTAATTAGACAAATAAAGGGGACTTTACTCAATGGCAACCACAAAAGTGTAATGCTGACCGCACCGAAGATAGGGCAATAAGGTTTCAAGAAACAAGAGCAAATATCGGGAGCACAATTTCTATTTTGGAGTTCCATAAACTCTTATCAGCTCGGGTCGTGAAAAGAATGCCAAGGTGGACGTTAGTGGGCCCAAAGATCTGCCAAAATCGTGCCTCAAATCCATAAACTGACATTAAAATCATTCGTTTGATTTCATGAAAATCAGCGATCTCGCCTTTAACAGGCGAATGCAGCTTGTCGGTTTTACACTATTTAAATCAACCAATCAGTAATCTCAATGGCTGGGCTTCATTTTATTGTATTTTTATTTTTCCAAATCAACACAAGGCAAGAGAAATCCCTCGGTGGCTCAAATTAGATGGCAGTTTGTCACCAATGTCAGTTTGAAAAGGGGATCCTGGAGCATTTAAAACACGTCGCTTCCTTTTCATGACATATTACAACGCTGCTCACGTAGATCGGAATTTCTCCCTGGAAAACAAATATGCTAGTTCTTTTTTTGGCTGCGGCTGACGGATTCTCACATTGTGGCACCGCTTATCTCATTCATTCAATCCCCTTCGTACCGTGGGCGTCTCGTGCAGTCGTTTCATTTCTCTCCATAATATACGTTATATAAAAAAACCAAGAATGATAAATATGGCCGTGACTGCAAGTGATCGGTTAATGTACTATTTCCAGAACAGGTAGAAATTATCCGTGTAACACAGTGATTATATATCGCCCTTTGTCAGTGGCTTGCATCCACTGTGTAATATACTCCTTTCATCAAGAAATGCAGTCTTTTCTCTAAAAAAAATACATTTCAACCAATCGTGGCATCTCCCTAAATCCAATTACAACAACATTCCATGATGGATAGGAAGCGAGTTGGGACTGCGGAAAGGATGGTTACAGGTTATACATGCTGAGTAACAAAAAATGAATTATAGTCCCACAACTAGCTCAGCAGCATGCTGCATTACTATGTATGCACAGCACTGATATGGGTGATGACTGCCTAAAGCCCGCAGTCTCCTTCCTTCAGCGTGAAGGTGTCTGTTTCTGTAAAGGAGTAAGTGTGTTGGATATTGCTGATTTAAATGGGGCGCATTGCATCTTATTTACAGTCGTCCGCTGCATTATAAGATTTATTTATGTTAGTTCGCCCAGCGCCTGAATGCATTCGAGCGCGAAAAGTTAGAGCGAGGTTTTGCAGGAATACAAAAGAGCAGCGATGTAAAGCAGAGGCATGGCAGCTAAATCATTTGGGTCCGTTTTTCCCATCTCTAGCATATCGATCTCCGGCTAGTTGCAAGGGAACAAGTCTGTGATTCCTATAAACTTGTAATTTGCACGTGGCACTATCCGAGGACAGCTCATTATACAATTTAAAATACCAATGTGTGCGCTGGCAACGGGATGGGGGATGCATGCAGTACTGTAAATCAGATTGCAATATGCTTCACCACTTTCACTTGTTTTATAGATTATAATCCCAATTCATATTGTGCTTGGCTGAGAGACAGCTTCGGAAATCTGCTTGTGTACAGAAAATGGACACATTAAATGATCATATGGCAACGTATAATATTGGAATCCACAGTTATTTGGAGTCACAGACCGCTGCGAAATAATAGTTCGCCCATTGAATTAAACAAACCTTTTCACAGCAACTATGTTATAGTGCTGTATTAACAAGTCCGGTATTCATACAGGCTTTGAACATGCTTACCATCCCAAGGTGCTTCAGACATAGGAACATATAGAATAGACGTGGAGC
Source organism: Carcharodon carcharias (assembly GCF_017639515.1). Classification (NCBI taxonomy): domain Eukaryota; kingdom Metazoa; phylum Chordata; class Chondrichthyes; order Lamniformes; family Lamnidae; genus Carcharodon; species Carcharodon carcharias. The sequence continues at coordinate 14,049,341 of NC_054481.1, read as the reverse complement.
CACGTAGAGGGAGATTCGTAATTACAATTTTGTCAGAAATAATGTTCTAAAAGGTAGAGAAGTGAAGAGGTTTAAGCAGGAATTCCAGAGAGAAGGCAAGGGCATATGAAGACTAGAAAGCAAACAAGAAAGACGCACATGTATTTAGCGCTTTCCACCTCAGAACGGCTTAAAGCACTTTACAGCCAATGAAGTGCTGTTTGAAATGTAGTCACTGTTATAATGTAGGAAACGCGGCAGCCAATTTGCACACAAGCTCCACAAACAGCAATGTACTAATGACCACAGATGTGCCACTTAATTGAGAGATAAATATTGACCAACAAAAGAGGAATAACTCCCCTGTTCTTCTTCGGAATAGTGCCATGGAATATTTTACATCCACCCAAACAGGATGATGGGATTTTGGTTTAATGCTGATAGTGCAGCGCTCCCCCAGTACTGCACTGGGTTGTCAGCCTCCATTTTCGTGCTCGGGTCTTAAGAGAGGGGTTTTAACCAACAACCTTCTGACTCAGGAGACAAGAATGCGAACCAGGACTAACTCTAACAAGTGGTAGGCTGAAGGGAAGGGGGTGGTGGTGTATAAAAGGCCAGTGAGTCTGAGAACTTAAGATTTTGGAGGAGTAAGGTTGGTGGAACTTGCAGAGTTAGGGTCAGGTGAGGCCGTGGGCAATTTGAAGACAAGGGCGAAGATTTTCAAATGCGTTGGGAGTTGATATGAAAAGATTGAGGATGATGAGCGAGCATGCTTTACATATGACTGGGTACCTGCGATTAGGCAACTTGGTGACAGAAATCGGGAGGCCAGCCAGGTATGCATCGAATTATCAGGTATATTGATGACAAAATAGGGATAGGAACGTCAGCGGTAAGCGTCGCAGTGTGGCAGTGGATGTGCTTTTAGTGATGTATTTAGGATGTCAGGCTCACTTCTAGGTCCAAGATTCAAACTTGCACACGATCAACTTCTAGCTGAGCCAATGGCGCGACAGGCGTAGAGCTTATCCGAAGCGATGGTTTCCGCCTTTCGATGTTGAGTTGAAAGAATTTGTCCTTGGTCCATGAAATGTTAGACATGCCGTTTGAAAATGCGTCAAATCTAAATTTCAGCGCAGTTTCTTTAAACCCAATATATGTTAACAATATAGTCGCACAGCTCTGTACATTTGGAGCATAGTATACAATTATTCTGCTTAACTAAATGTGCTCTGATTCCCAAACTGAGATGTTGAAGACATTATTTGGATTATCTGATCAAGTCAATCGTAACGTACACAATATTATCGTATACAATATTCAAAATCTTTGGGAGACAGTACATATGTTTTTAATTCATGTTAATATGCCCATTGAAGATATTTGTGCCTTGCACAAAGATGTGCCACTGAAGAGTCGAATGGTTTTCTCCAGTTTACAGTGCGGCTCGGGTGGATCCTCCTCTTGGTGCACTGTCCATGAAACGAATTAGCAGTTAAATCCGCAGTTCCCCTGTGACATTGGTGGGGTTTAAAGAAAAGTTTTGGAAACAACTTTAGTTGAGGATGCCAAAGGGCAATTAATGATGGACCCAGAGTCGCAGTGAAGAACATTAATAGTTTTGGAAGTATTCAGGCATTATTAGGGATAACGTGATAGATTCGACATGAGTGACCATGTGTTTGAAACGTCACCAAGCCAATTTTGCCATTCATTGGAACCTTCTCTTCCCCGAAAACGGCGTAGTCTCTTCAAGGCTAAAAACAAACCGCCACTACCAACTTTGGTGCTGTCGGTCTCAGCACCGCCAGCTTCCTTCCTGTGATAAACACATCGCAAAATGTGGACTGAATATCAAAAAATCGCTTGCTCCGTGGTAACAAAATCCTCACCGATAAAATTGTGTGTCTGTTCCAATCCTAAATTCCAACCAGTCTGCTTACAAAGAAAATATTATTCTAAATGTATCACTGCTAAAGGTTAGTTATTGGTTTACTTAATGGAATTAATTACATCCCCTTCAAGAATAAGTTGTTTATTATTTTGACACAGTTCTATTGTTTGAATAAAAGCGAAAACATGCACAGTGAAAATTATTTTGCTGCTGCCTTGGTCTTGCTCGTTCCCGAGGATTAGGGAATGTGTTTTTTAACTCGTTATATTTTAAAACTAGAGTGAGCCGCTAAGATGCAGCCACGTGTTGGAACACGCCTTTAAAGGCATGTTCAACCTATCGCGAATTCCTCTGCAATGTTTAGATTTTGGTTATTAACAGTTTGATAGGGATGCAGGGCATCAGCGCACGTGTCCATTTTGGGCTCCGTCAGAGCAAACGTGGCGATTTCAACCTGAGCATCCGCCATGTTAACGCCAGCTACATCGGGCGCTGTCACGAGACAGACCTGCATACTGCAATATTTCAATATTCAAGTTTTATTCGGGGAGACGGGAGGCTGCACAGATAGTTTCTGGGACAGGGATTCCCAAATCCTGGGTTGCGACCCCGGGGCATGTAATTGGGATCGGGGCTGGAATGGGCTCGGTGGCCCCCATGCGTCACCCGCGCGTCCACTAATTTTCTGGCTGCAGTTCGGTGAGCGGGTGGGAAGAGAATGGGCGCGATTTGGCCACGCACAGATTTGTCTTGGGCCCGGTTCGCTGGGAGGGGATAGTGTCTTCAATGGCCACGCATGACAGGGTAACATCAATCAGTGGCAATCCCGATTGGAAGACTTGTAAGTGGGAGACGGAGGTCATGCTGAATTAGACGGTTGGGGTGGGGTCAGGAAGGGGCCCTTGTGCAGAAAGTTCCAGAAGTCTTGTTTGGCCTGGTGTTTCTCTAATTTGCAGTCCAACAGCCTGAGTGTCATTTTGATAATTAACAAAAACTTGCTTCTGACACCATGGACACATTTTTGTACAGGGTTTAGTGTGTTTTATGGTCCATAATATCGCTACCAGTGTTATCAGCATGCAGGACTCAAGGTTATCAATGAGACGTTATTACCAAGCAGTGTCAGTAAACCATTGCAACACTTTTCAGCTTAGGTCCAACATGGTCACTGCTGAAATGTAAGAAAATGGCTATTCTGCTCATTCTTCTCATTTGCCTGTGGTTTACAGTAAAGCTGTGATCTTTCCTGAGAACTGATGATTTACTGACATTTCCATGGGGCACCGCTGATCTTATTATCTCCTGTTGCTTCCAAGAGGCTATCCATTTTGCTGCTGGTAAAGGGTCAACATATACTTATAGATGTCATGCACAAAACTAGTTTGCAACATTATGTGTAAATGGTACATTGGGCAGGAACTTGCTGGGAAAATAACATAAACCAATTGCTGAGTATGAGGTCCTGTGCCCAATTTAGATTGGTAACATGCCAACCACCATATGGGTTTTGCTACTTTTAGGCATCCTTGTTGCCAATCAGGAAGCAGTGCTTTCCAACTTAACTGATCAAAGATGGGTCATGGCTATTTCAGGACCCTTCTACAATATTTGTGCAGAACGGTGTAGCTTTGACTTATTTTTCCAATTGTGCAATTGTACCAGTGATACTAAGGTAATATTTTTTCAATTTTACTCATCTTGATGTGAAGCCAGGGGTGAGGGGGAGGGGACAGGTGTGCTCCTCTTGGCTCCACAACGAAACTGTGGAGATGCCCTATCCTAAGCCTCCTCCCAATTGCATTCCCAGCCTCTTGGATTGCACTGGGTAGGCCCAGGTTGGAGTGCTGCACTGGGATGTCTAACTCGTATTCACAGATTCCTGCTACTTTTATAATAATGAGACCCAGCACTTCCTATCATTTTTGGTGCATTAACACCCCACGTTGTCAGCAAGAGCACACTTCACCAAGTGACTGCAGTGCAGTGGAACAAGAAGAATTTAAATTTATATTGTGAAGGTGAGTATGTAGGTGGGCTGCTATAACTCTGTGCCCCCTATATTCCCGAAGCACTACTATTAGCTGTTGAGAGAGCTGGGAAAAAATAAGGTGCGATATACTTTTAGTAGAAAAATGCTGCAGAAAGCAGCTCTACCTACTTTTGAAGATTTTGCAGAACTACTGTCCTCTTTTCAAACACCATTGCTAGATAAAGACATACGCTTTAGTGGCAGCAGAGCTCCCTCCACCCTTGGAGTCCAAATGTAGGAAACATTGCTTGTTCATTAAATTACCCATGTGCTATTCCCAAGGGTGCAATTTTTTCTTATATAAAGACAAGCAGGATTACATCAATTTCACAACAAATATTATGCCAGACAAGATTATATTTTGCATGTATATAGTATCTTGTGCACTACTTAGCCTAACTGCTCATTATTTCTTTTTGCAATTTACAATTTGCACATAGGAATGAAAGATTTCCTGGCTTCCACCAATTTTATCATTGTTATAGCGCAGCAGATGGTAAATGCTGAGCTACTCAAATCCCAGAGGGAAATTTGAAACAGCTGCCACAACTGTTTTTGCAATTTGTATTTTATTTTGAGATGCATGCCTTGAATTCAGTAGTAATTGGCCCGCCAAGACTTAGAGGTTCTTTTTTTACAAAACTAAATTAAACATTTATTAATAGAAGAAAAGATTTTAAGCACATACCTAGATCTACAAACTATTACTATAATAACTCCTAATTAATCCAGCTCCTAGTTACACGTCCATTAAGGCAATAGTAAAACAAGCTAGATTTAAACAGACCCAGGCAAACCAAATTAAAGGGACAAATTAAAAAGCCCCATTAAAGGGAAACTGCATAAGCAAAGACAAAATTTGAAGGAAACTTACAAACATTAAACCAAAATGTGGTTAAGAGGGTCAATAAAATACCTCAGTCCCTGCAGTGCCCATCATGCATGGTAGGGGTAGCACTGTGTAAATATACTATCAAATTATTAAGAATAATTAGATAAAATTATATTTGTTTTCTTTTACTAATTGATTTTCCTTAAATTGATTTCTTCTGGACTCAGTCAAAGAAAGAAAGCATCAGGACTTGAGCTTGTTCAAAACAACCTCTTTAAAAAAAAGATAAAAGCAAAAAACTGCGGATGCTGGAATCCAAAACAAAAACAAAACTACCTGGAAAAACTCAGCAGGTCTGGCAGCATCTGTGGAAAGGAGCACAGTTAACGTTTTGAGTCCGCATGACTCTTCAACAGAACTAAGGAAAAAAAGAAAAGGGGTGAAATATAAGCTGGTTTTGGGGGGGTGGGAGGATACAAGAAGAGCTGGATAGAGGGCCGGTGATAGGTGGAGATAACCAAAAGATGTCACAGACAGAAGGACAAAGAGGTGTTGAAGGTGGTGATATTATCTAAAGGAATGTGCTAATTAAGGGTAGAAAGCAGGACGAGCAAGGTACAGATAGCCCTAGTGGGGGTGGGGTGGGGTGAAAGAATCAAAAAAGGCTAAAAGGTAGAGATAAAACAATAGATGGAAATACATTTAAAATTAATGGAAATAGGTGGGAAAAGAAAAATCTATATAAATTATTGGAAAAAACAAAAAGGAGGGGGAAATCAGAAAGGGGGTGGGGATGGAGGAGAGAATTCATGATCTAAAATTGTTGAACTCAATATTCAGTCCGGAAGGCTGTAAAGTGCCTAGTCGGAAGATGAGGTGCTGTTCCTCCGGTTTGCATGGAGCTTCACTGGAACAATGCAGCAAGCAAGGACAGACATGTGGGCATGAGAGCAGGGTGGAATGTTGAAATGGCAAGCAACAGGGAGGTCTGGGTAATGCTTGCCGACAGACCGAAGGTGTTACCCAGTCTGCGTTTGGTCTCTCCAATGTAGAGGAAACCGCATTGGGAGCAACGAATGCAGTAGACTAAGTTGAGGGAAGTGCAAGTAAAATGCTGCTTCACTTGAAATGAGTTTTTGGGCCCTTGGACGGTGAGGAGAGGGGAAGTAATGGGGCAGGTGTTGCATCATCTGTTAATTAACATTCAGTGTGATGTGGGGGAAACATTAATTCATTGTCTTGACAAAAGAAAAGCATAGTACAAGTCTCCCAAATCAAAAATAAATTAAATGCTAGAAATTAATTAATCTTGCTGATTTGTATCAACTTCTTTAATGCTACTTAATTCATGTGATAATGTAAGTCTTTAACTAAATAACACTATCTGTAGTAGATGTTAAAAAGTAATGCCATCACAATTCACTTTCATTTCTTGATGGATTTCTTTACACAGAAGTTGATCAACAGCTGGAATAGTGTGATTGAGCATAGGACATTGGACTCATTTAAGAAACAGTTAGCCTGTATAATCAGGAGATGGTAGGGTTGGTGCTCTGCAAAAAAGAGATTAACTGTGTTGCAGGGCCTGCCTTTTCTAAACCTATTTTATGATATTTCCAGCAAAAAACAAACTTTTCTTTTTCATTAACTGAACTGATTATGTTGTTACTATTATATACTAACCGCCACTTGAATGGAAATAAGTCTCTCTTATTCTGAATGGGATAAAGAATGTTCATGGTTCATATATTTATTATTTAAATAAAACTAGTTGAGGATGCATTTTAGCTTCAATAGGAAAATATGTAATTATTTGGTATAGGAAATTGCATGTGTATTTGAATTGGAATGTTGTCAAGCTTTGTTAATCATATTGATGGAAGATAATCTTGTCAAAGCTTGACTGGAAACTTGACATCAAATTGAAAGGTGATTTAAAAAATTATGTTGCAGTTAGGAAATTCATCTGTCTCCTCCTGAGTAAGTTGTATGGGGAAAGAGTTGCCAACTAACCACGTGTTAAAAAAAGAAGCTTCTGGTATTTGAATGTACTTTTGTGTACTTAATCATTTGAAACAAAAAACAATTTTTGCCTAATCACTGCACATACAATCCTCTGGGATATCAATCCTATATCAGCATTGCAATTGACTTCTCTAATTGCTTATTGTACTTTTCAGGATTTGCTGAATTCTGCCACTGCTTCATGTTTCTTATTTGTAAGTAAATACTTTAATAAATGTTCAGATCTAAGTTTGTTATTCTGCCAATTTTGAGACTACAGTTAATCCTATAAGAAGATCACAACAGAAAAGGGTAATCATTACAGAACTTTTGAAAAGATAATAGTTCAACTCCAGATTGTGGGGTATAAGATCTGCCTACAGGAAATACAGTGAAGCTGCTGAAAACTTCTCTTAAAAACATAATTTGTAAAACTTGAAAACTTAAGTTAGTATTTAAAACTTCACAAATCAATTGTATATGGAAAGTCAGACATTTATTAATATTGTATGTTCAAACTATTTCAATGATCATTTAAATGATGTGTTCATCTGATTTTCTCGAATTTGCATCTTTTAATTTACTTGTAAGCTTTAGCTAACTGACATTCCTTCTGAACCTAGCAACAAGTTGCTATTGATAATTTGGCTGAGAAGCTTTCTTTAGTCTAATGTTAATGTATTACATTGGTATTGTCTCATCAGCTAGTTTTTGGACAGACAACTCTGAAAATGAAGTTTCAGGGTGTAGTGTTTCAATATGAATATAATAGGGCCAATGCTGTGATCAGGCCAAAGAATGACCTATGCTCATAAGGACACATAGAGCAGAATTCTTTGCTCATCGGGCGGACTCGGTGGGAGTAGACGGGAAGCTGACTGCCGCCCACAATTGGGACCGGACTGCAATTTCACGTTGGCAGGCCAATTAAGGCCCGCCCAGCGTGAACACCAGCTGGAGAACACCCGAGAAGGTGGGGGTGGGACTTGTTGTCCAGCGGATCCAATGGCAATCTGGCAGCCGGTTCAAAAATGGTGCAGGCAGCCCCAGAGAGGCAGCCCACGTCGGGGTTGCAGCAGCTGAAAATGAGGATGCAGAGACCAGGTGGGAGGTGAGGTTGGCTGGGCACTCAGCCCTGTTTTTCGGACGAGTGCCTTGCTGCCCTCCTGAAGGAGGTGGCTCCCAGAAGGGACACACTTGTCCCGAGAGATGGAAGGAGGAGGCCACCGCACTCACAGAGGGCATGGGAGGAGATTGAAGCCCAGGTGACCAGCTACGACGTGAGGCACACCTAGTTGCAATGCCAGAAGCGCTTCAATGACCTGCTGCACTCAAGAAGGGTGAGTACCGTGTTGGCATGGATCAGTCTGTTGAATTGTTTTGGGCTGGCCATTCCCCCGTGGAGCTTAGGAGTGTTAGAGACTGAGTGCCAACTGTCAATCACACCGGAGTTGGCCAAGGACATGAGCACTGGCTGCTTTGACTGAGTGCCTTGCGCCTCGAGGGCCACGACTCTGATGTGCCCTGCAAGGTGCTCCTCAGCTGGGGTTGGCCAGGCAGCATTGGCGCTACAGGTAGAGAGTGGACTAATCAATGCTCCTCTGTCCTTTCAGGTGAAGACATCCCATAACAATACTGAGAGGTCACGGACTGGCGGAGGACCTCCCACACCTCCTCAACCTCTCCTGGTAAAAGCAGGAGGCCTTGGAGCTCGAGAGGTGCCATGCTCCCTGATCAACCAGCTGCGGTGAGGCTGGAGTGTCAGACGAAGGAAAGAGTGCAGTGCACTGAGGTGAGAGTTTCGGATGGCTCAAATATTCTAGTGCAGTCTCATCATTGATGGGAGCCTAGACTGGATTCCTCATTGACCATTGAAAGACGATGGCACCATGATGCACATCTCCATTGACTCACCAGGGTGACTGGCATGAACAGTGACAGTGTGGTGAGTTTAACTAATGACATGTCCTTCTTCTCCCTTAGATCTGCCACCAAGCAGCAAAGCACAGGATCTGCAGGAGCTACTCCTGACTCCAGAGGACCACCATGCTCCCACTGCACCTGTGTCACACCCAGTCTCTGAACCAGGCACCAGCACAGATACCAGCACCTCGGTGGGCATTAGTTCAGCGGCTAATATCTCACTGCACATTGGTTCCCACTCGCATGAGGTGCAGGCGGAGGCAGAGATTTCCCAGGGAGCCGGCAGTCGGATGACTGCTGGAGACCAAGACGATGCTCAGTCGAAGGCAGCATTAGGCAGCAGATGCTGGATGTCCAGCAGGGTGTGCAGGATGATCTGGCAGAGATCCAAGAATGCCATGGTTTCTGTTGTGGAGGAGTCCCTGTGGAGCATGAGCACTGCTTTGACTCTCATGGCCGAGTGCAATGCCTCCTCCATGGAGAGATCAGGGGTTCCTGGGATTGCTCTAGGATCTGCAAGCCCTCAGAAGTGCACTGACGTCAGCTGGTCAGTGACTATCTGTGAGATGGAAGGGGCACCCAGCATCCCAGCTAGGTGCCCATCTATCAATGGCAAGCAGGGAAGAACACAATGACTTCAAGGTGCACAAACTGCTTGTCGTCTCTGCGGGCTCCTCTCAGGGTGGTCTGAATGGTGGCAGCAGTTCCTCCGCCAGTGACCGTGGCATCTGATGAGGCTGCAGTGACTGGGGAGATGCCAGCTGTGGCACTGTCCATTCCCTCCCAGGCAGGGCCAGCACAGGCTAGAGGACGATCGCAAAGGTCTTCAAGGCCAACAAGACAGCAGAGTCAGCAAGCTGTCTCCAATGCCGGTGCCAGCGAAGGGGGAGCATCCAGACGCAACACCCATAAACATAACTTTAAAACACCTAAAGCACAAGAGGGACTGGTGAGGGGTGATCTTTTGTTCCCCCATTTTGTTTTCCTTTTTTTAATGATGTGACCACCAACACTGGATATTGTTCCATTCAATACTATGTGAGTTCCAACATTAAATTACATTTGTTTTTGTGTAAGTGGCCTGAGTATGCTCCATTTGGTTTGTAGGTGCAGGATAGACCATTATATAATGCTGGATGTGGGCAGCTCAAAACTCTATTACACAGGCACTGAGTGTATGTTGGGGGCCAATGAAAGGGTAATTTCTGCGAAGCAGGATGGAGGCAGCAGCCCTGGCATAAGGTGGTAGTTTATTTTTGGCAACCTAGCTGAAGGAGCATTGGATGAAGGCGTCCCTGCCTTCCTGGAGGTTACAGAGGTCTGGCTCCATGCCCTCAGTGTTCTCCTCACCATGGCCTTCATCTGATTCACTACTGGACTCATCATCTGGGGCCTATACAGCCAGGTCAATATCCTCATCCTCCAGTGGCTCCCCCTTGCCAGTGCAGATTGTGGAGAGCGCAGCATGCAACCACTATCAGTGACACCCGCTCTGGGAGGTATTGCAGTGCGGTCCTTGAATGGTCCAGGCATCGGAAGCGCATCTTCAAAAGACCTATGGTTCTCTCTACCAGCCTTGTTGGGGCATGGCTCTGTTCTTGGGTGGCGGAGTGGTGTTATAAGCCACCTTTTCAAGGGATAGGCCCTGTCACCTAGCAACTATCCATCCAGTCGGGCTGGAGCACTGAAGAGCCTCGGCACCCGGGAGTGTCTCAGGATATATGTGTCATGGGAGCTGCCAGGGTACCTTGCACAGACTTGCTGAACCTCCATCCTGTGGTCACACACTATCTGCACGTTCATGGAGTGGAATCCCTTCCTGTTAATGAAGGCACCCAGCTGACCTGCTGCTGCCTTGATGGCCGCATGTGTACAGCCGATGGCACCCTGGACGCGGGGGAACCCAGCAATTGCTGCAAAATCTTTGGCTTACTCAGCCTGGCTAGCCTTTTCCGTACATAAATGAATGAAAGTCAATACTCGCCTGAACAGAACTTCTGGCACCAGCTTGATGCAACTGTGGGAGACTCCACACAGAACCCCCACTGAGCCCTGGAAAGAGCCGGAGGCATAGACGTTGAGGGCCACTGTGACCTTCAGAGCCACTGGCATGAGGTGTCCACCCACAGAGTCGGAGCTGATCTCAGGCCCGATCATCTGAGAAATGGAGGTCCCGGTCTCTCTTGAGAGACGAAGCCTCCTTCGGCACTGCACGTTGGACATATTGAGGGAGCTGCATCGCTGCCTGTAAACCCTGGCAGCAGTATAGTGGCGTCTTCTATGGCCCCTTCCTCCTTGAACTACCTTCTGGCCCTGCGCCCCTTTTGCCTGTGCCTCTCCTGCTACAGGTTCCTCCCCTGGAAGCTGCATTGGGACACTTGGCCTCCTGTCTCTTCTGCCCCCCTCTTCCTCATCAGAGCAGGTGCCTCCAGCAGAGACCACAAATCCATTAACAGGGTAAGGGAAGGCTGTCGGATACCCGGGAGGGTCCACAAGGTCTGAATCCTCAGGGAGCCTGGAAGAAACCAACGAGACCTGAAATAATGTATGGAAATACTAAGAATGATGTCCCATCAGAAATTAAGCTGCTAAATACCAATAAGCCACCAGCAGCAAGTTATCTCCAAAACTCCTCACTACTCACACTGACAATGCTGCTGACCCTTCTTATCCTGCCCATGAATGGGGTTTTGCAAATCGTGGGCTGCCTGCCTGCCCGTTTGACGAGCAAAAAATCGCACGGCCAACATTAAATCGCGGTCAATTAGGTTGTCAAGGGCCTTAACTGGCTTTTTAATTAATGGTGGGCGGGGCTCCTACTCCCACATGCGCCTGCCATGGAAAGTATCATGCAAGCGCACGATGATGTCGGGACGCTCGTCCGATGTCATCACATGTCCTTTTACGCTCGTTTGGGTTGGGTGTGCACCCACCCGATGAGCGAAAAATTCTGCCCATATGCTAGGAAGACCATACAGATTGTGTTGGGTTGGCTCATTCAAATAATATGCTCCCTGCTTGTCCTTTACCTGGGCCGGGGTTCCAAGCCATCTGAGAAGCAGAAGCTCTGCTGCAAAACTTAATGGGTGCAATACTGTTTCATGTAGATGCTGACTGTTGCATTAAAATGACTGGTGGTGCCAAAGAACAGCCCCCTGCATTGGGGAGGTTCTATTGAAATGTTGTTCAGCAAAGTGGCCATTTTTGAAGAGCTGGTCAATCCTCCTATATTGCCCATCAAGTATGGCAAGGTGGTGAATGGAGTGAATGCAGTATCCCATGGGTAAAAGTGCATAAAAATTCTCAGGACTGAGGAAAAGTACCAAGGCAGGCTTCATGTATACTATCTACTTTGCCATGCTTGGACCATGCACATCAGCTTTGCAACCTGTAAAACAGTAGCCCCAAAACCCCTCACTATCATATCAGTGAAAGTTCACTTTAAATGGTGGTGGATGGAGGCCAACACTTCCTTTCACTCACAGAATGGTTACATATTTTGTCATCCGCTCTATATGGTTCTTAGATGGTATGCTCTCGGCTCATCTTTTCATCCCTCCTCATTTTCCTCTTGTCCTTTCCCCTAGAAGACTGTGGAGAGTCAGCAGAATAGTAGGATTAGCTTTGGATTGCTCTATCAAACAGTGAGTACAGGAATGATGGGCTAAATGCTCTCCATGCTATAAACATCCATGCTGTAAATATCCAAGACTGCAGGTTTGCTTTCCAGTCCTTGTGCCTGCATGGGTTCCCTTTTACTCAACTGACAAAGTTATATAGCACACAGCAGATGCTGACCTTTTGGGCTGTTAAGGAGATCTCCATCTGATTTGTCCAGACTTTTGAAGTGCTACTATAGCATACCAATCATATGTTCTATAATTTTGGGTAAAACATCACTTTATTTATGTCCATATTGGTGCGTGGATTTCAGAATGCTATTGCTAGCTTGATCATCCATTTTATCTGTTTCCTCAGAGGTGGTTATGGCATCATGAATTGTCTCAAAATGAATGTATTATGGCTGCTGATACATTTGGCTGACACCGGTATTATTCTGTCGTGGTGCTTCAAGACCACTTGTGCATGGATTATGTGATATCCATTGTAATTCATATCTTCCACTTGCTGCTCTGATATCTATATGAATGGCATTAATGAAACTGTTAATTTTTGGGAACCTACATACCTTACAGAAATTCTAGGCCCTCTCCAGTTATTCTCCCCTTTTGACTGGGAAAATGACAAATTTGTTGCCCCTGACAAAAAAGATTTTGGTAGCCTAACTGATGTAATGATATATGGACATGTGGGCAACATGGCAAATATCATCAGTGGTGAATTGAAATGAGTTGGTAGTTTAAAAGCTCAATGCAATGCTGACTCTGATCATAATAGGGATTTCTATGTACTGGATATAGTCTCCAGGTCATGCTACAGTACGTGTCCTGATAAATTATAGACAATGAAGGCAGGGGTCTTCCACCATGCTCAAGTAGTTGTGACCTGGTTGTATTATATAAGTCCTGTGGGTAGGCACTAGACATTTGAGAAGCTAGAACACCTGCTTTTACTTTTTTCACAAGAATTCTTTTCCCTCCAAAACACAGATTTAACAGTCCCAATGGAATGTCCGTACTGAGCTGTGCTTACAGATATGAAGGGCAATTGATGGCAATGAGAATGCTGCTGTTGGAGGTGTGCATGAAAAGAGTACAGTAAAATAACAGAAAGTAGCATTAAAAAATAAATGCGTCAGCTACAAGGCCCTCATGGCAGCTGATGGAATTTAAATTCAATTGAAAAAAAATCTGGAATTGAAAGTTAGTCTTCGTAATGGTGATCATGAAATTATCATCAATTGCTGTTGATAAACCCGCCTGGTTCACCAAAATGGAGAAGGAAATCTGCCATTCTTAACTAGTCAGGCCTATATGTGACTCCAGGCCCACAGCAATGTGATTGACTCTTAACCACCCTCTGAAATGGCCTAGTAAACCATTGGCAATTAAAGATGGGCAACCAAAGCTGGCCTTGCCGTGGCGACCACATCGCATGAAGAATACGTTTTTAAAAATTGAATTTATTATGGGATCAATTATAATGGGCTAGGATATTGTGCAGCCAATAATGAATCTAGTACAATACTGCAACATCCAAACACAAAAACTTGCCCCTAGAATCAGTTTAGCGGTCGATATGCTGGAATCTACCCACCCAATTGCACTGCTTTCATACTGCCATTGAGTAGCTGCTCTCCAAGCACAACATCAGGGTATTGGCCTTAATATCTGATCTGAGGTTTTTATTGAAAGCAAGATTGAAAATAGAACTGTTGTGTGAGATGCAATCATAGGCGATAATGTTGTCTAACACATTAATGTATAGTTTTCTGTGACTATAAACATCATAAAGTGTCTTGCAAGATATTCTTTTTAATTCAGCGATCAATTAAGAAGAAGAGCATTCAGTCTCTCCAGCCATTTCTGCTGACTTGTCTTGCAGCAATGCCTAGACTGAATTTGACCCAAACTGGGATTAGAAACCTCTCTTAGGAAATTACAAAAACAGATTAAGAAGAATCCGAAGTTGCCAAAAGTGCAGAAGATTTCCTAGCACAAAACAATAGCTTTATAAACTAATTATTCACTAAATATACACCATACACTTAGATTTGAATAATACAGTGACAGAAAAAAAACTCACAAAGATAAGAATTTTTTAAACTACTTTGGAGGCTCTGCTGCTGCCTCCAACTACAGCTGTTATTTTATGACTTGGCTTTATCAATGCTGATTTACCATTAGAAACTCTAGCAGGCCGTCTATCTCACATTTTCTACTAACTGTTCTCTGCTGTATATTGATGCCTCTATTCTATTCTTCCATTAATTTATTAGTGAGGACAATGCAATGTTCTCTGGAGATCATGATGGTAAACATTTTGTTACAATTTCAGTCTTCAAAATAATAAATTCAACTTATTTCTCTCGACTGCAAATCAATGATAGCTCTCTCACATGTAGCATTTGACAGCTGGCTCAACAGCTGCATACCCAGGAGTCAGAGAACAGACTGCCTGACCGCTCTCTCCTCTATTTGCATTTGAGATTGTGCTTCTAAAAAACAGTGTTTTAGCCGAGAACATTTTTTTAATTCATTCATGGAATGTGAGCCCTGATGGTAAAGCCAAAATTTATTGTCCATCCCTTATTGCCCTTGAGAAAGTGATAGTGAGCAGCCTTCTTGAACCACTGCAGTGCATGCCGTGTAGGTAGATTCGGTGCCTTTAGGAAGGAAGTTCCAGGATGTTCAGTGACAGTGAAGGAACCACATTATGGTTCCAAGTCAGAATGGTGTGTGATTTGGAGGGAAACTTGCAAATGGTGGTGTTCCCATGTGTCTGCTGCCTTTATTCTTCTAGGGGGTAGAGGTCACATGTTTGGATGATGCTGTCAAAGGAGCCTTGTTGAGTTGCTGCCACTGGGCGCTGGTGGTGGAGGAAGTCAATGTTTAAGATGGTGAATGGGGCGCTGATCAAATAAGCTGGGTGGTGTCAAACTTCTTGAGTGATATTGGAACTGCACTCCTCCAGGCAAGTGAAGAGTTCCATCACACTCCTAATTTAGTGCATTGTAGATGGTGGACAAGCTTTGGAGAGTCAGGCACTGAGTTACTGTGCTGCAGCTCAGTTGGTAATATTCTTGCCTGAGGTCACATGATTCCAGGTTCAAATTCCAATCCACAGCTTGAATGCAAAAATCAAAGCAGTACTGAGGGAGTGCTGCACTGCCATCTTTGGATGAGATGTTAAACTGAGACCCAATCTCCCTGCTCAGGTGGATGGAAAAAATCTCATTGCACTATTTTGAAAAAGAGCAGGGAAGTTGTCTCCAGTATTCTGGCCAATACTCATCCCCCAATCAACAACAAAAAAACAGTCTATCTGCTCATTATCACAATGCTGTTTGTGAGAGTTTGCTATGCACCAACTGGCTGCCGCATTTCCTACATTCCAATAGTGATTATACTTCAAAAGTGGCTGTAAAGCAATTTGAGATGTCCAGTGGTCATAAAAGGCATTATATTAACGCAAATCTTTCTTTCTTTCAAAATTCCCAACCTCTGACCTGCTTTTGTAGCCACAGTATGGTTGGACCAATAAGTTTCTGGTAAATAGTAACCCTCAGGAGGTTAATGGTGGGGGATTCAATGATGGTAAAACCATTCAGAGTCAAGGTAAAATGGTTAGATTCTCTCTTGTTGGCGATGTTCATTGACTGGCACTCATGCGGCATGAATGTTACTTGCCACTTATCAGCCCAAATCTGAATGTTGTCCAGATCTTGCTGTATGCGGGCACAGACTACTTCAGTTCTAAAGTGTTGTGAATGGCACTAGAACACTGCGCAATCATCAACGAATATCCCCACTTCTGACCTTATGATGGAAGGTAGGTCATTAATGAAGCAATTGAAGCCACCTTCAATGGTTGGACCTACCCTGAGGAACTCCTGCAGTGAAATCCTGGGACTGAGATGATTGGCCTCCGACAACCACAACCATCTTCCTTTTTGCTAGGCAAGATTCCAGCCAGTGGAGAGTTTCCCCTCTGATCCCCATTGGCTTAAATTTTGATAAGGCTCCTTGATGACACTCTCAGTCAATGCTGCCTTGATGTCAAGGGCAGTCACTCTCACTTCATATTATTTGGGAAAGAATTCCAAGGGAGGAGATGTGTGAAGATTTTGTACCGGTTTCCTCTGAGTATTTTGGATTGTTGCAAAATGTTTGGCTGCACTGTAACAGTTCCAACTACCTTCCTGCATTAGCATTGAGGCTAGGCTTAAGTCATAGTCAATCTAGGTTCTGCTGAAGTCATAGTCTTGACTAAAGAGAAGTAACAGTTTTCTACAAGATTCTGACTAGAGTAACACAGGCTATAAGTGACAAAGCTTTGTAATATAAGTTCTAACCACTAATTTGACTAGGCACCTGATGCAAGGGAAAACTTTGCAGAGAGTAAAGCTTGGTAGCTGACTGGATGTTAATTATAAAATTTACCTAGCAAGTTACATTTAAAGAAATTATATTTGAATCTAAAGGGGAATTACATTTTTTCAATGACAAGCAACAAAGACTGCTAACATGGAACTGCCCATTTCACAAATGAAACCTTGGGTACCGCACTCTCAGGCGCATGTGTAATTCAGCTTGGGACAGAGGGCAGCTTTTAGTAAAGGCCACGGTTGAAGCTGCCTGGAAGGATGTACTTGTGCAGATCAATGGTCTTCCAAGTCAAGAGGCCTTGCAACTTTACTCACAAGTTGTCTTTCAACTCAATATTGTAACCTGAAATACAGAGTCAAGACCTGGAAATGTGCTAGTCCCAGGAGGTAGATATGGCTTGGAATGTGTTCCTGTAATATTCTTCACTATGTTCTGCTTACAAGCCAAGTTTGCATATAATCACTGGGACAGAATCTAGACAAGTAAGTTTCTGGAACCATTGAGCGCCCTACAAGCCCCTTATTGTGTTCCCCAGGGAAACTATAGAGAGCACTGAGAAACTGTGTTTTTAGGCATAGCGACAGCAGCTATTCGCCTTGCTTTCACATTGTTCCTGCACATCCTACCTTTCTCCTACCCTAAACTCAAGCTTGTCAAGTAGTTGTTTCATGGATCAAAATGCGGTGCTTGTCAGCATTTTCTCAAGGATGCTTTGTAACTGGTGTCCTTTTCTTGCCCCATAGGTTCTTTGCAAGCTGAAGGTCAAGGAAAAAATGGCACCGCCATCACTCACACTGCTCCAATCTGTGTCAAGCAATCCTCCTGCACTCAACACTGGCAAGGCTACTAACGCGCCAGAACTGTAATTTATAATATTGAGGAAGAGGCACTTGATTAAGTAAAATTCAAAAATGAAGAAGAGCAAGTAGAAGAAGCAAGTGAGGACTTTGTAGCAGGCTACCAGTCCACGCAGTGGGCTGAATTTTATCAGGCAGCGGAGGCACTAACAACTGGCCGGAAAGCCAGAGATAACCTCACCTCAGGCATTTGAGGAATCCCTGGCTGCATTTTAGGCCCATTGTGAAGCTAGTGAGCTGTCTCCAGGCTTCCGTCCCTTTAAACGGCTTGGCAGTACAGTCCGATTATACTGCCAGCAGGAGTGGGAGCCATTGCTAGGACTACATCCAACCAAGAGGCACAGCAATGGATGCTGCCCCCAGTAGGTGGTGAGTAAGGCTGAATGGCCTCTTTCTGTGCTGTGCCAATTCTGTGATTCCATGGGAGTTCTCAGGGCTATTCTGGCAGGCCTGGATGTGTGTTGGGGGCAGTGGGGAGGGTGGTGGTGTGTGATTGGTGAAGGCAGGTGCAGTCTTGCTGCTGGGGTGCTCATTGCTGCCATAGGCCACAGAGTGCCCGAATGGGATTCCCACCCACCACCCCACCCCCAACCCTGCAGGGAGGCAGCCAAGGTTCACCGGGCAGTATTCCCATGCAGTGGAGGGCCTCCCACTGCTGGTAAAATGCCAGCAGCAGCAAGAGACCTTTAATTGGCCAGTTAAATGACACAATTGGTGATTGGGTGGGAGGGCCATCTTCCACCTTCGCCCTTCTGTGCCGCTGGTGAAATACCATAGCTGCAGGAAGGTGACAGGCACGCCATCACCCCATCTTCCTTCACCATTTGAGTGCCTTTCTAGTACCATTTTAGTCCCTCCAATATAGTGAAGCTTCTTCAAAACTGGCAATCAGGCAATAAATGCTTTGGACAAAGTTCAGTTTATCAATCTGTGATTGCTGTTGTACTCATTTTTGAAGCCTATGCTACACCACAGTTTTCTTTGTGCTTCTGCCAGCACTACACTAATAACGCTGAGCAAATCTTTAAATAGCCACATTGATGTTCCTCATACAAGCTCTGCTGTGTGCAATCTGCCTTCCGTTCACTTTTTTGTCCAGGCTTGGCAATACAGACTTATAGCATAGTGCTTACTACTGATTGAAAATAGCTGACTACTTCATCAGCTCTTTCTAGTCACTAGAAAGTACACGGTCAGCACAAGTCACATTCACTTTCCTCTATATCGTTGTTAAAGGGCAACTGCACACTACCTATTTTGCACCATTGTTATGATCAAATGCTGATGTGGAAGTATGTAGTACAGATGCTCAACTGTACATCATCTTCAAGATGCCTGGTATTTTACCTGTAGGGAGTGTTAGATCTCTCAGTGCACTATGTTCATCTTTCATCTTTTAACATATGGTTAGAAAACCCCAAGGAAAATGTCTTTCAGAAATGATGGGCAGAAATTTACATTCCCCAGCCAGCAGGTTTGTAGGTAGTGGGTAGCCATACAATTCTTCGGACGGCCTTCCCACTAGGCTCTCGCCCTTACCAACCTCTCCTCAATTTTATGGTGGGACTGGTGAGGCCTACGCCAGTCCCCTGCCCTTTCCTCAACTGAAACCCTTAAGTTACCAATTAATGACCACATATGGGTTATTTCCCAACCAACCTCAATTTTCAGGCTGGCTGGAGGAGTTCAGGGTCGGGGGGAAGACCGAAAAGCAGGTGGGAAGGGCAAAGGATGCCTCCATCAATGGCCGCCCTTTAACTTTGGCAATGCTCCCTCCCCCACCCCCTGCCCCTTTGCTAACACCACTACCCTACTTTGTCCACCGCCACCGCCCCCCACCAACCCCCAGCCTCAACTTCCCTCCTTGCCCTGAGACCCCCAAAACTTATCTGGCTCTGGACTTCCAGTACTTCGACTCTGGGGACTGCTTGCAGTCCCAGTCCTGTCCACTGAAGCTTCTGGCACTGCTGGGACTAGAGAGCTACCAGCCAATCAGATTGGCTAGTAGTTCTCTGAAGTGGTACTTCCTTCTGAGAGAGGGGTGAAAGTCCCACTTCCAGCTAATTAATGCTCCTTGGAGGGCAGTGAGTCTCAGCAGCAATGTGTTCACTGCAGTCCTTTGAATGGCAGGAAGGGAAACACCACCATCCAAAGAATCTTGGCCTATTTTGTGCTAATACTCTCAGAAACAGAATGAAAAAAGAATAGGGATTGTTATTAATAGTTTGTAATATGACCTATCAATAATTTGATGCCAGGAAGGCAGAACTTTGAAGATCAATGCATCATGGAAAATGAAAATATGAATCCTGATCAACTGTTTGTCCAGAATGTCATTAAGACCATTAATATTAATGGAATAGTAAATCCAATTTTGTTCAATTCTAGATGATTACAGATCTTTTGGATCTGCATGCTTGTCATGCATTAAATAATGATTCTTTCTTATGAACGTATTCATGCTCTTACATGCCTGGAAATCAACTTAATGAATGATATGTTTTATATAATTTTGTTAACCGTTGTTAGATTCAATGTATGCAAAAGCACACTACAAATCTTACATCCTTTTTTAAAAATTATGTGTATAATAGTTGAGAACCCATCCATTTTTATGGTCATGTTCAGTCACAATTCAATCTAAAACAGAAATAAACCCTCTTGTCATCAACACCACTATCAAGCAGTACTTGCTTAGCAATAACCTGCATACTGATGCTCAGTTTGGCTTCTGCCAGGGCCACTCAGCTCCTGACCTCATTACAGCCTTGGTTCAAACATGGATAAAAGAGCCAAACTCCAGAAGTGAGGTGAAAATGACTGTCCTTGACACCAAGGCCGCATTTAACCAAGTGTGGCATCAAGGAGCCCTTACAAAACTGGAGTCAATGGGAATCAGGGGGAAAACTCTCTCCTGGCTGGAGTTATACCTAGCACAAAGGAAGATGTTTGTGGTTGTTGGAGGTCAATCATCTCAGTTCCAGGACACCACTGCAGGAGTTCCTCAGGGTATAGTCCTAGGCCCAAAGACTTCAGCTGCTTCATCAATGACCTTCCATCATAAAGTCAGAAGTGAGGATGTTCAATGTTCAGCTCCATTTGTGACTCCTCAGATACGAAAGCAGTCTATGTCCAAACTCAGCAAGACCTGGACAATATCCAGGCTTGGACTGACAAGTAGCAAGCAATATCTGTGCCACACAGGTGCCAAGCAATGACCATCTCCAGTAAAGGAGAATCTAACCATCGCCCCTTGAAATTCAATGGCATTACCATCGCTGAATCCCCCACTATCAACATCCTTGGGGTAATCATTGACCAGAAACAAAACAGGATTTGCCATACAAATACTGTGGCTACAAGAGTAGATCATAGGCTCGGAATCCTATGGTGAGTAACTCATGTCCTGACTCCCCAGAGCCTATCGACCATCTACAAGGCACAAGTCAGGAGTGTGATGGAATACTCTCCACTTCGCTGGATGAGTGCAGCTCCAACAACACTCAAGAAGTTTGACACCATCCAGGACAAAGCAGCCGCGCGATTGGCACCCCATCCACAAACATTCACTTTTTCCACCACTGACGCATAGTTGCAGATTTGTGCACCATATACAAGATGCACTTCAGGAACTCACCAAGGCTCCTTAGACAGCACCTTCCAAACCCCCTGACCACTACCATGTAGAAAGATAAGGACTGCAGACTCATGGGAATACCACACCTGGAAATTCCCCTCCAAGGTACCCACCATTTCTGACTTGGAAATATATCACTATTCCTTCACTGTCACTGGGTGAAAATCCTGGAACTCCTTCCCTAACATCACTGTGGGTGTACCTACAACACATAGAACCATTAAAAAGTTATGGCACAGAAAGAGGCCATTCAGCCCATCGTGTCTGTGCCAGCAAAAAAAGAGAAAGAAAGAAACTAGCTGCTCATTTTAATCCCATTTTCCACCACCTGGTCTGTAGTTTGCAGCCCTTGAGGTCCAAATCCAGGTACCTTTTAAATGAGTTGAGCATTTCAGCATCAACCACCAATTCAGGCAGTGAATTCCCACCACCCTCTCGGTGAAAAAGTTTTCCTTCATGTCCCCTCTAATTCTTCTATTAATCACTTTAAGTCTATGCCCCTGATAACTGACCCCTCAGTTAAGGGAACAGGTCTTTCCTGTCTACCTTGTTTGAGCCCCTCATAATTTTGTACACATTGACTGCAGCAGTTCAAGAAGGCAGCTCACTAACACCTTCTCAAGGGCAATTAGGGATGGGTAATAAATCCTGGCCTAACTAGCGACACCCACAAACTTGAATGAATAATTTTAAAAAATAACATTTTAGTCATTGTCTGCAGAAGCACCGTCTTTATTTACCTCTATCAGCCAGCCAGTGTCAGCAGTTTCCCAGAAAATTAAACGAAGCATGACATAAGTTATTGTGATTCAGTTAAATGCATGATTCCTTACAATCTTAGCCTAACAATGAAGATTATTATGGTACACGATGAAGAAGTTCATGCTAACATCATATTCAACTTGGAGTGGACTCGGTAAGCAATGAGATTACGGTAGGAATAAAGGTTAAATGAATTTTTGGCACCTACTAATTCCTTTGTAAATTATAGAGGAGCATATAAATTGTGAGAGAAGCAAGAGAGATTGATTTAGTATCGGTGCTGCATGCTCAGATGTTGTGAATTTATATGATATTCATGTGTGAGAATGTTTTCATTGTTCAGGAACATCTGCCTCTATCCTCCCTCACAGAAAGGCCTCCAGAGTCCACAGCATAACCAACATGGACACTTTGAACACTGTCCTTTAGGCCTTGAGAGACTATCTGGAGATGATAATGACAATGGGCTGCTGATATATTGGGTGAATCTTGCACCCTCCCCTGTGGTGAGTTTGGTAGCAGGGGAGAATTTCCGGGAAGGTAGGGGGCCTGAGGTGGCAACAGAGGCAAGGGATGGAGAGATCAGCAGGATGAAGTGCCTGCTGCAGTTCATCAACCCAGTTGTAATGATGAATGCCAGGCTCTCAAAGCTGCACTCCCAACATGCCCCCTCATACTCATGCCCTCTCCATGCCCCCTCATACTCCCCATGCTTCTCCCTGTCCCCTCATACCCTCTCCATGCCCCCTCATACTTCCCATACCCCTCCATAGCCATTCCCCCAGTTTCCAGAAGTTAACATAAATGGGTCTTTTTCTGATTGGCGGAATGTAACGAGTGGTGTGCCACAGGGGTCAGTGCTGGGGCCTCAACATCTTATAATTTATATAAATGACTTGGATGAAAGGACAGAGGGTATGGTTACTTCATTTGCTGACAACACAAAGATAGATAGGAAAGTAAGTTGTGAAGAGAACGTAAGGAGGCTACAAAGTGATATGGTAGGCTGAGTGAGTGGACAAAGACCTGACAAATGGAGTATAATGTGGGAAAATGTGAAATTGTCCATTTTGGCAGGAAGAATAAACAGAAGCATATTATCTAACTGGTGAGAGATCACAGAGCTCTGAGATTCAAAGGGATCTGGGTGTGCTAGTGCATGAATCACAAAAGGATAGTATGCAGGTACAGCAAGTAATTAGGAAAGATAATAGAATGTTATTGTTATCGTGAGGGGAACGGAATACAAAAGTAGGGAGGTTATGCTTCAGTTGTACAGGGCACTGGTGAGACCAAATCTGGATTACCCTGCACAGTACTGGTCTCCTTATTTAAGGAAAAATATAAATGCATTAGAAACAGTTCAGAGAAGGTTTACTAGACTAATATCAGGGGCAGAATCTTCGGGTCGGCAAGCGGCTTACTTGCCGACACGTAAAATGATGCGTAGTGACGTCAGGCTTGCATCCCAACATCACCGCGCTTCATTCAGATATTCAGTTTGGCTGCCCGTCTGCCAAACTGTCAAAGGCCTATTAAGGCAATTTAAATATCAATTAAAATAGTTAACTGAGCTGCCCGTCCAACCTTAAGGTTGGTGGGCAGGCGAAGAGCCCAGGTGGGATGAGGTTTCATGAAGGTTTTTAAAGTTTTATGAAAGTTTTTAAAGTTTAATAAAATTCATTGACATTTCCCAGCTCATGTGACACTGTCACATGAGGGGACGTCTTAAAAAAGTTTTTTTATCTTTATTAAAATTTTAAAAAATCAAACTAATCTCCCTGAGGCATTTCTTTGCCTCAGGGAGATTTCTGTGCTCTTTCGCGCGCACGCATCCCCCAACTCAGCCTACTCCCCCACACCTGCACAGGGAGCGCTTCCAGGTGTGCGTCATGCTGGGTGGACCTTAATTGGCCTGCCCGCGTGAAATGGCAGCATGCCCACCCGTGCCCGCTCCCATCCAGTACCCCCCCCCCCGCCCAAAACCCCTGACGGGGAGAAAATTCTCCCCCAGGAATGTGCAGGTTGTCTTATGAGGAAAGGATGGACAGGCTTGTATCTACTGGTATTTAGAAGAGTAAGAGGTGACCTGAGGGGTCTTGACTGAGTGGATATGAAGAAAGTGTTTCCTCTTTTGGGAGAATCTTGAACTAGGGGTCACCATTTAAAAATAAGGGGTCGCTATTTAATACAGAGATGAAAAATTTTCCCTCGGAGGGTCGAGAATCTTTGGAATGCTCTTCCTCAAAAGGCAGTGGAAGCAGGGTCTCTGAATATTTTTAATGAAAAACTAGATAAGTTCTTGATTAACAAGAGGATGAAAGGTTATCAAGGGTAGGCAGGGGTTTACAATAAGATCAGCCATGATCTTACTGAATGGTGGAGCAGGCATGAAGGAATATACAAATATACAAATTAGGAGCAGGAGTAGGCCACTCAGCCACTCAAGCCTGCTCTACATGAGTAACCTACTCCTGCACCATGGTTGTATGTTTGTATGTTCATACTATAGGCAGACCTCAGGATGTCTTTGAAATGGACGTTAAAAAAATATAGTTCTAAAAATCAAATAGAGCTGTCATTCAAGCACACTTGATATTGAGAAAGCTATCATTCATAAAAGCCATTTTAAAAAATCCTTCCAAGTAAAATGGGAAAACTCGAGCACTGTATCTTGGAACTTGAGGAGCAGCTGGTATCACTAAAGAGCTTTCGCGAGGATGAGAGCTATGTGGATAGCACTTTTCCGAAGGTAGTCATCTGCAGCTTATGAAAGAGCAAGCAGAGAGAGACTGGGTGGCCATCAGGCAGACAAGAAAGGCAAAGCAGGTAGTGCAGCAGACCCTTGAGGGCATCCCACTTTCTAACAGGTACTCAGTTCTAAGTACCATGGTGGAGAGGGTTCCTCTGGAGCAAACAGTGGGAGTCATGACCAGAGCACCATGGGTGGCTCAGTGGTGCAGGCAGGGAGGAGAAAACATGGAAACATAGACAATAGGAGCAGGAGTAGGCCATTCGGCCCTTCGAGTCTGCTCCGTCATTCATTATGATCACGGCTGATCATCCAACTCAATAGCCTGCTCCCGCTTTCTCCCCATATCCTTTGAGCCCTTTCGCCCCAAGAGCTATACCTAACTCCTTCTTGAAAACATACAATGTTTTGGCCTCAACTACCTTTTGTGGTAATAAATTCCACAGGCTCACCACTCTCTGGGTGAAGAAATTTCTCCTCATCTCCATCCTAAATGGTCTATCCTGAATCCTCAGACTGTGACCCCTGGTTCTCGACTCCCCCACCATCGGGAACATCCTTCCTGTATCTACCCTGTCTGGTCCTGTTAGAATTTTATAGGTTTCTATAAGATCCCCCCTCATTCTTCTGAACTCCAGCGAATATAATCCTAACTGACTCAATCTCTCCTCATATGTCAGTCCTTCCATCCCAGGAATCAGTCTGGTAAACCTTCGCTGCACTCCCTCTAAAGCAAGAATATCCTTCCTCAGATAAGGAGACCAAAACTGCACAGAATATTCCAGGTGTGGTCTCACCAAGGCCCTGTATAATTGCCGTAAGACATAATTGCTCCTGTGCTCAAATACTCTCACTATGAAGGCCAACAAACCATTTGCCTTCTTTACCGCCTACTGCACCTGCATGCTTATCTTCAGTGACTGGTGTACGACGACACCCAGGTCTCGTTACACATTCCCCTCTCTCAACTTGAAGCTATTCAGATAATAATCTACCTTCCTGTTTTTACTACCAAAGTGGATAACCTCACATTTGTCCATATTATACTGCATCTGCCATGCATTTGCCCACTCACTCAGCTTGTCCAAATCACATTGAAGTATCTCTGCATCCTCCTCACAGCTCACCCTCCCACCCAGCTTTGTGTCATCTGCAAATTTGGAGATATTACATTTAGCTCCCTCATCTAAATCACTAACATATATTGTGAATAGCTGGGGTCCCAGCACCGATCCCTGCAGTACCCCACTAGTCACTGCCTGCTATTTGGAAAAAGACCCGTTTATTCCTACTCTTTGTTTCCTGTCTGCCAACCAGTTTTCTATCCATCTCAATACACTAACCCCAATCGCATGCGCTTTAATTTTACACGCTAATCTCTTAATGTGGGACTTTGTCGAAAGCCTTCTGAAAGTCCTAATAAACCACATCCACTGGCTCCCCCTCATCAATTCTACTAGTTACATTCTCGAAAAATTCTGGTAGATTTGTCAAGCATGATTTCCCTTTCATAAATCCATGCTGACTGTCCGATTCTGCCACTGTTTTCCAAGTGCTTAGCTATTAAATCTTTTATAATGGATTCTAGAATTTTACCCACTACCGACGTCAGACTGACTGGTCTATAATTCCCTGCTTTCTCTCTACCTCCCTTTTTAAATAGTGGGGTTACATTAGCAACCCTCCAATCTGTAGGAAGGTGACTACCATCCACTAAGAGAGGAGAGCAATAGTGGTTGGGGATTCTACAGTTAGGGAAACAGACAGGCACTTCTGTGGTCGCAAACGTGATTCCAGGATGCCTCCTTGTGCAAGGGCCATGGATATTACCGAGCGGATTCAGAGTATTCTGGAGGGTGAGGGTGCACAGCCAAAGGTCATGCTTCACATTGGTACCAATGATATAGGTAGAAAAAGGGATGAGGTCCTGAAGGCTAAGTTCAGAGAGTTAGGAAAGAGATTAACAAGCAGGATCTCAAAGGTAGTAATCTTTGGGTTACTTCCAAGGCCATGGGCTAGTGAGTTTGGAACTAGAGGAATAACCAGATGAATGCGCAGCTGGAGAAATGGTACAGGAGGGAGAGCTTCAGATTTCTGGGGCATTGGGACCGGTTCTGGGGAAGGTGCGATCTGTACAAGCCGGACGGCTTACACCTGAATAGGACCGGGACAAATGACCTTGCAGGGAGATTTTTCCAATTTGTTGGGGAGGATTTAAACTAGATTGGCAGAGAGATAGGAACCTGAGGGCAGCTTCAGATAGGACAAATTCAGAGCAGGGAGCAGGAGACAGAAAATTAGCGGGTGACTCTGAAAGACAGAAGAAGCTATGGTTAAAAGGTTTACAGCAATTAGGAAATGTTAAAAGATATTTATTTAATTGCAATTTAGCAATCAAAGCCGATGAACTGAGGGCACAGACAGACATCATTGCTATAGTGGAAACTTGGCTTAAAGAGGAGCAAAAATGGCAGCACAACATCCCTAGATATAGGGTTTTCAGGCAGGAATGAGAGGGAGCCAGAAAAGGTGGGGATGTAGCATTATTGGTTAAACAATTAATTACAGCTGTGAGGAGGGATGATATACTATGGCCTTTATTTCAAAGGGAAATATAAAAATAGGGAAGTCTTGCTAAAACTATACAAGGCACTAGTTGGACCATACCTAGAATACTATGAACAGTTTTGGTCCCCTTTTCTAAGGAAAGAAATAATGGTATTGGAGGCAGTCCAGAAAAGGTTCACTAGGTTGATCCAGGGTATGGAGGGATTTTCTTATGAGGAGAGGTTGAGTAGGTTGGGCCTGTAGTCATTGGAGATTCAAAGAATGAGAGGCGACCTCATTGAAACATATAGGGTAGAATTTATGGCTCAGTGAGCGGGGGCATGGCCCGCTCGCCGTGGCATAAAATGACGTGCGGTGACGTCAGGTGTGCATCCTGGCGTCATCGTGCATCATTTAGATTTTCAGTTTGGTGGGCGCGCAGTCAAGTCAGCTGCACACCTTCCAAACTGTCAAAGACCTATTAAGGCCATTTAAAAAGCCAATAAAGCAATTAGCTGAGCTGCCTGTCCAACCTTAAGATTGGCAGGCAGGTGAAGAGCCCAGGTGGCCTTTGCAATTTTCATGGAACCTCATCCACAGGCAGGATAAGGTTTCATGGATGTTTTTAAAGTGTTTGAAAAATTTTTAACAAAATTAATGGACAGATCCCAGCTCATGTGACATGAGGGGACATGCCCTTAACATTTTCTTTTACCTGTATTCAATGTTTCAACTCAGCCCCCCCCACCAGCCACACAGGAAGCGCACAGCGCTTCCGAGTGCGCATCATGCTGGGCAGGTCTTAATTGGGCCACCTACGTAAAATGGCAGCGCCCAGCCAATCGGGGGCTGATCGATTATGCACCCACCCGTGCCTGCCTCCGCACAACACCCCCGATGGGGAGAATATTTTCCCCATAAGATTCTTAGGGGGCTTGACAAGGTAGATGCTGAGATGTTGTTTCCCCTTGTGGGAGAGTCAAGGACCAGAGGGCATAATCTCAGAGTAAGGGGTCGTCCATTTAAGACGGAGATAATGAGGAATTTCTTCTCCCAGAGGGTAATGAATCTGTGAAATTCTCTACCACAGAGGGCTGTCGAGGCTGGGTTGCTAAGTATATTCACGGCTAAGATAGACAGATTCTTAATCAGTAAGGGAGTCAAGTGTTATGGGGAAAAGGCAGGAAAGTGGAGATGAGGTTTATCAGATCAACCATGATCTCAATGAATGGTGGAGCAGACTCGATGGGCAGAATGGCCTCCTTCTGTTCCTATGTCTTATGGACGAGGTATAAAATGCAAAAGCAGGGATGTAATGATAGAACTGAATAAAACACCGGTTAGGCCACAGTTGGAATTTTGTGTACAGTTCTGGTCGCCACATTACAGGAAGGACATAATTGCTCTAGAGAGAGTACATAAGAGATTTACAAGAATGTTGCCAGTGCTTTAAAATTGCAGCTATGAAGAAAGATTGGATAGGCTAAGGTTGTTTTCCTTAGAACAGAGGAGGCTGAGGGGTGACCTGATTGACGTGTACAAGATTATGGGGGGCCTAGATAGAGTAGACAGGGATGCCCTGTTTCCCCTGGCAGAGAGGTCAATTACCAGGGGGCACAGATTTAAGGTGATTGGTAGAAGGATTAGTGGGGATATGAGGAAAAACTTCTTCACCCAGAGTTGTTGGCGGGCGTTTGGAATTCACTGCCTGGTTTGGTGGTAGAGGCAGACACCCTCAACTCATTTAAAAGACACCTGGATCTGCAGCTAAAGTGCTGTAACCTGCAAAGCTACAGATCAGGTGCTGGAAGGTAGGATTAAAATGGGTAGCTAGATTTTTTTTTCTTTTCCGGCCGGCGCAGGTATGATGGGCTGAATGGCCTCTTCCTGTACTGTAACCTTTCTATGGTCAATCTAATTTTAAAACAAACATACACATATTCACTTACCACAGGTAATTCTTTAATAATTACTTAAAAGTGTTAATCAAAATGTGAACAGTCCCCTGCTGAGATAACTAGTTCAACAGGTTTTGAAACTCAGCCAAACGTTCTAAATGGACTCAGCTATTGAAACAAACCCTGGAAAATCTAAACAATGGAGTTTATTGCAATTGAAAAAACAGAAATCCTTTTCTAAGCTACACCAGATATCCTAACAGTCAAGGCAATCCAGGAGAAGGTGGGTGACTTTCTTTTTCTCCAAGAGAAAGTTGCTGAAGTTTTTTCAAGTTAAAAGGACCCTTAGTATTTAATCACTTCAGATTACACTGGAGATCCCAAGCAGTGTTTCCTTCAGTTTTGAATGCATATGAGCACTTTACCCAAATACTCTTAATTTATTCAACGCTTACATAATGCTGATCAATGTAATGGTCAACTTACCTTTGCAGGACAGACCCTTGTAATCAATCACTTACAATGCAGTATCTAACTATTGAAAGTCAAATAACATTTTTTTGTATTTCAAAGCTAAAGCAAATGGCAGTTTTTTTGGTTCCTCACTTAGGATTGGGGTTCTCCCATGGTTCACAATTCCTCAGAGAGGCTGTGAACCATGTGTCCTTACAGAAGGGACCTGACTCCACTAAAATTGCGATGGTTTTAATTGGCAACCTCCACAATGGAGCAGGCAAGGTGGAAGTACTGCACATGGCCTAACCACCCATAACCTTCTCCCACGCCAATATAAATTGCCAGAAATGGGAACGGGGACGAGAATGTTGGAATCAGGTCCAGCCTGCCATTTTTAAAGGGCTTGACAAAAATCCAGGCCAGAAGGTTTTGTAAGGCTTGACAGGGTAGATACCGAGAGACTGTTTTCCCTAACTGGAGAGTCTAAAACTAGAGACAAGTCTCAGGATAAGGGCTGTCCGGTTAGTATTGAGATGAACAGAAATTTCTTCACTCAGAAGGTTGTGAATCTTTGGAAGTCCCCACCCCAGAAGTTGTGGATGCTCAGTTGCTGAATACAGTCCAAGGTGAGATCAGTAGGTTTTTGGATGCTGGGGAATCAAAGGGTATGAAGATCATTGGGAAAGTGGAGTTGAAGTCGAAGAACAGCCAATCAACTTATTAAATAGCAAAGCAGGCTCAAGGGACTGTATGGCCAATTCCTGCTCCTATTTCTAATGTTCTTGTAAAACCCAGGAACTTGGTCATTAGCATTGACAGGGTGAGCTTGCAAATCCTGCGAGGGCCCATCACTGCTTTCTAACTCGATTGCTCATGTAAACAATGCAGCACATGGTCATTCTGAGTGAGCTCCTCTAAGTCACAATGAGGCTCAGGAAGAACTACCTTTATACAGCCTTTATTTCCAAGAGGCACTGTCGTGCTTCCAGACAAGGTTATGGATCCCATCTGACTATCAATCACATGTGAATTCTGCTGAGACCTTTTGAGTGTGTAAGCATTGTGGTTGCAAATATGGTTTGAAGCTGCCAGCAGTAACAAGATAAGCCTGTACACAGGTAGTCCATTAATACATTAGCAAACAACAGGAGGAAGAAGTAATGCATAAAAAGCAAAGTAGAAACTGCAATGAGAAAAGTCAAACAATAAACCAAATTGCAATGTGATATAAATTTGTCAAGTTACAACCTTAAGAATCCAGTTTTTCAATGAACAGCATTGATCCAATAAATAGTATTTCTTGCCAGTTCACAGAATTCCAAATTCGGTTTGACTCACATGAAAGATCACTGTCATAAGTTACAAGTCTTCTGCACTAATTAAAAGAGTGCCATAATTCACAGGGACTGCTAATATTTAATAAATATTCATGTTGGTAAAAAAGACAAATCAAAGTCCATTATCTCTTAAAGGTCAACATTATTTAAGGCAGCCATAAAGTATTATTAGAGACAATAATCTCATGGTTTTGAGAAGCCTGATCTTATTTCTTCACTTAAATGGGATGTGTAACAGAGCTATGCTTTAACAGAATAGTTTCAGTTGTATTTATCTAATTTTCATCCTTACACAAAACAGCATTATTTTGTCTCTTTTTTATTGCAAAGCAAGAAAATGTCAAAAGGAGTTCATTTTCAAATCAATGGTACTAACTGGCCAGCATGCAATCAACAGGCAGCTTTTGAAAAACATTTTTTATTAAGTGTTGTGTAAGGGAATCATAGAAAAGAATCAAAGTTTCTGGTTTGGAAAAAAAAGTTGTCCGTATTTGAAAAAAAAATTAAAATTTCATGTTATGATATTGGCCTGTTCTGTTAAGGCTTGGTAAAAATGTACATCAAATAATTGCAATAGAAACTTGGAAGTTATATTAAAGTCAACTGGACTTGAAACATCCTTCATGTGACCATATATAACCAAACTGTTTTGGTGCTTATTACACAGAGACTCTCTATGTCCCAGTGGGAGACCATCAGAACCCCACAGAAAAACGGTGGGACTGACAATTTCCACTTATTGCCATGGATTCGAGTTATAGTGTTCTCTTGCTGGAATTACAGTGGGAGACAGACAATAACCATGGAACTTCTAAGCCTTTATGCATTCCACTTGGCACTTACATCTTAGGCCAACAACTATTGTCAAATCATATGAACATAACCAAATGGACAGCTTATTCAAAGAAATTGCACGGGTGTGATGAATTGAATGGCCTACTCATGTGCTGTAAAGATCAATGATTTACGAGCTGCACATAATCAAGGATCCATGTGTACATTTCTCACAATTTCTAATTATGAATGTTTGATGTGAGGCCCCCCACCACCCATCACTATCATATGATTATTAAATAGATTCTAAAGTTAACCCTTACCTGTTGAATATGTGTTGGTCAAATAGGCATTTGACATCTGTGACTTGTCCCATGAATTTTCAGTACAATTTGTTCCCAGCAACCACTAGAACAGATTTAATGAGACATCTGCCTTTTAAATATTTGTCTGTGGTTGCATCTAGTTGTGAAATTTGTTTAACACACAAAAAAAACAAATATACATGTACAGATTTGAAAACATATCACCATTGCTACAGAAAGTAGTAATAACAGAGGCAAAGTTCATTTCATGCACTGAAGGTTAAACCCTCTGTGCCATTGACGCGAGTCTGTATATGCAGAATGCAGGAACATTTATACAAAATTCTGTACATCACCACTAACCAAATGAATAGGCAGTGAGTTTTTTCTGCTTCCTGCCAAAATATTCTGTTCTTGGCTGGCAGTGGGTGCGTATGAGTCATGAGTGCAAATCCTCCAATATTGCCACCTTCACACACAATTCCAGTCCACATGGGAGCTCACCAGGATGACGGTAGATGTGGATTGTAATGGTTGATGTAAACCTGAAACAGACAACTGCACAACATGTGGCATTAAATGCAAGAACAACAATGGCTGAGCAAAATCAGTGAATGTTACCCTTCCACAGCTTTAAAGTCTGGGATTTTGCTAATTACTGCTTCAAATGGTGAGAATGTGGAACTCTCTGTTCCAAGTGATGGACCAAATGACTTCTGCTCTCAAACTTTCATACACAAAGGATGACATCAGAAGTAACATGACTATGGCAAGCCACAGCACAAAAAGGCACTCTTCCAAATGTCCCCTTTTACATAAAAAGAAAAAACCTGCATACACTATCATTTGCAGTTGCAAGTCACGCTATTATATAATCTGCAATGAAAATCATCACGCATGTACAGAAAACTGTTTGTTCATTCTACTTTCATCTGTCCCTATACACAAATTGCACACATAGGGCGGAATCGTCCCAGATTTGCACTAAGTGCGGTAGAGGGTGGGGAAAACGAAGTTTTACCTGCCGCACTCAATGGCAGCTTCTCATGCCACATCATACCAAACACGCTGCATTAATTATGCATTCCTGGAAAACATGCCATTGTGATGGCGGCAGTGCACTCATTCACCTGCCATGCCATCACCTCGCTGCTTCATCATGCTGGGCACCATATTTTAAGTGCAACCACGCGCACACCTCTCAGTGCTTTCAACCCAAGACTGCTGCATGAAGATATGACCCTGAAAGGCAAAAGGACTGACAACAGAGGGTGCTGGTGAAAAGTGACTGAAGCATTCGGGGAGAAGTCAGCGCAGTCACCACGACTCAAGAGGGAATCGAGGAGAAGGACTCTTGTACTCAACATTTGAAAAAGAGTGCGGATCTTGAAGGCAGGTCAATTGAAAAAGAGCGCGGAGATTGAAAATAAAAGGAGTGGAAGCTGAAGATGCGTGGCCAGCCTGTGGGTGGCCAGTGTGTGAGTGGCCCAGTGAAGAGTGGAGCTTTGAGGCTTTGGCTCAAGAGGCTTCGGCGTGCAGAGGCTGAGGACGAGCTTGCTCCCAGTGGGGTAGGGGCGGGTAAAGTCCTTTAAGTAAATTAGGAGTAGGTAATGGAGGCAGCAGTTGGGGCAGTTGAGTGCTCCGAATGCAGCATGTGGGAAGTCATGGACAGCACAATTGTCCCTGATGACTACACCTGCAAAAGGTGCATCCAGCTGCAGCTCCTGAGAAGCCACGTTAGGGAACTGGAGCTGCAGCTGGATGAACTTCGGATCATACGGGAGGCAGAGGCAGTAATAGACAGGAGTTTCAGGGAGACAGTCACCCCTAAAAGTCAGGAGGCAGGCAGCTGGGTGAATGTCAGGAGAGGGAAGGGGAATAGACAGAAAGAGCAGAGCACCCCTGTGGCCGTTCGCATCAACAATAGGTATACCGTTTTGGATACTGTTGGTGGGAACGACCTACCAGGGATAAGTTGTAGTGGTCGCGTCTCTGGCACCGAGGCTAGACCCTCAGCTCAGAAAGGAGGGAGGGAAAAGAAGAGAGCAGTAGTGACAGGGGATTCGATAGGGGGACAGATAGGAGGTTCTGTGGGAGAGATCGAGAATCCCGGATGGTCTGTTGCCTCCCTGGTGCCAGGGTCCGTGATATCTCGGATCGAGTTCTCAGTATTCTCAGGAGGGAGGGTGAGCATGTAGGGACCAATGACATGGATAGGAAGGAGGAGGAGGTCCCGCAAAGAGAGTTTAGGGAGTTAGATGCTAAGTTGAAGGACAGGATCTCCAGGGTTACGATTTCAGGAGTGCTACCCGTGCCACGTGCTAGTGAGGCTAGAAATAGGAGGATAATGCAGCTAAATACGTGGCTAAGGAGATGGTGCAGGAGGGAGGGCTTCATGTTTCTTGACAATTGGGCTCTGTTCCAGGGAAGGTGGAACCTGTTCCGACGGAACGGTTTGCACCTGAACTGGAGGGGGACTAACATCCTTGCGGGTAGGTTTGCTAGTGCTGCTCCAGGGCATTTAAACTAGATTTGCAGAGGGAGGGGAACCAGAGTGTTAGAGCAGATAGTGAGGTGGAGGAGGATAAGGGTCAAGCGAGGAGTGCATGTATAGACAGAAATCAAGAGTCCGTACGTGATAGAAATGCTCTCAGGTGCATCTATTTCAATGCAAGTATTGTTGGAAAGGCAGATGAGCTTAGGGTGTGGATTGGCACATGGGATTACGACATTATTGCTATTAGTAAGACTTGGTTGCAGGTGGGGCAGGACTGGCAGCTCAATGTTCGGGGTTCCGTTGTTTCAGACGTGATAGAGGGGGAGGGATGAAAGAGGGAGGAGTGGCATTACTAGTCAGGGAAAATATCACAGCTGTGCGTAGACAGGACAGCCCGGAGGGCTCGTCTTCGGAGGCCATATGGGTGGAGCTGAGGAATGGGAAAGGTGTGACCACACTAATAGGGTTGTATTATAGACCGCCCAATAGTCAGAGAGAATTGGAGGAGCAAATCTGTAGAGAGATAGCAGACCGATGTAAGAAACAGAAAGTTGTGATAGTAGGAGGTTTTAACTTTCCACATATTGACTGGGATTCCCATACTGTAAAAGGGCTGGATAGCTTGGAGTTTGTCAAATGTGTTCAGGAAAGTTTTCTAAATCAATATATAGAGGTACCAATGAGGGAGGATGCAATACTTGATCTCCTATTAGAGAACCAGACAGGTCAGGTTCAGAAGTATGTGTAGGCGAACATTTTGGGTCCAGTGACCACAATGTCATTAGTTTTAAACTAATTATGGATAAGGATAGGTCTGGTCCTCGAGTTGAGATTCTAAATTGGAGAAAGGCCAATTTTGTGGAAATGAGAAAGGATCTAGGAAGAGTGGATTGGCATAAGTTGTTTTCTGGCAATGATGTGTTCAGTAAGTGGAAGGCATTCAAAGGCGAAATTTTGAGAGTGCAGAGTTTGCATGTTCTTGTCAGGATTAAAAACAAAGTTAACTGGCATAGGGAACCTTGGTTTTCAAGGGATATTGGCGATCTGGTTAAGGAGAAGAGAGAGGTGTATAGCAGGTATAGGCAACAAGAAGCAAATGAGGTACTTGTAGGGTATAGAAAATGTAAGAAAATACTAAAAAATGAAATCAGGAAGGCAAAAAGAAGACACGAGGATGCTTTGGCAGATAATGTGAAGGTAAACCCGAAGGGTTTCTACAAGTATATTAAGAGTAAGGGACACAATTGATCCCCTTGAAAATCAGAGTGGTTGTCTATGTGTGGAGCCTCACGAGATGGGGGAGATCTTAAACAGTTTTTTTGAATCAGGAAACTGGCATAGTGTATAAGGAAGGAAGGGAAACAAGCAGTAGTTTCATGGAACATATAGAGATTAAAGAGGAGGAGGTGCTTGCTGCCTTCCAATAAAGGTAGATAAATCCCCTGGGCCTGACATGATATTCCCTCCCTTGAGGGAGACTAGTGTAGAAATTGCAGGGGCCCTGGCAGAAATATTTAAAATGTCCTTAGCCACGGGTGAGGTGCCAGAGGATTGGAAGGTAGCTCATGTTGTTCCGTTGTTTAAAAAAGGCTCCAAAAGTAAACCAGGTAATTACAGGCCAGTGAGCCTGATGTCAGTAGTAGGTAAATTATTGGAAGGTGTTCTGAGAGATCGGATATATAATTATTTGGACAGCCAAGGGCTGATTAAGGATAGTCAGCATGGCTTTGTGCATTGTAGGTCGTGTTTAATGAACCTTGTAGAGTTTTTCGAGGATGTTACCAAGAAAGTAGATGAAGGAAAGGCTGTGGATGTTGTCTACATGGACTTTAGTAAGGCCTTTGACAAAGTCCCACATGGGAGGTTAGTTTAGAAGGTTCAAACACTTGGTATCCACGGAGAGGTTGTAAACTGGATTCGAAATTGGCTGTGTGGGAGAAGACGGAGAGTGGTAGTGGATGATTGCTTCTCAGACTGGAGGTCTGTGACTAGTGGTGTGGCTCAGGGATCTGTGCTGGGACTATTGTTGTTTGTTGTCTATATCAATGCTTTAGATGATAATGTGGTGAATTGAATCAGTATGTTTGCTGATGACACTAAGATTGGAGGCGTTGTGGACAGCGAGGAAGGCTTTCAAAGCTTGCAGAAAAATCTGGACCAACTGGAAAAATGGGCCAGAAAATGGCAGATGGAATTTAATGCAGAAAAGTGTGAGGTGTTACATTTTGGAAGGTCAAACCAAGGTAGGACATACACAGTAAATGGTAGGGTACTGAGGAGAGTGGAGGAACAAAGGGATCTGGGAGTTCAGATACATAGTCCCTGAAAGTGGGGTCACAGGTAGACAAGGTTGTAAAGAAAGCTTTTGGCATACTGGCCTTCATAAATCAAAGTATTGAGTATAGGAGTTGGGATGTTATGGTAAGGTTGTATAAGACATTGGTGAGGCCAACTTTGGAGTATTGTGTGCAGTTCTGGTCGCCTAACTACAGGAAGGATATCAGTAAGATTGAGAAGATTTACTAGGATGTTGCTGGGTCTTAAGGAGTTGAGTTACAGGGAGAGATTGGACAGGTTGGGACTTTATTCCTTGGAGCATAGAAGAATGAAGGGAGATATGATAGAAGTTTACAAAATTATGAGGGGTATAGACAGAGTAAATGCAAGTAGGCTCTTTCCACTTAGATTAAGAGAAATAAACACGAGAGGACATGACTTTAGGGTGAAAGGGGAAAGATTTAGGGGGAACATTAGGGGGAACTTCTTCACTCAGAGAGTAGTGAGAGTGTGGAACGAGCTACCATCTGACTTGGTAAATGTGGGCTCATTCTTAAGTTTAAAGAATAAATTAGATATGGATGGGAGAGGTCTGGAGGGTTATGAACTAGGTGCAGGTCAATGGGACTAGCGGAATAATATTTCGGCACAGACTAGAAGGGCCGAATGGCCTGTTTTCTGTGCTGTAGTGTTCTATTGTTCTATGGACTGCAGCCCCCAAGTTTAAGCTCCTTTTGGACGCCATGGAAGCCCGCTGTGATGTCCTCTATCCCAGCTCTGGCCGCAGGAAAGGCAGCAACATCCCCAATGCAGCTTGGGAGGTGGTGGCAGCAGTGGTCAGTGCAAAAGAGGGCAGTCACCCAGTGCCGGAAGAGGATGAATGATCTCTGTTCCGCCAGGGTAAGTCACTCTTCTCGTCACTCTCAACTCACTCACAAACCCATTACTTATCCACAGGGCCCTCACATACTGCCAGATCATGGGACAACCATTCACCCTCTCACACACACCTTCATTGTCCTCATCCCCTCCATGGGACCACTCACCACCCACACATGCCAGGCATATTTATTATCTGGCCTGACAGGCATCTTGCTTACACTCTCTCTATCTCTATTCATGCAGGAAAAGCTGGCACATAACAAGATGGAGAGGTTGCAGACCAGTGGATTTCAGGCAATCAAGATCCTCACAGACTTTGAAAACAGAGCCATCCAGTTGGCCAGCAAGGATCTGGAGGTCGGTGGCAGTGAGTGAGATGCCAGTGAATGTGTGATGGGATTGAGTGTGAATTTAGAGTGATGAGATGCTTGCCATAGCCTGGCTGAATAGATGAGATCATTCATCCTCTATCTGCATCGGATCGCCAACCTCTTCTGTGCAACATTGGCACTGATCACCACTGCCATCACCTACTGAGCTGGAGTGGTAATGTAGCTGCCCCTCCTGCAGCCAGAGCGGGGATAGAGGACATCACAGCAGGCTTCCATGGTGTCCAAAAGGCAGTCAAGGGCTACCGCCTTCTTGCCTTTCGGGGCTATGTCTGCATTGCTGCAGTCCTGGGCTGGAAGCACTGAACATGTCTGTACTTTAAATGTGGTGCCTGGCGTGATGAAGCGGCGAGGTGACAGCGTGGCATGTGAATCAAAGCCCGCCCACCATCGAAACAGTGTGTATCCCGGAACTGCATACTTAATGCATCGGGTTTGGGATGATACAGCTTGAAAAGCTGTCACTGCAACCGACCTGCCTGCTCCCACACTTCGTACAAATCTGGGATCATTCCGTCCAGTCTGTACATGAGAGGGGTGCAGGGCAGCTCGATCTCATTCCAGCTTCCTCTTCTCAAGGAGTCAGCTAGGGGCCCTTGGGCACCCATAGGGAAGAGGATCAGCAGGTGCACACCCCGTGGCCATCCAGCCACACGACTTCTGGAGTGTCCAGCCCATCCGAATCCCCTCTTTCTGTGACCCCAGCAGCAACACCACCTCCACAGCTCAAGGAGGGTGCCACTGCCATACAGCAGGACCCCAAAAGCCATTCAGGTCTCGGCCCTCCAGAGGACACCCATCATGGTTATCACAGACGGCATAGCAGTCA
This sequence comes from Carcharodon carcharias, assembly GCF_017639515.1. Classification (NCBI taxonomy): domain Eukaryota; kingdom Metazoa; phylum Chordata; class Chondrichthyes; order Lamniformes; family Lamnidae; genus Carcharodon; species Carcharodon carcharias. Next base: position 14,010,472 of record NC_054481.1, on the reverse strand, counting down.
GCAAGCTGCCTCCAGCTCCAAAGTGGATGTCCCGGGAGCACCAAAATGCAGCGGCAGAGTTAGGAATGTTAAGAAGATGTAGTTGCACAGCCTAGGCACGGGTGTTAACCACTTGTACATTACATTCTCTGTTGTAAATAAACTCTCAACAATGTCTCCCAGCCTGTGGCTGATTGTTCCGATGAGCAGTGTTCGTGTCACTCAGATGTGAAACTTTTCTGCAGAAGATAAAGGCAGGTATCTAAGTCCTGGACCTCCTCCCTGTGATTTATGCAGCCTTCAGACCAAAGTGATGGTCCGGCCTTGCACTCCCTGGGCAATTACTGCTGCCTACACCTTCATCATGCTTGTCACTGCTGCCAGAATGTCATGGGTAGGTATCGCCGAGTTCCGTTATTCTCTCTGTGTGCTCTCAGCACCTTTAAGGTGGGGCTGGTCCCCATCTCTTCAGCATCTGTGACCAATGACGCTGTGCTCCTGAAGGGGTCAGGTGCTGAAAGTGAACAAAGGATCAAGTACATTTAAAGTTTAACGCCTGCGCCTCCGTGATATGACCATGATCAAAGCGCACAAGTGAGTGCCCTCGGCCAGACAGGAGTCAGACATTCTCAGAGGCTTTGTGAAGATCCATGGAGTGTCCTCAGTTCATGTCGTCAACATCCTCCAGCGAGCAAGCGACTATTAGGACCTCCACTGCATCTCCATGACATGAGCATTATCACAGAGGGTATATATGCTGCCATAAGCCAGACTAGTCATTCATAGATGCAATGTGAGGATCTATGGTGCCTCCCCACTGCATGTCGTCATCATCGTCCACGAATCTAGCAGCTATGAAGGCCTGCCAAGCATGCTTGCCTTGTCTGGCCAGTGTGAGGGCTTCATCACCGTCATCGTCGTTTGCAAGGACCTCCTCCCCCTCATTATCATCAACATCCTCATCAGAGGAGACGTACAACTCCTCCTCCTCCTCCTCAGCCAGCTCCACCCCCATTTCAGTGCTAGGTTGTAAAGGTTGCAGTAAGCAACAGCGATGCATAATGCCCTCTGTGGACTATATTGCAGGGTTCCACCAGGCCAGTCCAGGCACTGGAACCTTTTTCAGCATCCCGATGGTTTGCTCTACCAAGTTACAAGTTGCAGCATGAGCTTTGTTATACCTTCACTCTGTTGCAGTCTGAGGCTGCCACAGAGCTGTCATCAGCCACATCCTCTGCGGGTAGCCCTTGTCCCCGAGGAACCATGCCTGCAGCTTCTGTGGACCCTGGAAGACATCAGGGATCTGTGACCAACTGAGAATGTAGGAGTTGTGGACAGTCCCTAGAAACCATGCACAGACCTGCAGGAAACGTTTGTGATGGTCGCACACCAGCTGCACATTCAGCGAATGGAAGCCCTTGCACTTGACATAGTTTACTGCTTGTTGCCACAGAGATCTGAATGCTACGTGAGTGCAGTCAATTGCACCCTACATCTGTGGGAAACCCGAGATCTGAGAAAATCAAATCGCTCTTGCATCCTGTCTTTTACTGGTCCCTGACAAAATGCACAAAGCTGTGTGCCCTTGTAAAGATGGCATCCGTGACCTCATGGATGCATTTGTGGGTGAAGGATTGTGATATCCCGCTGAGGTCACCTGTGGAGCCCTAGAAGAAGCTACTGGCGTAACAATTGAGTACCACGGTCACTTTCACAGCCACTGTCATGTCCCCATGACACCAAATCCTGCAGATGTGACTGACCAGTTCCCTACATACGTGCAGCCTTCAATGACCCAGGTTTTTGAGCATCAACAGGAATGATAGATGGTGTCTATAGACCCTGGTCTAGCTAGGCATTGACCAGAGATGTCTCGCTGTGGCTCTTCAATAGCATGTGCGGGAGCCCCAGCCGCCCCTTCTTCCTGAGGGTGCTGTTCCTCTTTCTGTGCAGCCAGGCACCTTCATCGTTCTCTTATCTGTCATCTTTGCTCTCTGTACATCACAATGCATACAACTTGGTCACCAGGCTCCATGCTCCTGATGTACTCCTCTACAGAATGAAAGAGAGAGAAGCATGGGTTAGCTTGGATGTTCTAAGAACCTCTTTTCGTTATGTCTGAAGATCCCTTAATGCATCCTAGAGAGTGCTGGCCACCACTTGCATGCCCAGAGTTTAGTGCACTGCATGCCCACCCATCTCCACCTGACAGATTGGCGGCAGCTTTGCCCATTGGACTGCATGCTGTGCTGTCAGTTCAGGTGCAGGCATTCTCCTCACCTGCACTGCAAGGCTGCACCGTTAGCTTGAACCATGGGGGAGGCTTGTTCAAACTGGAATGATGACATTGCAAGGGGCTGTGAGCGCCTCCACCAGTGACTGCTCCATGGCCACGGCTCCAACATGCCCAGTCGTCCAAATGTTTTGCAGTCCACTAAAGAGCTCATTATCTGTGCCCAAGGGGTGAAAAGCTCTGGAGCATTTTGTGGCACTTTCATGCCTCTGCATTGCTTGAGTGGGCAGATAAGCTAGAGACCTGACTCAACACATGACAATGTGGCTGCATCTGAACTGTCTCAGCTGCAGAGGAATGGTCCACTCCAGATGTGCTTATGCACTACCTTCAATTGCAGGGCAGCCCTTGCTCCCCCCGGCAGTCCTTGCCTCGCACTGCCCAACGTGCCTCAACTTTTAAGTGCAACAGGTGACCCTCGTAAGTGCTGCGCAACATTATTGAGCAATCAAGTTCCCCTCAAAGTGCAGCCCACCAAGTGCACACCTTGTATATGCTGTTGTGAAACACGTCAGCATGCAATCACACCAACATGTTCAGACAATCCAGCAGAGGGAGGTGGGGATGATTCTGGCGAGCTGGCCTTATAATGATATGCAGATGTATTACAGTGAGACTCCTGACATCCAATGGCAGGAAACGAGCCTACCATCAACGAGCTGAGCCTACGATAGCAAATTGGTTTCACAACGTCGTGAAACCGATTTCTAACCTTCTTGCCGTATCATCCACTCATGCTGCCAAACACACACAACCCACACAACACGGAAAATTCAGCCCGTAATTGTTAAAGCATTCAGATCTTCTAATGGTTCTAATGGTACATGTGTGAGCGTACGAATTAGGAGCAGGAGTAGGCCACTCAGCCCCTCGAGCCTGCTCCACCATTCAATAAGATCATGACTAATCTGAATGTAACCTCAACCCCACACTCCTGCCTACCCCAATGTGGGAGAAGTGGGTTCTGGTTTATGGGACACTGGCATCAGTACTGGCACCAGTACTTTCCCCAATACTGGTGCCAGCGCCCCATAAACTGGAACCCACTTTTCCACACCAGTCTTTGAGCCAAGCATTCAGTTCTCTAATCTTATTTGTCCTATGCCAATTTGCATGTGGCTCAGGTAACAATCCAGAAATTATTACCTTTGAGGTTCTTCTTCTTAATTTGGTGCCTAGCTCATCATACTGACTATGCAGAGCCTCCTTCCTCATCCTGCCTCTGTTGTTGGTACCTACATGGACCACCACCACTGGATCCTCCCCCTCCCACTGCAAGTTCCTCTCCAGCCTTGAGCAGAAGTCCAGAACCCTGGCACCGGGCAGGTAACAAAGCCATCTGGACTCTCGCTCTTTGCTACAGAGAACAGTGTCAATCCCCCTTACCCCCCGACTACCACTACATTCCTTTTTTGCTCCCCCCACTTGGATGGTTTCCTGTACCAAGGTGCCATGGTCCATTTGCTCATCCACCCTGTAGGCCCCCACTCTCATCCAAACAAGCTAGAGAAGCTCAAACCTATTGGACAATTGCAGAGGCTCACACTCCTGCCCTCTGGGTCCCCTTACCTGCCTCACTTGCAGTCACACCCCCTCCTGTCCCTTACCACTGACCAAATCAGAAGACCCTATCCTAAGTGCTGTGACTGCCTCCTGGTATAAAGTATCTAGCTAACCTTCACCATTCCTGATGTGTTGCAGAGTCTGCACATCAGCCTCCAGCTCAGTGACTCTGTGCCGAAGTTCCTCGAGCTGCAAACACTTACTGCGGACATGTTTGTTCTGGATCACAATGTTATCCAGGAGCTCCCATATGCTGCAGCCTTGACACATCACCTATCCTGCCATCTTTAATGTGTTTTAAATAATTACTTAATTTATGTTGCTTTCTTATATAGTTTATTAACTTTACCACCAAATTGTGTACTATTTTAAACCTTAGGGATAGAATAGAACTTATCCACTTACCAGCTACTTACCAAACAGCTAGCTCATTTCCCTATAGTAGAGCAAGAACCAATTTCTATGGGGCGAGAAAGATAGAAAGAAGAAATGAACATCTACTTCTCCCCCTTCACCGAACTCCCCTCTCACCAAACTCCAAGTCTCCACTCAGTTAGCTCAGCTGCGCTCCGTTTACCAAGACTGCACTAAAGAAACCTGAATTTGTAGTAAACTGACTGGGACTACAGTAACCAGCTTCCCAGATTCAACCAGTTAGCTAATTAACTACTGAGCTCTTGCAGCTGACAGTGAGTTTACTCTGTCTACACTGCAAGAAAGAAAAAACTTAGCCTGCTTACAAAGTACATTCCTGTTACTGCTAATTACAGACTAGATTAGATTTTAAGAGCAAAACTCAAGAGCAAAGTTCACACCTAAAACTCCCCTCTCACCAAACTCCAAGTCTTCACTCAGTTAGTCAGCTGCACTCTGTGTGGGATGTTATTGGCTGTTCATCAGGTGTCCACTCATTACTGGGTGACATTGCCTCTCCAAGGAATTTTGTTGTTGTGGTGACTGTTGCCGCTGCTGCTCCATTGCCTTTGTTGGGGAACAATTGGCCTCTGGAACTGATAGTCATTCAATTCCTTCTGCTGTTGGTGAAATTGCATCTTCCTCTTCAGCTGTCTGCTGGAAGTAGCAGCTACTCCAGTTACACATATATGTCTGCGGTTACAAGATTATATCTGGTCATTCACTTTCACCATTACGGTCGAGATGACAATTTCTCTACAAAGGTCCCAAGTTGCCAGGTGAGTTGACTTTTGTTGAGGATGTTGAATGTTTGCTTGACCGGTCTCCAACTCTCAGCCCTGGTGATGATTTAACAACTTTATCAAAGTGAAATTTGGCTTTCTGTCATTTCCTTTTGATTTTGTCATTCTCCCCTGTTACTACTTCTGGCTTCAGCAGTTATTTAGCTATTGGAGGAGTTGTTTGGGTACGGCTATTATGGCACAGCCGATGGTAAATGCTGAGTTGTTCAAATCCCAGAGGGAAACTTGAAACAAGTGTCACAACTTGTTTTGCAATTTGTATAAATTTCAAGAATCATGCATTGAATTCAGTAGTAATAAGACCACCAAGTCTTATGGGTTTTTACAAAACTATATTAAACACTTATTAATAAGAGAAGTGATTTTAAGCACATGCATATGTCTACAAATTACTACTATAATAACTTCTAAATCCCCTACTTAATCTGACTTCCAGTTATATTTTTGTTAAAGCAACAATAAGACATATAGTTTATAAAAGACCCAAGCAAAGAAACATGATACCCTGACAATCCAATTCAAAGTGAGTCTTCTTAACTTCACTACTTTGTACACATTAACTTGAGGTGTAGATGCTGAAGGCTTTTCACACTGGTTAGATCTTAGAATGTCTGCTGTTACACATAGCCTTCGCTCCTTTATACATATTTTCCCATTTGAATGCAATTTCCCATTGTTTCACTATGTCTTTGTACTTCACCTTTCTAATAATAAATCTCTCATAGTACTAAGTTTTACTAATAATCTTTGGGGAAATGTTTCTAAACTTCACCTGGCTAGGTGTAATATTTCACTCCCTCTCTTTGACTCCAAACTAGTCTGGTTTATTTAAAATGCAAATGTTCCCTTTACCTCTTACATTTTAAATTCCCCCATGTTTACCTACTTAACATTACAAACCTAGTCCATTTTTTGGTTACATCAAAACCTCCAGACCAGCTGCTTTTAATCCAATTAAGTCTCACACACACAGACACATACAGACACAGATACCACAATTTTACGATAAATTCCAATAACATTATGAGAATTATTATATTTTTCCTGACAATGGCATGACATTAGTCACTGGACTGGATTACTTTCCATGCCTTCAATAGGTATGTTTCTCCACTCTAGGATCGCTTTGTACACATCAGTGCTGGATCTACTCCCTATGATCCCTATGACAATTTTCACTGCTGCCTCAGCCGTTCCATTTGATTGGGGATAGTGTGGAGATTATGTGCAGTGCTGAATGTCCCAATCATTTATGAAGCACCTGAATTCTTCACTCATGAACTGAAGGCCATTGTCGCTCATCACAATTTCTGTAATGTCATAGTGACTGAAAAAAGAGTGCAAGAGAAGCCAGAAGTTGAAAAAGAGTGTGTCAGAAGCCGGGAATTGAAAAAGAGCGTGAGAGGAACCAAGAGTTAAGAAGAACGCACAGAGAGTAGACTTGTATGCCACTTGTATGGCAGCGAGAGATAAAAACCAGCGGCAGAGAGCTCCTTCAACATGTTTCTACCTGTCTAAGTGTGACATCACAGGAAAACAGGTAGGTGACTGGTGGGTATCTCTTTTGATTGGCCAAGTGGTTTAAATCAAGAGACTTTATTACAGCTGAAGAGTACAGTTAAGGAATTCATTTTTAAAATACTGATGTCCAAATTAATTAATTAAATAGAACAGAGATGGCTGGGCAGGCAATGTGTTGCAGCTGTAGTACATGAGAGCTGATGGATGCCGATGTGATTCACGGTACCTACATCTGCAGCAAGTGTTGGCTGCTCGTGGAACTTTGGATGAGCTGGAGTCCAAGCTGTGGACACTGCGACACATCAGGGAGGGGGAGAGTTACCTGGACAATGTGTTTCAGGAGACAGTCACACTCCTTAGATTAATTACATCAAATTTGGATCATGGTCAGGGACAGGAGGATGTGATGGCGAGTGAGGCAGGTATGGGGATCCAGAATTTAGCTTTGGAGGAGCCTCAGTCAGTGCCCTTGTGCAATAGGTACGAGGTTTTAATCCCAGTATGGACGAGGGCACAGACTGCAGGGGGAATGAGCACCGTGGTACAGAGCACCATTCAAGTGGAGGGAGAAAAGAGAAATGTAGTAGTAATAAGAGATACCATAGTTAGGGGAATAGATACTGTTCTTTGCAGCAAAGAAAGACAGTCCTGAAGGCTGTGTTGCCTACCTGGTACTAATGTTAAGGACATCTCTTCTAGGCTGGAGAGGAACTTTGATTGGGAGGGCAAGGATCCAGTTGTCATGATCGACATAGATACCAACGACATAGGTAGGACTAGGAAAGAGGTTCTGCTGAGGGATTATGAGCAGCTCGGGGCTAAATTATAAAGCAGAATCACAAAGGTAATAATCTCTGGATTACTACCTGAGCCACGTGCAAATTGGCCTAGGATAAATAAGATTAGAGAGGTAAATATGTGGCTCAAAGATTGGTGTGGAAGAAATGGGTTCCGATTCATGGGGCACTGGCACAAGTACTGAGGAAGGAGAGACCTGTTCCATAAGAACAGGCTTCATTTGAACCATCCTGGGACCAGTGTCCTGACGAATCGTATAATTAGGGTTGTGGACAGCACTTTAAACTAATTAGTTGGGTGGGAGGGGGGTGTGAGTTCAATTGAAGGGAAGTTTAAAAAAATCAAAAAGAATCTTGAGAGCAGAGGTGCAGGGTAGTGAAGAGGCGAACGATAATCAAAGTGTGACAGGAAGGGGCAGAAAATGTAAGCAGAAGAGTGCAGCAGAAACTAGAACCAGAATGAATAATAATGGTAAAAAGTCAAAGCTTAAGGCTCTTTATCTGAATGCATGCAGCATTTGTAACAAGTTAGATGAGTTGACAGCACAAATAGAAATAAATGAATGTGGCTTGATAGCTATTACAGAGATGTGTTTGCAGGGTGACCAAGACTGGGAACTCAGTATTCAAGGGTATTTGACGTTCTGGAAAAATAGGCAAAAAGGAAAAGGAGGTGGGTTAGCTTTATTCATAAAGGAATGTATTAGTGCAGTGGTGAATAGTGATACAGGTGCAATAGATTGTGATGTCAAATCAGTTTGGTTGGAAATAAGAAATAGCAAGGGAAAGAAGTCACAGGTGGGAGTTGTCTATAGGCCCCCGAAGAGTTGCCTCTCTGTAGGACAAAGTATAAATTGGGAAATAATGGAGGTGTGTAAGAAGGGCGCTTCAATCGTCACAGGTGATTTTAATCTGCATATTGACTAGACAAATCAGATTGGCAGGGGTAACATGGAAGACGAATTTGTTGAGTGCATCAGGGATTGTTTCTTAGACCAATACATTGCAGAACCTACCCAGGAACAGGCTCTTTTAGATCTTCTAATGTGTAATGAGGTAGGATTAATAAGAGATGTCCTAGTTAAGGATCTTCTAGGGGGTAGCGATCATAACATGGTAGAATTTCAAATTCAGTTTGAGGGTGAGCAACTCAGGTCTCAAACCAGTGTCCTCAACTTCATAACACTCAGCAAAAATTTATCCTGGTCAAAAAGAAGGACTCAGTGAGAAGCATGAACCGCCTGTGGTTAACAAAGGTGGTCAAGGAGAGTATCCAATCAAAAACTAAGGAATACAAAGTGACAAAAACAATCCTCTGGTAGGCCCGAAGATTGGGAATTTTTTAGGAACCAGCATTGATTATGAAATTAAATTGGCAAGAAATATAAAAACAAACAGCAAGAGCTTCTACAGGTATATAAAAAGAGAGTAGCTAAAGTGATTGTTGGACTCTTGGAGGATGCAACTGGAGAATTGATAACGGGGAACAGGGAAATGGCAGATAACTTAAACCAATATTTTGCATCGGTCTTCATGGTGGAGGACACTACAAACATCCCAGAGATATCAGATAAGCAAAGAGCTAATGGGAGGAAAGATCTAGTAACAGTCTCTATCATGAGGGACAAAGTATTTGACAAACTAATGGGACTAAAAGCAGACTAGTCGTCAGGAACTGATGGCCTGCATCCACAGGTTTTCAAGGAGGTGGCTGCAGAGATAGTGGAGGCATTGGTCGAAATATTCCAGAACTCAGTGGATTCTGGGAGTGTCCCAGTGGATTGGAAAACTGCTAATGAGACACCCCTGTTCAAGAAGGTGGAGGGGGAAACAAAAAGCAGGAAACTATAGGCCAGTAAGCCTAACATTTGTCATGGGGAAAATGCTAGAGTCCATTATTAAAGAAGAAATAGGACATTTAGAAAACCTTAGCGCAATCAAACAGAGTCAACACGGTTTTGTGAAAGGGAAATCATGTTTGATAAATTTGCTAGAGTTCTTTGAGGATATAACAAGCAGAGTTGATAAAGGAGAACTGGTATGTGTAGTGTATTTGGATTTCCAGAAGACATTAAATAAGGTGCTACACAAAAGGTTATTGCACAAGATAGGAGTTCACGGTATTGGGGATTATGTATTAGCATGGATTGAGGATTGGTTAACACACAGAAGACAGAGAGTTGGGATTAATGGGTCTTTTTCAGGTTGGAAAGATGTAACTAGTGGAGTGCCACAAGGATCAGTCCTAGAGCCTCATTTATTTACTATCTATATTAATGACTTGGAGGACGGGGGCAGAGTGTAATGTATCCAAATTTTCTGACGACACAAAAGTAGGGAGGGCATGTTGTGATGAAGACATAAGGAATCTGTAGGAGATATAGATAGGTTGAGTGAGTGGGTGAAAACTTGCAGCTGAGTTTAATGTAAGAAAGTGTGAGGTTATGCACTTTGGTAGAAAGAATCAAAAGGCAGACTATTTAAATGGAGAGAGACTCCAGAAATGTGCAGCACAAAAGGATCTAGTGGTTCTTGTGCATGAAACACAAAAAGTTAGCAGGTGCAGTAAGTAATTGAGAAGGCAAATGGAATTTTGGCCTGTATTGCTAGGGGGTTGGAGTTTAAAAATAGGGAAGTCTTGTTACAACTGTGCAGGGTGTTAGTGAGGCTGCACCTGGAGTACTGTGTACAGTTTTGGTCCCCGTATTTAAGAAAGGATGTATTGGCGTTGGAGGCAGTTGAAGAGATTCACTAGGCTTATTCCTGGGTTTAAGGGGTTGGCTTATCAAGAACGGCTAAACAGGTTAGGCCTTTATTCATTAGAGTTTAGAAGGGTGATCTTATTGAAAAGTACAAGATTCTGAGGGGGCTTGACAGGGTAGGTGTTGAGAAGATGTTTTCACTAGTGGGGAAATCTCGAACTAGGGGACATAGTTACAGAATAAGGGGACACTCATTTAGAACTGAGATGCAAAGGAATGTCTTCTCTCAGAGGGTAGTGAATGTCTGAAATTCTCTACCCCAGAGAGTTATGGAGGCTAGATCACTGAAAGTATTTAAAGAGAAGGTAGATTGATTTTTGAAACATCAGGGAGTTGAGGACTATGAGGAGCTGGCACGAATGAGGATTTGGAGCCTGCGATCAGCCATGATATTATTGAATGGTGGGGCAGGCCTGTGGGGCAAAATGGCCTACTCCTGCTCCTATTTCTTATGCTCTTATGACTGAAGTGTACTTTCCAGCATTCTACAATCTCATTGGTGGTGACACCAGCTTGTCGAACTCCCAGGAGTCACTTGTGAAGAGATAATCAGTTCCAGTGAGAGTGAAGAGGTCAACTGCAAGCTTCAGCCATGTTCTGTCTAGGATGTCATGAGTCAGGAGTGGCTTTTTAGCTTGCTTAGCTTGATATTCATTATAAGCAGTGCACTGGCTGATGTGGTCCCTGATTTCACTGCTCATGTTTGACCAGTAGAGCACTACCCTTGCCTTCCTTGATGGCTTGCATGGATTTGTTTCAGCATCTCTTTTTTCATCTCCTTAGGGATAATGACTCTAGTTCCTTTATACAAGATGCCATCTTGGGAAATCACTTCACCCCTGTATGCCCAATACTCTCTTATAGCAACAAACCTTGATGGCTGTCTCGCTAGCATCACACTGCAGGGTGACTTCACTGTTGACATTGTAGTACCTCAGCATTGGCGTTTTCAATCACTAGTTGTTTGATGCGAGTGAAAGCTGCTTCTTGTTCTGTGCCCTAATACCACTGAACATCCTTTGCAGTGAGCTTGCATAGAGGTTCACACTCTGATGACAAATTGGGCAAGAACTTTGTTAGGTAGTTCACAAATCCAACAAATCATTGCACCATCTTCACATCTGTTGGTTGCTGCGTCTCTGCTACAGCTTTCACCTTATCAGGATCTGGGTGAATTCCTTTCACTGTCAGTACATGACCTATGTACTTGACTTCAGTGAAGTTTTTTCTTATTCAGCTTCAGATTTATCTACTGACTATCTCTTGCTGTCGGCGTTGACAGTCTTCCAGAGCAGTAAAAATGCCAAACAGCAAGTGCAACCATCTGTACCTCCAAATAACATGTAGAACATAGTTAGGAAACTGCTGCTTTCATCCAGCTTTACTTGCCAGTATCCATCCTTCGCATCTAGAATGGTAAAGACCTTTGCCTTGGCAAGTTGTGGCAAAATTTCTTCAATGGTTGACATCGGGTAGTGAGATCTCTTCAAAGTTTTATCGAGTTCCTTGGATCTATGTACAATCTCAGCTTTCCAGGTTTATCATCATAAAATTGTTACGGTTTAGAAGGAGGCCATTCAGCCCATTGTGTCTGCACCAGCTCTCTGAGCATTTTAACTTGGTGCCAATCTCCTGCCTTTTCCCCGTAGCCCTGCACATTGTTTTTATTTAAATAGTAATCCAATGCCCTCTTGAATGCCTCAATTGAACCTGCCTCCACCACACTTCCAGGCAGTGCATTCCAAACCCTAACTACTTGCTTCGGGAGAGAATAACACAGAATGTGGAAGCTTTCACCTGGCACAAGAATGACTGTGGACAAGTTAAAGGGGTGGAGGTTAGAATTGATAGTGACCCCATGACAAAATGTATATCAGACCCCACCATCCCTAGATGGAAAACGAACCAAGGGAAGGAGACTGATATCTTATGGGCCAAACTTGTCTCAGGTGGTTCCGATGTGATCTTAGTTGTAAACAAGGAGACCTGCAGATTATGTTACAATGGGGAGCCTCACAGTGTGTTTTAAAAACTATAACACACGTTCAGTACATCTTAGGGCGAGTGGACCAGGTTGTCAGAAACATGGGGAGGGACCAAGAAATGGTTTGGTGTTGATCCCAATAGGAAAGATTTTATAGCATAATGTATATCACAAGATGATTCCTGTGATGCTGAATTTTACGGGAATGACATTACCAAATTGGTGGAAGGCAAGAACTTGAGCACGAAAAAGAATTTGCTACACCAAGACAGAGTTAGGCATAAAATTAGACAGAGGACCAGATTACTGGAAGGAAATTTATGTTCCAAACAGAAGTGCATCCAGAAGTAAAAGGGGGTTGATAAATGATTTGGCGACAGGGTTTAATACCAGAACTTTAGTAGTAAACAGTATAGATGTGGCCACACTGAATGGTGCAATTAAAACTTTTAAAAAGCAACTCAAAAATATTCTCCAGGAAGCAAACACCAATCAGGACATTTCAGGGCATTTCCACTTGCAGCAATATAACAAGTGTATTAATAAAAAGATGGTATGTATAAAGATTACCACGATGGGAGGATTTATGGAATTGGGGCATGAATGTGAATGTTCATCCATGGATTAGGATTATATCGCATGTATTAGTCTTTATTCATTTATTAAAAATTCTGTCTCTGCTAGTTAATTGCTGTATACAACGATATGTGAATAAAATATATGAATAACCGCCCTCACAAGTATCTGAACTTGGCCTGCGACCTTTACGAGCTTTGAAACTCCAATGAGATATTAAAAAATATCATTCCAACTGGATAAATTATAAAAATTAGTTATCTTCATTAGGAAATGCTGCTGCAATTTGTATTTTAAAGAGGGCAGGTTGTGTGCCTGAGGCCCAAGTCACCTGATGTCTGGAATTGTAAGGTGACCACTAAGGCATTATATGGATTGTGCTAGAGACATGCCCTGACATGTTGCTCATGGAACCTCACACCTGCAAGGTTCATTTCAAAAAGGAACTATTGAAAAGAAATGGATATGATTTGCGCCTTTATAAACTTACTCCTCTAACAGAATCTGAAGGTCTAACAAGACAATAGCTAGCCATAACAGGGTCATCAATATGGATAATGACTCTTTCAGAGGCTAATGGCTGGGACACTTTAAGCCACCAAAGAAAGCCAGGTCCAGACACCAAATAAACATCCCTTTATGAAATCATTGTGGAGAAAGGAGGTTACATGACTGAATGACCATTTTGAAATCTCTATATACAGTTGAGAACTCAGAAGCAGGGCAGTCTGCTGCTTTAACTCCAACCTGCAACCATCTGACAGTAGGACTCCAGGTTGACCAATCAGCCCGGAACAAGCTCTCCTCGAAGCCTGTTTATCTGGAAGCCACTAGCCACCGCCAAGTCTCTGAATATCAACCTCATCTCACTGCTTTGCCCTCATCTGTAAAGGAATTCAGCAAGGAACCTGTTGGAATGGGAACATCTCTGTGAGGGACCCCAAAGCCCCCCCAACCCCTCTGAATTTGGAGTCTCTGGGAGTCTGTGGCAATGACAAAAACTGATCTCCATTACTTTGGTTCTATTTTACTGTTAAGTTATTCATAGTTATAGAATGTCTCTTTCCTAGTGTGTGTGTGTGTGTGTGTGTGCATGCACGCGTGTGCGTCTGTGTGAAGTGAGATCATTCCACCCCGCCGCCAACGCCCCCCCCCAACATGTTTGAATGTGTGAATAAACTAAACTTCCAATTTAATCCTAAGAGAATTTGCCGCAAGTCACTTTAAAGATTCACTACACAAAGAAAGGGTTTAGGAATAAGCGTCACAGCCTATTTTTAAAACAAAAGACACCTCTGCTTACAGACAGACAGTAAGAGAATAGCCGAGTTTAGTTTGCCCGTCTGTCCTGTCCATAACACAGTGTTTCTTCTTCTTTACTGTCTTTGAGCTCTTCCACCTCTTACTTTCCCACCACAGCTGTACCAGCTGGCAGTTCTCAGGTATCTTAAAGAGGAAAGGCACAAGAATTGCGGTGAGGGGAGGAGGGGAAGTAAAAGATGTACGTTTATGCTGTCTACAGCTTGTAAACCATAAAAGATTGTGGGATGGTGGAGAAGTGGAATGTGAGTAAGAGGATAGATATGAGCATACCATTATCTTCAACGTTTTCAGCCCTACCACTTGCTACAACCTTAGTCATGGATGCTCCAATGATGGTGAGCACAGTCTCCTCAATGGGGATGAAGACATGCAGCCATTTCTGCCCCTCACTAATTAGGTGTTGCTGTCTCCAGTAATGCACCTCCTTGTCCTGCAAGAGGACAAATTGCATCAGCAATGTGTTTGGGTGATGTGACTAACTTGGTTAAATAGCTGGCAGTATGTGCAAGCTGCGAGATGTGGCTGTGAGGCTTGTAGTAATGCTACTGTGTGAGGATGAGGTGAAGTTATGAATGTTGGGTATGAGTTGTGATTGATGGAAATTGTTGATAGGTTAATTGGGGGGTTGTGGTGCAATAAGCTGTGTGCAAGGCTACTGGTGCAGTTGGTGGGATATTTGAATGGCATTTGAAAATGCATTCACTGACCTTGACCACTCAAGTAAGGTCATTGAACTTTTTGCGGCACTTATCCAGCTCCTCAGGGCATTGACCATCACAGTTATCAGGTCCCACTGCCTTTGCAAAGTTTATCTCGAGGGTCTCCCGGTCCCCAGTGGATAAGTGATATCACTTCTGCTTTCCAACTCCTACATCAAGGCCTCTAATGAAAAATCTTGATGCCTGCTCTCTGCAATGTTGTGCCTTTCCCAGGTCAAACTCAATTTTACAATGACACCTAGCAGCTACTCCAGCCAAAATACAGTTTCTCTTGAACAGGTGCAGACTGGCTTTAAGTAGCGGAGGTTAGCTTTAACTTGTATTAACCTTTTACAGTTTTCCACCACCCCTGCTTGGGCATGCAACACTTAGCACTGGTTGCAATGCAAAATCACTTAAACATGCAGGCAGCACAAAGTTTGCATGCTACCTGCATCAGAAGCAATGGGCATGGGTTAAGTATGCATTGCTCTCCCCAATTCCATTTTCAAGGTCATCCAATTTTGCAGGTCACACGTCATAATTACACAGTTAAATATTTTTAAACATTGAGTAATTGGTTTGTGACAAACACCTAAAATGAAACAATTGTTTGTTCATTAAGCATGTAAACACAGAACCAAAACAAATTTATAAATACTCGTCAGTATTTAACATGTATATTCCTCTTAACCCCAATTGGATGATCAAAGTGCAGGGTACCACATAGTCTATATACATAGCAGGGAGTATTTTAACTATAAGACATTATCTTCTTTCCAATCAGGAACTGGCACCTACCATGTGACAGGATAAAAATTGGACAGAGTGTTTCAAATGCAAGGGGCAGAATCTTGTGGAAAGGACAGGAGTCTCGGCCGCTGGCTGGAGAGCAGGTGAGACCCCACGATGCCTCTTTTCGAGAAGGCCCGCTGCATCTCATGCCACTTAGGCACTTAACAGGCCAGCAGGAGGCCTTCCCAGGACCAAGGACCCCAGGAGTGGAAGTCCTACCCACCGAGATCTGCTGACCAATCAGCATCTCTTCTGTATTCAACAGTGCCACTGCGGAGGAGGTGGTGCTGTTGGTACTACACCCAGCCAAGACTTCGGATTGCTGAGTAACCCAGGCATGGGTGAGTGATGGTGGAAAAGAGGTTGCGAGGAAGGAAGGTCAGCAGTAAGAGCAGGGCTTGGCTCTCATCAGCGCCCCCCGCCCACTTCCCGATGCTGGGTCTCTTGATCAGGCACTGAGTGCCTTTGGATGAGGAATATCCCCCTAGAAGCCTGCAAACAATTCTGACAGGGTTTGCTTGTCATGCTCCCCACTTTGCAAGCCCCCTCTACCACTGCTGGTATTAATTGCATTAATGGAGAGTAACTCTTTCGAGTACAAACCCGTTTCCATCTGTTTCAGATGAAGTTATATTGTTTCATAGTTTAGCCATTGTGAGATTTGAACTCTTGATTGAAGTATAGTCACTGTTCCAATGTAACTCTTTCAAGTACAAACCCGTTTCCATCTGTTTCAGATGAAGTTACATTGTTTCATGGTTAGCCATTGTGAGATTTGAACTCTTGATACTCTTTTGAGTAAACCTGTTTCCATCTGTTTCAGATGAAGTTACATTGTTTCATAGTTTGCCATTGTGAGATTTGAACTCTTGATCTTGGGGTTACAAGCTCAGTACCATAACCACTTAGCTATTTAGGCCAAGCTTTAATTGCATTAATACCAGTGGCAGTGGGATGAGGTCCTTAAGTGGGCAGTTAACTGCCCAATTAAAGGCCTCATTTGGCAGCAAGGTAGAAAGACTATCCACAGGCCTTCCCGCCATGGATTTAATCTGTGGAAGCAGGAAGGTGGCACAGTCCGCACCCTCCCACCTGATTAAATGCCCCCACCAAACTCGCCATGAGGAAGGGCAAAATATTCCTTCCAGGGTCTTATACAAGAATATTGTTTTATAATGAATAATTCTATTTGTGGAACCTAATTTGGTTTTATTAAGGTTTTATGATCCCTTTCTCTCTCAACTGGTTCTAATTCAGTGCCATGTAGAACATAAGTAAGTAAGTTGCCATTAATCCAGCCCCAAGTGCATTATACTGCACCTATCTAAGTTAAAGGCCATCTGCTAGAGTTTAGCCCATTGTCCTAGCATTTCTCAATCTGCTTGCAGAAGTTTCTTCTCCTGCACAGTCTTTAAGTTTACACAAATTTTATCATCATCTGCAAACTTGTGGACCATTCCTCCAACACCTACATCTAAGTCATACACAAAAATAATAAAAAGTAATGAGCCCAACATCAATTCCTGCAGGACATCTCAAGTGACCAGCCTCCAAGCAGATCCATAGCCATTATCCATAGCAGAGCCATTATCCAGAGCTTTCTGTCTAAGCCCTAGGGAATGTAACCATGAATAAACAGAAATTATGAATTTCATTTAAGTGTGTTTTATTACTTTTGATTTTTCATGGAAAGTTGCCTCTTCAACCTAAATATTATGCTATTCTGATTAGGGGACGAATGTGAAAAAAAAAAATCTTGTCAGGTAATGAATAAATGCACTGGAAAGGTGTCAGCTTACCCATTCTATATAATCCTCACTTCACTTCAGGTGGCCACTATATTGGTTCACAGAATAAGCTGTAAAAGTAGACATACATTTTATTATTTATATTATATATACATATATGATCATGTAAGAGGAATAATCTGCATCATACAAGAGACATGCAGCATTACATGGCTGCTGTATCTAAGATAGTAAATTTAATTAAAGCCACCCCCTCCATTTCCCACATAGATTGGTGTGCTCTCAAACATCAGCATCTCTGTGGAGTTGATGTTTAGCATATATTTACAGGAGTTGACAATGATGCTTGTAAGCCATACAACACGAGATGTGAACAAATTGTTTTATCAACCTAATGTATACCGTAATTTTTCTGTAGATAGTTTAGAGAAACATTTATGGTGGGCTAAAAACATACGAGAATCAAAATGAAGTGAGTTTTATTTTCAAGTGACTTAATAACACCAATCTGAGCATTTTAACTGTTTCACACTATTATCTATTAATAACACGTTGTTACACAATGAAGACTTCATGACCTAGTTATATATTTGAGCTCACAGTCCAACTGGAATATGGTTAATTAAGCCTTTGTTGATGAGTAAGGTTTAGTATTAATGTCATTGAATGCAATTTGTTTGTATCTCTCTGCCTCACCACTAACTACAAAAATCATTTTTAGTTACTCTGTCAGTGCATAGTGATGTTTCAGCGCATCAGACATCCTCATCATGCCTTTCTGCCCATTTTTGAGTCAGTATTGTGACTGCAGAGTTACGGTTCTCCATCTGGAAATAGATGGCCTAGTACAAATGTTACTTCCTGGGTCACATACCAAGTGTTGATGGAAAATTTTGTTCTTAAAAGGCTCCAAGAATCTGCTGACTGATCCCACCCACTGGAGCCCTTCAGTATTGATCCCACCAGATGTTGTTTGGTCATTGAGGATACCTCATTTGCATAAGGAAAGCAGATGGCCACACTGGAGTAATGGTCATTGCTGCCAGAAAACTCAGTATTCTGCCACTGTCAGGTTAGGGGATTCCTCAGGCTCCCTATCACCACCCCATGACTCCCTTCAGCTGCAGAGAGCCAATCCCATAATCATTTGAAAACAAAAATCTATCCTTTCTTTAGGGTCCAGGTCACTGCTCTTGCCTGCTCTCCCTCCCCCCCAACCACCTACCAAGTGAGGCATAATTGTACCATTTAGACAGGGTGTGCATTATCTACCTTGGCATACTAGTCCCCAATCATACACTAGGCTCCAACTAAGCCAGAGAAATAGGAGCTCCCAGTGTAAAGATACCCCGCTCCTGACATTACCAGCTTTTTAAAGGGTAGACAAGGGCAGGGCAATGGGAACAACTGCCTGGCAAGTTGATAGAGAATTCATCTCATTTTCCGTTCATCCCCTCGTTAATATGCAGCAGGTAAGCTTCTTTTTCAATTAGTCATTCTTGAGATGTGAGTGACCCAACAAGGCTGGCATTCATTGCCCCTCCCTAATTGCCCTCGACATCAAAGTGGTGAGCCTTTTATTGCATTTCTACAGTCTCGTAGTGCAGTGCTTCCACAATGCTCTTAATTATAGAATTCCAAGATTTTTATCCATAAAGGACGGTGATACATGTCCAAGATTAGCAGATCATGGTCTTTACATACATTTGCTGCCTTTGTCCTTCTAAGCATTGGAGATAGTGGTTTGGGAAGTGCTGCCAAGGAAGCCTTCCCCTATAGTCACAGTACAGCAATGCAAGGAGGCGTGGACATTTAAACCAAGTGTCAGGGGTTCTAATCAAATGGGCTATTTTATCCTTCATAATGTTGAGTTGTGAGTGTTGGTGCAACTGCATCCATCCAGGCAATTGGATAATATTCCATCAAATTCCTGACTTGTAGATGGTATAGATGCTTTGGTAAATCAGAAGATGACCTTTTCTAGTATCTGCAGTATTTACATGAATGATTCTATTAAATTTAAGGGCAATGGTGACACCCATGTTGATAGTGGGGAAAAAACAAAAAAACTGCAGACGCTGGAAATCAAAAACTAAAACAGAATTACCTGGAAAAACTCAGCAGGTCTGGCAGCATCGGCGGAGAAGAAAAGGTTGACGTTTCGAGGCCTCATGACCCTTCGACAGAACTTGAGTTCGAGTCCAAGAAAGAGCTGAAATATAAGCTGGTTTAAGGTGTGTGTGTGGGGGGGTGGAGAGATAGAGAGACAGAGAGGTGGAGGGGGGGGGGTGTGGTTGTAGGGACAAACAAGCAGTGATAGAAGCAGATCATCAAAAGATGTCAACGACAATAGTACAATAGAACACATAGGTGTTAAAGTTAAAGTTGGTGATATTATCTAAACGAATGTGCTAATTAAGAATGGATGGTAGGGCACTCAAGGTATAGCTCTAGTGGGGTTTTTTTTTATAATGGAAATAGGTGGGAAAAGGAAAATCTTTATAATTTATTGGAAAAAAAAGGAAGGGGGAAACAGAAAGGGGGTGGGGATGGGGGAGGGAGCTCACGACCTAAAGTTGTTGAATTCAATATTCAGTCCGGAAGGCTGTAAAGTCCCTAGTTGGAAGATGAGGTGTTGTTCCTCCAGTTTGCGTTGGGCTTCACTGGAACAATGCAGCAAGCCAAGGACAGACATGTGGGCAAGAGAGCAGGGTGGAATGTTAAAATGGCAAGCGACAGGGAGGTTTGGGTCATTCTTGCGGACAGACCGCAGGTGTTCTGCAAAGCGGTCGCCCAGTTTACGTTTGGTCTCTCCAATGTAGAGGAGACCACTTTGGGAGCAACGAATGCAGTAGACTAAGTTGGGGGAAATGCAAGTGAAATGCTGCTTCACTTGAAAGGATTGTTTGGGCCCTTGGACGGTGAGGAGAGAGGAAGTGAAGGGGCAGGTGTTGCATCTTTATACATGGATAGTGGGGAACTTTGAAGTGGTAATTCCATTGAATGTTAAGAGTAGGGGAGTTATGCTGTCTCTTGTTGGAGATGGTCATTGCCTAGCACTTGTATGGTGCAAATGTTTCTTGCCACTTATCATCCCAGGTATTGTTGGTGTTCAGGTCTTGTTACATAGAGGTATGGACTATTTCATTATCTGAAAAATTGCAAATGAGTTGTTAGTATGAAATATGCTTCCCAGATGTTGCATGCTGATTAGGAGGCAGGAAAACCTACGTTCCTTATAGGCATACAGCAGCTTAAGAAGGAGGTGAACTTTTATTTTGTGGCCAAACAGGAAAGACATATGGTGGAGCTGCAGGAAGATGTCTGGGGATTAAGAAGAATTGTAGCAGGACCTTGAGATATTCAGAATCATCGATGGAGCTGCTGGTACAACAAGTTTGTGAGAATAGGATATTTTCTTCCACCTCAGATCATCAGTAGAGGCCAAGGCAAATTGGAAAATGGGTTTGGTGAAAGAACGCATGCTATGTGAATACAAGTAGCATTTACATGAATACCTGGCTATAGTACAGAAAGAAATTTAATGATCTCACCAGGAATACTGGAGTAAGACTCTCCACATTTTACTGCACAGCTCATCAGGATCCTACCTTCACCTCACATTTCCCACTCTATACTCCATCTGCTAAGTTTTCCACACTCACTTAATATATCTATATCCCTGTGCAGTCTCTTTGCATCTGCCTCACAACTTGCTTTCCTAACTATCTTCATCCCTTCATCCAAGTAATCAATATATACTGTATATTGTAAATAATCGAGGCCCCAGCATTGATCCCCGTGGCACCCCACTAGATTCAATTTGCCATCCTGAAAATAACCCATTTATCCTTACTCCCTATTCTTTGTTAGTTAGTCAATTCTCTATCCATTCTAATATATCATCCCCTACACCATAAGCTAATTTCTTATGTAGTAACCTTTTATACGGCACCTTATCGAATGCCTATTAGAAATTCAAATACGCTACATCTGCAAGTTTCCTTTTATCCACCCTACTTGTTACATCCTCAAAGAACTCTAATAAGTTTGTCAAACACAATGTCCCTTTTGCAAAGCCATGTTGACTCAGCCTGATTGTATTATGATTTTCTAAATGCTCATGATCAATCATTTCCTTCTCCACCTCCCACAAGTTAGAAATTCATGCAAAATGGTGTTGCTTGCAAAAGATGAGTTCCATAGTGCATGATGATTAGAGGCAAAATGTAGTCCATTCACATTTTATCTAAAAACAGGAGGAAGTGTTCAAATGCTAAAACATAGAACTTCAGTAAATTGATATTTGTCCCGGTTTAACAAGAGAAATTTTACTCTCTCCGTACGATAAACTTATTCCACTTGTTCTGTTGAAGGGTCATGAGGACTCAAAACGTCAACTTTGCTCTTCTCCGCCGATGCTGCCAGACCTGCTGAGTTTTTCCAGGTATTTCTGTTTTTGTTTCATTCCACTTGATGACTGACATGGGGAATTAATCCTGTGAGGTGACCTCATGCGCATGAGCTTCATTTTGGTTTGCGTCATAGCTACCCATGTTTCTGGCAGAGACTGCAACTCTTATTGTTGGTGCTGACAATAGCACAAAGAAAGGATGATTGACAGCCAAGCAAAATATGAGGATGTTATACTGTTTATTCAAACTATAGCGTAATTAAGCAGCAAAGAGCTATTTTGAGACTTAACTCTGGCAATAACTATCCTTCTATCATATTTTGCATCAAAAAGATATTCCATGGGTACAATAGAATCAGAACTTTACAGCTTGGAAGGAGGCCATTCAGCCCATTATGTTTCCATCAGCCAACAAGTAGCCATCCAGCCTAATCCTACTTTACGGGCAGAATCATCCCAGATTTGCACTAAGAGCAGTAGTGGGTGGGTAAAATGACATTTTACCTGCCAGCTGCAATGGTGAGTTTTCACGCCATGTCGTCCCAAACCTGCCACATTATTTATGCATTTCTGGGAAACATGCCATTTCCATACAGGCGGGTTCGCGTTTGCCCGCCTGCCGTCACCTCACCGCTTCATCACTCCAGGCACCACATTTAAAGTACAGCTACGTTCTGTGCTTCCAGCCCAGGACTGCAGCAAAGAAGACATGGCCCCAAAGGCAAGAAGACTGCAGCACTCGAGCACCTTTCTGACTCTGTGGAGTCCCAGTCTGATGTCCCCTCCCCTCACTCTGGCTGCAGGAGGGGCAGCAACATTACCACTCTGGTTTGGTAGGTGGTGGCAGTGGTAATCAGTGCCAATGTTACACAAAAGAGGTTGGCCATCCAATACAGATAGAGGATCAATGATCTCAACCATGCAGCCAAGGTATGACAACCAGCTTGTCACTCTAAACTTACACACTCAAGCCCATCACACATTCACTGGCATCTCACTCACTGCCAGTTCATGGACATCACCACCCATTCTCACACACATACCCTCACATGTCATTATGGCCTTATCTCCTCTGGAGAGAGCCTCCTCAGCCCTCACCATCTTGAGGCCACTTACACAAATCAACATGTGGCCCCACACACATCCTGGGATACCGTTCTTCCCCAGTACAGTTCTCGAACTGCAGCCACTTCTCTTGCCTGAGGTCACTTATCCCCCTTCCCCAAGACCTTGCCCTGCAGCTTTTGAAAAGCTACACATATGGTTTATCTGGTAGGTAGATACCTATCCACGAGCCCCCCTAAAAGTGATGCGGTGCTGTCTGTGAAGCCTGGCGCTGATGACTGCAAGTGCTGACCAAAGCAAGGTAGGCAAACAAACCTTGAAGTCCCGAGCGAAGTGCAACCCACCATGTGCACGCCTTACAGGTGCTGTTGTGAAACATGGTGTGTTTTCCTGCCGATTTGGGTGGACAATCCAGTGGGGGTGGTGTCAGGGGGATGAGTCTGCCACCTGGCTTTATAATGATATGCTGATGTATCACAATGAAGTTCCTGAGGTCCAATGGTGGGGAACATGGCCTGCCATCAGCGGGCAGACTGGATGCTCGCAAACTGGTTTCACGACATCGTAAAACCGATTTTTGGCCTTCTCACTATATTGTCTGCTCATGCCACCAAACGAGCCTGACGCCAGCGGGCAACAGAAAATCCTGGCCTACAACTCTTAGTCCATAGCCTTGTAGGTTACAGTGTTTTGAATGAATATCCAAGTACTTTTTAAATCATACGAAGGTTTCTGCCTCTGCCACCCTTTCAAGCAGTGAGTTCCAGATCCCCAACATTCTCTGGGTGAAAGAATCTCCCCTCGAATCCCCTCTAAACCTTCTCGCTCTTACCCTAAATCTACACCCTCTGACTATGGACCCCTCAACCAAGAGGAATAGGGCTTTCGTATCCACTATCTGTACTCCTCATAATTTTATACATTTCAATTAACTCTCCTCTCAGCATTATTTGTTCCAAAGAAAACAATAAGTCAATCCAATAAGTCAAGCTAAATAGTCAAAAATATTTAGAGCCAAATGCATTCTTTAGAAACACTCTGATGAACAGACAAGGACTCAGACAGTTAATTGTACCATTTTATTGACATATGCTGACATTCTTGAAAAAGTTCCAGTTGATAATAAACAATTGATGAATGACTCCAAAGGCTGAAGATGGTTTGAAATTGCAGCAGTTTGACAGTATTAAACAATGCAGTCCTGTTGGATTTTATTCAGTCTTTGCTGCAACAAACTTCTGGGCAAAACAACATCCTGCTTTGTGAGTATTTCTTGAGCATAATTAGACTGTGACACAATCACAAGTATCCTTCCTGTGGCTCTAAGTGTATCTTTCAGGGGCTCTGCTCAGCTATTCACTGAGGATACATTCAGCTATTCCATTTGTGTCTATATGTTTTCCACACATATTCGGCTATACTCCTTTTTCAGGATGAGGTTCTGGCAAGGTGGGACTCTGCATATTCCTACGGCTTCTCCCAAACCCAACTGATTTTACTGGGTTGTGGTCATTTGATATGCATGGTGATTTCCTACCACCAAAAGTCACTGACTAAAAAATTCCAGCAACATAGTGCCATCAGATATTTAAGAAGATTAGGAAGTGAGAATCATCCTGAGCAGCTCCATAGTGCTCAGTGCTTTATGGGCTCTTCCCAGGGATGCACAATGAGATAAACATCAACTGCTGTTGGAGGATCATCAACTCAGTGAAAGAAATTCTTTGATCTTCATGAAACGTGCTGGTTTTCCAGTGCAACAAGCTGTTGATGACTGAGTTTTGCAGACTGGCACATTCCAAGGGCCAGGACTACATGCTGGGGGATGCACTAAAGCTTGGGACAGCTGTCGCAAAGGTTGAATGGGGATAAGGCCAAGGTGTAGCTAGGGGCTGGAAACTATGTAAAACCCCTTGGGCTGTATGCACCGGATTATGTTTGACATTAAATGTACATTGTAAAGATAACCTGTAACAGCCAGTGTAGTGAGGTACCTCATGTACTGTATTGAAAGAAACCGATCTCTATTGCACTTTATTTGAAGTACTTTTATAAATTTTTTTGAAACAAAATGTAAGCGAGGGTCAGACTGAAGGGAAATGAGGTCTTATCTAGGCCCTCTCCCTCTGTTGCTTAACTCTGGGCCTACTAAATCCTTCTCACATGGAGATCCATGGGGACAGATAGCAGGAAAATCCTCTGGAGACTTGGGACCCCATGTCCCAACACCACTTGCAGGGAAAATATCCCAAAGGGGCAGGGAAAATTAAGTCCAAGTTCAAGCGAAGAAGCAGTAGAATTCAATGCCAGATTTTGCTTCACATTGCACCACTATCCCACCTCATTTCAGGTGGAGGCAAATCCAATCCATATTGTCTCAAACATGTTTCCTCTATTCACACCAATCATCATCGAACACATTCCCTCAAACACTTATGTTAGTGAATTACCCCAAGACTCCCATAATTCAATTTGTGTCAGTATATAAATACAGCTGCTGTTGTATCTGCCTCACTACATCCCCATACCAATCCAATAATGACACTTGCAACAAGGACCGACTCAATAACCCTATTCATACACAGCAGGGGGTTTCTTCCTTACAAAATACAGCATAAGTAGTTAATTATCCTGATGATGTAATAACTGCTTTTCTAAGCCCATGTTAATTATTTTAAAAGGATGGTATTATTAAACAACTATTAATTTTTCACAGTAGGGTATTATATTTTTGTTTAATATTATGTTATAGCAGGCACTAGAATGAAACATAAACACAGATTCTGATACTGTATCACAGGGAAGAAAATTGTAAATAATGCCTATTAGTTTTTCAACATATTTCTCATTTATTCATGACGTGAGGTGAGATTGACTGCCCTTGACATCAAGACAGCATTTGACCAAGTGTAGCATCAAGAAGCCCTAACAAAACTGAAGTAATAGAGAATTGGGAGAAAACTCTCCACTGGTTGGAATCATACCCAGCACAAAGGAAGATGGTTGTGGTTGTTAGAGATCAATCACCTCAGTTCCAGGACAATGTATTAGGAGTTCCTCAGAGTAGGGTCCTAGGCCCAAACTAATAATTCAGTTGCTTCATCAATCACATTCCCTCCATCATTAGTCAGAAGTGGCTAAGCTTGCTGATGTTCAATGTTCAGCATAATTCATGACTCCTCAGATACTGAAGCAGTCTGTGTCCATATGTAGCATGACCTGGACAACGTTCAGGCTTGGGCTGATAAGTGACAAGTTCCATTCGTGCCACACAAGAACAAGATCTCCAACAAGAACCTAACGATCTCCCCTTGACATTCAATGGCATTCTCATCACTGAATCCCCCACTGTCAACATCCTGAGAGTTACCATTGACCAAAAACTGAACTGGACTAGCCATATAAATACTGTGGCTACAAGAGCAGGACAGACACTAGGAATCCTGTGGCAGGTAACTTACCTCCTGACTCTCCAAAGCCTGTCCACCATCTACAAGGCCCAATCAAGAGTGTGATGGAATACTCTCCATTTGCCTGGATGAGTGCAGTTCCAACAACACTCTAGAAGCTTGACACCAAAGCATCCGACTTGATTGGTACCACTTCCACAAACATTCACTCCTATCACCGACAATGGCAGTAGTGTGTGCCATCTACAAGATGCACTGCAGAAACTGACAAAGGCTCCTTAGGTAGCACCTTCCAAACCCACAAAACCCACGAACACTACCATCTAGAGGAACAAGGGCAGCAAATAGATGGGAACACCACACCTGGAAGTTACCCTCCAAGCCAGTCACCATCCTGACTTGGAAATATATCGCCGTTCCTTCACCGTCTCTGGGTCAAAATCCTGGAACTCCTTCCTAACAGCACTTTGGTAACCTACACCAGAGGGACTGCAGCAGCTCAAGGAGGTAGCTCACCACTACCTTCTCAAGGACAATTAGGGATGGACAATAAATGCTGGCCAAGCCAGCAATGCCCACATCCCATAAATTAATTTTTGAAAATGTGTAAGAATGCCATGCTTCTCTAGCAAGACTGTCAGAGTTGTGTCATCACCTGCAATAAATGCCACAGCTAGCACAGGTAGGCTGCTGTAGTCATGGCCATTACAGCTTTCAATTTAATATGAAAGCAAAATACTGTGAATGCTGGAAATCTGAAATAAAAACAGAAAATGCTGGAAAAACTCAGCAGGTATGGCAGCATCTGTGAAGAGAGAAACAGAATTAACATTTCGAGTCGTATGACTCTTCAGAGCTAAAGAGGGGTTGAAATATGATGGATTTTATACTGTTTAAGAGGGGATGGAGAAGCTAGAACGAGATAGAAGGTCAGGGATAGCTCTCAACTTCTTTGCTTCTGCCTCCTTTCAATGTGCTACAGCAGATATAAATAACATACATCAGTCTGCAGTCCATGCTTGCATTGAGCAGCTGCCTGATACCATGTTTGCTTTCATTTTCCCCATGGACATCTAGATGGAGCTTTGGGGATTGCAGAGGTTGGCCTTAGTCTAGCATCTCACTGATAGCAACCACAATGCACTGCTGGCTCCTTCAGATCACAATAAATTAAAAGAATTTCCATTCCATTAAAGTTTAACTGATGTTCATGTTCACCAGTAACATATCATATGAGTCTGTTTTATCTCCTGGCAGCTGCCATGATGTTTTTATATTGCACTAATCCCTCATCTCAAACATCCACTTCCTCCACCACCAGCACATAGCAGCATGCACTATTTCTTGGATGTACTGCAGCAACTTAGCAAACCTTCTTTGACATTACCTCCCAAACCTCCGCCATCTAGACAAAGGCAGTAGAGGTGCATAGGAAGGCCATCACCTCTAGATACCCCTTCAACTCGCCATTCACACTTGAGCATATATCAGTTGATAACCAAAGAATCAAAATGGTTACAGCACAGAGGAAAGCCATTTGGTCCACCAAATCCATGCTGGCTCTTGGCAAGAACAATCCCCACTCCCCTGCCCTTTCCCTAGAGCCTTGAAAATGATTTTTCTTTCAAACATTTATTCAATTCTCTTTTGAAAGCCACAACTGAATCTACTCCCACCACCCTTATAGGTAGTGCATTCCAGGTCATAACCACTTGCTACTTAAAAAAAATTATCTTCATGTCACCATTAGTTGTTTTGCCAATCACCTTAAATTATGTCCTCTTCTACCAGTGAACAGTTTCTCTCTGTCTACTGTGTCTAAACCCCTCATGATTTTGAACATGAGGACAGAGGTTTAAAATAACTGGCAAAAAAACATCCAGGCTGGGGAAGATAAGGGATTTTTTTTAAACACTAAGTTATTATGATCTGGAATACATTAGCAGAAAAAGCGATGGAAGCATATACAATTGTAACTTTCAAAAGGGAATCAAATACATTTCAGTGATGATGTCACACTTAATTAATGTGCTTCAGAAACAATAAAGGGCAGCTGGAATAGAAATTAAGTGGTAAATCCCCTATAATATGAAGAAGATTAATTGTTTAATTCAGGATCTAAAATTTCATACTCCACAAAGCTCAACAATATTCTAGAAGTTACAGTGTTTTAATCTGACTCCTGTGAAGTTGTACATCACTGGGCATTAAATCCCGAGTAAACAAAAAAGTACCCAGAATAATAAATTGAAACTGAATTATTCACAGCTACCTTAGTGTTTCTATAAAATCTTAAATGCACAATAATTTCCCCTAGAATTCCAGCTGAGAATGGGAAAATCTCAACCCTTACATGAATCTTTGAAACAATATTCAGACCAAGTGGTTAATCTTCCAATTTCTGATAAGAATCTGACTTGAGCTTTTTGGGGGTATAATTTAAATGGGTGTAGAAGGAAATTTAAGTTAAGAAGGTTGGTTTAGACTATAAGTAACTGTGTTCATTGTACTTTTATTATCTTTAACATAAACTGTTTAAGATAGAATATATTTATTACCATTCATGTTCTTTGATTTTTGTGCAGTAAAATTCTTTTGTTTTAAACAGTGAAGTTTAAGGCTTCATTCTTTTAGTAAATACCTGAGCTTTCGGATTTCCAAAAAAAAGCTTTACTGGTCTCTACTGATCATAATAGTAGTCTAAACTCAAAACTCAGGAATGAGGGTAACATTTAGATGATAGAGAATGAATCATTCTTTTATCAATATTTATTACATTTAAAACAAAAACAAAAACAAAAACAGAATTACCTGGAAAAACTCAGCAGGTCTGGCAGCATCGGCGGAGAAGAAGAGTTAACGTTTCGAGTCCTCATGGCCCTTCGACAGAACTTGAGTTCGAGTCCAAGAAAGAGTTGAAATATAAGCTGGTTTAAGGTGTGTGTGGGGGGCGGAGAGAGAGAGAGAGAGGTGGGGGGGTGTGGTTGTAGGGACAAACAAGCAGTGATAGAAGCAGATCATCAAAAGATGTCAACAACGATGGTACAAAAGAACACATAGGTGTTAAAATTAAAGTTGGTGATATTATCTAAACGAATGTGCTAAATTAAGAATGGATGGTAGGGCACTCAAGGTATAGCTCTAGTGGGTTTTTTTTTTAAAAAAATAATGGAAATAGGTGGGAAAAGGAAAATCTTTATAATTTATTGGAAAATAAAGGAAGGGGGAAACAGAAAGGGGGTGGGGATGGGGGAGGGAGCTCACGACCTAAAGTTGTTGAATTCAATATTCAGTCCGGAAGGCTGTAAAGTCCCTAGTCGGAAGATGAGGTTATGTTCCTCCAGTTTGCGTTGGGCTTCACTGGAACAATGCAGCTAGCCAAGGACAGACATGTGGGCAAGAGAGCAGGGTGGAGTGTTAAAATGGCAAGCGACAGGGAGGTTTGGGTCATTCTTGCGGACAGACCGCAGGTGTTCTGCAAAGCAGTCGCCCAGTTTACGTTTGGTCTCTCCAATGTAGAGGAGACCACATTGGGAGCAACGAATACAGTAGACTAAGTTGGGGGAAATGCAAGTGAAATGCTGCTTCACTTGAAAGGAGTGTTTGGGCCCTTGGACGGTGAGGAGAGAGGAAGTGAAGGGGCAGGTGTTGCATCTTTTGCGTGGGCATGGGGTGGTGCCATAGGAGGGGGTTGAGGAGTAGGGGGTGATGGAGGAGTGGACCAAGGTGTCCCGGAGGGAGCGATCCCTACGGAATGCCGATAAAGGGGGTGAAGGGAAGATGTGTTTGGTGGTGGCATCATGCTGGAGTTGACGGAAATGGCGGAGGATGATCCTTTGAATGCGGAGGCTGGTGGGGTGATAAGTGAGGACAGGGGGGACCCTATCATGTTTCTGGGAGGGAGGAGAAGGCGTGAGGGCGGATGCGCGGGAGATGGGCCGGACACGGTTGAGGGCCCTGTCAACGACCGTGGGTGGAAGACCTCGGTTAAGGAAGAAGGAGGACATGTCGTCAGAGGAACTGTTTTTGAAGGTAGCATCATCGGAACAAATGCGACGGAGGCGAAGGAACTGAGAGAATGGGATGGAGTCCTTACAGGAAGCGGGGTGTGAGGAGCTGTAGTCAAGATAGCTGTGGGAGTCGGTGGGTTTGTAATGGATATTGGTGGACAGTCTATCACCAGAGATTGAGATTGAGACAGAGAGGTCAAGGAGAGGTCAAGAGAACACCTGCGGTCTGTCCGCAAGAATGACCCAAACCTCCCTGTCGCTTGCCATTTTAACACTCCACCCTGCTCTCTTGCCTACATGTCTGTCCTTGGCTTGCTGCATTGTTCCAGTGAAGCCCAACGCAAACTGGAGGAACAACACCTCATCTTCCGACTAGGCACTTTACAGCCTTCCGGACTGAATATTGAATTCAACAACTTTAGGTCGTGAGCTCCCTCCCCCATCCCCACCCCCTTTCTGTTTCCCCCTTCTTTTTTTTTCCAATAAATTATAAAGATTTTCCTTTTCCCACCTATTTCCATTATTTTTAAAAAAAAATACCCCCACTAGAGCTATACCTTGAGTGCCCTACCATCCATTCTTAATTAGCACATTCGTTTAGATAATATCACCAACTTTAACTTTAACACCTATGTGTTCTTTTGTACCATTGTTGTTGACATCTTTTGATGATCTGCTTCTATCACTGCTTGTTTGTCCCTACAACCACACCCCCCCCCCCACCTCTCTCTCTCTCTCTCTCTCCGCCCCCCACACACACACCTTAAACCAGCTTATATTTCAACTCTTTCTTGGACTCGAACTCAAGTTCTGTCAAAGGGTCATGAGGACTCGAAACGTTAACTCTTCTTCTCCGCCGATGCTGCCAGACCTGCTGAGTTTTTCCAGGTAATTCTGTTTTTGTTTTTGTTTTTGTTTTGGATTTCCAGCATCCACAGTTTTTTTGTTTTTATTACATTTACTTTGTTAACAAAGTAGAAATGTCATTCAGTAGTCATTTGGTGATACAGAACTTGAATATTGCTGCAAAAAGAGACATGCAGGCAATGCTTTTTGTCTTGCACTCACTGGACAGATTCGCAAGAATACCAGTTGTAAAGGGAACAACAACTTATATTGCATGAGAAGCTAGTGCTGTCAGAGTCGGCTTGCCTGGTTTGTAATTAAACAGCTTGGCAGTTAACTGTTCCCTGGTGCATCTTCCATGGCAATGCCGCTACCAATCAGAGTCCACTTGCCAATCAATCAGCACTCTCTTCTCATGCAGTTTAATTGTTCCCTTTACAATAGGCATTCTTGCGAATCTGTCCTGATGAGTGCAAGACAAAAGGCTTTGACGGCATGTCTCTTTATTCAGCAATGCTCAGATATCATTAATAGCGGTTAATTTTAAAAATGACATTTCACTGATTGAGGCCTGACAGGTTATTGTGATGTAATCTCCTTAAAATAAGATGTAACTATTGTGACTTACATAGAAGTATAGAATATTTTCCCATTCTCAGGTGGATTATACAGAGACATAAAAGTTTAAAATAGTGCTGTGAAATCTTTTATATCGATCAAAGAGGCCAGATGGGACCCAGTTTAACATCTCATCTAAAAGATGACACCTCCAACAGGGCAGTGCTCTCCTAGTACTGCACTTGAAATGTCTGCTTTGACTTTTGTGCTCAAGTCCTGGGCTGAGACTTGAATCTATAACCATCTAAACTCAGAGACAAGAGGGCTGCCAACTAAGTCACAGATAATACACTATTTGCTGACTATCATCATTTGGCTAGCATTATTTTTTTTAATTTGTTCCTGAAATGTTGGCATCACTGGCTAGGCCAGCATTTATTGCTCAGCCCTAATTGCCCTTCAAAAGGTGCGATGCTTGTTTGAACTTCTGCAGTCCATATGGTGTAGGAACGCCCACAGTGCTGCTAGGAAGAGAGTTCCAGGATTTTGACCCAGCAACAGAGAAGGAATGACAGTATAGTTCCAAGTCAGGATGCTGTGTGACTTGAAGGGGAGCTTGCAGGTGGCGGATGTTCCCATGCATCTGCTTCCCTTGTCTTTCTAGGTGGTAGAGGTTGCAGGCTTGGGAGGTGCTGTCAAAGCAACCTTGATGAATTGCTGCAGTGCATCATGTAGATGGTACACACTGCTGCCACTGTGCATCAGTGGTGGATGAGGTGCCAATCAAATGCTTTATCTTGAACGGTGTCAAGCTTTTTGAGTTTTGTTGGAGCTGCGCTCATCCAGCAAGTGGAGAGTATTCCACCACACTCCTGACTCATGCCTTGTAGGTGGTGGACAGATTTTGGGTTTCAGGAGGTAAGTTACTCTCTGCAGAATTCCCAGCTTCTGACTTGCTCTTGCGGCCACAGTATTTATATGGCTGGTCCAGTTCAGTTTCTGGTCAATGATAACCCCTAGGCTGTTGATAGTTCAGTTATGGGTTTTAATACTTATTATTGTCATTAAGTAAATATTATGAGATGTGAATCTGGTTTGAAAATGTTTAACTGATCCATTACAAACTCACACATTTGGAACCTGTAGTAGTAATGCAGCAATATTGTGGGGTCGTCTCCTATTGTGTTCCATTATTGGGACCCTACTGTTTTTAATTACTTTATCTTTTTTTCCAGAGGGTTTCAATATCATGATACAGTTGAAATTTGAAATCTCCTAAATGTCAGATGTGTATTGTACACTGTACAATAGAACTCCTATGACGGGGAGTGCATAACCTTTCAGATAATCAAAGGATTCTGTGAAAGTATTGATTTTGAACAGCAGAACCCACTATTCATTCAGAACTCTTGCAATAGATTATTTGATCAACAAATCAATGCTAACAAGATGACAAATTGTATTAGCAAAATTGTTCTGGTTTACGAAGATGGGTTTTATTTTAAAGATAGTTAATCAGTTGTTTAATTTGTCTATAGTCGTTGGTATGGTTATCTGAAATATTCATATTTTTTTCTAGTGGTCCCACAGCAATCCTTATACTGCAATGAAGCCTTCAATTGGCAAAATATCTATTGCAGAGCAACTCATTTAAAGAATTTATCATATTACTTTCATTTGCAACTACATTAAGAAGTATAGTGGGATCTTCATTAAAGTATTGTTATGTTACCTTTTACTTCTCTCCCCTTCCACCCTTCCACATGTCAAAGATTTTCACATCACTCATCAGCCACAGCTGTGAGAGCAGTCAGGGATCCATCAATGTTGTTCAATATTTAAGTCAGCACTGCCAACATCAGGGGCTCAACTTCTGGGGAGTCACTGGAGGCAGTTAGTTTTCTATCATTTTGTGGTTGCATGTTGAAAGTTCAATCCAATGTCCTTCATGTTTATTTTTAGTAATGTTCTAAACTGACTAAATCACCATTATATTGTTTGTTTATTTAATAAATTAATAGCACTCATATTAATTTAAGTGAACAGATCAAACCCAATAATGGTGAAAGACCACTCCACTGATCCTGATTGTATTTACAAACCGACCAATCTTACGTGTGTGTGCATTGTAGGGTCACGTAAACAATTCTCATATTGGCAAAAATAATTCTCATATTGATGAAATGTACAAATTATTGGAAATATCATCTTCAAAGTAGTAACTGTGTGACAATTCTACTAGAACTTTCTTGCTTAATTACAGATATAGGGCAGGAACAGTTAACATCTGTTCTAATTATATAATGCTGTAAGTGAATACATCAGGATACCTTCAGAGTTAAATACTAATTAATATGAAGCAGGTTGATAAAGGTTCTCTTGAGGTGTATTTACTTGATGCTGTTCCTACATTTTCCCAAATATAGATGCACTTAATTTCAATTTTTTAACTTATACAGGGAAGTCTCACAACCTGTAAACTAATAAGATTAAAAAAAGAAAGTTTACTTCTTTATAAATATAAATGTGCATTATAAATAGTCCCAAAATAAATGTAGTTTTATATGTGGGTTTAATATTACCTGCAGTCATGGTAGTTAATCTGGCAACAGTTATCATAATCTCTTCAATCAAAATCTTTGCAAAGCTAAAAAGAGTTGGCTTCAACTGAAATGCAAGAAAAACTTCCATAGCTTGAATTCTGTTTTGTTTAATAGTGGCATTGATGATCTTGCAACTTTCTGTTCCATAAGTCTATTCTTCATGCTTCCATTAACTTATCGCCCTTCTTTGTACAAACTCAATTACAATAGTAATTGATGTTATGTGCCCCACCTCCATGGGAAATACACCTGCCAGGAGCAAAATTCAGCCCAATGTACATTGTAACTGACAAAGTAATTGAATTTAGCGATGACCAACAAGCTAGAATTAGTTAAAAATCTGACAGTAAGGGAACATCGTGCAACAATGAAGGGAGAATTATAAACCAAGATTGTAAATTTTAAACTTTGAGGGGATAAAGAAATAGATGGTCCACAGTAAATTGGGCTGAACTGTTAATGGATAAGTCTACAAATGAAAGCATTCAGAGTAAATACTAGATAAAATACAAAATCAGTACATAACCTTAAAAAGGTGTAGTTCCACAAGTGCAATTAACCAATCATAGTCATCAACTGAGGTAAGAGATGTGAGCATTGCTGGCAAAGCCAGCATTTGTTGCTCATCCCTAGTTATCCTAATAAGGTGGTGGTGAGCCACCTTCTTGAACCATTCCAAGTTGCTTCTAAGTCAGGATGGTGTACAGCTTGAAAGGAAACTTGCAGGTGTTGGTGTTCCCATGCATCTGCTGCCTTTTTCCTTCTAGATCAGGATTGACCAACCTTTTGACATGAGGGGCCACATTTCAATTTTTTTCTCACTCAAGGGGCTGATGAGCAAATTTCAGAAAGATAAGGTTTGGCACATCGTTAAACATGAAGAAAGGAAACAACCCACTGAGCAAAAATAAAGCAATATCAAACTAATAAACTGATCATTAAAAAATGATTAATTAATAAAAAATGACCATTAGGGTGAGTATGTGTGAGTGAAAGATTGCGTGAGTGTGTGTGAGAATCATTGTATCTGACTCACTCCCAGTCCCAGGGTGTTCACTCGCTTCCATTCACCCAGAACCACAGTACGAGAGTGTGTGTGTGTGTGTGTGTGTGTGTGTGTGTGTGTGAGTGTTTGTCGGTGTGTAGGAGTGAGGGTGAATGAGAACCCTCAGACTGGGGATAAGCCACACACACACACACAATATCATTCATTCACCATCACACAAGCACTCATTCACACAAGATAATCACTCATTCACTCACACACTCACTCACGCACACTCTCACACACACACACACTCACTCACTCACATGCGCTCTCAGGCACACTCACATGCACACACAATCACTCATTCACACATACACACACACACACACACACACTCTGACACATACACTCTCTGACACACACACACTCTCTGACACCCACTCAATCACTCAGGCACACTGTCCCTGACACACACACACCCATTCTCTCACACACACACACACACACACACAAAACCGCTCATTCACTCTCACTCAGACATATACACACACACACTCATTCACTCAAACACATCCCCACTCATTCACTCTCACACACACCCCACTCATTCACTCTCACACACACCCCACTCATTCATTCTCACACACACACCCATTCATTCATTCTCACACACACATGCTCATTCACTCCCTCTCACACACACACGCACAATCGCGCATTCACTCTCATCATACACATGCACACTTATTTACTCTCACACACACAAGACACACGCACACACAATCACTCATTCACTTTCTCATACACACACACACACAATCACTCATTCACTCTCAGACACACACAGTCTCTCTCACACAAGGTCTCTCACACACAAAACCACTCATTCACTCTCTCTCGCTCACACACAATCACACATTCTCTCACTCTCGCACAGTCATTCACTCTCTCTCACACACACAATCACTCATTCACTCTCACATACACTGTCACTCAGTCACTCTCTCACACACACACTTACACACACACACAATCACTCATTCACTTTCTCATACACACAATCATTCATTCACTCTCATACACACACACACAATCACTCATTCACTCTCATACACACACACAAAAAATCACACACACACACACTGTCTCTCTCACACACAAAACCACTCATTCACTCTTTCTCACACACACTCTATCACTCACTCTCTCTCACACATGCACAATCACAAATTCTCTCTCGCTCACAAACACACACACTCTCACGCAAACACACAATCACTCATCCATTCTCTCTCTCACACACATACACAGACACACACACGATCACTTATTCACTCCCTCACACACATATCCTCTCTCTCACACACATGCGCACACATTCCCTCTCTCTCACACATACACTCATTTACTCATTCACTTACTCATACACACACAGTCGCTCATTCACTCTCTCACACACACACATACATTCTCATACGCATACGCACTCATTCACACTATTTCACACACACAAACAGAATCACTCATTCCCTCTCTCTTATGTACACACACAGCTATGCAAACTATCACTCATTCATTCTCTCATACATTCCCACAATCACTCAATCACTTTCCTTCACACACACACACAAACAAACATTCACTATCTCTCACACACACACTAATTCACTCTCTCACACACAGAACCAGTCATTCACTCTCACTCACACACACACACATTCATTCACACAAACATTCACTCTCTCTCTCTCTCACACACACACACATAATCACTCATTCAGTCTCTCACACACACACATTCATTCTCATATGCACACGCACTCATTCACGCTCTCTCTCACACACACTCTCAGACACGGGCACACACACAGGCAATCGCTCATTCACACACTCTCTCACACACACTCATTTACTTATTCACTCCCTCATACACACACAGTTGCTCATTAACTCTCTCACTCAAACACACACTTTCACGCACACATAATCACTCATTCACTCTCTCTTATACACATACTGATCCACTCACACAAACACAGACATACACACTCTCTCAAACACATGCATAAACAGACACACACACACACACTCTCTCTCTCACACACACACAAACAGACACACACACACAATCACTCATTCACACTCTTATACACACACCCACACTCATTCACACTCACACACACACATTCACTCACACACACGTAATCACTCATTCACTCTCTTTCTCACACACATACACTCACACATACACAATCACTCATTCACTCACACACACAGACACACATACACACATACGCACACACAGGCGCGCACACACTCATTCATTCTCTCATACACACATACACTCTCACACTCATTCACTCTCTCTATTACACAAACACAATCACTCATTCACTCTCTCATACACACACACAATCACTCATTCACTCTCTCACACACACACAATCACTCATTCACTCTCTCATACACACACACACACACAATCACTTACTCACACACACACTCATTCACACTGTCACACACATACACTCACACACTCATTCACTCGCTCTCATACATGCACACACAATCACTCATTCAATCTCTCTCACACACAATCACTCGATCACTTTCTCTCACGCTCACATATATACACTCTCTCTTACACATACATACACTCCCACTCTCACACACACTCTCACACACATGCACAATCTCTCATTCACTCTTTCATACAAACAACCACAATCACTCATTCGCTCTCTCATTACCCACACACACAATCACTCATTCACTCTCATACACACACTCAATCACTCATTCACTCTCTCATACACACACACGCAATCACTCATTCACTCTCATGCACACTCATTCACTCTCTGTCTCACACACACACACTCATTCACTCTTTCATACACACACAATCATTCATTCACTCTCACATACACAATCACTCATTCACTCTCACATACACACACACACACTCATTAACTCTCCCTCAAATACACACATTCTCATGCACACATAATCACTCATTCACTCTCTCCCACACACACTCATCCACTCTCTCACACACAAACTTTCTCTCAAACATACATGCACCAATAGACACACATGCACACACACACACTCTCTCATACATACACACGAACAGACACACACATACAATCACTCATTCAATCTCTCATACACACACGCATATACACACACATTCACTCTCACACGCACACACACACACACACAATCACTCATTCACTCACACACATTCACTCATTCACTCTTTCATATACACAGTCACTCAATCCCTCTTTCATGCATATACACAGTCACTCATTCACTCTCTCATACATACAATCACTCATTCACTCTCACACATACACAATCACTCATTCACTCTCACACACACATTCACATTCACACACTCTCTCACACACACAGACATTCTCTCACACACACAGACACTCTCTCAAACACACTCTTTTACACACACACACTCACTCACCCACAATCACAAACACAGTCATACACACACAATCACTCACACGCAGTCACACACACAGTCACACACACACAATCACTCTCACATATAAGCAATCACTCATTCACTCTCTCACATACACAATCAATCATTGACTCTCACACACACACACAAAATCACTCGTTCATTCGCTCACACGCACACACGCGCGTGCACACACACACACTCACTCTCAATCATACACACACACTCTCATTCACTCTTTCCTACCCACACACACAATTAGTCATTCACTCACACACACGCATGCTCTCACACACA
Source organism: Carcharodon carcharias (assembly GCF_017639515.1). Taxonomy (NCBI): domain Eukaryota; kingdom Metazoa; phylum Chordata; class Chondrichthyes; order Lamniformes; family Lamnidae; genus Carcharodon; species Carcharodon carcharias. The sequence continues at coordinate 13,971,541 of NC_054481.1, read as the reverse complement.
CACACTGACTCATTCACTCACTCAAATACACATACAATCACTCATTCACTCTCATACACACACACACACACACTGATCCATTCACTCTCTCACACACACACATACACAATCACTCACACACACACAATCACTCATTCACTCTCTGGTACACACACACGCAGTCACTCATTTATTCTCATACACATACTCGCAGTCACTCATTCACTCTCTCATACACATACAAACACCATCACTCATTCACTCTCTCATACAGACACACACACAAACACAAATGCACAAACACACAATCACTCATTCACTCTCTCATACACACACACACACACACAATGACTCATTCACTCTCATATACACACACAAACACACACTCACTAACTCTCCCTCAAACACACACAATCTCACGCACACGCAATCACTCATTCACTCTCTCCCACACACACTCATCCACTCTCACACAGACACACACACGCACAGACACACACGCACAGACACACTCTCTCACATAAACACACAAAAAGTCACACACGCACAATCACTCATTCACTCTCTCATACACACACACTCATTCACATTCTCTCCCACACACACGCATACACATACATGTTCACTCACACACACATACACAATCACTCATTCACTCACACACACATTCACTCATTTAGTCTCTCATATACACACAGTCACTCATTCACTCTCACATACAAGCAATCACTCATTCACTCTCTCACATACACAATCAATCATTCATTCCTTCACACACACAATATCACTCATTCATTCGCTCACACACACACACACGCGCGTGTGCACACACACACACACTCATTCACTCTCTCTTATACACACACACTCTCATTCACTCTTTCCTACCCACATACACAATCATTCATTCACTCTCATTCAAACACACTCAAACTCTCACACACACACAATCTGACTCATTCACTCATTCATATGCACACACAATCACTCATTCACTCTCACACATGCACACACTCGCAGTCACTCATTCACTCACTCATATACACACACAATCATTCATTCATTCTCTTACACACACACACACTGACTCATTCTCTCGCACACACACACATACACACACAAACAATACTCATTCACTCCCTCTCAGACACACACATTCTTATTCACTCTCACTCAGACACACATACTTTCATTCACTCCGTCAGGCACACACACACACACACACACACACAATCACTCATTCACTCTCTCATAGACACACAAACACACGCAGCCACTCATTCACTATCTCATACACAAACAATTATTCATTCACTCTCTCCCACACACACTCATCCACTCTCTCACACAGACACACACACGTACTCTCTCTCTCACACACACGGACAGACACACACGCGCACACACACTCTCTCTCACACATACACACAGTCACACATGCACAATCACTCATTCACTCTCTCATACACACACTCATTCACACTCTCTCTCACACACACGCATACACACATGTTCACTCACACACATACACAATCACTCATTTACTCTCACAAGCACATTCACTCATTCAGTTTCTCATATACACAGTCACTCATTCACTCTTTCATGCATACACACAGTCACTCATTCACTCTCTCATATACACACTCACATTCTCACACACACACAGACACTCTCTCACCCACACACACAGACAATCTCTCTCACACACACACACACACACACTCATTCACTCTCTCTTATAACAGACTCTCATTCACTCTTTCCTACCCACACACACAATCATTCATTTACTCTCACACACACACACTCGCAGTCACTCATTCACTCAGTCATATACACACATAATCACTCATTCACTCTCTCACACACACACATTGACTCATTCTCTCGTACACACGCATACACACACACACACACACACACACACACAGAATCACGCTCAAACACATGCAACCACTCATTCACTCTCTCTCAGACACACACATTCTTGTTGACTCTCATTCAGACACACATACTCTCATTCACGCTGTCAGGCACACACACACACATACACTCTCTCTCACACATACACACAAACAGTCAGACACGCACAATCACTCATTCACACTCTCTCTCACACACACACATACACAGACACATTCACTCACACAGATAATCACTCATTCGCTCTCTCTGACACACACATACACTCACACACACACACATTCACTCACACACACACACATTCACTCACACACACACATTCACTCACACACACACAATCACTCATTCATTCTCTCACACACACACTCTGACTCATTCATTCACTCATATACACACACAATCACTCATTCACTCTCACACACAATCACAGTCACTCATTCACTATCTCATACACACACAATTACTCATTCACTCTCTATCTCACACACACTTTCTCACACATACACACACACAAACTCTCTCACACACACACACAGAGACACACAATTACCCATTCGCTCTCTCTCACAACACACACACGCAATCACTCATTCGCTCTCTCTCACACAACACACACACGCAATCGCTCATTCACTCTCTCTCAAACACACACACGCAATTGCTCATTCACTCGCTCATACACACACACAAACACAATCACTCATTCACTCTCTCATACACACACAAACACACACACACTCAGTCACTCATTCACTCTCTCATACATACACTCGCAGTCACTCATTCACTCTCTCATACACACAAACACAATCACTCATTCATTCACTCTCTGTCACACACACGCATACACACATGTTCACTCACACACACACACAGTCACACACATACACAATCACTCATTCACTCTCACACGCACATTCACTCATTCAGTCTCTCATATACACACACAGTCACTCATTCACTCTTTCATGCATACACACAGTCACTCATTCACTCTCTCATATTCACACTCACACACACACACTCTCTCACCCACACACACAGACACTCTCTCTCTCACACACACACATGCTGACACTCTCTCAAAGACACACACAGACACTCACACACACTCTCTCACTTACACACAATCATGCATTCACGCTCTCACACACGCACTCAGTCACACACACACAATCACTCTCACACACACGCAGTGACTTATTCACTCTCATACACACACACTCACAGTCACTCATTTACTCTCTCATACACACACAAAAACACAATCACTCATTCATTCTCTCATACACACACAAATTACTAATTCACTCACACACACAAACACACACTCATTAACTCTCTCCCTCAAACACACAAACTCTCACGCACATGTAATCACTCATTCACTCTCTCCCACACACACTCATCCACTCTCTCACAGACACACACACTCTCTCTCACAAACACGCACAAACACACACGCACACACACACACACTCTCTCTCACACATACACACAGTCACACACGCACAATCACTCATTCACTTTCTCTCTCACACACACACACATTCACTCTCACACACAGATAATCACTCATTCACTCTCTCTCTCACACACACACACATACACACACACGTTCACACACACACACACTCTCTCACACACATACACAATCACTCATTCACTCACACACATTCACTCATTCACTCTCTCATATACACACAGTCACTCATTCACTTTCATGCATACGCACAGTCACTCATTCACTCTCTCATACATACAATCACTCATTCACTCTCACACACACTCTGATTCATCCACTCACACACACACAATCACTCATTCACTCTCTCATATACACACTCACACTTTCACACACACACAGACACTCTCTCACCCACACACACAGACACTCACACACACAATCACTCATTCACGCTCTCTCACACACACTCACAGTCACACATACACAGTCACGCACACACAATCACACACACACACACACTCACATACAAGCAATCACTCATTCACTCTCTCACATACGCAATCAATCATTCACTCTCTCTCACACACACACACACTCATTCACTCTCTCTTATATACACACACTCTCATTCACTCTTTCCAACCCACACACACAATCACTTATTCACTCTCACACATACACACTCACACTCTCACACACACACTCTGCATTCATTCACTCATATACACACACAATCACTCATTCACTCTCACACACACTGACTCATTCTCTCGCGCACACACACACACACACACACATAAACAATCACTCTCACACATGCAATCACTCATTCACTCTCTCTCAGACACACACATTCTCATTCACGCTCACTCAGACACACATACTCTCATTCACTCTGTCAGGCACACGCACACACACAATCACTCATTCACTCTCTCATACACACACAAACACACGCAGTCATTCATTCACTATCTCATACACACACAATTACTCATTCACTCTCTATCTCACACACACACACACTCTCTCTCACACAGACACACACACTCCCTCTCTCTCACACACACACACATTCTCTCTCTCACACACACACAGACACACACAATCACCCATTTGCTCTCTCTCACAAAACACACACGCAATCTCTCATTTGCTCTCTCTCACGCAACACACACGCAATCGCTCATTCGCTCGCTCATACACACACACAAACACAATCACTCATTCACTCTCTCATACACACACACACACACAGTCACTAATTCACTCTCTGGTACACACACACAGTCACTCTTTCACTCTCATACACACACGCAGTCACTTATTCACTCTCTCATACACACACAAACACAATCACTCATTCACTCTCTCATACACACAAACACAATCACTCATTCGCTCTCTCATACACACTAACACACACAAACACAATCACTCATTCACTCTCTCATATACACACACACACACACACAATCACTCATTCACTCTCTCATACACACACATGCAATCACTCATTCACTCCCTGGTACACACACACACACAGTCACTCATTCACTCTCTCATACACACACTCGCAGTCACTTATTCACTCTCTCATACACACATACAAACACAATCACTCATTCAGTCTCACACACACAAACACAATCACTCATTCACTCTTTCAACACACACACTGCCACTCATTCACTCTCTCATACATACGCACACGCAATCACTCATTCACTCTCTCATACACACACACACACACACACAATCACTTAATCACTCTGGTACACACACACACACACACACACACACACACACACACCACACTGTCACTCATTCACTCTTCCATGCATACACACTGTCACTCATTCACTCTCTCATACATACAATCACTCATTCACTCTCTCACACACACTCTGACTCATCCACTCACACACATACACACAATCACTCATACATACACACACACACAAACACAATCACTCATTCACTCTCTCATACACACACACACATGCAGTCACTTATTCACTCTCTCATACACATACTTGCAGTCACTCATTCACTCTCTCATAAACACACACAAACACAATCACTCATTCACTCTCTCATACACACACTGTGACTGCAAATGAGGCAGGTAGAGGGATCCTGTGTTCAGGAACAGAGGAGCCTCAGCTCTTGACCTTGTCCAACAGGTACGAGGTACTTGCTCTCTGTGTGGATGAGCAGCAGGGCTGTAGGGAGGATGAGCCAGCTGACCTTGGCATTGTGGCACAGGAGGCCATTCAAGAGGGGGGGAGCAAAAAGTCAAGTAGCAGTAGTAGGGGATTCTATAATTAGGGGAATTGATAGCATCCTTTGTAAGCAGGATCGAGTGTCCCGCATGGTATGTTGCCTGCCCGGTGCCAGGGTGAAGGACATCTCTGACTGGCTTGAAAGGATATTGGAGAGGGAGGGGGAGGATCCAGTTGTTGTGGTCCACGTCGGGACAAATAACATAGGTAAGACTAGGAAGGAGGACCTGGGTTTGGGGATTATCAGGAACTAGGAACTAAATTAAAGAACAGATCCTCAAGGGTTATAATCTCCGGATTACTACCCGAGCCACGTGCAAATTGGCATAGGGACGTGAGAATAAGGGAAGTAAACACATGGCTAAAGGAGTGGTGCAGGAAAGAGGGGTTCCATTTCGTGGGGCACTGGCATCAGTATTGGAACAGGAGGCATCTGTACCGTTGGGATGGTCTCCACCTGAACCGATCTGGGACCAATGTTCTAGTGAAAAGGGTAAATAGGGTGGTCAACAGGACTTTAAACTAGAAAGTGGGGGGGGGGGGAAGGGTAAAATTCCAAGAAGTATGACTAATGGGAAACAAAGCAGCAGCTTAGTGTGTGGGGGGATGGATTCAACTTCATGGAAAATTATGAAAAAACTTAAAAGAAAGGAGAGCCCAGGAGAGACTATTAAAGTCCCCAGAACACAACATAGGACAGTGTTTGGAAAGGGCTAGGAATCTAACTTCAAGCACATCAGATAAAGTGATGACAATGAGAAAGGGGATGGGAAATACAGGACTGAGGGTGTTGTATCTGAATGCACGCAGTATATGAAATAATGTAAATGAGTTTGTGGTGCAGATTGAAATTGGCAGGTATGATGTGGTGGGCATCACGGAGACATGGCTGCAAGGAGATCAGGATTGGGAGCTAAATATCCAAGGATATACATCCTATTGAAAAGACAGACAGGTTGGCAGAGGGGGTGGGGTTGCTTTGGTAGTAAGAAATGAAATTAAATCGATAGCAAGAAATGACGTAGGTTAGATGATGTAGAATCTGTGTGGGTAGAGTTGAGGAACCGCAATGGTAAAAAAACCATAATGGGAGTTATGTACAAACCTCCGAACAGTAGTCAGGATGTGGGGCACCAGATACACCAGGTTATAGAAAAGGCATGTAAGAAAGGCAAGATTACAATAATCATGGAGGATTTCAATATGCAGGTAGACTGGGAAAATCAGGTTGGTAGTGGATCCCAAGAAAAGGAATTTGTAGAATGTCAACAAGATGGCTTTTTGGAGCAGTTTCTGGTGGAGCCCACTAGGGAACAGGCAATTCTAGATTTAATGATGTGTAATGAGGCAGATTTGATAAGGGAGCTTAAGGCGAAGGAACCCTTAGTAGAAAGTGACCATAATATGATAGAATTTACTCTGCAATTTGAGAGAAAAAGCTGGAATCAGATGTAACGGTATTACAGTTGAATAAAGGCAACTATAGAGGCATGAGGGAGGAGCTGGACAAAATTGACTGGGAGATGAGCCTAGCAGGAAAGACAGTAACAGCAATGGCAGGAGTTTCTGGGAGTAGTTTGGGGGAGACAGCAAAAATTCATCCCTAGGAAGAAGAAGCTTACTAAAGGGAGGACGAGGCAACCATGGCTGACAAGAGAAGTTAGGGACAGCATAAAAGCTAAAGAGAAAGCATACAATGCAGCGAAGAGCAGTGGGAAACCAGGGGATTGGGAAGCCTACAAGACCAACAGAGGACAACTAAAAAAGAAATAAGGAAGGAGAAGTTTAAATATGAGGGTAAACTAGCCAGTAATATAAAAGAAGATTGCAAGAGTTTTTTTTAGATATATAAAGGGTAAGAGAGGGGCAAAAGTAGACATTGGGCCACTGGAAAATGACACTGGAGAAGTAGTAGTGGGGAACGAAGAAATGGCGGAGTAACTGAATAGGTACTTTGCGTCAGTCTTCATGGTGTAAGACACGGGTAACATCTCCAAAGTTCAAGAGAGTCGGGGGGCAGAGGTGAGTATGGTGGCCATTACCAAGGAGAAGGTGCTAGGAACACTGAAAGGTCTGAAGGTGGATAAATCACCTTGGCCAGATGGATTACACCCCAGAGTTATGAAGGAGATAGCTGAAGAGATAGTGGAGATCTTTCAGGAATCACTCAAGTCAGGGAGGGTCCCAGAGGACTGGAAAATCGCTAATGTAACCCCCCTGTTTAAGAAGCGAGTGAGGCAAAAGACGGGAAATTACAGGCCGATTAGCCTGACCTCGGTCGTTGGTAAGATATTAGAGTCCATTATTAAGGATGAGATTTCAGAATACTTGGAAGTGCATGATAAAATAGGGCAAAGTCAGCATTATTTCATCAAGGGGAGGTCATGCCTGACAAATCTGTTAGAATTCTTTGAGGAGGTTAGACAAAGGAGAGCCAATGGATGTTATCTACTTGGACTTCCAGAAGGCCTTTGACAAGGTGGCACACAGGATGCTGCTCAGTAAGATAAGAGCCCATGGTGTTAGAGGCAAGGTACTTGCATAGATAGAAGATTGGCTGTCTGGCAGGAGGCAGAGAGTGGGGATAAGGGGGTCCTTCTCAGGATGGCAGCCAGTGACAAGTGGAGTTCCGCAGGGGTCAGTTTTTGGACCACAACTTTTCACTTTATACATTAATCATCTAGATGAAGGAACTGAGAGCATCCTGGCTAAGTTTGCAGATGATACAAAGATAGGTGGAGGGACAGATAATATTGAGGAGGCGGGGAGGCTGCGGAAGGATTTGGACAGGTTAGGAGAATGGGCAAAGAAGTGGCAGATGGAATACAACATGGGGAAGTGTGAGGTCATGCACTTTGGTAGGAAGACTATTTTCTAAACGGGGAGAGAATTCAGAAATCTGGAGTGCAAAGGGACTTGGGAGTCCTAGTCCAGGATTCTCTTAAGGTTAACTTGCAGGTTGAGTCGGTAGTTAGGAAGGCAAATGCAATGTTGGCATTTATTTCGAGAGGACTAGAGTATAAAAGCAGGGATGTGCTGCTGAGGCTTTATAAGGCTCTGGTCAGACCACATTTAGAATATTGTGAGCAATTTTGGGCCCCGTATCTCAGGAAGGATGTTCTGGCCCTGGAGAGAGTCCAGAGGAGATTCACAAGAACAATCACAGGAATGAAAGGCTTAACATATGAGGAACATTTGTGGACTCTGGGTCTATACTCGATGGAGTTTAGAAAGATGAGGGAGGATCTGATTGAAACTTACAGAATACCAAGGCTTGGATAGAGTGGACATGGGGAAGATGTTTCCATTAGTAGGAGAGGCTAGGACCCGAGGTCACAGCCTCAGAGTAAAGGGAAGACCTTTTGGAATGGAGCCAGAGGGTGGTGAATCTGTGGAATTCATTGCCACAGAAAGCTGTGAAGGCCAGGTCATTGAGTGTATTTAAAACCGAGACAGATAGGTTCTTGATTGGTAAGGGGATCAAAGGTTATGGGGAGAAGGCGGGAGAATGGGGTTGAGAAACTTATCAGCCATGACTGAATGGTGGAGCAGACTCAATGGGCCGAATGGCCTAATTTCTGCTCCTATGTCATATGGTCTTACGGTTTAATTATGTTCAAAAGCATCATTTAGCTATCATTTGACATTGCAAGTAATATAATTTACATCATTGTCATGAAACGGCTGTGCTCAAACATTTGCAATTAGCAAAATTACTTTCCTTAAGCAGTGACGCCAAAAACAATGATAGTTTGTTCTCCATATTTCTGAATTTCAATAGCTTCAAACATCCTAAAACCGAGCTAACTTTAGAAAAAACAGATTCTACTTTAACCTATATGTTTTGACAATCTAATTTTACATTTTATTTCATAACCTATAACTAATGTATTACACACTAACCCTACCTCCCCCCCGCCCCGAGTTGTTGAGGTTAAAACTAAGACACTGATCCTCCCCTTGCTGAGTTTATTGACTTTGTTCAGTGTCAACACTCCTCCCTCCATCCAGTGTCCCAGCAATCCCCCTTTAATATATGTTCAAATACCCATCACCTATTTCCCTGAACAATGTAATTGACATTAACATACCTTAACAATGTAATTGTAAGACATTGACACTTATGATGTAATGAAGACATTGTCAACAAAATCTTCTGGATCATGCCCACCGAGGAAGAAATTGATCAGCAGTCATTTTTTGCAGTTAGGGAAACATTTGTTCAATTCCTAAAACAGTAATGGTTAGTAGCCTATGGTAGCTCCTTCTGCTGGCCTTTTGCCAGGCTTCACTGCATTTAAATTGTTGCCATTCGTCATATATACTAAGTACTGTGGATAAAATTCTCTTTAGGGGTATGGTAGCATAGTAGTTACGTTAATGATCTGGAGATTTGAGTTCAAATCCCTCCATAGCAGCTTGGGAATTTAAATTTATTTAAATAAATTTGGAATTAAAAGCTATTATCAGTAATGGTAACTATGAAACTACCAGATTGTTGTAAAAACCCATCTGGCTCACTTATGTCCTTCAGGGAAGGAAACTTCTGTCCTTACCTGTTCTGGCCAATATATAACTCCACAACAACAATGTAGTTGACTCTTAATTACCTCTTAAATGGTCAGCAAACTTTTCAGTTGTGTCTAAGAAGGTGGCTCACCAGCACCTTCTTAGGGGCAATTAGGGATGGGCCATGAATGCTGACCTATCTAGCAATGCCCATATCCCATGAATGAACAGTCATGCCATATTATGAACTTTCAGTCAGTGCTTTTAAAAACTGGACACAAACAAGCTATTAAGATAGCTGTTGAAAATCATGTGACTTTTGGCATTTGTTTCAAGTCTCTGGCAAATATCTAATTAAATATGGATATAGGTGAGGAATTGGTGGAATTCGCACAAATCATTGTTTGAGGATGGGCAAACACTTAAAGACTATGGAGTTTCCAGGCTGCCTGTCTCCATGTTTCACACTTGACAAAAGGGAAGATTGAAACTCAACAGCCACTATCAACTTCCCATTGTACCACAATGGTCTCCCACATCAAAACCAGATTGAGTGAGCCTCAGAAGTGTTAACCCAGTGGTCACGTGATCAAAACTGGTTTCCGGCACTACGCCCATATTATCCCAGGACAAGGCAGATTCATCAGAACCATCAGTCATCAGCCAGTCTGAGGACTAGATTTTGAAACTAACTGAAAGTCATCAAGCAGCCAAAGTACTTAACCTGTTCCTGTTTCAAAGTTCACTTGTGAACCAAACTCCTGGATATTCAACTACAAGAAACCTCATAGCGTGCTGTGACCCCTTTGCTTTACAAGACCCTCCCTTCAACTTTAAATCATCAAATCCATTGAATAAACAACAGACCTGCTACATGGGAGACAATAAATCATAAATCAGAGGTTAAATTAACTTACTCTGTAGAAGTGCGCTTTCTTTATATGTATCCAATCTTTGTGTGTATGTGTGAGACTGAGTGTATAACATTGTGTTCGTTCAGGGTAAGTGTGTGAGAATAAATAACCTTCTTTATTTTAAACTCTCAGAAGCCTGCTGCTGGATAATTTATCTGGATTACACATTCCAATGGTAAGAAAAGACACACCTCTTTCCATACAAAACATGCTGATTACAGCCAGTAAGAGAACACATACATGCTGTCCATGATAAGAGAAAAAAAACATTAATTTGAATTACTTTGGTAGTTTAACATAAATTAATTTGTTTGCGATGATCAGATAAATGATTTTCCTCCGTACATTTTTACCTTGTTTGGGATGCATGTCATTTGAACAAAATTACTGCTGTACCCTTACACTACCACTAGATGCAGCTAGTGTACTTTCTAAATGCACCACAATATACAAGGTACACAATAGCTAGGAAATTCTTAATTACTATGATTTAGCAATCACAAATTTAATATTTTCTTTGCTATTGGAAAATAAATGTTTTAGATATTAACATGGTTAGACTGTGCTAAATATCTAACAGGCAGCAGAAACAAATCATGATTCCTCAGAAGTCTGGACCTCTGAAAGATTTTGCAATTCATTCTATTCCATATGCTTCTCTATTCTCAACTTTAATAAAATTGGAGGAATTACATGATTTTATACATCAACGTCTAACTTACTGGAAAGGAGGCAGAGAATAAAGAAACAAATAAACCAGAAGTGAAAGAAGAAATAAAAACTCTTGAATGTAGCAAAAGCTATAGAATATTTATTTAGCTAGTCTATACAGGATGTCCCAAATTGTTTTACAACCAATGAAGCACTTTGCCAATTCAAACTTTTCAATCAATGAAGTGCAGTTACTGTTGCAATGTAGGAAATGTGGCAGCCAATTTGCACACTCCCACAAACAGCAATGTGATAATGACCAGATAATGTTTTTTTGTGAAGTCGATTGAGGGAGAAGTATTGGACAGGACACCGGGGAGAGCTCCCCTAATCTTCTTCAAAATAACGCAGTGGTATCTCTTACGTCCACCCAAGAGAGCAGACAGGGCCTTAGTTTAACATCTCTTCTGAAAGGTGGCTCTTCCAACAGTGCCGCACTCCCTCAGTACTGCACCAGAGTATCAGTATAGATTTTTATATTCAAGCCTCTGGAATGGAACTTGAACCTACAAACTCTAACTCAGTGGTGTCAATGCTACCAATTGAGTCCCAGCTGAAATAACAAAACAAGAACCCATCCCTTTGCACTAGGTTGAACACCTCCACAAACCTTTACACATGCTGTTATAAAATAATTAAAGCATGTTCAGGTTTAATTAAATTAATAGTTGCTGATAATAAACAATAGAGACTGAACAGTATAAAGCAAGCAGAAGAAATGGTAAACTGGGTGATATTCAAATGAGGACAAGAAAGAATAGATTAATGCGGCTATAGGATTAAAAGAATCCATGGGTGCAACAAAGGCAATTTGTAGCATTAAGCAACTGTTCAAAGATCGACACAAGAATTTTAATGCATAGCATAGCTGATCCAAAAATACAAAAACTGTTCCCAACCATGTGTTCCCATTTGAAAGTTTAAAGATGTTTAAAAGCCGTGGCTAAAAAGGAAAGTACTTATATATCAGCTAACCAGTGTACTGTTTGTTAAGAAATAAGCTTTAACATTAAAAGGAAACTGACCTTTTAAGATTGCAAGTCATATACCTAGCACACATTCATAACCATCTTTTTTTCAAAAGCACCACACTTATAAGTGTGACCTTGGAGACATTACACTTCAAAAAATGTCATACCTATACTGGGCAAAACACTAGGATTGCCTCAAATCATCCTTAGTTAACTTAACTAAATTAGTAAATATCTATAAGTAATTTGTTCCAGTGCCCTCTGTCAGTAACTTGGGTTTCAACTGAAAATATCATCTATGTCAGGCGCTGGGAGCTTCCGAATGAGAAAAGGAGAGGATTCAAGGGGAATGAAGTTTTTCTCTAAACTACTATACTCAAAGAATATAACCAGGCAGAAAAATTTACAAATACAGCCATAAATCCACAATAGTAGGTAAGGGGGAAAATATTTTATAGTGCTACAAATAATTAACAAAAGATAAGGAAGGTTTTGGACAAAGAAGAGATAAAATGGACAATTAAATAAGGTTCTTGCATCTTAAAAACAGTAAAACTGTACCATGGTGAAGCAAAAATTATTTACTACAAATAAATAGAAATTAGGTTTTCTGAACAAGAAGAAAGGAATTATAAATTCAGTGTTCTTGCCATCCCTGTAGTGGACTAAGTGTGACCAGGCAATGAGGACTATTCTGGTGTAACTCTTTGAGTACAAACACATTTCCATCTGTTTCAGATGAAGTTACATTGTTTCATAGTTTGCCATTGTAAAATTTGAACTCTTGATGTGATATTCATGGTTTAGCATCTCTTTCTTTTGTAACTCTTTTGAGTACAAACCTGTTTTCATCTGTTTCAGATGAAGTTACATTGTTTCATAATTTGCCATTGTGAGATTTGAACTCTTGATACTCTTTTGAGTAAACCTGTTTCCATCTGTTTCAGATGAAGTTACATTGTTTCATAGTTTGCCATTGTGAGATTTGAACTCTTGATCTTGGGGTTACAAACCCAGTACCATAACCACTTGGCTATTTAGGCCAAGCAAAAAATATAGAACGCTTCACGAATTTGCGTGTCATCCTTGCGCAGGGGCCATGCTAATCTTCTCTGTATCGTTTAAAGTAACTCTTTCGAGTACAAACACATTTCCATCTGTTCCTATTCAGATGAAGTTACATTGTTTCATAGTTTGCCATCATGAGATTTGAACTTTTGATCTTGGGGTTACAAGCCCAGTACCATAACCATTTGGCTATTTAGGTAAAGCCTACTGCACCTGGTATTCCCAGGAGGTCTCCCATCCAAGTACTAACCAGGCCTGAGTCTGCTTAGCTTCCGAGATCAGACGAGATCAGGCGTTTTCAGACTAGTATGGCCGAATGCTAAAGTTATAGTGTTTCATAGTTTGCCATTGTGAGATTTGAACTCTTGATACTCTTTTTGAGTAAACCTGTTTCCATCTATTTCAGATGAAGTTACATTGTTTCATAGTTTGCCATTGTGAGATTTGATCTCTTGATACTCTTTTGAGTAAACCTGTTTTCATCTGTTTCAGATGAAGTTACATTGTTTCATAGTTTGCCATTGTGAGATTTGAACTCTTGATCTTGGGGTTACAAACCCAGTACCATAACCACTTGGCTATTTAAGCCAAGCCCTTACTATTCTGCTGTATGTTAATATCTTATTAATTACATTGTTAAGGTTTAATGGCAATTCCATTGTTAAACAGGTGACGGGAATTTGGACATGATAGAAAGCAGAGTGGTTATGCTGGACAGACAAAGCCTATATTTCGGAAAAAGGCTAAGACCACAAAGAAGATTGTGCTGAGACTGGAGTGTGTGGAATCCAACTGTCAATCAAAGAGAATGCTAGCCATCAAGAGGTGCAAGCACTTTGAGCTGGGTGGAGACAAGAGGAGGAAAGGCCAAGTCATCCAGTTCTAAGCTGCATCCTTTGTGCTTTTTGGAGTACACATTCACAATAAAATTAAAGTTAAAAACAATAAATGAGTATAGTTGGCCCAAGTAGAGTGGAATGCCTGAGGTGGCAACTGCGGATAAGGGCTTCGAAGCAGTCGCTGACTAAAGTCACCACAAAGCCGACGATGAAGCAGAGGAAATCACGCAAGCAGAGCTATTCCACTTATGTGTATAGGGTGCTGACCTAGGTCCATCCTTCCACCAGGATCTCGTCCAAGGCCATGAGTGTTATGATTCCTTCGTTGTCGACAATTTTGAGTGCATCGCCTCTGAGGCTTCGCACCTCATTCACTACAACAAGCGCCATACCATCTCGGCCAGGGTGATCCAGAGTACCATCCGCCTCATGCTGCCGGGGAACTGGCCAAACACGCCATTTCTGCAGGCACCAAAGTGGTCACCAAATACATCAACTCTGTTTAGGTCGATCATTCTAAAGATTATAAATGGGTATAGCTGGGACACTGGTGTGTTGACTGTGAACTAAGTGAATAAACTCTTCCTAGCAAAGAAAGTTGCTGTGTCTTAGTTTTAATTTTACCAACCAGTGAGGGTCCAGTTAACAGTGTAGACCCATTTCTGATCCAGGTTTCAGTTCAGCATTACATAATGATAGGAACCTTACTTGGTGTTATCCATATTTTAAGCACATTTTATAAAGTGGTAAGTAAACAATATTTAAGTCATAAGTAAAAGCAATATGTCTGTGAGGTATATATTTTTAAGTATCAACAAAATGTGAAGTATTTTTTCCACGTGTCTCCTATGCAATATGTTGTCTCTGTATATTTGCTTCATTACAACAATAGCGTTTTGCCACATTCCAGTAAACATTAGAAACCTCGTTATCGGAGCAGAGGACTGAGGTGCAGGAGTAGACCATTTGGCCCTTCAAGCCTGCACCATCATTCGATAAACATAAAAATATGGAAACTAGGAACAGTGGTAGGCCATTCAGCCCTTAGAGCCTGCTCCACCATTCAGTATGATCATGGCCATCTCAATGCCGTATTCCCACTTTCTCTTTATATCCCTTGATGCCCCTATTATCCAAAAATTTATCAATATCTTTCTTGAATATACTCAGTGACCCGCCCTCCATAGCATTCTGTGATAGAGAATTCCACAGGTTGACCACCCTCTGAGTGAAGAAATTTCTCCTTATCTCAGTCTAAATGGCCTGCCCTGTATTCTGAGACTGGTTATCAACTCTCCAGCCAGGGGGAATATCCTCCCTGCATCCAATCTGTCTAGCCCTGTTAGAATTTTATATGTTTCAATCAGATCCCCCTCATTCTTCTAAACTCTCATGAATACAGACCCAGTCGAACCAATCTCTCCTCATACAACAAAACTCCCATTCCTGGTATCAGCCTAATGAACCTTTGCTGCACTCCCTCTAAGGCAAGTATATCCTTTCTTAGGTAGGGAGACCAAAACTGCTTGCAATACTCCAGGTGTAGTCTCACCAAGGCCTTGTATAACTGCAGTAAGACATCCCTACTTCTGAACTCAAATCCTCTTGCAATGAAGGCCAACATACCATTTGCCTTCCTAATTGCTTGCTGCACCTGCCTATTTACTTTCATTGACTGGTGTACAAGGACACCCAGATCCCTTTGTACATCCACATTTCCCAATATCTCACTATTTAAATAATACTCTGCCTTTCTGTTCTTCACACTGAAGCGTATTAACTTCACATTTATCCATGTTATACTGCATCTGCCACGTGTTTGCCCACACACACTTGTCTAAATCGCCCTGAAGGCTCCTCGCATCCTCCTCACAACCCCGCCCACTTTTGTATCATCAGCAAACTTGGAGATATTGCATTTGGTTTCCTCATCCAAGTCACTTATATATATTGTGAGTAGCTGGAGCCCAAGCACTGATCCCTGCGGTACACCACTAGTCACTGCCTGCCACCCGGGAAAAGACCCATTTATTCCCAATCTGTTTCCAGTCTGTCGACCAATTCCAAATCCATGCCAGTATATTACCCCTAATCCCATGTGCTTTAATTTTGCCCACTAGCTTCTTATGTGGGGCCTTATTAAAAGCCCTCTTGAAATCGAACTACACCACATCACTGGTTCTCCCTTAATTATCCTGCTAGTTATATCCTCAAAAATCTCCAGTAGATTCGTTAAGCATGATTTTCCTTTCATAAGACCATGATGACTTTGTCTAATCCTTCTAATGCATTCCAAGTGTTCTGTCTTTCATAATAGACTCTAACATTTTCCCCGCTACTGATGTTAGGCCAACTGGTCTGTAATTCTCTGTTTTTTCTCTCCCTCCTTTTTTAAATAGTGGGGTTACATTTGCCACCCTCCAATCTGTAGGAACTGCTCCAGAGTCTATAGAATTTTGGAAAATGACGACCGATGCATCCAATCTTTCCCGGGTCACTTCCTTTAGTACTCTGGGATGTAGATTATCAGGCCCTGTGAACTTTTCAGCCTTTAACCCCATTAATTTCTCTAACACAAATTTTTACTCAATAGTGATTTTCTTCAATTCCTCCCTCTCACTGGACCCTTGGTTCCCTAACATTGCTGGGAAATTATTAGTGTCCTCTTTTGTGAAGACAGAACCAAAATATGTGTTCAATTCTTCTGCCATTTCTTTGTTCCCCATTATAATTTCCCCCGTTTCTGACTGTAAGGGACCTACATTTGTCTTCATTAATCTTTTTCTCTTCACATATTTATAGAAGCTTTTACAGTCAGTTTTTATGTTCCATGCAAGTTTACTCTCATACTCCATTTTTCCCTTCTTGATCAATCTTTTTGTCCACTTTTGCTGAATTCTAAACTACTCCCAATCCTCAGGCTTGCTGCTTTTTTCTGGCAATTTTATATGTCTCCTCTTTGAATCTAGTACTATCCCTAATTTCTTTTGTAAGCCATGGTTGAGTCACCTTTCGTGTTTTATTTTTGTGCCAGACAGGAATGAATAATTGTTGTAATTCATGCATACATTCCTTAAATATTAGCCATTGTCTATCCACTGTCAATCCTTTTATTAAGATTCCCCAATCAATCATTGCCAACTCACAGAATCACACAGTGCAGAAGAGGCCCTTCGGCCCATCGAGTCTGCACCTACCTACCTAATCCCATTTGCCAGCATTTGGCCCATAGCCTTGAATGTTATGACATGCCAAGTGCTCATCCAGGTACTTTTTAAAGGATGTGAGGCAACCTGCCTCCACCACCCTCCCAGGCACCACATTCCAGACCATCACCGCCCTCTGGGTAAAAAAAGATTTTCCTCACATACCCCCTAAACCTCCTGCCCCTCACCTTGAACTTATGGCCCCTCGTGACTGACCCTTCAATGAAGGAGAACTGCTCCTTTTCCACCCTGTCCATGCTCCTCATAATCTTGTACACCTCGATCAGGTCTCCCCTCAATCTTCTCTGCTCCAACGAAAACAACCCAAGTCTATCCAACCTCTCTTCATAACTTAAATGTTTCATCCCAGGTAACATCCTGGTGAAATTCCTCTGCACCCCCTCCAGTGCAATCACATCCTTCCTATAATGCGGCGATCAGAACTGCACAAGTACTCCAGCTGTGGCCTCACCATGGTTCTGTACAACTCCAATATAATCTCCCTACTTTTGTGATCTATGCCTTGACTGATAAAGGCAAGTGTCCCATATGCCTTTTTCACTACCCACTAACATGCCCCTCCATCTTCAGAGATCTATGGACACACACGCCAAGGTCCCTTTGTTCCTCAGAACTCCCTAGTGTCATGCCGTTCATTGAATACTTCCTTGTCAAATTACTCCTTCCAAGTTGTATCACCTCACACTTATCAGGGTTAAATTCCATCTGCCACTTATCTGCCCATTTGACCATCCCGTCTATATATTCCTGTAGCCCAAGACACTCAACCTCACTGTTAACCACCAATCTTTGTGTCATCCGCAAACTTACTAATCTTACCCCCACATAGTCATCTATGTTGTTTATATAAATGACGAATAATAGGAAACCCAGCACAGATCCCTGTGGTACGCCACTGGATACTGGCTTCCAGTCATTAAAGCATCCTTCTGTCATCACCCTCTGTCTCCTACAACTAAGCTAATTTGAATCCACCTTATCAAATTACCCTGTATCCCATGTGCATTGGCCTTCTTTCTATGTCTCCCATGTGGAACTTTGTCAAAGGCTTTGCTGAAATCCATATAAACTTCACTACCCTCATCTACACATCTGGTCACCTCCTCAAAACAAAATCAAATTTGTTAGGCATGACCTTCCTCTGACAAAGCCATGCTGACTATCCCTGATCAAACCTTGCCTCTCCAAGTGGAGATGGATTCTCTCCTTCAGAATTATCTCCAATAGTTTCCCTACCACTGATGTGAGACTCACTGGCCTGTGGTTCCTTGGCTTATCTCTACAACCCTTCTTAAATAGTGGAACCACATTAGCTGTTCTCCAGTCCTCTGGCACCTCCTGCGTGGCCAGAGAGGAATTAAAAATTTGGGCCAGAACCCCTGCGATCTCCTCCCTTGCCTCCCTCAGCAGTCTGGGACACAAATCATCCGGACCTGG
Source organism: Carcharodon carcharias (assembly GCF_017639515.1). NCBI lineage: Eukaryota > Metazoa > Chordata > Chondrichthyes > Lamniformes > Lamnidae > Carcharodon > Carcharodon carcharias. The sequence goes on along the minus strand of NC_054481.1, from coordinate 13,952,207 downwards.
AGATCTGTCTGCTTTTAAGCCTGCCAATACCTCAAATACCTTGTCACACCCTATATCAATTTCCTCAAGAATGTCGCAGTCTCTCTCCCCGAGTCCAATACCTTCATCCTCATTCTCTTGGGTGAAGACGGATGTGAAGTATTCGTTCAACACTCTACCAATGTCCTCTGGATCCACTCATAGATTGACTCACGCCTCATATCCTCATAGTTCCCTTTATTTAGATTCAGGACCCTAGTTTCGGATTCAACTTCTTCACTCTCCATCCTAACGAACAATTCTATCATTTTATGGTCGTTCTTCACCAAGGAACCCCGCACAACAAGATTGTTAATTAATCCTTTCTTATTGCACAATATCCAGTCTAGGATAGCTTGCTCTCTGGTTGGTTCCTCAACGTATTGGTCTAAAAAACCATCACGCACATACTCCAGGAAATCCTCCTCCACAGCATTATTGCTAGTTTGGTTTGTCCAATCTACATGTAGATTAAAGTCACCCTTGATTACAGTTGTACCCTTATTGCATGCATCTCTAATTTCCTGCTTAATGCCTTCCCTTACATCTATTACTGCTTGGGGGCCTATAGTCAACCCCCACCAACGTTTTCTATCCCTTGGTGTTTCTTATCTCCACCCAAACAGATTCCACATCATGATTTTCCGAGCCCTTCCGAGTCCTTCCTCACTATTGCATTGATTTCCTCCTTTATTAACAATGCTATCCCACCTCTTTTCCTTATTTATCTGTCCTTACTAAATATTGAATACCCCTGGATGTTCAGTTCCTATCCTTGGTCACCCTGCAGCCATGTCTCCGTAATTACAATTATATCATAACCGTTTATATCTATTTGCAATGTTAATTCATCTACCTTATTGTGAACGTTCCATGCATTAAGATACAATGCCTTTAGACTTGTCTTTTTAACCTTATCTTAGCTTTATTTTGCACTGTGATCCCATTTGTTTCTCACCCTTGTTTTTTCTGCCTTCTGGTTTTGCTTCTTACTTTTCTGTCTTTCGTTTCTATCCTTGTTTCCCCCTCCTCTGTCTCCCAGCTCAGGTTCCCATCCCCTGCCAATCTAGTTTAAACCCTTCCCAGCCCCACTAGCAAATACCACACGACCCCCTTCCCCCGAGGACATTGGTCCCAGTTCTGCTCAGGTGCAACCCCTCCTGTTTGTATTGGTCCCACCTTCCCCAGAACCAGTCCCAATGTCCCAGGAATCTGAATCCCTCCCACTTACACCATTTCTTCAAGCACATAATTATCTGCTATATCCTGTTAATTCTACTCTCGCTAGCACGTGGCACTGGTAGTAATCCTGAGATTACGACATTTGAGGTAGTAAATTCTGAGGTAAGTAATAAATTTTCAGACCAGGAAAGCATGACAGCACAGTTCTAATGCAAAATGTTTTACAAATTGGGGTCCAGTTGACTTCAAGTTTTTAATTATGCTTCAGAAGTAGGACATTTGCCAACTGTAATTTCTTACCCTCAAATCGTTTACTGTAGGATCTGGGTAAACAAAGTCCTGAAGCGAGAAGGAGGCAGGAGGCTGAAAGTATGGGCCCAATTAAAAGGTATGACAGCTGTGGCAGCCATCTTCCAATGCAATGGAAGGTAGAAGTGAAAAGAAGGAGAAGCAGAGGCCAGCCACCCAGGGCAGGGGTGCCCAAAAGTCAGTGGTCACCTCAGCTGAGCAGCCTGGGGGCTGGTGCTCCTGAACATAGGGGAAATGCATACCCAAGTTAATCACTGACCCTTCAGCAAGTCTCAAAGCCCTAGCACTATTGAGCAGCTAGCAGCACTGATAAATGCAGCCTCTTATTTAAAGGAATGGCTGGAAATTGTGAGAGGCCAGCATTCCATTATATCTCTCTGTCTCTCTCTTTTGCCCTTTTAGGAGAAGAGGGCGCAAAATGCTAGGGAGAGGGTGTGTACCAGAGGTGCGGTGTCTGAACTCGCCATTCTGGCTACAATGGAGAAGGCAGCACTTCATATTGAGATGATGATACCTCATGAGGAAATGGGCAATGGAAAAATGGGAATATCTGTAGGGGAAGGTGAAAAGTATTGCATATTATAGATGAAAGGAATGTAATGCACTCCAACCCATGCGAAGCATGCCAAAACTTCAGTTGAATTGCAAAGCCTAAGCCCAGCAGACTCATCAGCTGTAAAAGACAAGTTCTCATGATCTCTTTCTTCTGTGTGCCACAGGGCCAGTTGTGGAGAGGGAACATGCCAGTTCCCTTGCAGCACTACTGGGATTCTTGAACAATATGGAAGTCACAGACCCAGCACCATCGCATCATTCAAGCACACCAGCTAAGGTGTTCTCAAACTGGTAGATCCTTGTGTTATGGTTAGAATGAGTGGTACTGGCTAAAGAGCATGTCACTATTGAGCAGGAAGGCATGAAAGAGGCAGAGGCAGCTATGGACAGTCCTCATTTGAGGATGAGGTACACAGCCACAGCCATATTCACCTGGCACAGATGCAGAGCCTCAAGGATTACAAAGACAGTTCTACTTTCACCAGCAGTGGGAGATGTGTGCCTACATGCCGGAGGATCCCTGAGGCAGTGAGGACTCATGGGTGTGGAGGAGTCCAATCAGCTCAGGTATTGAATGCATGATATCCTCCATTGAGAGAGTGACCAACCTCATGGCGAGCCATATGTGCCAACACGCTGAGTACATGCAGGAACAGAGCACTGACAAGTAAGCATTGTTGGGAGGGCCAGCATTTGTTGCCCATCCTTAACTGCCCTTGAACTGAGTGCTTGCTAAGCCATTTCAGAGGGCAGTTAAGATACAAACACATTGCTGTGGGTCTGGAGTCACATGCTGGCCAAACCAGATAAGGACAGCAGATTTCCTTCCCTAAAGGACATTAGTGATCCAGATGAGTTTTTACAACAATCAGTGATAGTTGTCATGGTCACCATTACAGAGACTAGCTTTATATTCCAAATTTATTCATTGAACTTAAATTCCATCAGCTGCCATGGTAGCAATTTGAATCCATGTCCCCAGAACATGAGCCTGGACCACTAGCCCAGTGATATTACCACTATGCCACTAACTCCCACAAGTTAATGCACATAATACAGGATGAAGTTCATACTAACAACAAAATATGACCTTGCTGGATTATGTAGTTGTGAAGTGAAGCAAAGGACTACGGCAGCGCCTTGCAAACTATTTTAACCCATTAACACCTTTTCAAGGACAATTAGGAATGGGCAACAAAAGCTGGCCTTGCCAGTGATGAACAAATCTATTTTAAAAAATCAACTCTTGAAAATTAATGCCCCAGATGCCAGCAAAAGCAAAGCAGTAATAAAGCAGCATAGTAGCATTCTGCTATCAAAGTTAACGTATTATAGATCAACTTATAACACATCATATAATATGAAAATCTTTGGGCAGAATTTTCTCAGATTTGCACTAAGTGCAGTAGCGGGTGGGTAAAATGGAGTCCTGCCCGCTGACGAAAATGGTGGGTTTTCACGCCGTATCGTCCTGAGCCCACCTCATTATTTATTCACCCCCAGGAAACATGCCATTTCCATGGCAGGCAGGCTCACATTCGCCCACCTGCCATCACCTTGCTGTGGCATCATACCAGCCACCATCTGTCACTTGCCATTTCAACAGCCTATCCTGCTCTCATGCCCACACATCCATCCTTGGCCTGCTGCAATGTTCCAACGAAGCCCAACACAAACTGGAGGAACAGCACCTCATTTTCCAATTTGGCACTTCTGGACTTAACATTGAGTTCAACAACTTTAGACCTTGAACTCTATCCTCCATCCTCATCCCCTTTATATCTCCCTTTTTTCCATATTCATTCTCATTTCTTTTTATTTTTTCATTTTTAAATTTTTATTCTTATCCACTTATTTTTATTTCTATTTGTATCTAAAATCATTTTTATTTACTGTTTTATCCTATTTTCAAACTTTTTTCCTCCACCCCACCCCAACTAGGACCATCTGTCACTTGTTCATGTTGTTCTTTCCAGAGTGCTTACCCTTGTCCTGCCATTATCACATTCTGCTCTCTGACCTGAATGCCACCACTAGCACCTCCTTTAGTCACTATCACTATCATTAACACCCCTTTCTCCTTTTGTCCATGACATCCCTGGCAATCTCGCCTTTGCCTCCACCTACCACTAGTCTTCTAACCAGCTTCACCTGCTCCACCCTCCTTAAACAGTATAAATTTCATTACATTTTACTTCTCTTTAGCTCTGAAGAAGAGTCATACGGATTCCAAATGTTAACTCTTTTTTTTCTCCACAGATGCTGTTAGACCTGCAGAGTTTTTCCAGCATTCTCTGTTTTTGTTTCAGATTTCCAGCATCCGCAGTATTTTGCTTTTATCAGTGAGCAGGTAATTGCTTAGGAGGTGGAAATAGGTAATGTTTTCACCCATTTTTGTAATCAATATATCTCAAAAACTAATGGGTGGTTGTCAATGAAACTTGATTGAAAGGTAGGCTACGGCCCAAGGAAAAGCTGATTCATTTTGGTTAATATCCAGATACTGGAAATTTTGAAGGATCTGTTAATATTAGGGAATGGGGCAAATTAATTGTTTTTAGAAGGTGTTAGGGGGCTAACACCTCACACTCTATATTTTCATAAAATATGTATAGATATCAAAACTAATTTCTAAAATTTAAAAAACTGGACCAGACCCTTTAAAATGGCTGAAGCTATTACTGTCAGTGACTATTGAACAACAGGAGTTAACATGGCAGTATCGCTGAAACTTGCAACTAGTTATCTCTGAAGAAACCCTAACATTTCCCTGTGAGCTGCAGAGACCAAATTCAAAGGGAACTACTCAAAGGCCATCTACATTTCATAAGCCAGGCCTGGCCATCCAGAGCCAATTCATCTGCTAGGACAAAGGACCCCACAACTTCATCACACCTTGGTTCAAACATTAGCAAAAGAGCAGAACTCCAGAGGTAAGGTGAGTGACTGCCAACGCAGCATTCGGTTGAGTGTGGCATCAAGGAGCCTAGCAAAACTGAAGTAATTAGGAATATGGGAAAACTCTTCATTGGTTGGAGTCATACCTAGCACAAAGGAAGTTGGTTGTGGTTGTTGGAGGTTAATCATCTCAGTTCCAGGACATCAGTGCAGGAGTTCCTCAGGGTAGTATCCTAGGCCCAACCATCTTCAGCTGCTTCATCAATGACATTCCTTCCATCATAAGGTCAGAAGTGGGGATGTTTGCTGATGAATGCACAATGTTCAGCACCATTCGCAACTCTTCAGATACTGAAGCAGTCCATGTCCAATGCAGCATGACCTGGACAATATCAAGGCTTGGGCTGACAAGTAGCAAGTAACATTCACACCACATAAGTGCCATCTCCAACAAGAGAGAATCTAACCATCTCCCCTTGACATTCAATGGCATTACCATCGCTGAATCCCCCACTATCAACATCCTGGGGATTACCATTGACCAGAAACTGAACTGAACTAACCAGATAAATACAGTGGCTACAAGATCAGGTCAAAGGCTAGGAATCCTGTGGCTAGTAACTCACCTCCTGACTCCCCAAAGCCTGCCTGCCAGCTACAAGGCCCAAATCAGGAGTGTCGTGAAATATTCTCCACATGCCTGGATGAATGAGGCTCCAACAATACTCAAGAAGCTTAACACCACCCAGGACAAAGCAGCCCCCTTAATTGGTGCCACTACCACAAACATTCACTCCCTCCATCACCGAACAGTGGCATCTACAAGATGCACTGCAGAAACTCACCAAGGCTCCTTAGGCAGGATCTTCCGAACACACGACCACTACTATCTAGAAGGACAAGGGCAGCAGATACATGGGAACACCACAAACTGGAAGTTCCTCTTCAAGCCACTCACCATCCTGACTTGGAAATATATCACTGTTCCTTCACTGTCGCCGGGTCAAAATCCTGGAACTCCCTCCCTAACAGCACTGTGAGTGTACCTATACCACATCTACTGCAATGGTTCAAGAAGGCAGCTCACCAGCACCTTTTCAAGGGCAATTAGGGTTGGGCAATAAATGCTGGCCTTACCAGTGACACCCCCATCCCATAAATGAATAAAGAAACCATCCCTTTAAGTGTTAATGCTTTAATCATTAAATATCTCTGAGACCCAGACAAAGGGATTCACACCCTATGTCAAAGCCAGAGTGGAGAGGTGGGAGTCATGTGACATGAACTCCTAGCTGGGGCATGCATTAATATTGCCTAATGGAGCTGCAAAGCTCACTCTATCAATTTTCAATCCACCTAGTAGCAGCACAGAAAAGTGGGCTCTGCCAGGCTGAATACCTGGCCCCATCTACATTCTTTCTACTAGAACTTCTGTACCATTGCCTACCAGACTGACTCATCTTAGCATGACCATCTCATCGTGGAAGTTAACACTACTGGAAAAGTGAATTATCCAGGATCAGTTCAGCCTGCCACCCTCTGCAGGAATACACCATTGAACTTTGATTCTGGACTCTGGATTCATGTGAAACAATAATTCTTTTCTTTGTGGTCTTTGCCCTGTAAATCTTTCTTGCTCTATCCCTCTTTTCTGAATGAAATACCAGGGAGCTACATAACAAATCCCCCTCTTGTTTTGTGTGTGCATATAAGCTAACCCTCTGAGTTCATGCTATCCCAAGTTTGTTGTGGGGTTATTAATAGAAAATTTGATCACACCACAACTGAGGAGTTGGGATACAGACCACCGTTTATAAAGGGGAAGCAAATCAAAATACCTTTCTGTTTATAGACAGGTGATGAGAGGAGAAATCAAAGCTATTTAAATTAACCCCCACTCCTTCCAAAACAAATGTTATGGGTTATTTTATTTAGAATGTACACATGGCACTGACCAGGGCAAATATACAGGATTGGAAAATAACTAATACTTAGGAAATAATTTTGATTCATGGCTATATCAGAATGTTACTTAGATGCTCCCACTGTGATTTCCTTCCTAGGCTCTCAATCTCGATTGAAATTTTGATTTTTTTATGTAGCTGGTACAGATGTTTTATATAATCTATATAATTTTATAATCTCTTTTAGTTTTGTGTCATAGGGCAGTGGTGAGGATCGGATATCCATTTCCAGTGAAGAACTTGTCAGTGGCTGTGTATCATGGTGCACTGTAATGTTAGTAACATCATATTTGATGATTAGTATTAGGACTTCGTTGTTACCGTACATACTCGAGCAATAGTTGATCTTGTGTAAAAGTTGGCCCCTGACCTATGGCCAAAAAATCATTAATTTTTCATTTACCTTGTGTAAAAATCGACCCCCGACTTTCCAAGGGCACATTGCTCCACTTACTGCCCCACTTTGTGTTCAGAGTAACACAGTAGAGATCAGCATTTGAAGCAGGAGTTTCCTGATCTCTCTGTATCAGTGCTAGATCACAGAGTGCAATTTGCCCACTGAGATATCAGTGAACTTTAGTAGAAGTTTAATTTCTCATTGAGATGGCGGAGGTAAGATTGAACCAATTTGCAGTTACTGAGCGTATGTGTATGTGAGCAGCGAGCATAATAAACTTTCCCAGCAATGAAACTAAGCTCACTGAACTGTCATGAACAGTCCTATGGCCCCACAGGATGAGAAAAAAGAATTAATAAAAACTTAGCTTTTTAGGCTTCTTTCTTCCTCTGATCCACATCCTTGCAAATAACAAGCAACTGAAACTATGGGACTGAAAACCCAGCACAATTCTCTGCTGGCTGTGTGAGCCTTGAACAACAGTAGTTGAAAGTAAGCCTCTCAAAAACATTACCCATGTAAAAGTCAACCCCTTAACTTTCTGCCTAAAAGAAAGGTCTCAGAAATTCAACTTTTACATGAGCATATACAGTAATTGTTCTGGATATCATTTATGTTTAATTGTAACTGGGGATTTACCTGTGCCCCTATAAAAAGACACAGGCTGAAATGGTGGTTGTTGGGTTAGATTGGGTTATGATAATGTGTAAAAACTGTAAATAAATCCTTAAACAAGTGTGTAAAAATTGGCCCCAGTTCAAAATTTCACCATCTGACTTTCTGGATTATTAACATGGTTGTCGAGATTGGTTAACTAAAGGTGATAGTTAGAACCTAAGAATAAAAAATCCAGGCAGAAAACTACAATTTTATGTGTTACCAAGGAAAATGGCAGAAAACAAGTGTAAATTGTGGACGTATGATTACCCTTCAATGTTCTCAGACTCTAACTGATCAGTAGAAGAATGAAGTGGGTATGTGGACATGGGTTACGTCCCGACCAAAGAGGAAACTAGTTTTAGCCCTGGCATTGTTGCTTCCTACCAGAAGTCAAATTGTAAGTATTTTTTGAGAAAGATGCCTGTCATTTGGTTAGTGATGAAGCTTTTGATCCATCTATTATAGTCTTTTGGTGAAATCTATAGAAAAAAAATCAGTTAAATGCCTATGAGGCATGGTCAGACTTTGATAAATTTCAGAAAATGGATGGCCATTCCATAGAAAAAGATATCATGGATATTACCAGGTTATATAAAGGATTGACAAAATCCAATTTAGGAAATCCCCCATCAGTCCTTGCATTTAAATTGCTGGATTGTGCTAAGGTGTCTCATATTGACAGGTTACTGATCCTAACCGGTGTTTGGTTCTTGGTGAGGGAGACCTGTTGAATCAGATATCTGCTGCTTTGAAAATAATTGTGGGGAAAGAGTAATTTCCCTGGGCCTTTGCGAAACAGATGGGACATTTTGTAGGTGGCACAAAGAATAGAGAAATCAATGTTGCCAGATTTTGAAATGGTCCAAATATTGGACTCAACACAATAGGAAGGATTAGAGACAGAGCGAATGAGGATGAAAGCATCTTTATCAGATTTGGCTAGTACTGCAGAAGACAAAAGTGGAACTTCAATAACAGCTGAATGAATCCCAGGAACAGTTATTAAGTGTTCCAGGTGCAACTTGAGTATCATTAAGTGATGAACTTCCCAAAGTAAAGGGGCAGAATCCATGAATGATAAATGATGAAGAGAATTCTGCGGAAGAGGATGAAGATAATGATGAATTTGAATAAATTATACTGGCCAAAATAAATTTTAGTTTTATGATGAATGTGTTCCTGTTCCTAATTCGTAATTCATATGTTAGTTGCTTTAACTGTGAGTGCTAGATCATGTTTGCACTTCAACTTGTATCTGGCACTTCAACCTGTACCTGACACTTCAACCTGTATCTGAAAAAGACAGATTGTTTAAAATGATACTTTGATCCTCATTACTTAATGAATCAATGCAAGGTTTAGGGATATAAAAGTACTACTTGCTTTAAGGTTTGGTCATGGCAACACATTAAGGTTACTAAAGAGAATTGTAATTCCATGTAAAATTGTAGGAATAAGCCATTTCATAAGTAGTGATGTCATCCCCTGTGATATCTCTATTCTGTTGAGTGAAACACAAACAACATTTGACATGGAGCATAATAAGGCAATTATTTTGGAAAGTTTGTGGAGTTGTAGTTTATTCTGTTAGGACACCTTCACCACATTTAAAAAGTACCAGAATTGACAATCAAGTAGGTATTTAATTCCTTGCAATCTAGCTGAAGAGGTGAATTAAAACATTGATACACAACTTGAAGGGTCAGGAAAGAGTTTGATTAGTATCTGATTCTGGCAGTCTCATGTTTGATATGTAATGACAAGGGAGGTATTTTACTGACTTCTGGTGTTCAGCAAGGGAGGGGAAGATATTTATCTCTGGATCAAATTACTAATGTATCTCTCTCTCTCTGGTAGTCTCTCAAAGTGAGAAGGATGTTTGCCATGGAGTATGTCTTGTGGCAAGAACATTTGCGTGGAGTCTTTTAATGTGGGGAGGCTGTTGCGTTGCAGCTACCACACTGTTCTGGCTGACCAAGAGACTCTCCTGCTCTTACTGCCTACCATAGGTGTATTGGAAGGATTTTCAGGCTGATAACCAACCTGAGTGGGACTTGAACCCAGAGCTTCTGGCTCAGAAGTAGGGATGCCTCCACTGTGCCACAAGACACTAACAAATCTAGAACCTGCCTGGCTGACCTTTCTCAAGTACTAACACCAATAAATGAATGAAAATTCAGTGGTTACTGGCAAAAATCACCATTTACACCTATAGAGGAAACATCTCCGAGTTACAGGAAACATTATTTAGACACCTTAGAAAACACTAAGGATCGTTTGTTAAAGTAAGAAAGATAGTGGCCTGTTTTCTAGGAGTTGGGTACACCAGTGATAAATATTACAGTGGTAGCTGAAAGGAAACAAACTTTCAGAAGCAAAAGTTGGTAATAGTGACATATTCTTCCCTTGAACTTGATAGCAAATTGTCCCAAAACTCTCAGGATGTTAATGCAGGTTATTTGTGTGTAGGACAAGGTCAAAGTGTTGAAGATTTAGTTGAAAATTACAGAAGTTTCTAGTTGCTTTAAATGGCAAACTGCCCACATTTTGAGAACGTATACAGCTGCCATAACAAACAGGAAATGTTTCAGGGAAATGTTATACATGATGTTCCAGAAGACAGGTTACATGGTTGTCATTAACGTTGAATACCACAAACCTCTGTTTATATAAATAGGTGTCTATCTCTAAAAACATTCTTTTCTTTTAACTGTTTGATTTCTGGAGTACTGTACAAACAAAGAGGCAGCGTCTCACTTCTAATACTCTTATAGTAACTGCCAGTTCCAGCATTTTTTAAGGAGAAAGTCCACCAAAACTATCTCAGGGCAACTAGGATAAGCAATAAATACGTCCTTGTCACTTGGTCCCAATATTATTTTTAAAAAATGGACTGCACTAATAAACACATATTCTGATATAAGATTTTTTTAAAAACTGCAATCCAATCACTAACTTAAAAACTGATCATATCAGAATCAATATTTCAATAAATATTTCAGATGTTAAGCTATCAATCTAATAACATGTGTTTGCTAACCATTTTTTCTGAAGTGAGTTATTAATCAGACCACGAGTCTTACATGTTGCATCTCCTCCAGTAGATAAACATTATTCTAAATAGATTAAATCTTCAAAATATGGGATACATTTCTTTCATATGATAATAAAGATGATTTTAAAATAATTACCAAATACTTGTTTATGCAGACATCTGCAAAAGTCAACATCAGTCAAACTGATTCCAGCTTCCTAATGAGCATTTAAATGAAAGCTGTAAGTTAATGATTGCTTAAAACTCTGAACCATTTCAAAGTAAATAAACTAGTTGCTAGGTAAAAATCAAAGTAGAAGTAAGTAAAATTAATTCCTTGTATCAAAAAGAAAACAAGACACCTGCTTTTCTTCTAATCTTGGAGCACTAGTTGAATTATTAAATAGAGATATATTGAGTGATCAACACAGGAACAGGTCATTTCGCCCAATTGATCTGTGCACATATGGAGTATTATGAGTCTTCTCCTATGATAATCTTCATCTAAACATACCATCTATTCCTTTCTCCTTCTTCTGCTTCTCTAGCCCCCCTTAAATACAGCTATGTTTTTTGCCTCAACAACTCCATGTGGCAGCCAATTCCACATTCTTACCACTCTTTGGGTAAAGAGGTTCTCCTGAATTACCGATTAGATTTTTTAAAGGTTATCTTATATTTATGACCTCTAGGAATGGGGATCCCCCATAAGTTGAAACATTTTCTCTACATCTACCTTATCATCTTAAAGACCTCTATGAAATCACCATCAGGCTTCACTTTTCTGGATAAGGAGTCCCAGGCATAAATATGAGGTATATAAATCTCAGTTCTGTATCGTCAATTAATCTTTTTTACACCTTTCTGTACAATTGGTTAGAAAACTGCTCTCTCTCAACCACTTCTTTAAATATAACAAAATTCAAGTTTCAATAACATAACTCTATAGCTGACAATATTTAATACCTCCTAAAATAGGAACTTTGCCTGGAAAATTTAGCCACTAATTCTACTAATTCGTTGAGATGGAATCGTATGAAATTTGATTAATGTGAAGGTTTTGGTTATTATGTAGCTGTACGTGAATTGTGAGAAGAACAGAATCAAGGTTTTGCAACAAGAACTAGAAGCATGTTATCCACAGGAACAGGAGTAGGCCACTTAGTCTCTTGAGCTGTTTCACCATTCAATGAGATCATGGCTGATCTGCAACCTAACTCCATATACTCACCTTTGTCTCATTTCCTAGATACCTTTGGCTAACAAAAATCTATCAATCTCAGTTTAAAAACTAACAAGTGATCTAGCAACAATTACCATTTGGGGAAGAGAGTTCCAAATGCCCACCAACCTTTCCACAACTAAGTGTGTCCTAACTTCACACCTGAAAGGTCTGGTTCTAATTTTTTGACTATGGCTCATAACTTCAGATCTCCAGGGGGTTATACCCGGGAGGTACCCCAAAGATCAGCTGGGGGACCACCCCCTCCCTGGACCCTGTTGGAAGTACTCACGTAAGGGTTCCATAGCAATTGCCCAGGAAGTTCATACTTGCATTGGGCAATTGCCCTGCTCTGGGAACTATCCAATACTCCGATTTAAATCACAGATTTCAGATAGTTCTGACTGTCTTGAAGGAATAATTATCCAGGAAAATTTAGAAGAACTAAAACATTTCTAACTCCTGGGTAACTGTAGTACTGAAGGCCTCCAACCCCCACGGGACAACCCCCCCCCCACCCCCCCAACCCGCCAAACTAACTCCCAACTAAATATGCAATCTCAGGAAAAACACATAAAAGGAATTTCCCCAAGTTATCCAGATGTAGAGGAGGAAAGAGATCCGAATAGACATATGTAAACTGCCTGACCGGCATGGACTTCTTGGGCCAAATGGCTGTTTCTGTACAAGTTAATAAGGCTGTAAAGATTGCAAAATACTGAAGTTCATTTCTAAAGGAATAAAATGCAAAAGCAGGAAAAGTAATTTAAAGTTAGATAGATAGAACCTTGCTTAGACACATTTGGAACGCTGTGTGAAGCTGTGGTCTTCATATTACAAAAAGCACATTGAAGTACCAAAGAAAGTACAGAAAAGATTTTTAAGAATGTTACCAGAATTGAATGGACGCAAGTATCAGGAAAGATTGAGCAAACTGTAGCTCTTTTCTCTTTAACTTTACCATAAAATTGCATAGTGACTGTAAGAATTTATTTTCCATGATTCTCTATTTTACAAACGGGATTTTGCAAATACCTTTAACAAACTAGCCTCGCTGCCTGTGTTTTTTTATTACTAAATTGCAGATTTTCTTTGATTACCACACAGTCACACTTATATTATCTTCAATATAAGATACAGTGTGCATGGCACAGGATTATAACAATTGAGCCTTACAAAATGGCTGTGTCAAGCTTGATGACGTGTTTGCCTGACTAGCTTATGATTGGTATTGTAGTAATTATGGTTTTATTTAGTGTGTAATGTACCTTGTTAGGCAAAATCACATGATCTGTGACAACCAATAGGAGAGTAGCAAGGGCTACCTCAGCAGACAGTGCAGAGATGGAGTTGGAAGCATACCTGGAACTCTTTCGAGTACAAACACGTTTCCATCTGTTTCAGATGAAGTTACATTGTTTCATAGTTTGCCATTGTGGGATTTGAACTCTGGATCTTGGGGTTACAAGCCCAGTACCATAACCACTTGGCTCTTTAGGCCAAGCCTAGCACACCTGTAGTTGCTGCTGAGTATATTGTAAATAAACTTAATGTTTCCACCCAAGAAGTGTCTGCAGATCAACTCTATCATTAATAGCACAACTCGGCCACCCTACAACAGGTATCTTCTGGTTGTGCCTCCATTAATTATAGGATACAGAATTTCTATTAGCTTAACATTTAAAGCATTTCACTCTCACTTGGTATTAATACAACAGGACACATATAAAAACAATATTTTTCCACATTCAATCACAATAAGCACACTATTTCTGAGACAGCCAGTTTCATAATTCATCATTTTAAAGGCCTCTTTCAGGTCTTCTCTTAAGTCATCTTTTCTAGAGAAAAGAGCTACAGTTTGCTCAATCTTTCCTGATAGTTGCATCCACTCAATTCTGGTAACATTCTTGTAAATCTTTTCTGTACTTTCTTTGGTACTTCAATGTGCTTTTTGTAATATGAAGACCACAACTGCACACAGCATTCCAAATATGTCTAAGCAAGGTTCTATCTATCTAACTTTAAAAATTACTTTCCTGCTTGTGTATTTTATTCCTCTAGAACTGAACTTAAGTATTTTGCAATCTTTACAGCCTTATTAACTTGTACAGAAACAGCCATTTGGCCCAAAAAGTCCATGCTGGTCAGGCAGTTTATGTATGTTTATTTAGATCTCTTTCCTCCTCTAAATTTGTATTCCTCCTACCAAAATAAATCACCTCATATTTCACTACAACGAAATGTATTTGCCATTTATCTACCATTTCTGCAAGCTCATTTATGTTTGTCTTTGTTCTCCTTACTGCAATCTCCCACGTTACTAGCTACACCACCGCGCCCCCCCCCACCCCCCTCCAAAACATACTGGTGGCACACTATCCAGTCGACACAACAAAGTTCTCCTCACTACCATCTGGGGATTTGTGCAAAAATTGGGAAAGTTGTCCCACAAACCAAACATAAGCATATTCACTGAATTGTACATTGCAGCTGCTGGTCCAGACTCCTCTATCACCATCTGTTGTAGGATGCCGAGCTGTGCTATTAATGATAGAGTTGATATACAGATACTTCCTGGGTGGAAACATTAAGTTTATTTACAATATACTCAGCAGCAACTACACGTGCACTTTCAACTCCAACTCTATCTCTGCACTCACTGTTGAGAAAGCCTATGCCATCCTCCTATTCGTTACTACAGATCATGTGCTCTTGCCTAACAAGTATTATTCTTAAAGGTACATTAAATAAAACCATAATTACTACTCCATCCTTGTCCCATTTGCAGGACAGACCTTCAAGAAGTGGTGATACAGCAGTATACAGACAGGAAGGAGGGGGTGGCCCTTGGACTCATGGCATCCAGACAAACAAAGCAAAGAAAGCTCCTACTGATTGGTTTCCTCTTCAACTGCCGCAGACCTAGTCTGGCAGATATATCCTTCAGGAATTGGCCAGATCAGTCAGTAGTGGTGCTACTGAGCCACCCCTGGTGATGGACATTGAAGTCCCCCACCCAGAGTACATTCTGAGCCCTAGCCACTCTCAGTGCTTCTTCCAAGTGGTGTTCAATATGGAGTGCTGATTATCACCCTCCATCCCTCCTCAGCTATACAGATAAATCATTGCTCTGCCATGTTGAACATTACCTGGAAGAGTCCCAAGGGTAGCACAGAGAGTACTCTGGGTGGGGGACTTCAATGTCTATCACCGAGAATGGCTCGGTAGCCACTCAGTCATTTAGTACATTCAAGACAGAAATCAATAGATTTCTAGATGTTAAAGATATCAATGGATATTGGAATAGTGCAGAAAAATGGCACTGAGGTAGATGATCAATCATGCTCTGGTTGAATGGCAGTGCAGGCTCAGGGGCTGAATAGGCTACTCCTGCTCCTATGTTCCTACCACTAATGACCATGCTGACAGAGTCCTGAAATATTTATCTGCCAGACTGCGCTAGTGGCAGGTGAAGAAAGAATCAAGAAGGAAAAACCTATTTGACAAGGATAGAAATAAAAGGGGTATAAGGTTTGTGGAGGTTGGCATCTTGTTTTGCTTCAGGCTGAATTTGGTGGTCTTGTAATTTTGCTTCAGTGGTGCCAATGCTTCTGGCACCATCATGATTCAAAGATGTAGACGGCAGATTTAGCTGTTCTTTGGGAGACAGTAGTGTGGAGTTGATTTTACTTCAAAATGTCTCTGTCTGCAGCAGGAGTGTCCCTGGGTGGTCACGGTCAACAAACAGGGTTCAAAACCTTGTAGGTTGGGTTGGAGAAAGAAAGAGGAAAAAGCAGGGACCCCATTTGGGACTTCTCTCGTCAGTGTCCCAGCTGCTTGTCCACTTACTGAAGAGAAAGCAGAAGCTTTAACACACAAAGGATGGGCCTGTCACAAGACCATCACCCAGTGATTCAAACATGGTCGTTATTCATGTATTCCCCCTCGTCACTTAATCAGTTCTTGTCTGGGAATTCCACCTCCCAACCCTCTCAGCCAGGGCTCCATTGTTCAAGTGATTGGATTTAAAGTGTAAAAGCAAAACAAAAGCAAAATACTGCGGATGCTGGAAATCTAGAACAAAAACAAAAATACCTGGAAAAACTCAGCAGGTCTGACAGCATCTGCAGAGAGAGATACAGTTAACGTTTCGAGTCCGTATGACTCTTCATCAGAACTAAGGAAAAATAGAAAAGAGGTGAAATATAAGCTGGTTTAAAGGGGAGTGGGACAGGTAGAGCTGGATAGAGGGCCAGTGATAGGTGGAGATTGCCCAAAGATGTCATAGCCTGTCAGTGAAACAGCGTGTTTCTCGGGAATGCGTGATTAATGAAGCGGATTTGGGACGATACAGCGCGAAAACCCACCATTGCGGCCAGCGGGTAAAACGTCCTTTTTCCCACCCGCTACCGCACTTAATGAAAATCTGGGTTGATTATGCCTTTAGTCTCTGTTTTAAAAAGTCTCTGTTTTTAAAAGTTCAATTTGGATTTCTAGCCAGTGGATTAAAAAAATCATTTGACATTAAGTATGTTTTTGTGACACCATCATCACCATTCCTGGGTATGTCCTGTCTCAGCAGCAGGACAGACTCAGCAGAGACAGCAGCACAGTGGTATGCATTCAGGAGGGGTTTGCCCTAGGAGTCCTCAGCATTGATTCCTCAATCCATGAAGTCTCATAGCATCAAGTCAAACATAGGCAAGGAAACCTCTTAATGATTAGCACCTACTGCCCTCTCTCAGCTGATAAATCAATAATCCATGTTGCACACCACTTGGAAAAAGCACTGAGGGTGGCAAGGGCACAGAATGTACTCTGGGTGAAGGACTAAAATGTCCATCACCAAGGGTAGCTCAGTAGCATCACTACTTACTGAGCTGGCCAATCCTTGAAGATCATATTGCCAAAATGGGCCTGTGGCAGGTGATGAGGGAACCAACAAGTGGAAAAAACCTACTAAACCTTGTTCTTACCAATCTACCTGTCGCAGATGCATCCGTCTGTGATAGTATAGGTAGGGGTGACCACTGCACAGTCCTGATGAAGTCCTATCTTCACGCTGAGCACTACCACCATGCTAAATTGGATAGATTCAGAACAGATTCAGCTGTTCAAAACTGAGTATCCATGAGGCAACATGGGCAGCAGCAGAATTGTATCCAACCACAATTTGTAACCTCCATGGCCCAGCATATCTCTCACTCTATGATTACCATCAAACTGGAGGATGAACCCTGGTTCAATGAAGAGTGCAGGAGGGCATGCCAGGTGCAGCACCAGGCATACCTAAAAATGAGGCGTCAACCTGGTAATGCAACCACACAGGACTATTTGCATGTCAAACAGCGGAAATGGCATGCAATAGACAATCACGATCCCAGAATCAACAGGTCAGATCAAAGCTCTGCAGTCTTACCACATCCAGTTGTGAATAGTGGTGGACAATTAAACAACTAACAGGAGGAGGAAGCTCCACAAATATCCCCATTCTCAATGTAAGGGAGCCCAGCCCATCAGTGCAAAAGACAAGACGGAAGCATTTGCAATTATATTCAGCCAGAAGTGTCAAGTAGCTGATCCAACTCGGCCTCCTCCTGAAGTCCCCAGCATCACTCTACGCAAAATCAAGAAACAGCTAAGGCATTCAATACTGTAAATAATGGGCCTTGACAACATTCCAGAAATAGTACTGAAGATTTATGCTCCAGAACTAGCCATGGCTCTAGCCAAGCTATTCCAGTACAGCAACACTAGCACCTACCCGACAATGCAGAATATTGCCCAGGTTATGGCCTGTCCACAAAAAGCAGGACAGATCCAATCCAGCCAATTACCGTTCCATCTGCCTCCTCTCGATCATCAGCAAAGTGATGGAAGGTGTTGTTGACAGTGCAATAACCTGCTCACTGATACTGTTTAGCTTTTGCCAGGGCCACTCAACTCCTGGCCTCATTACAAAATTGGTCCTAACATGGACAGAAGAGCTGAACTCAAGAGGGGAGGTGAAAGTGACTGCCCTTGATATCAAGGCAGCATTTAACAGAGTGTGGCATAAAGAAGACCTGGCAAAATTGAAGTCAATGGAAATCAGGAGGAAACTCTCCAGTGGTGGGAATCATATGTAGCACAAAGGATGGTGGTTGCAGTTGTTGGAGGCCAGGGCACTGCTGCAGGAGTTCATCAAGGTCATGTCCTAGCCAAACCATCTTCAGCTGCTTCATCAATGACCTTTCCTCCATCATATAGTCAGAAGTGGGGATGTTTGCTGATGATTACCCAATGCTCAGTACTATTCGCAACTCTTCAAATACTGATGCCATCTGTGCCCATACGTAGCAAGACCCGGGCAACAATCAGGCATGGGCTGAAAAGGCACAAGTGCCAGGCAATGACAATCTCCAGCAAGAGAGAATCTAAACATCTCCCCTTAACATTCAATGGCATTACCATCTCTAATCCCCCACTATCAACATCCTGAGGGTTTCCATTGACCAGCCGTACAACTACTGTGGCTACAAGTGTAGGTCAGACGCTGGGAATTCTGAGGTGAATAACCCACTTCCTAACTCCCCAATGCCTGTCCACCATCTACAAGGCATAAGCGGGGAGTGTGATGGAATACTCTCCACTTGCCTGGATGACTTCAGTTCCAACAACACTCAAGAAGCTCAACATCATCCAGGACAAAGCAGTGTGCTTCATCAACACTCCAACCACCAACTGAAACATTCACACCCTCCACCACCAATGCACAGTGGCAGCAGTGTGTGCAACATACAAGATGCACTGCAGCAACTCACCAATGCCCCTTCCAAACCCACAAAGGACAAGGGCAGCAGATGCATGGGAACACCACCGCCCTGTGCAAAATCTATAACTTAAGGCTTTCTGGCAGAAGAGTCAATGTATCCATCTGTTGCAAGAAATGCACTGGCAATTGGGGTTTTCATGGCATCAAGTAAACTCAAAAGATCAAATCTCACCAAAACCGACTAGAGTTTTTCTATTATATATCAATATAACTTTTTTAGGATTCAAAACATTCTTAGCATTCAGTGGAAATTGAGCATATTGGAGCAGGAAATCTGATTTGTAGCAAGCCTGTTGAATCCCTGTTGAAACTTTTCCATATGCACTAGATCAGTCATTATATATGGTACATTGCTCAATTAGAGAGTGTACAAGACTTTAATTGAGCAATCACATTGAATCAAATTTAACCCATGGGATTAAAGAGGTAGTGGCAGCATGGATATAAAATTAGCTAAGAAACCTGCAGCAAAGTAAGAATGAAAAGTTGTTTTTCATATTAGAGGGAAGCGTACAATGCAAAGGCAAAATCGATAGGATGTTGGAAGTCTGAAATAAAAACAAAGAATGCTGCAAATAACATAGCAGGTATAACAGCATCTATGGAGAAGGAAAAGAGTTAACGTTTCAGGTTGCCTTCTCATCAACCTGAAGTTGCAGGACAAGTTGATAAAACTGTTAAATAAACATGGGCAGAATTTTACATCCTGCGGGCTGGCACATGCCATATCCGATCGGGCATAAAATCACGCGAGATTACGTCGGACAAGCATCCCGACGTCATCGTTCACTCGCGCAATATTTCACTCGGCGGGTGCACGCAGAAGTCCTAAGCATGCCCGCCGACAATTAAGTGGGCAATTAAGCCCATTAACGGCACAATTGTCTGTGATTTTCCATGGCCCGTCCAACCTTATGGTTGGCGGATGGGCGAATCGGCCCAGCAGCCTTTACATTTTTCATGAAACCTCATCCAAGGGCGGGATGAAATCTGTTAGGAAATAAAATAAAAAATATCTGGGGACCGCATTTTTATGAGGTATGCTTTCAGGTACTTGATTGTGATGCTTTTTTTTGCAGCTTTTTTAGTGCTTCATTTCATTATTTGCAGGACTGCAGCTCCCTGAGGCAGCTGTCTGCCTTCAGGGAGCTCTCTCAAAGAGCACATCTGCACTCACAGTGACGTTGTTGCCCGCCCTCTTCCCGCCTCCACCCCGGCAATGCTGAGCTTTTCAGCACCATTTCATACTGGCTGGCTGTTAATTGGCCAGCCAGCATGAAATTGCATTCGGGGGCCCGTTTCCTGGCCGCTCCCGGGCCCATCGATCACATGTGCCCAATAAGACAAAAATTCAGGCCACAGTGTCCTTAGTTTCATAAACAGAAACTGAAGCAGAGATCACAAGAACAAGGAAACTATTTTAACTTTTCATAAGTCACTGGTTAGGCCTCAGTTGGTGTACTGTGTCTAATTCTAGGCACCACAATTTTAAAAATAAGAAGGGTTGTTAAAAGTATTTTAGCTGCAGAAATACTGGCTCTTGTGGAAACATTGGACTTGGGATTATTTTAAGTAAAATTCTATATAAGGGATGTACTGAAAACAGTTTGCCCATTGACTATTACATAGATAATTGTTCCTTGTGGGATAACGTATACCTATGTACAAGTGAAAAAAATTAAGGATTGACCTTACAAATATTAGAAAAAAAGGAAATCTCCAAATTCAATTGGGTTGATGCATGTCATCAATTAATAATTGTTTCACAACATAAAGTGCTTGTGCCAAAAGATTACTGGGGATCCTAGAAGAGCAGCACCTTGTAATGTGAAATGCTTTGAAATATTTTTTTCTTTGAGTTGTTTTGAAATGTTGTTTGTGAATATTAAAGATTTTTTAAATTAAAAAGGCATCTGCTAATGATATAAATCAAAGTTGTGTATACAGGTGGGGGCACTCTGAATAATTACTTGTCTGCATATAAAGAGACACTTGCATTAAAGTGCCTCTTTAAGGAGATGTCAATTAGTTAATTAGGTTAATTGTTTTTAGTTTGCTCAAAAGAGTATTAGGAAACACTTATTGACACTGGTTGTAGAGTTGGGAGCTATACATTTGTAATGTTGCGCTTTGCAAATAAATCTAAAACGGAGTAAAGATTGACTTCTGATCCCTTCCTTCATCAACAAGCTGTTTAACAGCAATGGCCATAATCTTCCCATCCTGCTTAGGTACAGAGGTGGTGCCAGAGGACTGGAGAATTGCAAAAGTTACACTTCTGTTTAAAAAAAGGGAGTAAGGAGAAACTCAGCAACTAGAAGCCAGTCACTTTAATCTCTGTGGTGGAAAAACTTTTAAAATGATAATCTGAGATAAAATTAACAGTCACTTAGACAAATGTGGATTAATTTAGGAAAGCCAGCATGGTTCTGTTAAGGGCAAATAGTGTTTAACTAATTTTGAGTTTTTTAATAAAGTAACAGAGAGGCTTGAAGAGGGTGATGTGGTTGATGTAAGTGGACTTCCAAAAGGCATTTGATAAAGTGTGACATAAGGTTCGACAGCAAAGATGAAGCCATGGAATAAAAGAGGACTCAGCTGGCTGAGTAACAGGAAACAGAGATTAGTGGTGAACAGTTAATTTTAAGACTGGAAGAAAGCATATAGTGAGGTTCCATGGGGTTGGTATTAGGACCACTACTTTCCTTGATCGATGTTAATGCAGGGCACAATTTCAAAATTTGCAGGTGATACAAAACTGAGAAAGATACTGATAGATTTCAAGAGGGCATAGACAGGCTGATTGAATGGGTGGGTGCATAGCAGGTGAAAATTAATGCAGAGAAGTGTAAAATGATACATTTTGGTAGGAAGAACGAGGAAAGACAAAAAGGATAAAATTCTAAAGGGGCTGCAGAAGAGGGACCTGGATGTCCATGTGCATAAATCAATGGAAGATGGCAGGACAGGTTGAAAAAGCCGCAAATAAGGCATCTTGAGCTTTATAAACAGTGGCATAGAGTACAAAAGCAAGACAGTTATGGTGAACCTTTATAAAACACTGCTTCGTACTCAATTAGAGTACTGTGTCCAAATCTGGGCATCATATTTTAGGAAGGATGGTGAAGACATCGGAGACAGTACAGGAACGATTGACAAGAATGCTTTGAGAGTGTGAATCTTTAGTTATGAGGATAAATTGACAAAGCTGGAGCTTTTCTCATCAGAAAAGTTGAGAACAGATTTCATAGAAGTGTTTAAAATCATGAGGGTCTGGACAGGGTAGATTCGGAGAAACTTTCCTATTGGCAGAAGGGACAAGAACCAGAGAACATTGATTTAAGATGACTGGCATCAGCAGCAACGGCAACATGAGTTATTTATATAGCAAGTACAGTAAGTCCTCACTTAAAGTCATGGCTGCATTCCTGAAAATTAAAGTGACTTTAAGTGAAATAACTTTAAAATTGATTCCTATGGGAGCCTATGATTCACTTAAAGCCGGAGTTAGGTTCCTTTAGACATTTTTTGCCCAGAAAACACAATGTACAAGTTAAAATTCTGTACCATACATGTGCAACACTGTGCATTCCTAGCTGGAATAACTTGCAAAATAAAATAAATTTACTGAATATAACAGAAATACTATATAAATTCAAAATCAACAATACAAAATCAACCAAACAAGGCCCGAGGTAGCACAGCTTCTGTGTCTCACCCACAGCACTCCTGTGATGAAGGCCCACGATGCTATAGTAGATCTTTGCAATCACTGCTTGTGGAGGGGAGTAGAGGGGGAGGAAGCAATCTTGATTATTCCGCAAGTAAAACATAAGCAGAAAGAACAGATAGCTAGTTTACGGTCATTTGGTTTAATCGACTTAGTGGAGTCAGTCTCTCCTGAGTTCACAGAATCATAAAATTGTTACGGTGTAGAAGGAGGCCATTCAGCCCATTGTGTCAGCACCGGCTCTCTGAGCATTTTAACTTGGTGCCAATCTCCTGCCTTTTCCCCGTAGCCCTGCATATTGTTTTTATTTAAATAATAATTCAATGCCCTCTTGAATTCCTCAATTGAACCTGCCTCCACCACACTTCCAGGCAGTGCATTCCAAACTCTAATTACTCACTTCAGGAGAGAATAACACAGAATGTGGAAGCTTTCACCTGGCACAAGAATGACTGTGGACAAGTTAAAGGGGTGGAGGTTAGAATTGATAGTGACCCCATGACAAAATGTATATCAGACCCCACCATCCCTAGATGGAAAACGAACCAAGGGAAGGAGACTGATATCTTATGGGCCAAACTTGTCTCATGTGGTTCCGATGTGATCTTAGTTGTAAACAAAGAGACCTGCAGATTATGTTACGATGGGGAGCCCCACAGTGTGTTTTAAAAACTATAACACATGTTCAGTACGTCTTAGGGCGAGTGGAGAAACATGGGGAGGGATCAAGAAATGGTTTGGTGTTGATCCCAATAGGAAAGATTTTATAGCATAATGTACATCACAAGATGATTCCTGTGATGCTGAATTTTACGGGAATGACATTACCAAATTGGTGGAAGGCAAGAACTTGAGCAAGTTCTTGTAGCAAAGAATTTGCTACACCAAGACAGAGTTAGGCATAAAATTAGACGGAGGACCAGATTACTGGAAGCAAATTTATGTTCCGAACTAAATTGCATCCAGAAGTAAAAGGGGGTTGATAAATGATTTGGTGACAGTGTTTAATACCAGAACTTTAGTAGTAAATAGTATAGATGTGGCCACACTGAATGGTGCAATTAAAACTTTTAAAAAGCAACTCAAAAATATTCTCCAGGAAGCGAACACCAATCAGGACATTTCAGGGCATTTCCACTTGCAGCAATATAACAAGTGTATTAATAAAAAGATGGTATGTATAAAGATTACCACATGGTGGGAGGATTTATGGAATTGGGGCATGAATGTGAATGTTCGTCCATGGATTAGGATTATATCGCATGTGCCAGTCTTTATTAATTTATTAATAATTCTGTCTCTGCTAGTTAATTGCTGTATACAATAACACGTGAATAAAATATATGAATAACTGCCCTCACGAGTAACTGAACTCGGCCTGTGACCTTTACGAGCTTTGAAACCCCAATGAGAAATTTAAAAAGATCATTCCAACTGGATAAATTTTAAAAATTAGTTATCTTCATTAGGAAATGCTGCTGTAATTTGTATTTTAAAGGGGGCAGGTTGTGTGCCCGAGGCCTGCAATCACTATTTTTTTCAATGTTGTATTTTGCATTTTACTTCTGCTTTGCTCTTGATTTTAAGAGAACATGTATTTAATTTTAAAGGTTACATTGTAGACCTTGATTTAGTGTGATAATCTTTTAAATGAAAACTAAATCATGATTTAGTGTGATAGTGCTCTGATTAATTGAAGTAATTAATCAATTATGTAATCAATAGTAATCAGTAGTGATATTATTAGCTGTGGACTTACTTCTTCCCCAAGGATTCCTTTGCTTTTTTTTCGTGCTGGTCAAAACAGGCCATGTTCACAGCTGTTATTTTGTCTAAATTACTGTTTTTCCTCTTCTTGGCAGATTTGCTAAAAGTTGTTTTCTATTGTTTTAACAGGAGTTAGTTCTTACTGCATTCAATGGCCCTTGAACTACAAGCCAGGACAATGGATAACCTTGCATATGGGGTGGTCAATGATAGTGTGGAATCAGAAGATGGAGTTGGATTGATGGACAGTGTGACCTGATTGATGGCAGGTGAGAGATATCATCAAAAAGATGTGTAAACAGCCTGAGTCATGCAGAGACTGTAAACTTCACAGCGCCTGTGAGAAGAATTTAATTAGAACTCATGGTTGTCAGACTCTCATTTTGAGAATGTCTGGATAGAGGCCATGGAAGGCTGGAATGGGGCCAGAAGTTAGACTTAAAGGAGCACAGCATCCAGCTTTTGGGGCTGGAGCTAGAGTGGACTAGTCAATCACTGAAGATTTCAGAGGAGGGGATGTCAACGGAGTGACTGACTGGAGATTCCATCTCCGTGCAAGGTTTATCTGGAGACTGACTTTGTGATGTATGTACCAAGGGGAACTGTACCATTTTAGGGAACTGTCTTGAACAGACTAATTTGGGGTTACCATTTGTGCTATAATAAAGTTGTCTTTCTTCCTTTATTTTAAAATATAACAAAGTGTTTTTCTTTTCCTCCTTTCTTTCTTTTTATTTTATCTTTCTTTCCTTTTATGGTTAATAATTATTTAATATAAATTTTGTTTTCACACATTATTTGGTATGGAGTCATGCATTCTTGTTACATCCAGAGTACGGCTCCAAGCTTAAGTAAGACTCCACAAGGGACTCTCATGCCCTACACCCTGTCTCTGTCTGTCTATCTCTCTCCTTTCCCACTCTGTCTCTGTTTCCAGAGGCTAGACCCTTTTCTGACAGTCTGCAGGGGCTGAGCCCCTATCCCAGGGTGCTATGGATGGAGCTGGGGAACCGCTGATGGAGGCAGGAGGGGGATCGTGGCAGGAGCCGGGTAGGGGTGGCATGGAAACAGCGGGGTTCATGCACGAGAAGGGGCATGGGGGGGGCAGGAAAGATGTGTGTGTGGGGGGCGGGCGGCAGCGCAGAGGCCGTGGAAAGAGCCAAGGAGGGCTGCAGTAAGAGACTGGGTTCCCACTCTGGATTCCTCACACTTCATCACCTGATCGACAACGTCCATGCCCCGCGCACCTGCTCCTGGATCTCGGGCCTCACGCTTTCGCCACAACCGGGGATACTGGCGACTGTGACAGCCCCAGCATCAAAACATGGCAGCAGCTGGCCTAGAGTTCAGCTAGGCGGTGGAGAGGCATGGGGCAGGGCCAGAGTTCAGATGATGTAAATCTGAAAAAGCTGACACAAATCGAAATAAAGGTCCTAAAGTGTAAACGACATTAAAGCAAAACCACTTTAAGCAGGGCAACTTAAAGTAAGGACTTACTATAGTTAGGATCTAGACAGTGAATGTAACATGATAGAACTTCACATTCAGTTTGAGGGTGAAAAGTGTGGGTCTAAGGTTAGTGTTTTAAACTTAAAGGCAATTACAAAGTTACGAGGACAGAGTTGGCTAAAGAGAACTGGGAAAATAGGTTAAAAGGTGAGACAGTAGAGAAACAGTGACAGACATTTAAGGATATATTTCATAACTCTTAACAAAGATATATTCCATTGAAAAAGAAAGAAAGACTCCACGAAAAGGATGCACCATCTGTGGCTAACTAAGGAATTTAAAGATAGTAACAAATTTGAAAAAAAAAGCATACAATACTGCAAAGATTTGTGGTAGGTCAGAAAATCAGGCAGATTTTAGAAACGAACAAAGAATGACTAAAAATTAATGAGGGAGAAATTAGACTATGAGAGAAAGCTAGCTAGAAATATAAAAAAAGATTCTACATGTATTTAAAAAGGAAGAGAGTAATTAAAGTGAGTGTTGGCCCCTTAGATGCTGAGACTAAGGAATTATTAAGGGAAACAAAGAACTTGCAGAAGTTGAACAGATATTTTGCATAGGTTTTCGCTGTAGAAGACAAAAATCCCAAGAATACTTGAAAATCAAGAGGTAAAAGGGAAGGAGGAACCTAAAATAATCACATTCACTAGGGAAATAATATTGGGAAAATTTTTGGAACCAAAGGCCGACAAGTCCCCTGGGCCTGATGGCTTGCATCTAGGGTGTTAAAAGAAGTGGCTGCAGAGATAGTAGTTTGTGATCTTCTAAAATTCCCTAGCTTCTAGAAAGGTCCCAGCAGATTAGAAAATCATTAATCTAACACCCCTATTCAAGAAAGGAAGGAGAGAGAAAGCAGGAAACTATAGGCTAGTTAGCCTAACAAATGTCATAGGGAAAATGCTAGAATCCATTATTAAGGAGGTAACAGCAGGGCATTTAGAAAATCACAATCAGGCAGAGTCAGCACGGTTTTGTGAAATGGAAATTGTGTTTGACTACTTTATTAGAGTTCATTGAGGAACTATCAAGCAAGGTAGTTAAAG
Organism: Carcharodon carcharias; assembly: GCF_017639515.1. Taxonomy (NCBI): domain Eukaryota; kingdom Metazoa; phylum Chordata; class Chondrichthyes; order Lamniformes; family Lamnidae; genus Carcharodon; species Carcharodon carcharias. The sequence continues at coordinate 13,925,099 of NC_054481.1, read as the reverse complement.
GGGAAGCTGTGAATGTGGTGTACTTGAATTTCCAAAAAACATTCAGTAAGTTGCCACATCAAAGGTCACCACACAAAATAAGAGCTCATGGTATAGGTGGTAACATATTAGCATGGATAGAGGATTAGTCAGCTAGCAGGAAGCAGGGAATAGGGATAAATGGGTTGGTAAGCTGTTACTGGCGGAGTGCCACAGGGTTCAGTGCTGTGCCCTCCACTATTTACGATGTATATAAATGACATGGGTGAAGGAATTGAACGTGCGGTAGCTAAATTTGCTGATGACACTAAGATAGGTAGGAAAGTAAGTTGTCAAGAGGAGACAAAGAGTCCACACAAAGGGATAGAGATAGGTTAAGTGAGTGGGCAAATTTTGGCAGATGGAGTATAACGTGGGAAAATGTCAGGTTGTCTACTTTGGCAGGAAAAATAGAAAAGCAGCATTATAATTAAATGGAGAGAGACTGTAGAACTACGGTACAGAGGGATCTGGGTGTCCTGCTCCATGAATCACAAAAAGTTAGTATGCAGGTACAGCAAGTGATTAAGAAGACAAATGGAATGTTGATGTTTATTGTAAGGCGAATCAAGTAGAAAAGTATGGAGGTGTTACTAAAGCTATATGGGGCCTTAGGCTGCATCTGGAGTAACATGTACAGTTTTGGCTTACTTATTTAAGAAAAGATATAACTGCGTTAGCAGTTCAGAGAAGGTTCATGGGTGAAGGGGTTAACTTATGGGCCAGGATTTTTCCTATGGCAGGCAGGCTGGGCAGGAGTGGGTGCGGAGCTGATTGCTGCCCACGATTGGATCTGCGCCGCCATTTTACGCAGGCGGGCCAATTAAGGCCTACCCAGCATAATTCACAGCTCCTAGGATCAGCAGGAAGGGATGGGCTGCGGCGGGAGGCCAATGACCATTGGGTCCAATGGCAACCGAGTGGCCCATTCAAAAACGACACAAGCAACCGTCCTAAGGCTGCCACTGATGTCAGGCAGGAGGATGTCGTGCAGCATCATCGCAGAGCAAGCCAGGCGGGAGAGCAGGTCGGTAGGGAAGTTGGGCCCGAGGTTTTTGGATGAGTGCCTCGCTGCCCTCCTAGAGGAGGTGGCAGCACGCTGCGAGATGCTGGTGCCAAGGGATGGGAGGCGGAGGCCCCCCCACATAACAAAACACACCTGGGAGGAGGTGGCAAAACAGGTCAGCTCCCATGATGTGGTGAGATGCACCTGGGTGCAGTTCCGCAAGCGGTTTAATGACCTCTTGCGATTGGAATGGGTGAGTTCCGAGTTGGCATGGGTCACTTAGCACAGCAGTTAGGTTGGCATCACCCGCACTCCCCAACAACTCAGAATTTTGTTTCTGTATTCATTCATTCACAGGATGTGGCCTTTGCTGGGTGGGCCAGTATTTATTGCCTATCCCTTGTTGCCCCTGAGAGGGTGGTGCTGAGCTGCTTTCTGTATCCACTGCATGTAGCGCAGGAACACCCACAGTGCTGTTTGGGGGCATGTTCCAGGATTTTGACCTAGTGACAGTGGTGGAACTCCGAAACATTTCAAAGTCAGGATGCTGAGTGACTTGGAGGGGAACTTCCAGGTGGCGGTGTACCCATCTATCTGCTGCCCTTGTCCTTCTAGGTGGTAATGTTCGTGGGTTTGGCAGGTCTTAGAATGTGAGTGGCAAATGTGATGGAGGCAGCATCTGGGCAAGGGGGTCAGCCCTGGCTGCTTGGAGTGTATGGCAGCTCCAGGGTCACGAATCAGATGAGCCCTGCAAGGTGTCCCTCAGGTTGGAGTGGCAAGGCTGCAATGGCAATGCAGGTACAGGGTGGACTAATCAATGCTCCTCCCTTCTTTCAGGGGAAGACTGTACACAATAGTGCAGAGTGGCTGCAGACCGGCGAAGGGCAGCCCCAGCTTCTCATCATAACCAGATACGAACAGGAGGCAATGAAGCTGGAGAGACGCCATGTGCAAAGGTCAACCGGCTGCGGTGAGGCTGGGGTGCCATTGGGAGGTAAGATGCCATGCACTGAGGTCACAATGTCCGTCAGTGCAAACATTCCACTGTTGACTGTATATTGATTTCAGCATCCAACATGGGTTGCCCACTGATAATGAAAGGAGCGCATCCTGATCCGGGTGCCAGGCATGCAGATTAACAGTGTAACGACTTCTACTAATCGAATGTCTTCGTTCTTCCTTTTGGCCTCACCAGCGCATGCCAGGACTCAGGAGGCAGAAGGACCACCGCTGACACCTGAGGGTACAGAAGATATAAACGCACCAGTGTCACACCCTCTCAGCCAGGCAGGCACCAGCGCAAATACCAGCACCTCGGTGGGGATGAGATCATCAGTTAGTATCTCAGTGCACAGCGGTGAGGGCACCACATTCGCTTGAGGTGCAGGCAGACACAGAGAATACCCAGGGCGCTGGCACTCAGAGGAATGATGAGGACCAAGAACATGCTCAGTCGGTGGCTGATAATGTGCCTCTGGAGTCGTCCCTGAGGCAGCAGATGCAGGAAGTCCAGCAGGGTGTGCGGCAGGATCTGGCGAAGATACATGAGGGAATGTGTGCCATGGTCTCCATGATGGAGGAATCCATGAGGAGCATGAGCAATGCAATGACCCTCATGGCCAAGCGCAATGCCTCCTCCATGGAGAGAGTGGTGACTCTCATGGAGAGGGTCCTCCAGGAAAACAATCAGAGCTTCCTGGGGATGCGCTCGGACCTGCAAGCCCTCACAGCGGCATTGACTTCAGATGGTCAGTGTCAGTGTGGGAAATGGATTGGGTACCCAGTATCCCAGCTAGGTGCCCATCCATCAATGGTAAGCAAGGAGGTCCAAAGCGATCTCACGTTGGCACACGAGCTGCCTGTTGTCTCTGTGGGCTCCTCTCAGAGCGCACCGGATGACGGCAGCAGTTCTTCCGCCCCTCTGCCAGTGACCGTGGCATCTGATGAGACTGCGGCGACGGAGGAGATGCCAGCCGTGCCACTGGCTGCTCCCAGTCGGGGCCAGAGGACGCCCGCCAAGGTCATCAAGGCCAACAGGGGCAGCAGATTGAGCAGGTTGCCTCCAATGCCAGTGCCAGCGAAGGGGGAGCACCTAAACATAGCACCCACAAGCATAAGCGGAAATCACCTTCAGCACAACACGGGCTTATCACAAGTGATTTTCTTTTGCCCCACGTTTAAGTTGTTTTTAAGTTGGTGTGCTGTTCAACACCTTTTAGAGTACTTTGATTTCTGTGTGCAAGTTGGCAATCATTAAATGTTTTGGTTCTCAACAAGCCTCTGGGTGCTTCATTAGTTCTGCAGGTGAAGGGGAACCCATGATGTTATGAGTGACTTGTTTGTCATTGAGCTTTATCAAAAAGGCACATAGTTAATGTTCTTGACCAGGCAAATGTTGCTCTCAGGTATCAAGTATGGAACCTGCAGCCCTGACATGTGTTGGTAGTTCATCTTTGGTAGGCTAGCTGAAGGAGGGTTGGATCAAAGCCTCCTGGGTGTCCCTGCCTCCCTGGAGGTTGCCCAGCGTCTATCCCCACAGCATTCTCCTGTGCGTGCTCATCCTCGGACTCACTACTGGACTCATCGTCTGCGGTCAGAGCATCAGCGTCTACATCCTCTTCCTCCACTGCGTCCCCCCTTTCCAGCGCCAGATTGTGGAGAGTGCAGCATGCAACCACCATCAGTTACACACGATCTGGGGGGTATTGGAGTGCGGCATTGTGAGCACATCTTCACTGTGGCTGGGTCAAGATCCTGGAACTCCCTTCCTAAAAGCACTGTGCGTGTACCTACACCACATAGAGTGCAGCGGTTCAAGAAGGCAGCTCACCACCACCTTCTCAAGGGCAACTATGGATGGGCAATAAATGCTGGCCCAGCCAGTGAAGCCTACATCCTGTGAATGAATATTAAAATAAAAAATCTTGAGAAGACCGATGGTTCTCTCTACCACGGCCCTTGTGGAGGCATGGCTCCTATTGTACTGCTGCTCGGCCTCTGTTCTTGGATGGTGGAGATGCGTCTTGAGCCACCTTTTGAGGGGATAGCTCTTGTCACCCAGCAGCCATCCATCCAGCCAGGCCAGAGCACTGAAGAGCCTCGGCATCTGGGAGTGTCTCAGGATGTAAGTGTCATGGGAACTGCCTGGGTACCTTGCACAGTGTTGCAGGATCTGCATCCTATGGTCACACACTTTCTGCACATTCATGGACTGGAATCCCTTCCTGTTGATGAAGGTTACCGACTCAGCCTTGATGGCCACATGTGTGCAATCAATTGCACCCTGGACATGGGGGAACCCAGCAATCACAGCAAAGCCTCTGGCCCACTCTGCCTGGGTGGCCTCGTCTGAGCGGTAGTGAACGAAAGTCAATGCACGCCTGAACAGAGCGTCTGTCACCAGCTTGACACAACTGTGGACAGCTGTCTGGGAGGCTCCACAAAGATCACCCATCAACCCCTGAAAAGAGCCGAAGGCATAGAAGTTGAGGGCAACAGTGACCTTCAGCGCCACTAGCAAGGGGTGTCCACCCACACAGTTGGAGCTGATCTCAGGACCGATCATTTGACAGATGGAGGTCACTGTCTCCCTTGAGAGACGGAGCCTCCTTCGGAATTGCGCCTCAGACATATTGAGGTAGCTGCATCACCGCCTATAAACCCTGGCAGCAGATGGTGGCGTCTTCGGCCTTGACTTCCTGTTGGCCCTGCGCCCCTTGTGCCTGATGGCTTCCCTGGAGGCTGAATATGGGCTCCTAGCCTCCTCCCCCTTCTGGCTCTCTCCTCCTCCTCAGAGCAGGTGCCTCCAGTGGAGAGCACAATCGACATTCCCAGAGTAAGGGAAGGCTGTCTGATGCCTGCAAGGCCCCAAGTGTTATGATTCCTCCAGAGTCCTGAACTGAAGCCTGTTTTTTTCTGTCAAAGCAGCTCTGAAGAGAATTGGAGTTGTCCTGTTCACACAAGCAAGTAGCAGTTACTTAAAAACTAATGTTCTAACTACTCGAATTAGGGAGCCCACTCACCCCTCTTATCCCACCCGTGGATGAGGTTTTTAAAAATGTGGTCTACCCGACTGCCTGTGCGAAGCACTGAAAATCACACGGGCTGTGAAAAATCGTTTTCAATTGCTGCCTCAAGGGCCTTAACTGGCCCATTAATTAATGGCAGGTGCACCTTGGAACTCATAATGCCCGCCTACTGAAATATCGCGATGACGCATGCCCGACCTCATTGCGCGTCATTTAACACACCAGCATGTCAGGCTCGCCCCCACAAGCTGACCTGAAAGTTCCGCCCATTAGGAAAGGTTGAGCATATTGGATCTATACCCACTGGAGTTTAGATGGATGAGAGGTGATCTTATTGAAACATATAAGTCCTGAGGGGACTCGACAGAGGGTGGATGCTGAGAGGATGTTTCCCCTTGTTGGGGAGTCAAGAACTAGGGAAAACTGTTTAAAAATTAGAGATCTCCCATTTAAGACCGAGATGAGGAGAAATTTTTTTCTCTCAAAAGGTCGTTAATCTGCAGAATCCCCTTCTCCAGAAAGCAGTGGAGACTGGGTCATTGAATACATTCAAGTCAGGGTTAGATTTTTGATAGACAAGGGAGTCAAGGGTTATGGGGGCAAAATGCAAAGTGGAATTAAGACACAGCCAGATCAGCCATGATCTTATTGAATGGCGCAGGAGGCTTGGAGCACTCCATGGCTTACTCCTGCTCCCGAATCCCATGTTCCTATGAATCTTGAGGCGTAGTTCTGTCAGGTGATTTTTGGGTGTTCAGATTTCTTCTTTAAACATTAATGGTCCATAACAGCATTGTAACATTAGATGTGTAACAATGCAGGAAGAGGGAGTGAGGGGAGGGGGTGAAAAAAGGGAAGGTCTGTAATATGATAGAAGGCAAGACTGATTAAATGATGGTGCAAGGCAAAAGGAGGCGATAATGACCCAAGTGAAGAATCAAAAGATATGTCCAAAGGGGGTGTAAATGGTAAAGCAGAATCATGCTGGAAATGCTGGAAAAACTCCGCAGGTCTGACAGCATTTGTGGAGAGAAAGGCAAAGTTAACGTTTCAAGTCCGTATGAATCTTCTTCAGAACGCTGTCTTTCTCTCCACAGATGCTGTCAGACCTGCTGAGTTTTTCGAGCATTTTTTGCTTTTGTTTCAGATTTCCAGCATCCACAGTATTTTGCCTTTATCATAGATCTAGCAATCACTGATACATAGATTTCCCCTTACTGAACGTCGGTTTCAATCTGATGCAAAGTCAAAGGGGATATCCTAGATATCCTAGAGGATGTCCAGCAACAGTGATATCATCAAGCTGGTTAAGCACCCAATCAGATTGAAGTAAGATCATAAAATGTAGGAGCAGAAGTAGGCCATTCAGCCCGGCAAGTCTACACCATCATTCGATGAGATCATGGCTGATCTGATAATCCTCAACTCCACTTTCCTGCCTTTTCTCCATAACCCTTGATTCCCTCACCGATTGAAAAGCTGTCTATCTCAGCCTTGAACATACTTAATGACCCAGCTTCTACAGCCCTCTGCAGTAAAGAATTCCGCAGGTTCACTACTCTCTGAGAGAGAAGAAATTCCTCCTCATCTCTGTCTTAAATGGGCGACCCCTTATTCTGAGTTCATGCCCTCTGTTCTTACACTCTCCCACAAGGAGAAACAACCTCTCAGCATCTACCCTGTCAAGCCCCCTAAGAATCTTGTATGTTTCAAAAAGGTTGCCTCTCGTTGTTCTAAACTCCAATGATTACAGGCCCAACCTAATCAACCTCTCCTCATAAGAAAATCCCTCCATACCCAGGATCAACCTAGTGAACTTTCTCTGGACTACCTCCAATGCCAGTATATCTTTCCTTAAATAAGGGGGTCAAAACTGCTCACAGTATTCTAGGTGTGGTTGAACTCGTACCTTGTATAGTTTTACCAAGACTTCCCTATTTTTATACTCCATTCCCTTTGAAATAAAGGCCAACATTCCATTTGACTTCCTTATTACCATTGAAATTGTATGCTAGCTTTTTGTGGTTCATGCACGAGGACCCCCAAATCCCTCTGTGCTGCAGCTTTTTGCAGTCTTTCTCCATTTAAATAATATTCAGCTCCTCTACTCTTCCTGCCAAAGTGCATAGCCTTACATCTCCCAACATTATAGTCCATTTGCCAAGTTTTTGCCCACTCACTTAACCTGTCTATGTCCCTCTGTTGACTCTTTGTGTCATCCTCACCACTTGCCTTCCCACCTATTTTTGTGTCATCCGCAAACTTGGCGATAATACATTCACTTTCCTCATCCAAGTCATTAATATATATATTGTCAACAATTGTGGCTCCAGCACTGATCCCTGTGGCACTCCACTAGTTACAGGTTGCCATCCTGAAAATGACCCCTTTGTCCCAACTTTCTGTCTTCTATTAGTTAGCCAATCCTCTACCCATGCTAATATACCACCCCAACACCATGGCCTCCTCTTATCTTATTAAGTAGCCTTATGTGCAGTACTTTATCGAATGCCTTTTAGAAATCCAAATATATTACATCTACTGGTTCCCCTTTATCTATCCTGCTTGTTACAGTATTCTCATAGACAACAAACCAGTTAGTAAAAACAATGGACTATCTTGCACTGATTACATTCTACAAAGAGCAAAATAAATGATTAGGACATACATATGGAATCAATGTAGAAGCTGAAATATCGAACAAACTTTTTAAAAAAAGGTGAATTATATCATAATAGAGATCTGACATTCCAATTATAAAATTAGTATTCCAGGGCTAGTGAGACTGTTCAGCAGCAATTATGAATCTTGTACACCATTAAAAATTCAGTTACATCTCATTCAACAAGGTGTAACCTTTTCAAGAGATTTACAGAAGGGCTAATAGCATACATAAAAGGACAGGTTCTCGTCAGTTTAGTTATTTCTACTTGATTGCAACCTGCAGGGATTTCAACAGCGCATCCTACGGAGAAGCATAGGATCATTGACAGCAACTCCACGACTTCTCCATTTAAACATGCATTTGCAGACTCAAGAATGTGTTGTCAATTTCAGAGGTGAAATGACAGCTAACTTTGACAGTTTCATTACTACTATAAAATCTGGGCCATCTTCTTGGAGCGTCGGAGGATAAAATCCACCAGAGACAAGTATCCCTGGATTACACTTCCAGGGATACACCGGATGAGAACTTCAGTTCTTGAACAAACATGCATCACCACCAACAATTTCTGCACATTATTAAACCATTCCGGTCCCCTTATTTCTTCTTATATGAATGCAACTCAAGATATTAATTCTTAATAAATAAGTAATATGTATTATGAATCTAAATTCAACTATAAGTGTGATAATTTTTTTAAATGTTGGAAAATGAGATAAACATTAACTCGAAGTCCAACAGAAATATAATAAAATGACAGTGAATGCTGATAACACTACCCACAGAACTGTTGGTACTACAGAACAGTTAACTTCCCAAATAGATTTTTTTAAACGGAAAATGTAACCTTCAAAGCCCTGAGGTATAAAATTGACTTCTAGAGCACTGCTGTTGTTTAGCAGCTTCTCTTGACAATTGCACCTGCATCTCATTCATTGTGACGTTCGTGCTGTTATCCCTAGAGTCATGAGGCTCAGGGTGAGCAGCAGAGCAATGCAGGTGCTGCAAGTTATTTTGCTGAACAAGATCTGAAGCAAAACACGGACTGGATGATTGTTTCACATTATCCCTGTGTATTTCAATTTATTGAGTGTGAACAATGAAAGATCATAAAAGACAACTGCAAACCATATATTTATCATTTTAAATTATATATATTGTTTTGTGACTTAAACTTATTGCTCGGAAACTTATTTTGAAATACTTTTTGACTACTTGTGCAACAGATTTTGGGGGTGGCAATCAGAAGTGTGGTTTTAAGATTTTTATCATATAATAAGGATAAATTTTGCATATAATGGTATGCTGTTGCTAAGACTTTACATCCAGTTTAATTGATTCCTCAGAAATGCAGCTTGTCATTCATTGTAGATTTTACATACATATATCGACTTTCAGTAATGGTATCTACACAGGGTCTAAATTTTATCAGAAGTTAGAATATACAGAATCACAAAATATATATATATAGTTACTTTCATTACATCTACCATTCAGCCCAACTGGTCTGTGCCAGCATTTATACTCCACAGAAACCTCATCTAACTCAATTAGCATAACCTTCTAATCTTTCTTTCCCCTCATGTGCTTATCTAGCTTTCTCTCAAAAATACACCTGTTATCTAGCTCAATTGCTTATTGCGATAGCCACTGTTTCAGGAAGTATCTTCTCTTGAATTCTCTATTGTATTTATTTGTGCCTATGTTCTATTTATAATCTCTAATTTTGGTCTCCCAGCAAGTCATGACACCCTGGAGATCAACAAATCAAATTTACCAAACAACTTTAATGATAAAAAAATGGACAAGATTTCACCTCTTTATAACTTTTACTTCAGCAATCAAATCAAAATTAACATAGTTCATGTTTAATTTAACAGGCAAATCAATAAAAGTCATCAATGCAACAAAAGATAGATCTAACAAATTTATCAGGCAGGCCACTTAGCACATATGGCACCAAAGTTCTTCAAGACTCTGATCTTCCTCAGATGGAATTCCAGCTCCTTTTCTTCAAAGATTTAGTCACCGATTTTCATCCCACGTAACCTGAGTTCCATGAATTCAACCTTCCACAAAATGGCAAACTTCTCCAGGACCTTCTCAACTCTGCTCCTGTTCGTCATGATTGTATGGAATCACCAGAATCACCTTTCAGTAATGACCTTGGGCACTGTATGGCCAATTCTGGTCATTTGATTATTTTAAAGTAACTGAAACAGCAGCAGCAACTTTATTTTTGCTTATCGCCCCTCCCAGATCCAGCCTTCATGTTCTCCTTTCTTGACTGTGCCATAACTTCCACTCCCACCCAGGGGCCACTACCTCTTTTTTTCAAATATTTTAGCAGTTGTTGCAACATTAATGTACCAGACATTCCCAATGTAACAGTACTTCATCACAGGATGGAATCATTTTCTCCACTTCTACTCCATCAATCCTTGTGTCAAAGCAACAGCCAACCAATCTAATAATTTTGAAGTGAACTGTTTTTTTGAGGCAAGCACAAAATCAATTTGTGCACAAGATACCCCAAGCAGCAACGACAAATGACCAGATCTGTTTTGCTAGTGTTGTTTAAGGAATAAATGTTGGCCAGGACACCAAGAGGACATGCTTGCTCTTATTCTGAATACTGCCATGAAATTTTTTACATTCACATGAACAGACAAAACAGGGCTGCAGTTTAAGATCTCATGCAAATGACAGCAACTCCAACAATGAAGCACTCTCTTAGTATTGCACACAAGTGTCAGCCTGGATACATGCCAATTCCCGAGTGGGGCTGGGACATTTCTATCAGCCTTGTCAAAGGAGACACCTACACTAGGTATTGCACTTTGCTGACCCAAAAGGGCCTGGCATAAAACACAAGGCCAACAAATCAAAGAAAGGTAAGTCATACCAGCCCTCACAAAGGCCAGACAAGTGGCCTATACTCCCAAAATTAAAGTATAGAACTTTTTTGGACAAATTTTACGAACTCCATGGAATTCAAAACACTGCCATCTGCCCCATCCCAACATTGACAATGAACTAGATTTGCTGGCAGCATGGAAATGGTGTGTGCTATGGATATACCTGTGAAAGGATCACAGAATCACAGCACAGGAGGTCATTCGACCCATTATGGGTATGTTAGTTCTCCGAAGGAACAATTCACCTAGTGCCATTCCCCACCTTCTCTCCGTAGCCCCGCACATTCTTCCTTTTCAGATAATAATCCAATTCCTTGAATGCCTCAATTGATCCTGCAACCACCACATTCTCAGGCAGTGCATTCCAGATCCTAACCACTCGCCATGAAAAGATTTTTCCTCCTGTCGCTATTGCTTCTTTTGCCAATTACTTTAAAGCTATGCTCTCTCGTTCTCAATCCTTGCATCAATGGGAACAGATTTCCCTATTCGATGCTCATCAACCTCAAGCTAATTACATGCTCTCTCAGTGACCCCTGCAAAGTATAGTCAGTGCTGGAAGGCACTGCCAGGATAGCAGCCTGAGTATTTTCAGGACCAGACACTCTTATTTGAAATACAGGAGGAAAAATGCCTTCACTAGGAAGCTGGCGTCACAATTTACAATATCCTAGAATCTAACCTCCAGCCAAGTTCATCTACAGAAATAATACCAGTGGGTGTTAAGTTATCCAGTCCTGATCTTCAGAACATAAGCAATGGAGCAGGGGCAGACAATGTAGGCCATTGATCATTCTCCAATATTTAATAAGATCATGGCTGAACTTCTGTATTTTCCTGCTATATTTCCAAATTCCTTAATTCTTTTAGTGCTGAAAAATCTATCAATTTCGATGGTAAATATTTCCATCAATTGAGCACCTACAGCCCACTGGGATAAAGGATTACAAAGATTCACAACCCTTTGAGTAAAAACATTTCTCCTCATCTTGGTTCTAAACAGTCCTTTACCCTAAGACCATGGGCTTATTTTTCAATGGCTATGGAGACAGGTCTGAAGGCAGAGGGAGAAGGGAGTGCTGGGGCGCCCAAAAATGGCAGGGAAATCCTGTTGTCATCTTCATAAAAAGTTCCCATCTCAACAGGATTGTGCAGTAGCGGGGGTGATGGCAGGAATGGTTATCTGCCCCTTGTGGGCTTAATTAAGGGCGCTCTCCCAACACCAACTGATTTTTCAAGCCACAAGACAGGTTACCTGTCGCATGAGGAGGCCATCCGTGAAATGGTGGCACCATCCTGCAATGGGCCAGGTAGACATAGAAGGCGTAGAAGGCACCGTTCCAAAACTCGTGGGACCTCTTCCTGTATGTCAACCCTTCTGGCCCTCTTAGTTAAACCATTTGTGGCTGGTGACCATGACTGGAGGTGCCCTCGTGCCTCCCTACATACTACAACAGCACCAACTTCTGATTGTGCATCTGCCAATCTGTAATTGCTGGACACCCTCTTATTGGCCTTCCAGGCTGAGGAGGCTACCATCATCCTTAATTAAACAGGGCACCTAGTGGCAGCCTCTTAATTGGATTCCTCTTCCAAAATTACCCTCTGTGTCCCCCCCTACCTCTGTGTGTTCCCAACCCAGGACTGAAAATCCTGGCCTGTCATTCCTAGTTCTAAACTTTCCAGTCAGAGAAAAGAGCCCCTCAGTCAGATCTCAAAGAATTTTACACATTTCAATTAAATCATCTCTCATTCTTCTGAAATCCAGAAAATATGGGCCCACTCTACTTCCTTCTCACGGGACAGCCCTATCAAACCAGGAATTGTCTAGTGGAGTGCAATGAAGACTCAATAAGACAAATATATCTTCCCTTTGGTAGGGAGACCAAATCTGTATACATAACTCCAGTGCGTTCTTGCCAAAGCACTATATAATTGCAGTAAGACTTCCTTATTTTTATATTCCAACTCCCTTGCAATCAAGATTAACATACCATTTGCCTTCATAATTGTTTGCTGTACCCATGTTAACTTTCTGGCACTTATATACAAGGGCTGTCAAATCCCTCTTAAGATCAACAATTATTCATCTTTCATCTTTTAAATGTTTCTGCTCTTCAAACCTTCCTGCCAAAGTGGCTAATTTCATACTTTGCATTATTATACTCCATCTACCATGCTCTTATCCAATCAGTTAACATCAAAAACATAACCTTCCATTCATAAAACCGTGTTGACTCTGCCGATTCAGATTGTAATTTTCCAAGTGCCCTGTTAACAATAGATTCTAGCATTTCCTCCGCTACTGAGGTCAGGCTACCCGGCCTATAGTTGCCCATTTTCACTCTCCCTCCTTTCCTGAACAACAGGGCTACATTTGCTACCTTCCGATCCACAGGGACCATTCTAGAGTCTAGGGAATATTGGAAGATCAACAACAATGCATCCACTATCTCTGAAGCCAACTCTTTTAAAACCCGAAGGTGCAGGTACAGGGGATTTGCTAACTTTTCACTTGATTAATTTTTCAAGTACTTTTTATTTACTAATATTAATTACTTTAGTTCCTCACTCTCATTAGACCTTTGATTCCCCACAATTTCTGATATGTTCTTTATGTCCTCTACAGTGAAGACAGACACAAAACATTTGTTTAACATTGCTGCCTCTTCCTTATTCCCCATTATAATTTCTTCTGTCTCTCTAATATGTTGTTGTTTTAAATACTTGTAAGAGTTATTAGAATCTATTATAATTTTGTTCATTTATCCTCATATTTATTTTTTCCCAATATTAATTTTAGATCATCCTCGGTTAATGCTTAAAATTCTCCAAATCCTTAGGGTTACTACTTTTTTGGTAACATTGTAACCTGCTTCTTTTAATTAATACTATCATATCTTCTCTATGTAGCCTTGACTGTACCACTTTTCCAATGAAGCTTTTATTCCTCAAAGGAATTCTTCACGATTACTTATAATTTCCTTAAAAGTTTACCACTGCTTATGCACAGTTTTATCTTTTAATCTAATTTTCCCACTCCAGCTCAGCCATTGTACACCAAAGTAATTCATTTTGCTTAAATTTAAGGTTCTCATATTGGACTAAATCACACAACTTTCAAAATTAATTTGAAATTCTATTTTTTTTTTATTCTTTCCTGGGGTGTGGGCATTGCTGGCTAGGCCAGTATTTATTGCCCACCTATTGCCCATCCCTAATTGCCCTTGAGAAGGTGATAAGCTGCAGCAGTCTATGTGGTCTAGGTACATCCACAGTGCTGTTAGGGAGGGAGTTCCAGGATTCTGAAGGGACAGCAATATATTTCCAAGCCAGGATTATGAGTGGCTTGGAGGGGAGGATGTTCCCATGCATCTGCTACCCTTGTCCTTCTAGATGGTAGTGGTCGTGGGTTTGATATTGCGAAAAGAGTTCCAGGATTTTGACCATTAGCAGTGAAGGAAAAGCGATACAGTTCTAGTCAGCATAGTGCATGGCTTGGAGGGGAACTTGCAGCTGGTAGTGTTCCCATGCATCTAATGCCTTTTTCCTTCAAGCTGGTAGAGATCAAGAGTTTGGAAGGTGCTGTCGAAAGAGCCTTGGGGAATTGCTGCAATGCATCTTGTAGATGGTGCACACTGCTACCACTGTGCGCAAGTGGTGAAGGGAGTGAATGTTGAAGGTAGTGGATGGGGTTCCAATCAAGCGGACTGCTTTGTCCTAGATGGTGTCGAGCTTCTTGAATGTTGTTAGAGCTGCATTCATCCAGGCAAGTGGAGAGCATTCCATCACACTACTGATTTGAGCCTTGTAGATGATGGACAGGCTTTGGGGAATCAGGAGGTGAGTTATTGGCTGCAGAGTTTCCAGCCTCTGACCTGCTCTTGTTGTCACAGCATTTATATGACTGGTTCAGTTCAGTTTCTAGTCAACTGTAATGTCATTGAATGGCAAGGGGTGATGGTTAGGTTCTCTCAGTTTGGAGATGGTGATTGCCTGCCATTTGTGTGGTGCGAACGGTACTTGCCACTTATCAACCCAAACCTGAATGTTGTCCAGGTCTTGCTGCATATGGACACGGACTGCTGCAGTAGCTGAGGAGTTGTGAATGGTGCTGTACATTGCACAATCATCAGCGAACATCCCCACTTCCGTTCTTATGATGGAGCAGCTGAAGATAGTTGCATCTAAGACATTACCCTGAAGAATTCCTGCAGCGATATCCTGAGGCTGAGATGATTGATCTCATACAACCACAACCATCTGCCTTTGTGCTAGGTATGTCTCCAACCAGTGAGAGTTTTCCCCCTGATTGCCATTGACTCCAGTTTTGCTAGGACTCCTTGATGCCACAGTCGGTCAAATGCTGCCTTGAAGTCAAGGACAGTTGCTCTCACTTCACCTCTTGCTTTCAGTTCATTTTTCCATGTTTGTACCAATGCTGTAATGAGATCAGGAGTTGAGTGGCCCTGGTGGAACTCAAACTGAGCATCACTGAATTGGTTATTGCTGGGTAAGTGCCGCTTGATAGCAGTGTCGATGAACCCTTCCATCACTTTGCTGATGATCAAGAGTAAGCTGATGGGGCGATAATTGGGCTGGTTGGATTTGTCCTGCTTTTTGTGGGTAAAAAATGTGATTACTCTTCCCCAGAGAATGCTTTGCAACAAGATTACAAATTAATTCTGTTTCAATGTTAAGACCTTCACCTTGATTTCCCATCTACCTAATGAAAGTCATGGAATGGTTACATGGAGCGGTCATTTGGCCTCTCGTGTCTGTGTCAAAATTCTGCAAGATTAACTTAATATTCCCATTCCCCCACCTTTTCCCTACAGCCCTGCAATTTATTTTCTCTTCAGACAATTGTCAAATTCATTTTTGAAAGCCACAATTAAATCTGCCTCCACCACATTCTTAGGCAGTGCATTCCAGATCCTAGCCACCTGCTGTATCAAAAAGCTTTTCCTCATGTCAACTATGGTTCTGCTGCAATTCATTTCAAATTGGTCCTTTATCCAATGGGAATTGGATGTCCCCATCTACACTGTCCTCATGATTTTGAGCATCTCTAGTCACATTTCTTTTCGCTCTTCTCTAAGGACAACAGCCCCAACTTCTCTAATCTATCCTCATTGCTGAAACCACTCATCCCGCGAACTATTCTCATGAACCTTTGCTGTACCCTCTCCAATGCTTTCACATCCTTCCTATAGCGTGGTGCCCAGAATTGGACACAATAGTCCAGCTGAGGCCATTTATACTCTATTCCTCTATTTATAAATCCCAGGATCCCATATGCTTTATTCACCTCTTTCTCAACCTGTCCTGCTAATTCCAACAATTTATGGACAGATACCTCCAGGTCCCTCTGCTCTTGCACCCTCTTTGAAATTGTATCCTTTATTTTATATTGCCTTTTCTCTTTCTTCCTCCCAAAATAAATCTCTTTACGTTTCCCTGCATTAATTTCATTTGCCACTTGCCCGCCCAATCCACCAGCCTGTCTATATCCTCTTGAAGTCTATCGCGAGCCTCTTATCAGTTCACAATACTTGCAAGACTTGTGTCATCCTCAAATTTTGAAATTATGCCCTACACACCCAAGTTTTAGTCATCAACATACATCAAGAAAAAGCAGTGATTTCAATACCAACACAAAAGCACAAGAATTAGGAACAGGGACCATTTGGCCCCTCAAGCCTGCACCACCATTCTATAAGAGGATGGCTGATCTGATTGTGGCCTCAACTGCAGTTTCCTGTCTGCCTCCTATATCCCTTTGAGTCCCAGGTCAATCAAAAAATCTAGCTTAGTCATGAATATATTCAATGACACAGCCTCAACTGCTTTCTGAGGAAGAAGATTTCAGACTAATGAGCCTCTGAAAGAAAAAAATTCTCCTTCTAAATTCCTTAGTTAGCTATGGAAGGTGCATCCTTCTCATAAGGACTTTCTTTTTCAATGAAATATATCTTTGCTGAGAGTTAAGAAATATCTCCTTAAATGTCTGCCACTGTTTGTTTACTGTCCTATCTTTTAACCAGTTCACTTTAACCAACTCAATTATACGGATTTGTGCTTGCCTTTAAGTTTAAGACACTAATCTTAGACCCAAACTTCTCACCCTCAAACCTCATTGTATACATTTCTCCAGTCTGAAAACCAACTGTTAACCATGTCTCGACCTCTCCTTCCAGTAGTACCGACTCACCCTATCTCAAAGCTGTCCTTGCCCCCAGTTTCATTTTATTCTTTGTCTCATCCAACGACTTAACAAGAAACTTTGTCTCTTTCTTTCAGGTGCTAAGGAATGCAAACTCCAACAACTCACTGATACCAATGCACATCCAGGACCCTCCAACCCCTTCCCATCCCTCTGACCCCATCCCGTCTTCTAATCCCAGCCCTTGCCATGTATTCACCGTACCTCCTGACCTTTCCCTCTCTGATGCTGAATGGTCAGTACTCAGCAAAGGACTCAGTTTTATATCCTTACACCCTCACTTCAATGAATTCCGAGCACGGCATGGTGCTGAACTCTTCTTCCGCCACCTTCGTCTCCATGCTCACTTCTATGGGCAAGAGTCCTTCCCCCGTTCTAGGGATCCTTTCACCCGCCTCCAGTATTCTCCCTCCACCTGGCCCCCCCTCTCTGGCCTCTTACCTGCTCTTGGTCTTTTCATTAAGAACTGTCGGCATGACATCAGTCATCTCAATTTCTCCACTCCTTTCACCCACTCTATTCTGTCTCCTTCTGAACTCACCGCACTCCATTCTCTCAGGTCCAACCCTGACTTTGTTATCAAACCTGCTGACACGGGTGGTGCCGTTATTGTCTGGCATACTGACATGTACCTCGCAGAGGCGGAGCACCAACTCTCAGACACTTCCTCCTACCTCCCCCTGGACCATGACCCCACCACAAAACATCAAGCTATTGTTTCCAGGACTGTCACTGACTTCATCTCCTCTGGAGATCTTCCCTCCACAGCTTCCAATCTCAAAGTCTCCCAACCTCGGACAGCCCGCTTCTACCTCCTCCACAAAATCCACAAACAGGACTGTCCCGGTAGACCGATCATGTCAGCCTGTTCCTGCCCCACAGAACTCATTTCTTCTTATCTTGACTCCGTTCTCTCTCCTCTTGTCCAGTCTCTTCCCACCTACATCCGCGATTCCTCTGATGCCCTACATCATATCAACAATTTCCAGTTCCCTGGCCCTAACCACCTCCTCTTCACCATGGACGTCCAATCCTTCTACACCTCCATCCCCCACCAGGATGGTCTGAGGGCCCTCCGCTTCTTCCTTGAACAGAGGCCTGGACAATCCCCATCCACCGCTCTCCTCCATCTGGCTAAACTTGTCCTCTCACTGAACAATTTCTCCTTAAACTTGTCTCACTTCCTCCAGCTCAGAAGTGTGACTATGGGTACCCGCATGGGCCCCAGTTATGCCTATCTCTTTATGGGGTATGTGGAACATTCCTTGTTCCAATCCTACTCAGGCCCCCTCCCACAACACTTTTTTCAGTACATCACGACTGTTTTGGCGCCGCTTCATGCTCTCGTCTGGACCTGGAAAAATGTATCAATTTTGCTTCCAATTTCCACCCCTCCATCACTTTCACATAGTCCATCTCCAAAATTTCCCTTCCCTTACCTTCCTTGACCTCTCCGCCTCAATTTCTGGTGATAGACTTTCCACCAATATTCATTACAAGCCCACTGACTCCCACAGCTACCTTAACTACAGCACCTCACACCCTGCTTCCTGTAAGGACTCCATCCCATTCTCTCAGTTCCTTTGCCTCTGTCACATCTGTTCCAATGATGCCACTTTCCGAAACAGCGCTTCTGACTTGTCTTGCTTCTTCCTTAACCGAGGTTTCCCACCCACGGTGGTTGACAGGGTCCTCAACTGTGTCCGACCCATCTCCTTTGCCACTGCCCTCACTCCTTCCTCTCCCTCCCAGAACCATGATAGGGTCCCCCTTGTCCTCACTTTTCACTATATCAGCCTCCACATTCAAAGGATCATCCTCTGTCATTTCCACCAACCCCAGCATGATGCTACCATCAAGCACATCTTCCCCTTACCCCCCCATCAGCATTCCATAGGGACCATTCGCTCCGGGACACCCTGGTGCACTCCTCCATCACTCCCAACACCTCAACCCCTCCCACAGCACCTTCCCATGAAATCACAGAAGGTGCAACACCTGCCCATTTACATCCCCCCCCTTACCATCCAAGGGCCCGAACACTCCTTTCAAGTGAAGCAGTGCTTTGCTTGCACGTCTCTCAATTTGGTCTACTGCTTTCGTTGCTCCCAATGCGGTCTCCTCATCAGTGGAGAGACCAAACGCAGACTGGGTGTCCGCTTTGCAGAACACCTTCGATCTGTCCGCAAGGATGACCCAGACTTTCCTGTCGCTTGCCATTTCAACACCCCACCCTGCTCTCTTGCCCACATGTCCATCCTTGGCCTGCTGCAATGTTCCAGCAAAGCTCAATGGAAAATGGAGGAACAGCACCTCATCTTCCGATTAGCCATCTTCCGAAGTTAACATTGAGTTCAACAACTTCAGACCATGAACTCTCTCCTCTATCCATCTTTTTGATCCCCCCCTTTTTTGTATGTTCATTTTTATTTTTTTCCCACTTACTTACATTATTATTATTTTTTAAATTTATTTCCATTTTTATTCATTGTTTTATCCCCAGCTTTTCGATATCTTTTCCCACCCTCATCACCTCCCCCCACCCCCACTAGGACCATCTGTCACTTTCCAAAGTGCTCACCCTGGTCCTGCCATTATCACATTCTGCTTTCCACTCCTAATGTCACCATTGGCACCTCCTTTAGCCAGTACCACCACTTTAACAACCCTTTGACCTTTTGTTTATAACATCTTTCGTAAACTCTTCTTTGCCTCCACCTATCGCTGGCCTTCTATCCAGCTTCAGCTATTCCAGCTCCCTTAAACAGTATATATTTGACCACATTTCCACTTCCCTTTAGCTCTGAAGAAGACTCATACGGACTCAAAACGTTAACTCTGTCTTTCTCTCCACAGATGCTGTCAGACCTGCTGAGTTTTTCCAGCATTTTTTGTTTTTGTTTCAGATTTCCAGCATCTACAGTATTTTGCCTTTATCTTAGCATTCACCACTTCTGTTTCCTGTAACTCAGCCAACTTCACATCTATGCTGCCATTTTCCTTTTTATTCCATGGGCCTCAACTTTGCAAGCAAGCCTGTAATGTGGCACTTTCTCAAACTCCTTTTAGAAGACCATGTACACCCTATCAATCGCATTACCCTCATCAACTGTTACGTCAAAAAACTCAAACAAGTTAGTTAAATACTATTTGCATTTAACAAATGCTTGCTGGCTTCCCTAAATTAGCCTATATTTGTCCAAGTGATTGTCAATTTTGTCCAAGATTTCTGTTTCTAAAAGCTTTCACACCGATGAGATTAAACTGACTGGCCTGTGGTTGCTGGGCTTATCCTTATGTCTTTTTTTGAACAAGGATGTAACATTTGAAATTCTTCAGTCCTCTGGCACCACTTCTGTATCTAAGGAAAATTGAAAGATTATGGCCAGAGCCTCCCAATTTCCATTCTTACTTCCCTTATCCTCAGATGCATCTGATCAGGTCCCGGTGGTTAATCAACTTAAGTACAACCAGCCGTTTACTACCTTTTTATCAATTTTTAACGCATCCACTGTCTCAACTACCTCCTCTTTCACTACGGCTTTGGCAACAAAAGAGAATCTAACCATCACTCCTTGGCATTCAATGGGATTACCATCCCCACTATCAACATCTTAGGGGTTACCATTGACCAGAAACTGAACTGGACTAGCCTATAAATACTGTGGCTACAAGAGCAAGTCAGAGGCTCGGAATCCTGTGTTGGATAACTCACCCCCTGACTCCCCAAACGCTCTCTACCATCTACAAGGTATAAGTCAGGAATGTGATGGAATACTCTCCACTTGCCTGGATGAGTACAGCTCCAACAACACTCAAGAAGTTTGACACCATCCAGGACAATACAGGCCACTTGATTGGCACCACTTCCACAAACATTCATTCCCTCTATCAATGAACAGTGGCACCAGTGTGTACCATCTACAAGATGCACTGCAGAAACTCACCAAGGCTCCTTAGGTAGCACCTCCCAAATTCACGACCGCTACCATCTAGAAGGACAAGGGCAGCAGATACATAGGAACATAACCACCTGGAAGTTCCCCTCCAAGCCACTCACCATCCTGACATGGAAATATATCACCATTCCTTCATTGTCGCTGGCTCAAAATCTTGAAACTCTGTCCCTAACAGCATTGTGGGTGTACCTACAGCACAGGGACTGCAACGGTTCAAGAAGGCAGCTCACCAGTACCTTCTCAAGGACAATTTGAGATGGGCAATATATGTGGCCTCACCAGCGACACCCACATACGTAAATGATTTTTTTAAAAATCTTCTTCCTTGGTAAAGACAGGTGCAAAGTAGTCATTTAGAACCTCATCCATGCCCTCTGCCTCTATGTGTAAATTTCCTTTTTGGTCCCTAATGGGCCCCATGCCTCCTTTTGCCACCCTTTTACTATTCATATGCTTATATAAGACTTCTGGATTCCCTTCTAGCTGCTTATTTCTTTCAATACTCTCTCTTTGATCTAGAAAATTATCCTGAACTTCTTCCCCCTCACCACAATTACTGTTCTATTTATATAGAATAATTAAAATTCTCCATTATCACGACTGTATAGTTTTAGCACCACTCTGTCATTTCATTGTAAATTTATTCTTCTATATTTTTCCCAATAGTTGGTGGTCTACAGAATACATGCAGTAGCATAATGGGGCCATTATGGTTTCTTAGCTCTACCCAAACAGATTCTGTCCTTGACTTTTCTAAGACATCTCTTTCCAGAACTGTAATATTTTCCTTGATACTGCCACCCATCCTTCTTTCTTTACTTATCTATCTTTCCTAAATACTTTGGTCAGGATTTTCCATGTTCGTTGGAGATGGGCATGTTCGGTGGCGTGAGCGGACAATATGGCACGATCGGTTTCACGATAGCATGAAACCAGTTTGTGATTATCCACTCAGCCCGCCAATGGCGGGCCGCGTTTCCTGCCATTGGGAACCTCATTATAATATATCTGCATATCATTACTAGGCCAGCCTAGGTGAAATCCCTTGAGCTGGCACTGAATGAGATGCCAGTGAATGTGTGATGGGCTTGAGTGTGTGAGTTTAGAGTGATGAGATGCTTGCCATACCCTGGCTGCACAGATGAGATCATTCATCCTCTATCTACATTGGATGGTCAACCTCTTCTGTGAAGCACTGGCATTGATCACCACTGCCAATGCCTACCAAGCTGGAGTGGCAATGTTGCTGCCCCTCCTGTGCCCAGAGCAGGGGTAGAGGACATCACAGCGGGCCTCCATGGTGTCCAAAAGGCACTCAAGGGCTGCAGTCGTCTTGCTTTTCAGGGCTATGTCTTCTGTGCTGCAGTCCTGGGCTGGAAGCACTGAGCACGGCTGTACTTTAACTGTGGTGCCTGGCGTGATGAAGTGGCGAGGTGATGATGTGGCAGGCGAATGAGAACCTGCCTGCCATCGAAATGATGTGTATCCCGGGAATGCATAATTAATGCGGCAGGTTTGGGATGAAATGGCATGAAAAGCCGCCATTGTGGCCAGTGGGTAAACCATTGTTTTTCCCGCCTGCTACTGCACTCAGTGCAAATCTGGGACTATTCCGTCCCTTGTATCCAGGAATATTTAGTACCCAGTGCTATTCTTTTTTGAGCCAGATCTCGTTTATTGCCACAATATCATATTCTCGCATGGCTATCTGTAATTGTAGCTCACCAATCTTATTCATCACACTCCGTGCATTCACATACATGCACTGCAAACTTAAGTTAGGCCTTATTGCACTACCTCTTACCCTGACTTTACTATTTATTACTTTGGTACTATGTGTCTTTCCCAATTCTTTGTGCACCTCGTTTTTCTTCTCCAATGTTACCTCCGAGTGCCTGCCAAATTAGCTTAAATCTGCCCCAATAGCACTAACAAACTGCCCTCAAGGACATTGGACCTAGCTCTGTCCTCTACATGTGCAGAACATAGTGGTCAAAAATAGATAACTTCACTTAAGTCAACTGCTAATAACCCCATTCTCTTTATATACCATTATCTTGTTCTACTACATCCCAAAAAACCTCTCAACAAATTTCAAATGAGTACAACCAGATTGAAAATACTAAGTGATTTGTGTAAATGCTTAGTAATTTTGGCACGTACTTGAGATGAGAGAAGGACCAGACGCCCACATAATTTTTTTTTGTTCAACTCATTCTCATATTCCTATTGTTTCTCCTCAAAGAGGTAAAAATGAAGACACTCCTAGCTAATTCAAGTACCTTTGGTCAAAAAATAGCTCCCTCATCCCTCAAAGGGTAATCAGGTAAGCACCAGGAATCTCCAAATCCATTAGTTATAACCCTGAACTTGACCTTCCTTCTGTCATAATCACAGTATTTTAAAAATGAGATCCCTCAGAAAAAATGCGTCTTTTGCCAGCTCGAACACTAACCTTATATTTGTCCAGGTGCACCACTTCTTACTGAAGTGGTGGCTAGCACTGGACGTCAGTCCAAGCTCCTTGCAGTGTACCCCACTAATTCTTTTAGTAGATCATCAGCTGGTTTTACAACTGTCTCAGCCAGATTTATTACTGCGATAGCTAACTGATCCTGCTTGATTTATACCTGTGAGGATTTATCATGTAAGGAGGGTGGATCGAGTAGGCAGATATTGCCCTAAGAGGAGGTAACTGTCTTGTCCATGGCTGTTCCAACTATGCCTTTGCTTCTGGGCATCCTTCACCATGCCTACATGCTTCATCTGTGAGAGTAGCAAGATCAATAAACGTGTGCATTAAGGTCTATCAATCCAATTACAGCGTGTCCAAAAAAAACTGCATTACAGTTGGAGTCTGCCACCACTTATTACGAGAAAGGGTACAATTTTGTTTTTGGATGAGGAGGTATTTAAGTGCCATACAGGACAACCTTGCTCACAACAGCCTTCGTAGCTACACACAGAATTTGCCAGCCAAACGCTGTCACTTTCCACTTTTCCATATTTTGTGCCTCCACAAAAAAAAACATGCTTTTATATAGCATTCGTCACGATCACTCCCATACAGCAACATGATGATGATCAGATAATCTGTTTTTGTGATGTTAATTGATCAGGATAACGGGGATAACTCCCCTGCTCTTGTTCGAAATAGCGCCGTAGGATCTTTTACACCCGCCCAAGCAGGCCTTAGAGCCTTAGTTTAATGTCCCAACCAACAGCGCAATGCTCCCTCAATTCTGCATTGTACTCAAGACCTGGGGCAGAATTTTCCGTGCCCACTGGCGGTGGTGGTGTGCGTGGACGAAATGGCACAATCTAGTTCACGTCGGCAGGAAGGCGGGTCCAGATCATCCGCTCAGCCCACCAACGGCGAGCCGCGTTTCCAGCCAATGGTTGTCCGGGAGATCATTATAATGCATCAGCATACCATCAAAAGGCCATCCCGCCAGGCTCTTGGACCCCCACCAGATCGTCCATCCACATCAGCAGGTAAACACGTTGACGTGTTTCACAACAGCACACAGGATACATGTACTTGGAGGCCTTCACTTTGAGGAAATTGGAGGTGAGTGAACTGCATCGTTCTGCAGAGCTCGCCAGGGTGGCCTGTTGCTTTGCAGGCTTCAGGGACCGGGGTGAAGTGCCGCCCTGCCACAGAGGCAACAACTGTCTGGGGGGGGGGTGGGGGGGGAGGCAACTGCTGCCCTGGCATGATATCCCGCGCACAAGAAATTGAGGTGGGGGGCAGAGTAGTCAAGGAAAGTAGCCATGCAGTAGGGACACCTGTATAAACTGACCATTCCTCTGTAACTGAGATAGTTCAGGTACAGCCACAGTGATATGATTGGGGTCGGGCTCCTAGACTGCCCGTCCGCACAAGCAAAGTGCCACCAAGCGCTCCAGACCTTACCACCCCACTCCCAACTATAGATGCCAACTGTCATTCCTGCAGATGACCAAGAACCAGTGTTGCAGACGACTGCGCATGTCTAGGGACCTGGTCGCTCACATCTGCCACTTACTGCAGGACTTGGCGCCAAGGGGACTTGGAGGGCATCCACTGCTCAATTTCTATGCTAGTGGTTCCTTTCAGAGCTCCACAGGCAACCTCTGTGGGATATCACAAGCTGCCATCCACAAATACATCCATAAAGTCACAGATGCCATCTTCTCGAGAGCACAGATGACATCTTCTCGAGGGCACACAACTTTGTGCATTTTGCCCAGGACTGGGACAACCAGGCCATTGGGTTCTCCGGATCTCGAGATTCCCACAAGTGCAGGGTGCAACTGACTGCACCCATGTGGCGCTCAGGTCTCCATCGCCACACACGGTGGACTACATCAACCCCAAGGGATTCCACTCACTGAATGTGCAGCTAGTATGCGACCATTAGAAAGCATCCTGCAGGTGTGCGCACGGTTTCCAGGGATTGTGCACGACGCCTACATCCTCAGTTGGTCGCAGATCCCTGGAGTCTTCCAGGGTCCACAGAAGCTGCAGAGATGACTCCTCAGGGATAAGGGCTACCTACAGAGGCTGTGGCTGATGACACCTGTGTGGCAGCCTGAGGCTGCAGCAGTGCGACGGTCTAATGAGTCTCATGCTGCAGCTTGCAACTTGGTGGAGCAAACAATCGGGATGCTGAAGATGAGGTTCCAGAGCCTGGATCGGTCTGGTGGAGCCCTGCAACATAGTCTGCAGAGGGTGTCTCGCATCGTCATCGTCTGCTGCGCCCTCTACAACTGGTGTTCCAACGGGGAGATGAGCTGGCTGCGGAGGAGATGGAGAAGCGGCACATATCTTCCGATGAGGAGGACACTGATGGGAATGAGGGTAAGGAGGTCCTCGGAGGTTACAATAATGGAATGAGGCCCTCGCATTGGCTAGATGAGGTAGGCACACTCAGGAGGCCTTCATAGCTGTAAGTTTTGTGCAGGATGATGACGACATGCAGTGAGGTGACCCCATAGATCCTCACATCGCATTTGTGAACATTTGACTCCAGTCTGGCTTAAGGCAGCGCAAATACCCTCTGTGAGAAAGTTCCTGTCATGGAGTTGCAGTGGAGGCCCTGATATTCATTCGATTGCAGGAGGATGATGACGACAGGCAGTGAGGACACTCCATAAATCTTCACATAGCCTCTGAGAATGTCTGACTCCAGTCTGGCTGAAGGCAGCTCGCTTGCGCTTGATGAGGGTCATATCATAGAGATGTTGTCCACCTTCAGCACCTGAGCCCTTCAGGAGGTGGAGCAGAGCATCAGTGGTCACAGATGCTGAAGACATGGGGGCCAGCCCCCCTTAAAGGTGCTGAGAGCACATTGAGAGATTGAGAGAACTCTACGGTGCCTGCCCACTACATTCTGGCATCGATGA
This sequence comes from Carcharodon carcharias, assembly GCF_017639515.1. Lineage (NCBI taxonomy): Eukaryota > Metazoa > Chordata > Chondrichthyes > Lamniformes > Lamnidae > Carcharodon > Carcharodon carcharias. The sequence continues at coordinate 13,898,891 of NC_054481.1, read as the reverse complement.
CAAACACCGTCGAGGTGCAGGCATCAGTAATGTTTCCAGGGAGCATGAGGCCTGACCTTTACTTTAGTCTGAAGGCTGCACAGAGCACAGGGAAGAGGCCCTGCACTGAGACACCTGCCTTTATCTTGTGCAGAAAGGTTTCACATCTGAGTGACAAGAACATTACTCATCAGAACAAGGAGCCATAGGCAGGCAGATATTCTTGGGAGTTTACAAGAGCTACTATTTTGACAATAGTGAACAACATGTACAAGTGATTACCACCCGTACCCAGGCTATGCAACTAATACTCCTTAATTTTCCTAACCCTGCTGCTACATCTTGTTGCTCCCCAGACATCCACAGCGGAGGTGGAGGCAGCCTGCTGACTGCGATGCCCTGTCTGTGATAACTTTGGTGAATGTCCTCTGGAGGGTTTAAACTTGGAGGGCCCTCACCTGCTTTCGGGATCATGCTGTGTCGTAGTGGCACCCTCCACGGCCTGTGGAGCTGGAGCTGCTGAGGTCACAGAATGGGCCGGACACTCCCGGAGTCACCTGGGTGGAAGGCCCCGGGGTGTGCACCTGGCTGACCCTCCTCCCTCTGGGTGCCAGAGGGCCTCTGGGTGCCAGAGGGCCCCTGGCTGACTCCTTAAGAAAGGGTAACTGGAGTGGGGTCGAGCTGCCCGGCACCCCTCTCGCATACACAATATTGGGGGCCAACTTTGGCATTCAGCCTGCACAGCAGCGCAGGAATGAAGTCCTGGACCAACGTCTCCATGACGGCCACCACCCTACTAGTGTTGACCTCGGTGCATCGTCATGCTGGCGCTATCACCTCAGCCTGAAGGCAGACGGACTCCTCCATCATGCCTTGAAATCTGAGGAGTGCAGCGGACATCCCTTCCTGATGTTCCCAAGCTTGCCTTTGCAACTCCAGCAGCTGTGACATGACCAAGTCCAGAGGCTCATCATCTGACTCCGACTCCAGCAGTCCTCCTAGTGCCGGACACCTGAGCACCTGCCGCCGCCCGCTGTGGATCAGAAAGTGCGATATGCTCATCAGATTGTGATCCCAGAGCTACTCTAAAGCTAAGTTCCACCAAGATGTGTGTCTCTGAGCTGGCAGGGGAGTGTGGGTGAGCACTGTGATGGGACCTCAGGGAGGGTGCCTCCAGACTCTTCAAATGTTTCTTAAGGGCTTGATTGGAGGCCCTGGGTCATGCACTCTGTTTAGCAGATGTGCCTGTGAAAGCAAGGAGAGATAATTAGTGCATGACAGTGGCCTGTGAAAGAGGACGCATCACTCACAGCATGGTTGTCTGATGGATGTTGCATTGCTGGATCCTCATTTGGTAGAGCAGCGCCGACCTTGCCGTCAGCACAGGACTGGTCCAGGTCGTGGCTGGCCAGCTAGACGGCTCTGTTTTCAAAGTCCATGAGGACCTTGATTTCGGACATTCCGCCACCAGCCTGCAACCTCTCTCTTGTTGTGTGCCAGCTTGACTTCAAGGATAGGGATGGAGAAAATGTAAGCAGGGTGCCTGCCAGGCCAGATAATAAGTGTGCCTGGCCTGTGTGGGTGGTGAGTGGTCTCATGGACGGGATGAGGACAATGACGATGAGTGTGAGAGAGCGAATGGTGATGTCCCTTGAACTAGCAGTGAGGGCCCTGCGGTTGTGTGATGGTTTTGTGATTGTGTGAGTTGACAGTGATGAGAAGAATGACTTACCCTGAGTGGAATGGAGGAGATCATTCATCCTCTTTCAGCACTGGGTGACTGCCCTCTTCTGAGGGTGTTGGTGCTGACCACCGCTGCCACCGCCTCCCAAGCTGGACTGGTCATGTCGCTGCCCATCCTGCAGCCAGAGTGGAGGTACAGGACATCCTGGAAGGCCTCCAAAGCATCCAGCAGTCACTTGAGGGACCTGTGGTTGAAGCAGGGGCCTACATTTTTCAAGCTTGTATTCCACTTGTTAGGACCAGTTCCCTTGGCTTGCTTACCATATCTGGATGATAAGGTCAGACATCTGAAGTCTGTTCTTTCATATCTTGTTCTTTCACTTATTTTTCATCTATCCATTATTTTTGATTTAATTGGAGCTGTTGCCTTTGTTTGAAAGCACATGTATTTTAATCTGAACGAGTATTTAACCCTTTATGGCGTAGTTCAATTTTTAAAGAAACTTGGGCCCAAATCTTCTGGTCAGCCTTGAAGTTGAGCTCATTGACACTGCTTGCACAGATTTCTGTGACCCTTTTAGGATCTTTTGGCCCTATTTTTCTGAAGCATCCGGCTGAAGTACTGAAGGGTCAGCACAACCATCACCAGAGAAGATCATCGGGCACATGAAGAAATGGAAGAAGTGAGGACACACCCCCTTTCCATGACAGTAGGTGCCCTTTTCAGGTAAGTTTTTAAAGTTCTATGTCTTCAGTAAGAGAGTGTGGGCGAGAGACAGTGTGCGTCAGAGGAGTAGTCAGATCGGGGGGGAGGGAGGGTAGTGGATCCCAGGAAAAGAAATTTGTAGAATGTCTACGAGATGGCTTTTTGGAGCAGTTTGTGGTGGAGCCCACTAGGGAACAGGCAATTCTAGATTTATTGATGTGTAATGAGGCAGATTTGATAAGGGAGCTTAAGGTGAAGAAACCCTTAGGAGGAAGTGACCATAATATGATAGAATTCACCCTACAATTTGAGAGGAAAAAGCTGGAATCAGATGTAACGGTATTACAGTTGAATAAAAGCAACTACAGAGGCACGAGGGAGGAACTGGCCAGAATTGACTGGGAGATGAGCCTAGCAGGAAAGACAGTGGAACAGCAACGGCAGGAGTTTCTGGGAGTAGTTTCGGAGACACAGCAAAAATTCATCCCTAGGAAGAAGAAGCATACTAAAGGGAGGACGAGGCAACCATGGCTGCTCAGTAAGATAAGAGCCCATGGTGTTAGAGGCAAGGTACTAGCATGAATAAAAGATTGGCTGTCTGGCAGGAGGCAGAGAAGGGGTCCTTCTCAGGATGGCGGCCGGTGACTAGTGGAGTTCTGCAGGGGTCAGCGTTGGGACCACAACTTTTCCACTTTATACATTAATCATCTAGATGAAGGAACTGAGGGCATCCTGGCTAAGTTTGCAGATGATACAAAGATAGGTGGAGGGACAGGTAATATTGAGGTGGGGAGGCTGCAGAAGGATTTGGACAGGTTAGGAGAATGGGAAGTCAGGGAGAGCATAAAAGCTAAAGAGAAAGCATACAATGCGGCGAAGAGCAGTGGGAAACCAGGGCATTGGGAAGCCTACAAAGACCAACAGAGGACAATTAAAAAAGAAATAAGGAGGGAGAAGATTAAATATGAGGGTAAACTAGCCAGTAATATAAAAGAAGATTGAAAGAGTTTTTTTAGATATATAAAGGGTAAGAGAGAGGCAAAAGTGGACATTGGGCCGCTGGAAAATGACGCTGGAGAAGTAGTAGTGGGGAACAAAGAAATGGCGGAGGAACTGAATAGGTACTTTGCATCAGTCTTCACAGTGGAAGACACGAGTAACATCCCCAATGTTCAAGAGAGTTGGGGGGCAGAGGTGAATATGGTGGCCATTACCAAGGAGAAGGTGCTAGGAAAACTGAAAGGTCTAAAGGTGGATAAATCACCTGGACCAAATGGATTACACCCCAAAGTTCTGAAGAAGATAGCTGAAGAGATAGTGGAGGCGTTAGTGGTGATCTTTCAGGAATCACTGGAGTCAGGGAGGGTCCCAGGGGACTGGAAAATCGCTAAAGTAACCCCCATGTTTAAGAAGGGAGTGAGGCAAAAGACAGGAAATTACAGGCCGATTAGCTTGACCTTGGTCGTTGGTAAGATTTTAGAGTCCATTATTAAGGATGAGATTTCAGAATACTTGGAAGTGCATGGTAAAATAGAGCAAAGTCAGCATGGTTTCATCAAGGGGAGGTCATGCCTGACAAATCTGTTAGAATTCTTTCAGGAGGTAACGAATAGGTTAGACAAAGGAGAGCCAATGGATGTTATCTACTTGGACTTCCAGAAGGCCTTTGACAAGGTGCCGCACAGGAGGCTGCTCAGTAAGATAAGAGCCCATGGTGTTAGAGGCAAGGTACTAGCATGAATAGAAGATTGGCTGTCTGGCAGGAGGCAGAGAAGGGGTCCTTCTCAGGATGGTGGCCGGTGACTAGTGGAGTTCTGCAGGGGTCAGCGTTGGGACCACAACTTTTCCACTTTATACATTAATCATCTAGATGAAGGAACTGAGGGCATCCTGGCTAAGTTTGCAGATGATACAAAGATAGGTGGAGGGACAGGTAATATTGAGGTGAGGAGGCTGCAGAAGGATTTGGACAGGTTAGGAGAATGGGCAAAGAAGTGGCAGATGGAATACAACATGGGGAAGTGTGAGGTCATGCACTTTGATAGGAAGAATAGAGGCATAGACTATTTTCTAAATGGGAAGAGAATTCAGAAATCTGGAGTGCAAAGGGACTTGGGAGTCCTAGTCCAGGATTCTCTTAAGGTTAACTTGCAGGTTGAGTCAGTAGTTAGGAAAGCAAATGCAATGTTGGCATTTATTTCGAGAGGATTAGAATATAAAAGCAGGGATGTGCTGCTGAGGCTTTATAAGGCCCTGGTCAGACCACATTTAGAATATTGTGAGCATTTTGGACCCCGTACCCCAGGAAGGATGTTCTGGCCCTGGAGAGGGTCCAGAGGAGGTTCACGAGAACGATCCCAGGAATGAAAGGCTTAACATATGAGGAACGTTTGAGGATTCTGGGTCTATACTCAATGGAGTTTAGAAGGATGAGGGGGGATCTGATCCTCAGGGTAAAGGGAAGACCTTTTAGAACAGAGATGAGGAGAAACTTCTTTAGCCACAGAGTGGTGAATCTATGGAATTCATTGCCACAAAAGGCCGTGGCGGCCAGGTCATTGAGTGTATCTAAGACCGAGATAGATAGGTTCTTGATTGGTAAGGGGATCAAAGGTTACGGGGCAAAGGCGGGAGAATGGAGTTGAGAAACTTATCAGTCATGATTGAATGGCAGAGCAGACTCGATGGGCCGAATGGCCTAATTTCTGCTCCTATGTCTTATGGTCTTATGGTGTTATGGATAGTTGAGTGGTTGATGGGATAGTCAGGTGGTCAGGGGTATTCGGATCAGCTGGGAGGGGTGAATGGGGGGGGGTGGTGGGATCAGCTGTGCTGCTTAGTTGAGTTATGCTGATTGATCACTGAGTTAGACCAAGTATTAAACTGTGTAGCATTTCCAAGATAAGTATGCACATTATCCCTGCATATCTGGCTCAAATCTCCGCCCTGAGCTGAGAGTCGGAGACATTCACAAATGTCTGTATGCTGCTGGCAAGCATCTCCCCCAACTTACATCCCGTCTCTAATAATTCAGAGACCAGAAGATTTGGACCTTAATTTTAGTGAGTGTAGTACAAGGATTGAAACATGTACATACAACATACATAACAAGGAATAAAAACAGAAAATGCCGATACTTACAGTTTACAAATAAAAGCTCATGGTGTAGTGGGTAACATATTAGCATGGATAGAAGATTGGCTAGCTAACAGGAAGCAGAGAGTTGGCATAAATGGGTCTTTTTCTAGTTGGCAAAATATGTCAAGTGGCGTGCCTCAGGCATCAGTGCTGGGGCCTCAACCTTTTACAATTTATATAAATGACTTGGATGAAGGGGGCAAAGGAATGGTTGCTAAATTTGCTGACGACACAAAGATCGGTAGGAAAGTAAATTGTGAAGAGGATGTAAAGAGGCTACAAACTGACATAGATAGGTTAAGTGAGTGAGCAAAGATCTGGCAAATGGAGTATAATGTAGGCAAATGTGAAATCGCTCATTTTGGCAGGAAGAATAAAAAAGCTTATTACCCAAATGGTGAGAGATTGCAGAGCTCTGAGATTCAGATGGATCTGGGTGTTCTAGTGCATGAATCACAAAAGGTTAGTATGCAGGTACAGCAAGTAATTAAGAAAGCGAATGTAATGTGATAATTTATTGCGAGGGGAATTGATTACAAAAGTAGGAAGGTTATGTGTCAGTTGTACAGGGTATTGGTGAGACCACACCTGAAGTATTGTGTACAGTACTGGTCTCCTTATTTAAAGAAAGATGTAAATGCATTAGGAGCAGTTTAGAGGCTAATACCAGGAGAGGGCGGGTTGTCTTATGAGGAAAGGCCAGACAGGTTAGGCTTGTAACTCTTTCGAGTTAAAACCAATTAAACCAAATTAACAAAATTGGGATAAATCAGGCACAGCCCCTAATTCAGGTCAGCTGTAAAACCAGGAACAAAGTTTAAAGAAAACTTACAAACTTTAAATCAAAATGTGATTAAAGGGGTCAACAAAACACCCCAGTCCCCGCGGTGCCCACCGAGCACGGAAGGTCTCGAGTGCCGGCAGACACCGTGTGCTCCCTCTCCAGGGACATCCGGCCGCGAACGTAGCCGCGGAAGGTTAGGCTTGTATCCACTGGAATTTAGAAGAGTAAGTGATGACAGTTTAAACCTTTGAGATCCTGAGTGGTCTTAGCAAGTTGGGTATGGAGAGGATGTTTCTCCTTGTGGGAGAATCTAGAACTAGGGGTCACTGTTTAAAAATAGAGGGTCGCTCATTTAAGACAGAGATGAGGGGAATTTTTTTCTCTCAGAGGGTTATGAGTCTTTGGAATTCTCTTCCTCATAAGGCAGTGGAAGCAGAGTCTTTGAATGTATTTAAGGCAGAGCTAGATAGATTTTTGATCAACAAGGTAGTGAAAGGTTATCAGGGATAGGCAGGAATGTGGGGTTGAAGTTACCTTCAGATCAGTCATGCTCTTACTGAATAGCAGAGCAGGCTTGAGGGGCCAAGTGGCCTACTCCGGCTCCTAATTTCTATGTTCCTATGAAAAACTCAGCAGCTCTAGCACCTCTCAAAACCTAAGCAACACCTATGTTGAAAATAAATTAAAAACAAGGTTATGAATCTTTTTAAACTTTGTTTCACAGCATGATTTTGAACCACCAGAAATTTCAGTCACTGAGAAATATAGCAAATGAAAACACTTCCTGAAAATAATTTGGGGCACTGTGGTTTAGAGCAGTGAATGTCTACAGAATGAGTGTTGTAAGGCAATATGTCAGATCTCTAGCACTGAAACTCCTACGACAGCTCCACCCAGCTGGTTACTGACAAAGGAGACTATTTTCTGCGGATGCCCAAAGATGTTTACATAGAAGTTTTCAATGTAATTTGAAATGCAATAGAGATACGAGTTCCTTAAGGCTTTCACCACGATTAATGCATGGCTTTTTCGCGTAGAACAATCCTATAGGCTTCCTGGGAAAGGTAGAAAAACACGATTTAATTAAGTCTGGCAGTGTCTAAATTTAATTCACCTGGGGAAACCAGCACTTACCTACCTGTTAATCCACTGATGCAGTAAAGCACGTGTTTTTCTATCTGTATTATCTCTGGCTCTGAGTTTATGCAAATAAACAAAGAGCAGCGAGCAAAACGGCTACACAATATATAATACATACATATATATATATATACACACACACACACACACCCCACATAAACTCCGATTATAACTTCAGGAAGACAATAACTCTTGCTGACACTTGGAAAAGCGATATTTGTAAGTAAGGAAAGATTTTTTTTTTCTTCCTCTCGTCGTGGGTTTAGGTTATGTTACTATTGGAAACTTTTTTTTAAAAAAATATATATGCGCTGGATGTGTGGTACCTGCAGGGCGTGTTTTCTCTCTCTCTCTCTCTCTTTCTCGCTTTATTCTATCAATGTGAAACTTCCACCGAGGGCAGAAGTAAAGTGCTTTCGATCGAGCTCACCAGCCTTCCTGAGCCCAGGCTCCCGCCGAGCGCTCGAGCCCAGCGGGCGGTTGGTGACTGCGCGCGAGAGGCGAGGGGGGCGGGAAGGACCTGTTTGAATTTTTCGAAAGCCGGGTCCATTCCTAACGATTTTTTTTTTTTCGCCTTTGTCCCTATAACAAAGTGGGGGGAGGGGTGGGGGAATGCCCTTGTGTAACCCAGCCCGCATTCCCTTAACCTAATTCTTCACCCGCCGCACCACACCCCGCCCCCATCCTCTTCAATGCATCAGTGTATTTTGACTGAAAGGTATGTATTTACAATTTTAGTATGAGTACTGCATTGATATATATTCTATAACGGATTTTTATCCCCCCCCACCACCACACGCCAAATCAAGAGTCATAAACATTCCTAACATTATTGAACGTTTGCAAGCTTTCAATAGATACAACAGCTCAAACGTTCAGTTAGTTCGTTGTACGTTTCATCGCAAATTGCACGCAGGTCAGATTTTTTTTTGCCTGTAGGCAATTCATCTTGGTAAATGCCGTTCTGCAGCATTTTTGTTTTGTGTTAGTTTGGACGTGTTAGGAAAATTCATCCACTCAACTACTTTTGTTTGTTGTATTTAATAAGTGGGGTTGAGCCACTGCCTTTAATCATAGGGTGGGCTAAATATTTTAGTGGGACCAGACAGCATTGCAGATTTCTAGAAACGTTAACTGTGTCCCTCTCAGCAGACGCTGTCAGACCTGCTGAGTTTTTGCAGGTTTTTTTTTTCAAGGTTAACCGTTCTACGTAATTGTTTCTCTTGTACAGAATTGTGGAGCTTCTTGGAACAGAAAGTACTCCTAGGTTTATCTTTTTACCTCCCCCACGTGTGATAAAACTAGAAGTGATAGATAATCACCTTACATGTAACAAAAAAGCAACATAACTGCAGATGCTGAAAATCGGAAATAAAAACAATGCTGGAAAGACCAGGTCAAGCAGGATTGGGAGCAGGAGAAGCAGAGTTGAGTTTGATAAATGTTATTGAAGGAAAGAGCTTTAGAAGTCATAAGTATCCAGCATGAAGTTGAAATGTTTTACTAAATTAATTTTAAGCTGGTAATTGAAAGTGCTGTTTTAAGGGGGTTTTTAGAGGGCATATGTTCAAGATTCATGTACCTCCTTTAAGAGCAAGGTTGGCTGGATTGAAAATTAGTCTAGCAGCCTGAAACAAAGAAATCGAGCTACACCAGTAAAAGTGTCTCTACTGTTCACAATCACAAAAATAAGTAAGAGAAAATATACTTTTTAGGAGCCAAAGATTAAGCAACCCACTTGCAGACAGAAACTTGCAAATGTTTCAATAATTGCAAATCCTGTGTCTCGCTGCACTTTAGTGTTGATTAATATACACTCAAACAGAAAATAAAGACCATACAGTAAAGAATTTTTCTTAACTCATTTCCATCTTAAGTCTGATCCCACTGAAGCCATTCTGAAATTCCCACTGCACTGAAATTCCCACTGCACTGAAATTCCCACTGCACTGAAATTCCCACTGCACTGAAATTCCCACTGCACTGAAATTCCCACTGCACTGAAATTCCCACTGCACTGAAATTCCCACTGCACTGAAATTCCCACTGCACTGAAATTCCCACTGCACTATCTTGAGTATTTGATTGTAAGTTCGAGAAAACTGATTGTGTTTGGGTCAAAGTGCATCATTCTGGTCCAATTCTTCAAAAGGATAGTGATGCTATCCTAGAAAAACAAAACATAACCACCTCACCATTTAAGGTCTTGTCTGTAGTATCAAATTACTTTGATCCTTTAGTTGCTGTCCTGCTATTTGTGGGGCTACAAGTTTCTCTCATGGGTCATCTTGTGACTGAACATGCCGATTCTCAACCCACAGATCTTTTGAGCACATGGCCCAGGGTGTCCCATGAGATGGGGTGCAGGATTAGCTTTCAATGATCTATCACATAATTCAAGATGTGATGCAGTTAATGGACAAGCTGTTGCTAATGAGTGATAGTAAGCTCTTCCCAGTCGGGGCTTGTAATATTGTTTGAAGATAAAATTGAACACCTGCGTGATTAACAAATAATCACGCCACAAGATTTCATACTTTTAAACAAAAAACAACTTTATATTAAATACAAAAGTGCACACTTGGGGTATATAAATCCAGTTCCTCTAATTCCACTTGAGTTTCATTATATATTTCAGGATCTTGACAGCTTTCTTTCTTCGGAACCAATGCAAAGATATGCCACAGCCCTCTGGAATTCACTTTGATTTCTCAATTTTCCAGTTATTCTTTTGGGTAGAAGATTTTATGGGAATTATTCCATTAGCTTTTGGTTAAGCCACTGCCAACTTTTTAAAGACCTCATAAAGGGACATCTCAGCTCATGCTTAAATCTCGCTGCATTTGTGATCAGTGATTTTTATTTTTAATTCAGCAACACCTTGTTCCCCAGGGCCTCTATGCCTCTTGTTTTGGCTTTGGATGGATACGGTTCCTGGCAGACTTTCTCTTGTGTCTTCTTGTAGCTCCAAGTGAGGCAAATATTCCAGCCTCTTCCCTCATGAGCTGTCTCCAAACAGAACTGTTAAGTTTTCACCCGCATTCTGTGTGCTGATAGTTAGTATTTTCTCTGCTCTGCTTAGGATGCTGGCCTGGCTAACATTTTTCTCTTTTGCTCCCTTGACTATTTAAGCCTGTCTACTCCCAAAGCAAACTGCTGACTGCTTGCTTCTGTGAGCAGGAAAAAAGATTAAACCAAAAGAACCTTCCTAATCACCTCAGCCCACCTACATGGCAATGTGGCATACTTGAGATTGAGATGTTACAAAGATAAACTGACTTTGTTACCTCAAAACCCAACCTTTGTCTTAAGGTCTGAATAAATATTTCATCTCTCTAACCAACAGGGCAATGCAGCTTGGATACAGTCTACAGCTAAACAAGTCCACCTGCCATTTTATAGCATGCTCCCATCTAACCTGACCTTGAGGTCACCCTTTGAACTGCAGTCACCCCAGTCTCAGTTCCTCAACCAAGTATTTCCACTTATCTACATTTAACACTTTTTTTTCCTAAAACTAAGTTATATCTCTGAAGCTCTCCTTGAAGTGCAGCTGCATTGACATTGTTGTCAATATTTGATTCCATAATTCATGTGTTTTATTTTCCTTGTCTTCCCCTGGATCGCTTGCCATTTGCAATGAGGAAACAACCTGGTAGTTGAGATGTTTTTGCCATTCAGTGCCAAGTCCATTGAAATTGATTTTAGGTGGGAGTGGGGAGTGTCTAATGTGATAGTTAGAGGAATTCTGTAACTAGGCTGGCAGATAACAACCTTTTGTGAGCAGGATTGAGGGTTTATTGCCTACCTGATGCCAGGGTGAGGGCATAGATAATAGTTAAAATTCAAAGAAAGGGAAAGGAGTAGAATAATAGTCATTGGCATCTATCTAATAATTTGCCCAGATCTGCCCTGTCCATGAAGCAGGGCCAATCCAATGTGGCCAATTACTGCCCATCAGTCCCCCACCACTCAATCATCAGGAAAGTGATGGAAGGCATCATTGATATGCTGTCAGTTATACTTACACAGCAATAACCTGCTCAGTTTGGGTTCTGCCAGAGTAACTCTGCTTTTGACCTCATTACAGCCTTGGTGCAAACATGCTCAGAGCTGAATTCCAGAGGTGGGATGAGTGACTGCCCTTGACATCAAGGCAGCATTTGACAGTGTGGCATCAAGGAGCCCAAGAAAAATTGGAATTAATGGGAGTTTAGGGGGATACTTTCTTCAGATTGGAATCATACCTAGCACAATTGGTTGTTGGTCAGACATCTCTGTTCCAGGGCATTGCTGCAGGAGCTCTTGGGCATTGTTCTAGGTCCAATGGCCTTCCATAAAATTGGAAGTGGGGATGTTTGTTGACTGCCCAGTGTTCAGTACCATTTGCAGCTCTTCATACTGAAGCAGTCTATGCTAATATGCAGTAAGACCTGGACAACATTGGGTTGATGTATTATGAAATATTACTTGCCACTTAATTGCCAGGCAATGACCATCCCCAGCAAAACTATTGCTCCCTTGACATTCAGCTGAATCTCCCACTATTAGTATCCTAGGGTTACCATTGCCCAGAAACTGAACTGGGCCAGGCATAGAAATACCATGGCTACAAGAGCAAAGGCTGAAAATTCCTGAGGTAAGTAACTTGCTTCCTGACATCCCAAAGCTTGTCCATCTACAATGCTCAGCAGCATTGTGGGTGTCCCTGCACCAGCTGAACTGCAGCAATTCAAAGTGGCAATGAGCCACCTTGAACAGCTGAGGATGGGCAAATGCTGCTGAGTGGTACTGAGTTCTGTGGACACCACTTGCCCTCAGTCATGGGCACTATAGTAGCAGTTCCCCTTGGGTTGTAGAGTATGTCGGGGTGATGGTGCAGAGGCAACAAAAAGCAAGCTACTTAGAGGAGATAAGGATCCTCCCCAGGATTCCAGGAGCATTGCTTTGTATCTCCACTTAAGGTAGTGTTGTGTGGGTGGCAGTCAATTCAGAAATATTGCTCCCAGAACTCTCCTTCCTGCTTGGAGAAGCAAGAACCTGTAAAGTCACTGCCCCACTGATAGGAAACTGAAGTTATAAGTTAATAATTTAACCTGAGTTACTTCACTAAACTGTCTCCTGTTGCTTGAATAAGCAAAGTTTCAAATGAACAAAATTGGAATTCAAATTCAAAAGAACTTACAGGATACAGTACCTAGTGGCTGCTAAGTGATGTTGGGATGCTTCCAGGTAGGAATAGCTGACGTATCAACATAAGACATAGGAGCAGAAATTAGGCCAGTCAGCCCATCGAGTCTGCTCCACCATTTAATCATGGCTGATAAGTTTCTCAACCCCATTCTCCTGCCTTCTCCCCATAACCTTTGATCCCCTTACCAATCAAGAACCTATCTATCTCGGTCTTAAATACACTCAATGACCTGGCCTCCACAGCCTTCTGTGGCAATGAATTCCATAGATTCACCACTCTCTGGCTAAAGAAGTTTCTCCTCATCTCTGTTCTAAAATGTCTTCCCTTTACTCTGAGGCTGTGCCCTCGGGTCCTAGTCTCTCCTACTAATGGAAACATCTTCCCCATGTCAACTCTATCCAGGCCTTTCAGTATTCTGTAAGTTTCAATCAGATCCCCCCTCATCCTTCTAAACTCCATCGAGTATAGACCCGAGTCCTCAAATGTTCCTCACATGCTAAGCCTTTCATTCCTAGGATCGTACTCGTGAACCTCCTCTGGACCCTCTCCAGGGCCAGCACATCCTTCCTGAGATACGGGGCCCAAAATTGCTCACAATATTCTAAATGTGGTCCGACCAGAGCCTTATAAAGCCTCAGCAGTACATATTTTATATCTTAGTCCTCTCGAAATAAATGCCAACGTTGCATTTGCCTTCCTAACTACCAACTCAACCTGCAAGTTAACCTTAAGAGAATCCTGGACTAGGACTCCCAAGTCCTTTTGCACTCCAGATTTCTGAATTCTCTCCCCATTTAGAAAATAGTCTATGCCTCTTCTTCCTACCAAAGTGCATGACCTCACTTCCCCACATTGTATTCCATCTGCTACTTTGCCCATTCTCCTAAACTGTCCAAATCCTTCTGCAGCCTCCCCACCTCCTCAATACTGTGTCCCTCCACCTATCTTTGTATCATCCGCAAATTTAGCCAGGATGCCCTCAGTTCCTTCATCTAGATCATTAATGTATAAAGTGAAAAGTTGTGGTCCCAACACTGACCCCTGCGGAACTCCATTAGTCACCGGCCACCATCCTGAGAAGGACCCCCCTTATCCCAATTCTGCCTTCTGCCAGAGCCAATCTTCTATCCATGCTAATAGCTTGCCTCTAACGGCATGGGCTCTTATCTTACTGAGCAGCCTCCTGTGCGGCACCTTGTCAAAGGCCTTCTGGAAGTCCAAGTAGATAACATCCCTTGGCTCTCCTTTGTCTAACCTACTCATTACCTCCTGAAAGAATTCTAACAGATTTGTCAGGCATGACCTCCCCTTGATGAAACCATGCTGACTTTGCCCTATTTTACCATGCACTTCCAAGTATTCTGAAATTTCATCCTTAATAATGGACTCTAAAATCTTACCAACAACTAATCGGCCTGTAATTTCCTGTCTTTTGCCTCATTCCCTTAAACAGGGGGGTTACATTAGCGATTTTCCAGTCCTCTGGGACCCTCCCTGACTCCAGTGATTCCTGAAAGATCACCACTAACGCCTCCACTATCTCTTCAGCTATCTCCTTCAGAACTCTGGGGTGTAATCCATCTGGTCCAGTTGATTTATCCACCTTTAGACCTTTCAGTTTTCCTAGCATCTTCTCCTTGGCAATGGCCGCCATACTCACCTCTGCCCCCCCCCCCCCCCAACCCCCGACTCTCTTGAACTTTGGGGATGTTACTTGTGTCTTCTACTGTGAAGACTGACGCAAAGTACCTATTCAGTTCCTCTGCCATTTCTTTGCCACTTTGGTTCAAAACAGTTGCCACTTTGCATCAAAGGAGGTAAATGACTTTCTTCATTCATTCATTCATAGTTTGTAGGTGTCACTGGCTGGGCCAGTGTTTATTGCCTGTCCCTAATTCACCATGAAGGTGGTGAGCTGCAGTCCAAGTGGTGTAGGTACACCCATAGTGCTGTTGGGGAAAAGAGTTCCAGGATTCAGGATTTTCACATGGTGACAGTGAAGGCTCAGCAATATAGTTCCAACAGGATAGTGAGTGGCATGGAGGGGAACTTCCATGTGGTGGTGTTCCCATATGTCTGCTGCCCTTGTCCTTCTGGATGTTAGGGTTTGGAAGGTTCTATTTAAGTAGCCTTGGTGAGTTCCTGCAGTTTCTTGTGGGTGGTGTACACTGCTGACACTCAGTAGTGGAAGGAGTGAATGTTTGGAGTGGGCTGCTTTGTCCTGGATGATGTCAAGCTGCTTGTGTTGGAGCTGCACACATCCATTCCACACATATCATCACAATCCTGACTTGAGCCTTGTAGATGGACAGGCTTTGGGGTCAGGAGGTGTTACTTGCAGGATTCATAGCCTCTGACCTGCCCTTGTAGCCACTGCATTTATATGGCTAGTCCAGTTCCTTTTCTGGTCAATGATAACACCTAGGATGTTGGTAAGGATTTGGTGATGATGCCACCTAATGTCAAGAGAAGGTGGTTAGATTCTGAGATGGTCATTGTGTGGCGTGAATGTTACTTGCCATTTGTCAGCCCAAGCCTGGATATTGTCCAGGCCTTGCTGCATTCGGACATGCTTTCATATCTGAATCACAGCAAATGGTGTTGAACATTGTGCAATTTCATTGAGCATCCCCACTTCTGACCCGATGATCAAAGGTCATTTAAGCAGTTGTGGACTGAGGAGCTCCTGCAATGATGTCCTGGAATTGAAATGATTGACCTCCCAACAACCAGAAACATCTTTGTGCCAGGTCATACTCCACATACCTAGCACAGTTTTTTTTTCCCCCTGATTCCCATGATGCCACACAGCTAAATGATGCCTTGATGTCAAGGGCAGCCACTCTCCTCACCTCCTGGAGTTTGGCTCTTTTGACCATATTTGAACCAAGGCTGTAATGAGGTCAAGAGCTGAGTGACCTTGGAAGAACCCAATCTGAGTATCAGTGAGCATATATTTGGCTAAGCAAGTGCCACTTGATAGCGCTGATGACCCCTTTATCACTTTACTGATGATCAAGTATACTGGGGTGATAAGTAGGACAAATACAACCTGACAAATACAACCTGACCAATTTATGAGCAGGACATAACCTGGGCAATTTTCCACCTGGTTTGGGGAATGGTAGATTTGGTGACGTGCCATGTTGAAGTTAGATTGTGGCTGAGTACAATGCTGCTGATGGCCCACTGCCTCATGGCTGCCTAGTCTTAGATTGCAAACAGATCTAGCAACTCATCTCACATGTGGCACTACCACCATGCCAATCTGAAGATCACCAGGGTGAAAATGGTCCTTTGTCTCTAAGGACTGTCTGGTGGTCACTCCTACCATATTGTCATGGACAGATGCATCAGCAGCAGGTAGGTTGGTGAGGAGGTAAAGTATGGATTTTTCTTTTCCTTGTTGTTTCCCTCACCTGCCATAGACTCAGTCTAGCAGCTATGGGTCCTTTAGGACTCAGCCAGCTCACTCTATGGTGGCGCTACTAGTCCACACTTGGTGATGGACATGTCCCCTGGAGGACATTGTGCCCTTGCCACCCTCAGTGCTTCAAGTGGTATTCAGCATGAAATACTGATTCATCAGAGGGAAGGGAATGGTGTACGTGAGCAAGGAAGCCTCCTGATGCCATGAGACTTAATGGGTCCAGAGTTGCTGTTGAGAATTCCCTCCTGACTGTATAGCACTGCCACCACTTCTGCTGGGCCTGTCTTGCCAGAGCGAAATGCCATGAAAATGGATTTGAGCTAAGGGGAAATGGTTGAAAGATGCATGTGGCTTTTGCCAGGATAGTGAGGTCCTCCATGATACAGGGTACCTTTGATAGCTTGCACATGCTGTACAATATTCCTTCATCTACTGCAAAAAAAAAAGTCACTCATTGTGCCTTTGGTCTGACCTCACCCAACACATTATGCTGGTGATCCATTATCTGTGCAGAATGAGTGCATCATGACTGCTGCAAAGTCCACCAGAATCAGTGCAGAAGAGGCCCTTCGGCCCATCGAGTCTGCACCAACATGTGAGAAACAGCTGACCTACCTACCTAATCCTATTTACCAGCACTTGGCCCATAGCCTTGAAGGACCAAGTGCTCATCCAGGTACTTTTTTTAAAGGATGTGAGGCAACCCACCTCCACCACCCTCCCAGGCAGCACATTCCAGACCGTCAGCACCCTCTGGGTGAAAAAGTTTTTCCTCACATCCCCGCTAAATCTCCTGCCCCTCACCTTGAATTTATGTCCCCTCGTGCCTGACCCTTCAACTAAGGGGAACAGCTGCTCCCCATCCATCCTGTCCATGCCCCTCAAAATCTTGTACACCTCAACCAGGTTGTCCCTCAGTCTTCCTGCTCCAACAAAAACAATCCAAGTCTATCCAACCTCTCAAGTATCCCATATGCCTTTTTCACCACCCCACTAACATGCCCCTCTGCCTTCAGAGATCTAGACACACACGCCAAGGTCCCTTTGTTCCTCAGAACTTCCTTGTGTCATGCCGATCATTGAATACTTCCTTGTCACCACTCTAATTTTTCCACCAACTGTTAAACCAGAAGTTGGTTGCTAGGTGAGTGCTGTACACCTAGTTCATGACTCCTCTTTATGCCTGCCAGCCACATGAGGTTGGGTTACAAAATTAGAGGCATGCTGCCACAAATCATTTGAGCAGAAAATTGGGGTGTTGAAGCAACACTTTGTTGACCATTCCAGGGGAGCCATCTAGTACTTGGTGGAGCATATGTCTTGATTTCTGTGAAGTGCATCATCACATCATTGTCCACAACCTGCATCTTGAGGGCACAGCACCAGGTATGTCCAACCATCTTGAGGAATGGAGGAAATAGCACATCCACTCTGGGCAGGCTGTCTGAGCACCTCCCATTAAACTCCTGTTCTCATGAATACAACTGCCAATCAACATTGTCCAAGAACCTTGCCACTGACCAGTTAGGGATTATCACTGCATCCTTTCGACACCAATCCTGAAATAAGTCACTGGAAAACCCAACAGAACATCTAATACACTCCAACACAACCAATCACCCATGTGCATTGCCTTGGTATCTGTCTTGTGCTACCCCAGTGGCTAGTGGAAGGCTACTGACTCTGGAGGACTCTGCAGGACAACCTCAAGCAGCTGTGGACTAGAATGCCTGGCTTAAGACTACCACCTCTGCATGGGCAGTTAGCAAGGCCAGTAGCAGAGTGACGGTGGTGGGAGTATGAATGATAGCAGCTTTTATGGGAGCCCAAACTTGCTCAATGCTGAGGCATCACCTCTGGAGTCAAAAGTAATTTATTGGACTAAGACCCTGAGAAGCACCTTTTTTTTGAACCCGGGTATCCAGTGATTGAAGCAGATTGATTTATCAAGTTGAAGTTCCAGGCAGACTACTTAACTGCTTAACAGACTACTTAACTGCTTAACAGACTACTTAACTGCTTAACAGACTACTTAACTGCTTAACAGACTACTTAACTGCTTAACAGACTACTTAACTGCTTAACAGACTACTTAACTGCTTAACAGACTACTTAACTGCTTAACAGACTACTTAACTGCTTAACAGACTACTTAACCACAAGACTTTTATGTTGTCATCTTATTGGGGCATTAGCACCAGCTGGATCTGATCATCATGACATGGTGTTCTGAATGGCATTCTCAACACAGTTACTACAATTGATGATCACTTTTATTCATTCATGGAATGTGGGCTTGGTGGCTGGGCTGGCATTTATTGCTCATCCCTAGTTGCCCTTCAGAAGGTGGTGGTAACTGCTGCAGTCCATATGGTGTGGGTATATCTGCAGTGCTGTTAGTGCACCAGGATCAGGATGCAACCCTTAATTTTTAAATACAAGAACTATGTTTTCTGTTTGTACCAACATCTGCCATAACTGCCTAAACAGATAAACCAACAGTTTCATGATTTCAGTTGGACAGGTGCCCTCTGGCGGTCCCACACAGCACAGAAGCCAAATGGAGCAGGTAGACCCTGTCTACAATCATCAACATATGGAAAACAAGAAGAATGCTGGCTAGTTTGAGGCTATCATCACTAATGGATCCTGTCATAGCATTCTGCTCTAAGAGGTCTGAGCAAGAAATTGTGCACTTGAGAGCCTCGAAGTCCTAACAGCCTGCTTGGCAGTGTGCCAATGGTTGCTGTTTACAATAGCAAAGAAAGCTGCTTCGTTGAAAACAAGGGCAGGGAGTTGTCATCAACTACAAATAAAGCATCTTGGGTTGTATTCTTGGAGAACGCTGGCTCTAGATGACACAAACTGCCCGTCTGTTATGGCAGAGCTGGATATTGAACCTACAGTGGAAGAGTTCAAAGCTATTGAAACACTTGCTTTGGAAGCTCTAGCTGCTGATGCTATATACTATCTGAACTTAGCACAAGCAACCAGCATGCTCAAAACATCTGCATAAACTTCTCTGAATGAATGCATGAAGCAAAGATTGTGACCTGTACAAGAACCAGGGCAACCACAGCCGTTGGAATAATGGAAGCATTGTCCTGCTGAGCATTGGTATGGGCAAAAGTAGTGTTTGCCCTGGTCATACTGAAAATCCTGGTTAAATGTATCCATCCCCAGTACCAGTGTGATTTAAGGACTGGAAGAAACCATTAATGTGATCTTCAGTCCAGCAGCTGTAAGAGAAATACTTTGAACAAAGGCCACTATATATTGTCTTTGATCTCACTGAGGCACTTGACCATGAGCAGCTAGAGAAAATTTTGCCTGCCACTTAAGCTGCACATTGTGATCCATGACAACATGATGGGCATGGTCAGCTTGACAGGGAAATGTCAGAACCCATGGGATCACAGGGTTGTGTTCTGGCACCAGTAACCTTTGCTGTCATATCTTCAGGCCCTCCTAGATGCTGTCTGCTTGCATATTAGAACTGATGGCACACTTCTTTGTCTTGGATCTCAGGCAAGTAAGGTGGAACAGCTTTCCAAGTCCTCAGACAGTTGATCTGATGTTTTAGTTCCATACTGAAGAACACCAAATGAAAAGACTCATGCCTGTAAGTTTAATTTGCATAATACCCTATCCTGGTCCAAGATAATACTGTCTATCAGCATTGTGGAGCTTAGATATGTGAAGCTATCCACCTCCATTTGGATTCTGAAATCAACGCTAACTAGAATATTGTCAAAATTGGGAGTTGTCAGAGTGGCCAAGCAACAGCTTAACAGGCATATGTTTCTGCCAATGCCCAACTCCTATTGCTAACCCCAGGCATGTCCTGTCCCACCAACAGGACTGATCCACCGAAAGTGGCATAGTTGAGTTTCTTGGGGTGTGGGTGTCACTGGCAAGGCCAGCATTTGTTGTCTGTCCCTAATTGCCCTTGAACAGTGGCTTGCTAGGCCATTTCAGAGGGCATTAAGTCAACCACATTGGCCTATGACTTCAGACTCAGCAGACCAGGTAAGGATGGCACATTTTCTTCCTAAAATCACTGTCATTAAAAGCCCATCTGGTTCAATTATATCGTCAATGGCTTCATGGTCACCATTACCGAGACTACATCTTAATTCCAGATTTATAATACAAGAAGAGCAGGGGTAGACCATTCAGCCCATGGAGCCTGCTCCACCATTCAATAAGGCCATAGCTAATCTTGGACTTCGCTTTCTAGCCCTCTTTCCCCACCCCTCTTCCAATCTACAAGCCACGGGTGGAGGATTCCAGAAATCTCAACCCTCAGTGAAGAAATTTCTCATCTGTTCTAAATTGGTTCCTTTTATCCTGATTTGTGTCCTAGATTCCCCAGTCAGGGGGAACTATCTCTATTTTTGGCCTACCCTTTCAATGTTTCAGATGAGATCACCACCTCATTCTCCTAAACTCCAGAGAATCTAGGCCTAGTTTACACAACCTCATCCCAGCAATCCATCTAGTGAACCTTTTTGCTGTACCATCGCCAAGGCAAGTATGATGTGCATTAATTCCATCAGCTAATAGTCCAGTGACGTTATTACATCACTATCTCCCCAGTGGCCCTAAGAATCTACAATTGACTCCAAATGCCATGTGGTCTCATGGCACCAGGCCATAAAACACTGACGACAAAACCTCCCATCCAATTATCAGCCCTCCCTTCCTTCATTTGAATTAATATTTCTGGCTGCTGGATACCACTTGGAAGAAGCACGAGGGTAGCAAAGGCATAAAAGTACTCCTGGATTGAAAATTTTAAATGTCCAGCCCCAAGAGTGGTCTAATAGCACTGCTACTGACAGCTGGCCAAGTCCTGAAGGATATGGCTGTCAGACTAGACTTCTCACCACTTGCCATAATTATACCCCAAGGAGGGAGGGGATATTGTGATGTAAATGTTCGTGCTTATCTACCTGCCACGGATACCAATATGGTTATAAATAGATGTAAGTGCCCACAGCACAGACACTAGAGCAAAGTCCCACACTAACATCAAAGCCATGTGTAGCACCCAAAAACAAGGGTTCCTGCCAAGCTCCATGATTTGTTTTCAGGTGACTGAGCAGGCCAATCCTAGAGTTACATGGCTTTGGGCATAGCTGCCCCGAGGAAAGCGGTTTCAAGTTGGGGTTCTACTCTGCTTCTGTTGCTGCTTGGCAGCAGAGTTAAACAGTCAGTTTCCAACTGGCTTGTTGGATGAGGTCTATCACATGGTATGATTTGTGGCAAGTTCCTTCATGCACTAATGTCAATTTGTTTCTTTTTTTCAATGAGGCCTTCTGATCCAGTGCCATCGTTGGGATAAGAGGATCTCCAGAAGCTAGTTTGTATTTGGCATGCAGATGTTGTGTCCAGGCCAATGGAGCTGATTTCATATGATCGTAGTTGCAATACTGGAGTTGGGTTGCCTTGTCTTTCTGCTTGACTGAGTACCTGGTGGAGACGCTGAAAATCCTCCACTTGGAGGTGCCTTCGGTAGGTGACCCAATTTTGCCATGTAGAAGGGGGATGGTGGTGATAATTGCAATGTAGGCAAAGTCAAGAGATCTTTCTGAAGACCTGGCTGTGTCAGTCAAGATACGGGAAGTGATTGAACACTTCCCAAGGTTTCCCCATCAATAATGGTAGCTGGAGGTGTAGTTGCTTATCCAAGGGAGAGTGGGTGGAGGATTTGAGTCTTTGGTGAGACCCATCCCTCTTATGCATACAAAGAGGTTGATGGTGGCCTGAATGTCACTTGCATTGTGGGCCACAACTATAGTCATCTCTACAATAAGTTGTGGAGATGTTGGAGGCTCACCTTTTTTGGTCTGGCTTTCAGCTGGCAAGAGATTGAAAAGCTGCTTACCTGTCAAGTCAACTTGATATTACCCATTGTGGAATTTGCTCACAGGAGTTCTGTGACCAGTCTAAAGTTGAAGAGTTGTTGCAATCGTAATCTTGGCACTCATCCAGATACAAAAAATGCTGTCTTTGATTTGCTGTCAGCAAAAGACAGTTGCTGTTGTTGACATACAGTCTTTAAAAAGGGCTTAGCAGTTGGAGGCTTTGCAATTGGAGTCTAAGACCTTTGACCAATTTTTTTTTTTCAGATGTTGAGCCCTTTTTGCATTGTTCCAGATGCTTTTTCCATGTCCCATGGTTCCCCTGGATGGCTGGAAACTATATTGGATCTCTAGAAGGTGCCTTTCCTAATGGGTAGGAGACACTTCAGGAGAATTCATGTGAATCTTCCCCACAATGGACAGAAGCAATATGTCTCTAGTTTCCACATTGCCATTAAAGATAAAAGTGAAACATCGTGGAATTGTGCTGGTACCTCTTCCCAGATATTTTAAGTTCCAAGTTTGAACAAGAGTTCATAATCACCACCTTTTATAGATCTCTGCAGGAATGTTGTTTGGACCACATGCCTTGTTTTTGGATAGCCTTTTGTATCTTGAGTGGCAGCATACCACAAATTTGTACCCAAATTGCTGAGGGATTGGATTTTGTTTTATTTGCCTGATAAGGTTGACTCCTAATCTGTTCCTGGCATGCTCTTTCCAATGCTCGGAGAGCTGCATTGTCTTTGAGTATTGCTGTCTTTCCCTCCTGAGTGGAGATGGACTTTTTTGTCTTTAACTGGAAGCTGCACATGTGCCAATCTTTCTGCTGTTGAATTCATTTTGGCCCCCTCTTCACACCACTTGTGTATCATTCTCCCCACCTTAGTATTCAAATCCAAAGTCTTCATGTTTCTGCTGTGGTGTAGGGTGATTTTTGGCATGTAATGAAGGCTTGATGTTTCTGAGGAGAGCCAGTCTTACCTGTGAAATTCAAACCCTATGATCTGAGTGCAGTCACTGATCCAATCCATCCATTCACACTAACACCATCTATCATGGCAGCTACCACTCATCTAAGAGATTTTGCACAAATTTGCAGCTCATAATTCTGCTGTTGCCTGGCATATATCTCATTTCTGGAATTATTGTAAGGCAAGGCAGGGGACAAACTAGAGTGCAGGAAGGCGTGCAGAACTAGTCATCACTAAAGGTGCCAACATCATGAAGCAACAACTTGAGACTATTTGCATACATACAGTGGAAGCAATGTGATGGAACTAAATCCCACAATCAGTTGGTCAGATCAGCCATGAATCATGATGCCTCTGCTTCTTCCCATAGGCTTTGGACCATTTTTTTGATTCACATGCACACTGGATGCAACAAAAGCAATGGGTCCTAACAGCATCCCTGCTGTAGTACTGAAGATTTGGCTCTAGAACTAGCTGTGCTTCTAACAATGCTGTTCTAGTGTAGCCATAACACCAACTTCTAATCAAATGGCCAAATGTGGCTTTACTACAAAAAATGTTACCATGCTCTTGAGCAGTAGTTTGGAAGGTTTTGGCAAATTGCATTTAGTCATCAAAAAACCTGCTCTTGGATTCTGCCAGGCCCACTTGGCTTCATACTTCAGTACAACCATGTGATATGTGGTTTCAAAGCTTGTGTTTAAGACTACCCTAATTGAAAAGGGAAACTTGAAGCAAACAGATGGGAGACTGAAACCCTACGAAAGGACAGCTCAGATTTCAGTGGTGCTGTACAGGCAGGTTGGAGACTAGATCCAGAAGTGGAGAATAGGCAAATACATAGTTGTGGCTGTTTTCTGTTATTTCAAGATGACTGTATGCAGAACCTCAATTATGTGTGCATTTTTGAAGTGGCCATGGAACTCTTCTGTATGCTGGGGATCAGGCTAAATCCTGGAAGAGGATTTGAAATTCTTAGTTCTGAACGATGTTGTTGCTGAGATTGACAGTGGACTCCATCTGACATTTTAACATTTAACACTGCAATTTGCCTGATTTTAACCTGTGTTGATACTGGTTTTAAGAACTTGTACTTGTGTTGATTTTGTTTGACTCTTCCATAGTTTCTTAAATTGGAATCTTGTGACCCTGACTTGGATTTCAGTTACTGGTCTGAGAACATAACATACAACATGGAGATGTGCAGTGTGACTATCCTGACATCAGGGTAGCTTTAGACTGGTGTGGTATCATGACTCAGCAAAATTTGAAGGAAATGAAACCAAAAATGCTAGAAATAGATCAAGTAGCATCTGGAGTGAGTAAACATGTTGGGTCGCGATGACCTTTCGTCAGGACAAAACTGAAGGCACAGGGGCTCTGTCTCAAAGTCTGGAGTTATACCTAACACAGGGAGGTCAATTATCTCAGGCACAGGACATTGCAGCAAGAGTTCCTTGGGCTACACTGAGGCCCAACCATCTTCAGGTCCGAAGTGTGTATGTTCATGTACTGTATTTGGTCCCATTTGCAACTCTTCAGTTAATGGAGCAGTCCATGCTCACATGTTACATTGCCAGACACATTGTGTGGGGTGAATGACGACATCTCTCCAACAAAGTCTAACCACTACCTCTACATTTCAATATCATTTGCCCCAGGATGGTGGGATAATCAATGATCCAAAACACAATGGGCATACCCAGCCCTGGTGGCAAGTAACTCCAACCCTTTCCACTATGAGACATAAGTCAGGAGTGTGTTGATTGGTTGCCTAGATGGGTGAAGCTCTAACAGCACTCAACTTGACACCATCCAGGACAAAGTGGCCTACTTGATTGATAGATGAGATGGCACCCTCTTTTTAAGCATTCACTCCCTCCACTGCTGCACTGTGTACCATTTACAAGATACACTACTGCAGCTCTCGGCCCTTTCCAAACGAGCGAAGAACAAGTGAACACCACCTCTATCACACACCATAATGGCTTGGAAATGCATAGCTGTTCCCTTCTTGAGTCCAAATCCTGGAGGTCTCCATGTAACAGCACTGGGTTGTAGTAACATCACAGATTGCAGTGGTCCATGAAGGTGACTCTCCAGTTAGCCAATAAATGCTGATTATTGTCAATGACACCCCATCCCAATAGAGATCCAGGTGCAAAGTTCATTAAAATGCCATGAACAAAGACAGCAAATCAAAGACTAATGGAATGCTAGTCTTTTTTATATCTAGAAGACTGGAATGCAAGGATAGAAATTATCCTTCAGCTATACAAAGCACTGGTTAGACCACACATTTACTGTGAGCAGGTCTGGGTGATATAGATTGAAGAAAATACTGGCCTTGGGAGTGCAGTGTAGGTTTACTGGAATGTTACCTGAGCTTTAATGTGAAGAGTTTTCAGGGAATTTAGGTTTATGGGTGATTTTTTTTTTTTCCCTCTTTTTGTAAGATATATTTGAGGAATAGAGATGGTGTACAACCTCATTCAGGCACTTGCTGAGTTCAGATCTTTCTTGGGCTTAGTGAATTACTTAATTCATACTAAATTTGACAACCTTTATAGCATCTATTGAATGAACTCCTTGTGGAATTGGACGAGGGCATCTGTCAAGACATTTCCAGTTGTGTAAATAATTTGTACCATCTGCCATGTGTCCAAAAAAATTAAGCTAGCATGTGATGCCTCTCCACACAGATGCTGTGACCTCATTTGAATAGTGGGTGAGATCCAATTCCATTTGCCTCTTGCACCATCGGTGCCATTGAGCAAAATTTTATGCCCAGAATGTGAAGCATTTGTCTTTAATTTTTGGAGTAAGATTTCATAAGCAACAATGGCCAAAGTAAATACTTCTCAGTTTCAATCACTAAACTGGCAGCTAATTTTTTTTAATCCAGTCTCCAGTACCCACTTTAGCTGCAGTCCAAATGCAGTGATGGGCCTGATTTTTGTTTCTGTACTGAATGTTGTAAAAGCAATCAGGAGATCATTGTAATGTGAAGCCTGAATTACCATATCCATCAGAAGTGGCAGCAAACAGGGAAGATGCATTTTTCTTTTCAGACAGCCAGTCATAGCTGTTTAAGAGCACCTGCAAGTTGTTCTACTAGCTATGTTGGCAAGGGTGTGCAATTGTATAGCAAATGGGTGGCTGACATAATATTGGATTTAGAAATCTGCTTTTATTATGTAAGAATGAGTTGGTGGTTTGTAGGGGGCCAGAGTTGTAATTTCTGAAAGGTACAGATCACTGTACTATAGCAACACTTGGCTAGGGAGAAGCTATCTTTGGCCAGGTTTAGATAAGGATAAGACGCATGAAACAAGTACAGTATGTCCTCACTTAAGTTGTGGTTGCATTCCTGAAAATTGTGACTTCTAGGTGAATCATCTGATTCCTATGGGAGCCCATGTTAAAGCTGGAGTTTGTTTTTCTAGGTGAGAAATGTATACAAGTTGAAATATTGCAGCATTCAGCATTCCTAGCTGAAATAACTTGGAAAAATAAATAACATCAAAATGCTGTTTACATTCAATTTGGATAGCCAGATTTTTCCATTTACAGGATGTGGGCGTCACTGGCTAGGGCAGCACTTATTGCCAGTCCACAATCGCCCTCCGTGGTGGTGAACTGCTGCAGTCCGTGCTGTAGATAAACTTGCAGTGCTGCTGGGGAGGGAGTTCCAGGATTTTGACCCAGAACAGTGATATATTTCCAAGTAGGGATGGTGTGGCTTGGAGGGGAACTTCCAGGTGATGGTGTTGTGTTTGCTGCCCTTGTCCTTCTAGATAGTAGCAGTCATGGATTTGGAAGGTGCTGTCTAAGGAACCTTGAGTTTCTGCAGTGCATATTTTAGATGGCACACTGCTGCCACATGCACTGGTGGTAGAGGGAGGGATTTTGTTTATGGAAGGGGTGTCAACCAAGCAGGTTGCTTTGTCCTAGATGGTGTTGAGTTTGAGTATTGGAGCTGCACCATCCAGGCAAGTGGGGCATATTCCACCGCACTCGTGCCTTGTAAATGGTGAACATGCTTTGGATTCGAGAGCAGAATTACACTCTGCAGAATTCCCTGTCTCTGACCTGCTCTTGCAGCCCCACGTTATGGTTAGTCCAGTTCAGTTTCTGGCCAATGGTAACTCCCAGGATGATAGTGGGGGAATTCAGCAATGCTAATGTCAAGGGGTAATGGTTAGGTTCTCTTGTTGGAGACGGTCATTGCCTGGCACTTGAGCCGGCCCTCAGGTCTGGGGATGGCTCTCTTTTACTCCAGCTTGATAGTTCTGAAACGGCTCATAAAGCAAAAAATCAGACTTGGTGGCTCCTCTGCTCTGCTGACTGCAAATGGCACACTCTAGATGTAAAATGACTTTGGCCTCACCTGCAGACTTGAACAAAGGCCAGACTTAGAGCTACAAAATTAAGCAGACAATTGCAGAGTCGGCCTCCTGTAGGTACAGCCTGATTTTTTTTTTTAACCGAACAAGACCTGAGATGAAGAAATTTTCTACCTGTGTACAGTAGTAAATACCTCTGGCTTCTGTGCCCCATCCACACCTGAAGTTCTGAATTGAAATGGGCCTGTTACAGGGAAAAGTAGCCCAGGCTCAACTTTGCTTGCAAAGAAACTCTGCTTTGAATATTCTTCAGAATTTTGCCTCCAGGTTTTGAAATCTAAAGTTCCCTTGAATGCAAACCTCTTCAACTGCAGCAATCCAGCCATGGGATCTGACACCAAGTGAACGTAAAATGAGCATGTGCATTGAAGGTACCTTCAGCAATGAGTGCCGCATCAATAACACCATGAGGCACAACAAAGTAAAAACTGAAATTGTGACAATTTGGTGAAACAGGCCCCAAAAAAAAAAACTGAGCTGGTGAATTAAAGTAAGTCCTGTCAAGCAGTAGAAAAGCCCTTATCAGTACCTTCTGGAAATTTGTAGGTGGCAGAAGCTGCATGTACACTTTTCTTTCCCTAGAACTCTAAAGGACCAAAGCTACTGGTGGAGCTGATTGGTGTAGTGGTAATGTTGCTGAACAAGTAATCCAGAGACAAAAACAGAATTACCTGGAAAAACTCAGCAGGTCTGGCAGCATCGGCGGAGAAGAAAAGAGTTGACGTTTCGAGTCCTCATGACCCTTCGACAGAACTTGAGTTCGATTCCAAGAAAGAGTTGAAATATAAGCTGGTTTAAGGTGTGTGTGTGGGGGGGCGGAGAGATAGAGACAGAGAGGTGGGGGGTGGGGCTGTGGTTGTAAGGACAAACAGGCAGTGATAGAAGCAGATCATCAAAAGATATCAACAACAATAGAACAAAAGAACACATAGGTGTTAAAGTTGGTGATATTATCTAAACGAATGTGCTAATTAAGAATGGATGGTCGGGCGCTCAAGCTATAGCTCTAGTGGGGGTGGGGAGAGCATAAAAGATTTAAATAATTTTTTTTTAAAAATAATGGAAATAGTTGGGA
Organism: Carcharodon carcharias; assembly: GCF_017639515.1. Classification (NCBI taxonomy): domain Eukaryota; kingdom Metazoa; phylum Chordata; class Chondrichthyes; order Lamniformes; family Lamnidae; genus Carcharodon; species Carcharodon carcharias. The sequence continues at coordinate 13,870,515 of NC_054481.1, read as the reverse complement.
AAAGGAAAATCTTTATAATTTATTGGAGAAAAAAAAAGGAAGGGGGAAACAGGGGGTGGGGATGGGGGAGGGAGCTCACGACCTAAAGTTGTTGAATTCAATATTCAGTCCGGAAGGCTGTAAAGTCCCTAGTCGGAAGATGAGGTGTTGTTCCTCCAGTTTGCGTTGGGCTTCACTGGAACAATGCAGCAAGCCAAGGACAGACATGTGGGCAAGAGAGCAGGGTGGAGTGTTAAAATGGCAAGCGACAGGGAGGTTTGGGTCATTCTTGCGGACAGACCGCAGGTGTTCTGCAAAGCGGTCGCCCAGTTTACGTTTGGTCTCTCCAATGTAGAGGAGACCACATTGGGAGCAACGAATGCAGTAGACTAAGTTGGGGGAGATGCAAGTGAAATGCTGCTTCACTTGAAAGGAGTGGTTGGGTCCTTGGACGGTGAGGAGAGAAGAAGTGAAGGGGCAGGTGTTGCATCTTTTGCGTGGGCATGGGGTGGTGCCATAGGAGGGGGTTGAGGAGTAGGGGGTGATGGAGGAATGGACCAGGGTGTCCCGGAGGGAGCGATCCCTACGGAATGCCGATAAGGGAGGTGAAGGGAAGATGTGTTTGGTGGTGGCATCATGCTGGAGTTGGCGGAAATGGCGGAGGATGATCCTTTGAATGCGGAGGCTGGTGGGGTGATAAGTGAGGACAAGGGGGACCCTATCATGTTTCTGGGAGGGAGGAGAAGGCGTGAGGGCGGATGCGCGGGAGATGGGCCGGACATGGTTGAGGGCCCTGTCAACGACCGTGGGTGGAAAACCTCGGTTAAGGAAGAAGGAGGACATGTCAGAGGAACTGTTTTTGAAGGTAGCATCATCGGAACAGATGCGATGGAGGCGAAGGAACTGAGAGAATGGGATGGAGTCCTTACAGGAAGTGGGGTGTGAGGAGCTGTAGTAGAGATAGCTGTGGGAGTCGGTGGGTTTGTAATGGATATTGGTGGACAGTCTATCATCAGAGATTGAGACAGAGAGGTCAAGGAAGGGAAGTGTCAGAGATGGACCACGTGAAAATGATGGAGGGGTGGAGATTGGAAGCAAAGTTAATAAATTTTTCCAAGTCCCTACGAGAGCATGAAGCAGCACCAAAGTAATCATCGACATACTGGAGAAAGAGTTGTGGAAGGGGGCCGGAGTAGGACTGGAACAAGGAATGTTCCACATACCCCATAAAGAGACAGGCATAGCTGGGGCCCATGCGGGTACCCATAGCCACACCTTTTATTTGGAGGAAGTGAGAGGAGTTGAAGGAGAAATTGTTCAGCGTGAGTAAGCCAGAGACCTAGGGTAATGCTCTGGGGACCTAGGTTCGAATCCCACCATGGCAGATGGTGGAATTTGAATTCAATAAAAATCTGGAATTAAAAGTGCACTGATGACCATGAAACCATTGTTGGTTTGTTGTAAAAACCCTAGTTCATGTCTTACCTGGTCTGGCCTACATGTGACTCCAGACCCACACCAATGTGACTGACTCTTAAATGCCTTCTGAAATGGCCCAGCAAGCCACTCAGTTGTAACAAACTGCTATAAAGACACAAAAGGAATGAAACTGGACAAACCACCTGGCATCGATCTAGGCACTGGAAATGACAACAGCAATCGCAGCCCTGTCAACCCTACAAAGTCGTCCTCGCTAACATCTGGGGGCTAGTGCTAAAATTACGAGCTGTCTCGTAGACCAGTTGAGCAACAGCCTGGCAGTCATCCTCACTGAATCATACCTTAGAAAATGTCCCAAACTCATCCATCACCATCCCTGGGCAGACAGAACCAGCAGAGGTCGCAGCACAGTAGTATACAGTCGGGAGGGAATTGTCCTGGGAGTCCTCGACATCAACTCTGAACCCCATGAAGCCTCATGGCATCAAGTCAAAATGGGCAAGTAAACCATGTACCACCCTCCCTCAGCTGATAAATCAGTGCTCCATGTTGAACATCACCTTGGAGGAAGCATGAGGGTGGCAAGGGTGTAGAATGTTCTCTGGATGGGGTACTTGTCCATCACCAAGAGTGACTTGGTAGCACCACTGGCCAAGTTCAAAGTCCGTAGCTGCTAGACTGGGTCCGTGGCAGGTGGTGAGGGAACCTCATCCTCATCAACCTGCCTGCTACTTTTTCCTTGACAGTATAGGTAGGAGTGACAACTGCACAGTGCTTGTGGAGACAAAGCCCTGCCTTCACATTGAGGATATACTCCATTGTGTTGTGTGGCACAACCACCATGCTAAATGGGATAGATTTTGAACAGATCTAGCAACTCAAGACTGGGCATCCATGAAGCACTGTGGACTATCAGCAGCAGAATTGTACTCTGACAATCTGTAACCTCACAGCCTGGCATATTCCCCACCTCCACTCTACCATCCCCATCAAGCCAGGGGATCAACACTGGCTCAGTGTGCAGGAGGGCTGCCAGGAGCAGCACCAGGCATACTTAAATGAGGCGTCAACCTGGTGAAGGTATAACATGACTATTTGCATGCCAAACAGCATAAGCAGCGGAATCGCTTAGCTCGATCACTTGCAAACAATGGACCAGACCTAAGCTCTGCAGTCCTGCCACATGCAGTCGTGAATGGTGGTGAACAATGAAACAGTTCACTGGAGGAGGAGGCTCCACAAATATCCCCATCCTCAATGATGGGGGAGCCCAGCACATCAGTGTAAAAGATGAGGCTGAAGCATTTGCTACAACCTTCAGCCAGAAGTGCTGAGTGGATGATCCATCTCTTCCTTCTCTGGAAGTCCCCAGCATCACAGATGCCAGTCTTCAGCCAATTCGATTCACTCCATGTGATATCAAGAAATGGCTGAAGGCACTGGATACTGCAAAGGCTACAGGCCCTGACAACATTCCAGCAATAGTACATTCAGCCATTCTATCAAGTCTAGAGGATGGATGAGCAGGAACTCTCAATGTACGTTTTGGGTAAAGTGTGATATAGTGTTAAGGATACACAAAACAGCCCCTCTTGGCTCAGAACTTGGACAGCCAGAGGGACATCTACAGAGGCTAAATTTAATTAACGTTAGTCTGCAATAAATCAGGTAGTATGAATCTGTTGTATAATAGTTATTATACTATGGTGTCTGAGTAAACTTACATTTGGACACTGAACTTGGGCCTGAATCACAAGGAATTATTCAACTTCATTTAAAAGATTTCCAGACATTCTGTCCCTGACTGGGCCCCGAGAAACAAAAGTTATAAAACCAAACATGGTTCTGACGGGAGGTACCATTTGCAAGTTAAATAAATTTGTGGACCGCTTTTTGTTAAAGGGGAGATGTTTGCAGTGAAATAAATTAGTGGACAGGGTCTCGGTCACTAGAAGGTAGAGGTGTCATGGCAGTATTCAAAAAAATATGCGGGCACGAAGCTGACGATGCAGATCATTAGTGTCTGAGGTGGACAGTCTTGGAAGCTGTTGGAATGACTAGGTTAGGCAAGGAACAATATGATTGGAAGCTGTGATTTTATGCTGTTGTAAATGCAGAAACTAAATTAAAAGAATTGGACAAAAGGGACTGGCAGGAGGTGAACCAGGAGTAGGTTAAGGAGCAGTTGGAGGAAAGGTAGCATTGCATGTTTGTCTGGATCACTTAATCACAGATTTGAGATTGGATCAGGATGCAATGAGGTAGAGCCGGGAGAAAACATCAGAACTACCCTCAGAGCTAACCTTCCCCTTTTTCTGTTCAACCATTCTTTTAAGATTTTAAAATCTATACAATTACAGTGCCTTTTTTTCTTGGTGCCCTCCTGAAGCTGACAGCAACTAGTTCTCCTGGTCTGGCCTTACTGACACTCTCTTCTGGGAATTCTGACTAGCTGTCTTGCTGTCTTCTGGGAGATCTAAGCAGCTAACCTCTCCTCCACAAAGGCTTCAGTATTTCCTTTTAAATGTGTTCCCTCCCTTTTGATCTTTTATTGTCTCTGCAGAAATACTTTCTTCCCAGAATTCATGAAACTTTTCTTTACTCTAGCTCTTAAAAACAAAGTTGCCCTATCTTACCTTTTTTTTACAAGCTGCATATGTCCTCCTTTGAACTAAAACAACTCCATTCAAAACTGTTATTGCTTTATGTAAAATTGATTGAAACTCCTCTCGGTTCATGCACATATAAAAACCACTTCTTTCTGTTGGTTTTATACTCTTGCAGTCCTCTAGCTTTTACTCCAATTACTGTATTTACAGCACCATCTTCCAGTACATATGACAGTTATTACCAGAAGAACAATATTACAATTTTCCTGTTTTTGACCAAAGGAATGAAACCAGACAGACCACCTGGCATCGACCTAGGCACTGGAAACGACAATGGCAAACCCAACCCCTGAAAAGTCGTCCTTACTAACATCTGGGGCCCTGTGCCAAAATTGGGGAGCTGCCTCAGACTATGTAAGCAACATCCTGACAATCATACTCACAGATAATGTCCTTGATACCACCATCACCATCCCTGGGCATGTCATGTCCCACCAGCAGGACACACCCAGCAGAGGTGGCAGCACTGTGGTATACAATCAGGAGGGAGTTGCCTTGGGAATCCTGAACACTGAACCAACAAAGGAAAAACGTATCACCACCTCAACCTGCCTGCTACAGGTGCATCTGTCCATGACAGGTAATGGTTGGAGCGATCATCATACAGTCCTTGTGGAGACAAAATCCCATCTCCAAATTGAGGATAACCTGCTGTGTGGCACTATTAGAATCTTTCCCACTTTGCAGACTAACAGAACTAGCAGCTCAAACTAGGCAACCACGAGGTGTTGTGGGCCATCAGTGGCAGAATTGTACTCCATAACCTGATGGCCCAGCATATCCCCTGTTCTACCATTACCACCAAGCCAGGGGATCAACCCTGGTTTGATGAAGGGTGCAGGAGGGCATGCCAGAAGCAGCAGCAGGCATACCAAAAAATGAGGTGTCAACATAGTGAAACAACAACACAGGGCTACTTGCATGCCAAACACCATAAGCAACAAGTGATAGAGCTAAGCAATCCCACAACCAGCAGATCAGATGTAAGCTTTGCAGTTCTGTCACATTGTTATGAATGGTGATCAATTAAACAACTCACAGAACAAGGAGGCTCCATAAATATACCCATCCTCAATGATGGAGGAGCCCAGCACAGTAGGGCAAAAGATGAGGCTGAAGCATTCACAACAATCTTCAGCCAATTTGATTCACTCTGATATCCAGAAATGTCTAACGGCACTGAATACTGCAAAGGCTATGTGCCCTGGCAATATTACTGAAGACTTGTGCTCCAGAACTAGCTGTACCCCAAGCCAAGCTGTTCCTGTACAGCTACAGCACTGGCATTTGCCCAGCCATAGGAACAATTGCCTAGGTAAGCCCTGTACACAAGAAGCAGGACAAATGTAACCCAGCCACACTGCCCCATCATTCATTAGTAAAGTAGTGGAAGGGGGTCATCAACAGTGCTATTAAGCAGCACTTGCTTAGCAATAACCTGCTCACTGATGCTCAGTTTGGGTTCTGCCAGGATCACTCAGTTTCAGACCTCCATTACAGCCTTGGTTCAAACATGGACCAAAGAGCTGGGCTCCTGAGGTGGGGTGAGAGTGACATTAAGGCTGCATTTGATAGGTGTGGCATCAAGGAGTCCTAGCAAAATGAGTCAATGGAAATAGGGCAACGCTCTACTCGTTGGAGTCCTACCTAGCACAAAGAAAAGTGGTTGTAGGTCAGTCATCTCCTGCGGTGAAGTGCTGGATTTCCTCCAGGGTAGTGTCCTACATCCAACCATCTTCAGCTGCTTCATCAATGACCTTCCTTCCATCATATGGTCAGGTTGACGAGTAATGTTCACCATTTGCAGCGACTCACACTGGAGCAGTCCATGTCCAAATGCAGCAAGACCTGGACAATAGCCACACTTGGGCTGACAAGTGGCAAGTAACATTTGTGCCAGGCAATGATCATCATCAACAGAATCTAACCATTGCCCTTTCATGTTCAAAGGCATTACCATCACAATCCCCCACTATCAACATCCTGGGGGTTACCATTGACCAGAAACTGAACTGAACTAGCCATATAAATACTGTGGCTACAAGAGCAGGTCAGAGGCTAGGAATCCTGTGGTGAGTAACTCACCACCTGAATCCAAAGCCTGTCCACCATCTACAAAGCACAGGTCACAAGTGTGATGGGATACTCGCCCCTTGCCTGGATGTGCCTAGCTTCAGCAACACAAGTTTGACACCAGCAGCCAGCTTGATTGGCACCCCATCCATAAACATTCACTCCCTCCTCCACCACCATTGAACAACGGCAGCAGTGTGTGCCTTCCACAAGATGCACTGCAGGACCTTGCCAAGGCTCCTTAGGCAGCACCTTCCAAACCCACAACTTCCATCATCTAGAAGGGCAGCAGACACATGTGAACACCACCACCTGGACGTTCCCTTCAAGCCACACACCATCCTGACTTCGAAATATATTGCCGTTCCTTCCCTGTCACTGGGTCAAAATCCTGAAACGCCTGCCTTAACAGCACTGTGGGTGTACCTATACCACATGGACTGTAGTGGTTCAAGATGGCAGTTCACCACCACCTTCAAGGACAATTGGGAATGGGTAATAAATGCTGGCCTAGCCAGCAACACCCACATTTTCAGTTCTTCAATTTGTGTTGGCCACCACTGTCATTGTTACTCCAATATGAATACACAGCGTGCATCGGCGGTTGGAAAATCAATTGCCGGTTCATCAGGCCCTACCTACTTACAGGGACCCATGAGATATGCAAATCTATTACGTAACTTGCACAATTTGTAAGTTTGTAGACTGAAGGTGATCAGAAATTAACATTATTGGCCTCTGTAGATGTTGACCCTGATCACTTGGAGCATTATTACTGCTGGTAAGCTGCTTGCCTTAAAGACATGCAATTATGGCACATACAATTCATGTGGAATGATCTTTGTACAGAAATTAAACTGCAAGAAATAAGTAGGGATATTTGAAATTGGAGTTTGTGTGTGTGTGTGTGTGTGTATATAACAATATTACCATTGGAATAATTAACATTTTCACACTTAATGTAATTTATGTACAAGTCTGCAAAAATGTGCAACATTTATTTATGAAGTCAAAATGATCCCAATGTGTGGTCAGATATTTAATTTGCAGTACTTGTGCTTTGTAAAACATGTATAAAAATGTGTTTCGATTCTTTCCTGCCACATGTTTTGCATTCCAAAGGCAAACACCTATGCATCACTGTTAGTCAAAACAATTCCCTTGGGGTAAGCAACTTATTTTACTGCACAATCATCCTTGTTTATACATGTCGACATATATTTGAAATACAGTATGTATTGGGATCCTTATTTGGTATCTTTTTTGGCATGCTCTGATCTGCTTTAATCCATTTTTTATTATTTACATTCGATTTTATCCTTACGAGCTGTAATCTTGGATATATTCTTCCATATATGGACGTAATAGGTTTCGCTGTGCAATAGCTGTGTTCCCTTCACCCATGCTCTGGGGAAAATCTGGTTTTGAACAAATAATGTTTCCTTAGTAACCGAAATGTTGCAAAGAAATTGGAGACTTGGCCAATTAGCAAGTTGCAATTAAACCAATGATTTATTTCAAGCTTTGCGAGCATATCACATTTTCCTTGGTATTGTGATATCACAATGTGCTGCATTACCTTAATCTAATATCAAAAGCAAACCTTGCAAGATAAAGCATTGGGCACAATAATTTTGGCAGACACACCTAACAAAATTGGTATCTACAATTTCATTTTTTATTCGGTTAGAGCCATACATTGGCTAAATATTTTCAATAAATTTGTTTATCTCTTGTTAACATTCATGATATTCTACTTTTCAGTTTAAAATTTATTGTATTTCAAATTTAAGCTGCAGTGTGTTTAGCTTAAAATGCATTTGTTCGCATAGTTAAAATTAAGTGATTACTGAATAGGAAGGTGCTGATATAATGTCAGAATAAAATATGCCCTATTCCTGGAGAATGAACACAATTAATAAACAAATTAAGTTTTCCACTACCTTTATCTTTTAACCATGTAAGAGGCCCTATAAATGGGATCAGTTGACGAATAAAAGACTACCTTTGAGAACAATAGTTCAAATTCCAAACATTCCCCCTCCCCTTTCCACTCAATTTGATGCTAGTTTCTCATTTGAAAATTATTTTTCTTCAACCCTCTTCCATTTGGAAATGAGTGACCATTAAAGAAATGGCTATTGATTGTTGGATTTGCTAAACAGGTGCATATTGCACTGGGTGGGTGGACACTTGCATATGATGGTGTTCCCCTGGTATTCCCCTTACCTTCTAGGTGGCAGTGGCTGTGAGTTTAAAAAGTGCTACCGAAGGAGCCTTGGCGAGTTACTGCAGTGCATCTTGTACACACTACGCCACTGTGCGCCGGTGACGGCGGTAGTGGATGTTGTTGATGTATGGGTTGGTGATCAAGCAAAGTGCTTTTTCTTGGATGGTGCTGAGCTGCTTGATTATTGTTACAGCTGCACTCGGGCAAGTAGAAAGTATTCTATCACATGCCTGACCTGTGCCTTGTAGAGTTGGTGGACAAACTTTGGGATATCGGGGGGCGTGCTACTTGCCACAGAATTCCAGCCAGTGATCGGCACTTGTAGCCATGGTATTTATCTGGTTCATGGTGTTTATCTGGTTCAGTAGAAAGCCCCCCAGGATGTTAATATGGGATTCAGTGATGGTCATGTCACTGAATGTCGTCAAGGGAAGATGGTTAGGTACTCTTATAGGAGATAGTCAGTGCCTGGCACTTGTGTAGTATGAATATTACTTTGCATTTATCAGCCCAGACCTGAATTTTATCCAAGTTTTGCTGCATGTGGGCATGGACTGCTTCCATATCTGAGAAGTTGTGAATGTACTGAACACTGGGACATCAACAAGCGTCCCCATTTTTGACATTGTATTGGAGGGAAGATTGTTGAAGCAGCTGAAGATGGTTGGACGTAGAACATCATCCTGAGGAACTCCTGCAGGGAAGTCCTAGGACTGCAATGAATGGCCTCAAACAACAGCAACCTAGGCCTAGTGTCCTAGGCCCAACCATCTTCAGCTGCTTCATCAATTACCTTCCTTCCATCACCTGTAACGAGTGGAGTGCCACCAGGATCAGTGCTGGGGCCACAATTATTTACAATATATATTAATGACTTGGATGAACAAAGAAAAGTACAGCACAGGAACAGGCCCTTCAGCCCTCCAAGCCTGTGCCGATCATAAAACATTTTGCACTTCCGGGGTCCGTATCCCTCTATTCCCATCCTATTCATATATTTGTCAAGCTGCCGCTTAAACACCACTATCGTACCTGCTTCCACCACCTCCTCTGGCAGTGAATTCCAGACACTCACTACCCTCTGCGTTTAAAAAAAAAAACTTGCCCGGCACATCTCCTATAGTTTTCTCCTCTCACCTTAAATCTATATTCCCCTAGTAATTGACCCGTCCATCCTGGGAAAAAGCTTCTGACTACCTACTCTGTCCATGCCACTCATAATTTTGTAAACTTCTATCAAGTTGCCCCTCAATCTCCGTCGCTCCAGTGAGAACAATCCGAGTTTCTCCAACCTCTCCTCATAGCTAATAACCTCCAGACCAGGCAGCATCCTAGTAAACCTCCTCTGCACCCTCTCCAACGCCTCCATATCCTTCTGGTAACGTGATGACCAGAATTGCACACAATATTCCAAGTGTGGCCTAACCAAGGTTCTATACAACTGCAGCATGACTTCCCAGCTTTTATACTCAATACCCCTGCCAATGAAGGCAAGCATGCCATATGCCTTCCTGACCACCTTATCCACCTGCGTTGCCACTTTCAGTGACCTGTGGACCTGTACACCCAGATCCCTCTGCCCGTCAATGCACTAAGTGTTCTACCATTGACTATATAATTCCTGCCTGTATTAGACCTTCCAAAATGCATTACCTTGCATTTGTCCGGATTAAACTCCATCTGCCATTTCTCCGCCCAAGTCTCCAACCGATCTCTATCCCATTGTATCCTTTGACAATCCTCTTCACTATCTGCAACTTCTTCAACCTTAGTGTTGTCTGCAAACTTACTAGTTAGCCCAGTTACATTTTCCTCAATCATTTATGTATATTACAAACAGCAAAGGTCCCAGCACTGATCTCTGCAGAACTCCACTAGTCACAGCTCTCCATTCAGAAAAGCACCCTTCCACTGCTACCCTCTGTCTTCTATGACCAAGCCAATTGTGTATCCATCTTGCCAGCTCACCTCTGATCCCGCGCAACTTTACCTTCTGTACCAGTCTGCCATAAGGGACCTTGTCAAAGGCCTTACTGAAATCCATGTATATAACATCCACTGCCCTTCCATCATCGATCATCTTTGTCACTTCCTCGAAAAATTCGATCAAGTTAGTGAGACACGACCTCCCCTTCACAAAACCATGCTGCCTCTCACTAATGCTTCCAAATGGTAGTAAATCCTGTCACGAAGAATCTTCTCCAATAATTTCCCTACCACTGAGGTATGAAGAATGAATGTACAATTGTCAAGTTTGCAGATGACACATAGGTGGGAAGGCAAGCGGTGAAGATAAGAGTCTACAGGGGGATGTAGACAGGTTAAGTGAGTGGGCAAAAATATGGCAAATGGGGTAAAATGTGAGGTTATGCACTTTGGCAGGAAGAATAGAGGAGCTGAATATTATATAATGGAGAGACTGAAGCAAGCTGCAGCACAGAGGAATTTGGGGATCCATGTACATGAATCACAAAAGCTAGTTCTGGTAATAGGTAAGGCAAATGGAATGCTGGCCTTTATTTCAAAAGGATGGAGTATAAAAATAGTGAAGTCTTGCTTGTATAGAGGCACTAGTTAGAATACACATCTAGAATACTGAGAGCAGCTTTGGTCCCCTTATCAAAGGAAAGATATGCTGGCACTGGAGGCAGTCTAGAGAAGATTCATTCGATTGATCCTGGGGTATGGAAGGATTTTCTTATGAGGAGAGGTTGAGAAGGTTGGGCCTGTGCTCATTGGAGTTGAGAAGAATAATATTGAAACATAAGATTCTTAGGGGGCTTGACAGGGTAGATGCTGAGAGGTTGTTTCCCCTTTATGGGAGACTCCAGGACCAGAGGGCATAATCTTGTAAGGGGGCGCCCATTTAAAACTTGATGAGGAGGAATTTCTTCTGAGGGTAGTCAATCTGTGGAATTCTTTACCGCAGAGGGCTGTAGAAGTTGGGTCATTAAGTATATTCAAGGCTGAGATAGACTGATTTTTAATCAGTAAGGGAATCGAGGGTTATGGGGGAAAGGCAGAAAAGTGGAGTTGAGGATTATCAGATCAGCCATGATCTCATTGAATGGCAGAGCCGATTCTAGGGGCCAAATGGCCTACTTCTGCTCCTATGTCTTATGGTCTTAAGGACAGAAGTGGGGATGTTTGCTGATTGCACAAACGTTCTGCACCATTTGAGACTGCTCAGATACTGAAGCAGTCCATGTCCAAATGCAGCAAGACCTGGACAATATGCAGGCTTGGGGTGACAAGTGACATTCTTGCCATACAAGTGCCAGGCAATGACCATCCCCAACAAGAGAATTCAACCATTGCTCCTTGATGTTCAGTGGCATTACCATCATAGAACCCCCTGCTACCAACATCCTGAAGGTTACCATTGACCAGAACCTGCACTGAACTAGCCATATAAATACTGTGGCTACAAGAGCAGGACAGAGGCTAGGAATCCTGCAGCAAGTAACTCACCTGACTCCCCCAAAGCCTATCCACCATCTACAAGTCACAAGTGAGGGGTGTGATGGAATACTCCCCACTTGTCTAGATGAGTGCAGTCCCCACAACATTCTTTTAAGCTTAACACCATCCAGGGCAAAGCAGTCTGCTTGAATTGGTACCATATCCACAAACATTCACTGCTTCCACCACTGATGTATAGTGGCAGCAGTGTGTACCATCTACAAGATGCAATGCAGGAATTCACCAAGGCTCCTTAGACAGCACTTTCCAAACCTATGATCACAGCCATCTAGAAGGACAAGGGCAGCAGATAGATGGCAACACCACTACCTGGAAGTTCCCCTCCAAGGCAGTCACCATCCTGACTTGGAAATATATTGCCATTCTTTTCGTCACTGTGTCAGAATCCTGGAACTCCCTTCCTAACATGGACTGCAGTGGTTCAAGAAGGCAGCTCACCATCACTTGGGCAACTAGGGGTGGGCAATAAATGCTAGCCCAGCCAGTGAAGCCCCATCCCATGAAAATCTTCCTTTTGTGCTGGATATGACTCCAACCAGTGGAGAGTTTCCTCTAATTTCCATTGACTTCAATTTTGTTAGGGTTCCTTTATGACTGACTCAGTCACATGCTGCCTTGATGCTATTCTCGCTTCATCTCTGGAGTTCAACCCTTTCATCCATGTAATGAGATCTGAAATGAAGTTGCCCTGGTAGAACCTAAACTGCGTATCGTTGAGCAGATTGTTTGGAAGTGCTGCTTCACAGTCCTGTCAATGACACATTTCATCACTTTACTGCATCAGTCTAATCAATGATAAGCAATTGGCTGGATGAGATTGTTCTGCTTTTTATTGATGGGATATACCTTGGGCAGTTTTGAATATCGCTAGGTAAATGCCATGTTGTAGATGTATTGGAACAGATTGGCTAAGGGCACGTCTGGTTCTGGAGTACCAAGTTTTCAATCCTACAGCTGGAATGTTGTCAGGACTCGCAGCCTTTGCTGCATCCAGTCTTTCAGCTGTTTCTTAATCACTTCACTTCATTTCCGTTTTTTTTTTTGTGGGTCCTGTTGATACTACGGGATTGCAGCATTGGTGTTCTGGAAGACAAATCGGCAAGACCCATTTTCCTTGGAAATTAAGTTATGTTCCAGTAACTTTTTACACATTTCCACATGGGAAATGTGCACATTGATTAGATTTGCCTAGATATATGCAGGTGTATTCCATTGTGTAAATGATCAAGAAATATGCCATGTGATTTCAAGCTGTCATTAATCCAGTAGTATTACTGTGATGTTACCTTTTTAATAACCTTGTGCTGTGACTGAAGATTCAATTGTTATTGCCAGGTTTGAGGGTGTGGGATGTCCTCACTCATGTCTGCAGTTTATTCTAACTCTTGCCCTTTTTTTTGCTTTATCATTAACTGTGCCACCAGCCTTCTAGGTCTTGAATTCTGGAATTCCTTCCTTTAGATTTCCTTTTCCCTCCCTTCCTCGTGGTCCTAGAGGAATCTTCCAGATTGTTTTTCACTAATTGGTCTGGGTTTTTAATTGCCTCTTCCAGGTTGTTATATCACTCCAAGTAGGTAGGAAGTGTCTATTTTGATGTGCTAATACTAACCTATTCTTGGTTAGCCATGTCTTTGATTCCTGCAATATTATCATTACCCTTCCATTTCATTTTTGAACACTTTCTGCCATTCTTGTGTATATACTCCAGCCTCCATATTCATTTCTTCTCACTTCCAAATTTAATTTACTTCAGTTTTACACTGAATTGCAGGTGCTTGAGCAAAAGGAGCTTCCATATAAAGGTTCTTTTTGATTTACAATTCAAACCAGGTGAAAGCCAAATCTTGTTGCAATAGATGATTAACCAAAAATAATTAAACTCTATTTTGGTTTAATTGATAGCTGTTAGGAAATAAGAATAAGGCCTCAAGTATGCTATATAAACCTATTATAATTACTTAAAATACAGATTCAGGGAAGGGGACAATCGCATCCTGGATTTATATCATTGGGAAATGAGACTAGGGACTTCTCGCAAGATTCTCCAACCATGCCACCAAACACCCACTGAACGGGGGTGGAAATCCCAGCCTTAGTTTTCTGCATAATATGAAACAAGTGAAACTAAAATGTGGCTAGAATAATTCTAACTAAGGATAGACCTCTTTGTTTCAAATGTAAATTTATATGGCACATGTCCACAATATTGAAGTCACCAAGGCTTTTGCTCAACAAATCAAATCACCCATTTTAAAGATGTTATGAAGAGTGCCTTGCCTTATGTCAACGTAAAATGGTTCAGGCATTGAAAAGGACTCTGCCAACATTCCTGCCACTGTTGGGGAAAGATGGCCATTGAATACTGATGGATGGGTGAGCTCCTAGTTCCCTGCATTATGTTTCAGTTGACATTGAAAAGTCACCCTCGAGCAAACTGGTGAAGCCTTGGTGTCAGGGTTAAGAAAATGCCTGCGCCTGAGGTGAGAGTTCAGGATGCAGTCGAGTGGCCAAAAAGATTGTGCCTGGCTTGCCAAAGGGAGGAGCAGAACTCTGAAGACCAAGGGACGGCTTCCTCCACACCCAGAGGATGAACCCCACAGTTGTTGTATGTAGGTGGATGCTGGTCCCAGGGCCTATAGTCAGTGCACGTACTACCTGCAGATGAGTAAGAACCAGCGTTGCCTGTGCATGTCAAGGGAACTGGTGTCTCAAATGCCAGCTTCATAGGGACTCTTGAAGGCATTCAATGCTGTTGGCAGTTGCCATTGTGCTCAATTTCTACAGCAGTGGCTCCTTCCAGGGCTCTACTGGGGACCTTTTGCAGGATTTCAGAAGCCTCCACTTACAGGTGTATCCAGGAGGTCACGGGCTGCCTTTTCACCGAGGCACATTGCCTTTCAATTTCAACAGGGATCAGGCAAGCCAGGAAGCAATCCTGGGATTTGTTCAGATTTCTGGAAATCCATTGGTACAGAGTGCCATCAGGCTGCACCCACACGGCTCTTGAATTTTCCTGGCAAAAGCTCCCACTTAACATTAGCTGGTCCGTGACCATAACAACAGATCATGCACATTTGTGCAAGATACCAGAGAAGCGTCCACGACTTGTACATCCTTAGCAGATCTCTGATCCCTGACATCTTCCAGGGACCCACACAGGATGCTCTAGGGCTACCCACAAAGGATGTGGATAATGATGCCTCTGCAGCAGCCTCGAACTCCTGGTGAGAGAAGGTACGACAAGGCTCGTGCTACAACCCAAAACTTGGTTGAACACACTTTTTGGTATCCTGAAAATGAGGTTCCGGTGCCTCGACAGATCTGGTGGAGCCACTCCAATACATTCCCCAAAGGGTGTCACACAAACTGGTGACGTGATGTGAAGTGGTGAAGACCTGGATGATGAGATGCAAGAACTGCATGTCTCCTCTGAGAAGGAAGTCTGGGGATGAGGGTGGTGAAGTCCTGGAAGGCGAGGGTGCAGGCAAGAAGTAGAAATGTGATGGAGTTTATCTAGTTCCATCCCCCTCTTTTTTAAAACAGCATAGGTGGTCAGGGATAGGCAGGACTAAGAGTGACAAAGGGATCATGCACATGAGACAAAGGGAGTGTTAACAGTGGTAAAAACTAAAGGTGCTGATAACATATCCTGCTCTTACCTTTTTATGTTAATAGCAGTACAAGGGTCAGTGCTCTGAGAACACAGCATAGAAACTAGTGACAGATGGCCCTGTTTTTTTTGGGGGGGGGGTAATTTTTAAAAAGTGGACAAAAATAAGTAAATTAAACAAACCAATTAGCATAAAAGATGGAGAGAATTTATGGGCTGAAGTTGTTGACCTCCATGTAAGTCCAGAAGGTTGTAAAGTGCCTAATCAGAACATGACAAGCCGTTCCTCCAGTGAAGCACAACACAAACTGGAACACGGCAGCAGGACAAGGATGGACATGTGAACATGAGAGCAAGATGGTGTGTTGCAATGGAAAGCGACCAGAAGGTCTGGGTCATGCTTGAGTACTGATTGAAGGTATTCCACAGCCATCATGCAGTCAACATTTAGTCTCTCCCAATGCTTCACCTGGAAAGGAGTGTTTGGGGCATTGGACAGTGAGAGGAGGGAAGAGGTAAAGGGGCAGGTGTTGCACCTTCTGTGATTGCATGGGAAGCGCAGTGGAGAGGACATGAGTTACGGGCGATGGAGTGGACTAAAATGTCATGAAGGGAATGGTTCCTAAGGAATGCTGATGGGGAATGAGGGGAAGATACGCTTGGTGGCATCATGCTGGAGTTGGCAGAAATGGCAGAGGGTGATCCTTTTTGAATGCGGAGGCTGGTGGGGTGAAAAGTGAGGATGAGGGTGACCCTATCATGATCCTGGGAGGGAGGAGGAGGGGTGAGGGAAGACGTGGGAAATGGGTGAGGGTCCTTTCAACCACAGTGGGGTCAGAGCCCTTGGTAAAGGAAGACGTCAGAAGTGCAGTTTTGGAAGGTGGCATCATCTGAAAGATGCAACGGAGGTGGAGAAACAGAATGGGGTGGGGCCTTTACAGGAAGCAGGCTGTGACGAGCCGTAATAGAGGTAGCTGTGGGAGTCGGTGGGCTTGTAATGAATATTGGTGGACAGTCTATTCACCAGAAATAGAGGCCGGTCAAGGAAGGGAAGGAAAACGTCAGAGCTGGATTGTGAAACTGAGAGAGAGGTGGAAGTTGGAAGCAAAACTGATTTAGATTTTTCCAGGTGCAGATGAGAGCATGAAGCAGCATCAGTGTGATCACCGATGTACCAAAAAGTGAAGCCCAGAGTAGGAAAGGAACGAAATGTTCCACATGCCTCCAAAGGCATAACTGGGGCCCATGCAGGTACCCATAGCCACACCTTTTTTATTTGGAGGAACTGAGACAAGTAAAGGAGAAATTGTTCAGTGAGAACAAGTTCAGCCAGGCGGAACATCTTCGCTCAGTCCACAAGTATGACCCAGACCTTCCGATAGCTTGTCATTTCAGCTCACCATCTTGCTGTATACTCATGTCTGTCCTTGGCCTCCTGCAATGTTCCATAGAAGCCCGGACTTAACATTGAGTTCAACAACTTCAACTTCAGACTATGAACACTCTCTCCTCCATCTTTACCCCTTTCTTTTAATCCAATTGTTTTTTAAATCCTTTTTCCCCACACCCCCACCCCATATGTCACTGGTTTCTATGTAGTGCTTTCAGAATGCCGACCCTTGTTCTGCTATTAACACATTCTGTTCGTACCTTTTTTATGCCACTATCAGCACCTTCTTTAGCCTTTGCCACTCTGTTAACATTCCCTCTTTGTCTTGTGTCCATGACATCGTTGTCATTCTCTCACCTTCGCTTCCACCTATCCCTGACCATCTGTCTAGCTCCACCCCCTCAACAGTATAAAATCCATCGCATTTTTATTTTAGCTCTGAAGAGTCGTCATATGGCTCCCACTCTCATCCAAGATGCTGCCAAACCTGCAGAGATTTTCCAGCATTTTGTTTTTATTTGAGGTTTCACATATGATTGACGCAAATACTGCTCAACATAACAAGGAGCCATAAACAAGGGGACACTCCTGGGAGTGTATTTACAATGGTCAACATTTGAATATAAGTGATTAACACCCATGCCCACATTGTGCAACTAAGGTTTTTTTTTCTTGACCTTTCTATAACGCTACATCTTGGTGCTCCTCTGACATTCCCGGTGGAGGTGGCCTGCTGACTGCTATACCCTGTTGTCTGTGATGACCTTGACGGGGGCTCTCTGGAAGGCTGGGATCTGGAGGGTCCTGGCCTGCTTTTGGGTTCCTACTATGTGGTAGTGGCACCCTGCACAACCTGTGGAGCTGCTGGGGTCACAGGAAAGGAAGAGGGGATTTGGATGGGACAGACATTCCTGGAGTCACCTAGATCAAAGACCTGGGCTGTGCACCTGCTGATCCTCCTCCCTCTGGATGCCCAAAAGCCCCTGGCTAACTCCTTGAGAAGGGGGCAGCAGGAGTGAGCTCAATGCCCAGTGCCCCCTCTCTCTCTTTTCCCCGCCCCCCCCAAACCCCCACCTGCATTGACACTGGATGCCTGCAAGTGCCTCAGTGATGGCATGCAGCTCTTGCAGCAGTACAAGAACAATGACATGGACCACGTTCTCCATGGCAGCTGCCATCCTACCAGAGATGACATTGGTGCACTGGCATGCTGATGCTATCACCTCAGACTGAAGGGAGACAGACTCCTCCATCGTGCATTGCAATCTTGAGGAATGCAGCAGACATCCCTTCCTGATGTTCCCATGTTTTCCTTTCCAGGAACAACAACTAAAGTAGGACCAAGTCCAGAGGCTCTTTATCTGACTTGGACTCAGCAGATTTCTGGCAGATTGCTGAAACCTGGCAATCCCCTGCTTCTGCCTGTTGTAGATCGGACTGTGCGACATACTCACCAGATTGTGACCCTGAGGCTGCTGTAGGACTAGGTCCCACCAAGATGTCTCTCCGCACTAGAGAGTGCGGGCAAGCGCTGTGCCAAGTCTCCATTGTCAATGTCTGCAGATTCCTCTTCTGCGGTGTCATCAGGGCTGGCATCGAGGACCCCCTCGGCTGCTTCCCAGATGTGTCTGCGATAGCAAGGAGAGATGATTAGTGCATGGCAGGGGACTGCAAAACGGGAACTTGCAGCATAGTTGTCTGATGGATGTTGCACTGCTGGATTCTCACATGGTGTGCTGCTGACCTTGCTGTCAGCACAGGAACGTCCCTGATAGTCATTGGCCAGCTGGATGGCTCTATTCTCAAAGTCTGTGAGGACCTTGATGTTGGGCATTACTCCTCCAATCTGTGACCCCTCCCTATTGTGTGCCAGCTTGTCCTGAATGAATGCAGATGGAGAGTGTAAGCAGGACGCTTTCCAGGCCAGGCGAGAAGGATATCTGGCATGTGTGGGTGGAGAGTGGTGCCATGGACAGGATATAGTCACGATCCGCAGGGCAGATGAAGATGAGAGAGAAAGTGAAAGCTGATGTCTCTTGAACTGGCACTGAGTGAGATCCCTGTGGATGTGTGGTGGGTTTGAGAATGCGAGTTTTGAGTGACTTACCCTGGTGGAACGATGTGGGTGGCTGTGATATTTTGCAGGGCATTGGTGCTGACCATTGCTGTCACTGTTTCCTATGCTGGATTGGTAACCTTGTTTGCTGGTCTTCACCCAGAGTGGGGGTAAAAGACTTTGCAGCAGGTCTCCACTGCATCCAGTAGGTACCCGAGGGGAGGCATTGCTAAATTTGGGGGCATTATGTTTCCTCCCTTTTGGTAGCTATGACTTTCCAGCAGCTTCCAATGCCTTGAGAGCTTTCTCTGTGCAGGAGCACCCTTTTAAACATGGCACCCGGATTACTGAAGGCCTGAAGTGATGGTGGGCCTGGTGAATCGAGCCACCCAGCCGGTGATCTGACATGAAACACCTGCCTCTGTTTAAAAAATGCAAAGTGCCGCAAGATATGGCAGAAAAAGCCGCATTGCTATCAGCGGGTCAAATGTCACTTTCCCCATTTGACAGCTGACTTTGCTGTTTTTTTAGGACAATTCTGTCCTATGAATGGATTGGATGTAGACAATCGGTTTATTGAAAAAACATCATGGTGGCAGCTGCTGAATTGAGATGACATACAAGTAAATCATTCATAATCTTGTCTATAACCATCATTAGAATAAAAAAAGTATAAAATATTTGCTTGATTTTCAGTATACAGCTAATTACAATACAATGCAAATGCAGAAGAAAAATGAAAGATCTACTGCACTCTGCATTTTGTATTGAAATTCCTAGATCATAATGTTACATATGTACATTCAAAAATAGAAGTCGGCCACTCAGCCAACTGTTCTGCCATTCAATAAGAGCATGGCTGATCTGATTGTAACCTCAACCCCACATTCCAACGTACCCTCAATAACCTTTCAACCCCTTTGTTAGTTGAAAATCTATGTAGCTCGACCTTAAAAATATTCAAAGACTCTCTTCCTCCAAAAGTTACCTACCCTCAAAAATTTTCCTCCTCTCTGCCTTAAATGAGCGATCTTTTATTTTTAAACAGTGAACCAGAGTTCTACATTCTCCCTTTATTGATCACTTACATACTATTTGAGTTTTATAAAGTATGGACTGGGCTGTCTCATAGTCTATTCGTTCTATATCATTACGGATTGCTGTCTTTTCTCTTGGATTCCATCTCTCACACATTTTTTCGTGTGGAGTTGATAGAAATAACCTAAAATAAAAAATTTCTAAATAAATGTTTATTTAAAATAATCAATCTTCAACAATTGGATCTTCAGTTCAATGAAATAGGCCAGGGAAAGGCGAGGAAGCAGCAACAGCAGGCAGTGGACTATGGTAAATTGTAGCAAGGTACGTGCAAGATGAGTCAATTAAGTGATTCTGGTAACTGTGCTGTAAGCTTGCACAAATGCGTTAATACTTGCTGTTGAATCCTTCACCACACCCTAAATCATACATTAAAGAACAGTGATATGCTGCCTGGAAGATTTAATGATATACTGACAATGCAAATTTTGAAGCTGCTTTTAAAAGCACAAGAGTGTCAAATGTGATTAATCCCTATAATAATAATAATAATTAGATTCTACTCGTTTCTCACTCAATGCTAACTCTTGGATACCTCCTTATAAGAAGGCGCTTAACTGTACCACTCCTACAAGGATTCCCACCCCCCTCGCAGCCTCAGCAAAGTTAATAGAAGGCTGATGTTACTCGTGGTGATCCTTGAGAGGTTCACTGATAGCAGTTTCATGGGTTCTTGTGCCTGTGAGGGCCCAGTCATCGCTCATCCAACAGCGCAAAAGCAGTTTGTAAAGATAAATACAAAATACTGTGGATGCTGGAAATCTAGAACAAAAACAAAAATGCCTGGAAAAACTCAGCAGGTCTGACAGCATCTGCAGAGAGGAACACAATTAACGTTTCAAGTCTGAATGACTCTTCAGCTGAACTAAGGAAAAATAAAAAAGAGGTGAAATATAAGCTGGTTTAAGCATGGGGGGTGTTGGTGGTGAGGTGGGACAGGTAGAGCTGGATAGAGGGCCAGTGATAGGTGGAGATTGCCAAAAGATGTCATAGACAAAAGGACAGTGGTGATATTAGCTAAGAAATGTGCTAATGGGGACATTAAGGGTGGAAAGCAGGGTGAGCAAGGGACAGATAGCGCTAGTGGGGGTGGGGTGGGGTGGGGGGGGAATCGAAATAGGCTAAAAGGTAGAGATAAAACAATGTATGGAAATACATTTAAAAATAATGGAAATAGGTGGGAAAAGAAAAATATATAAAAATTATAGGAACAAGGGAGTGGGGAAGGAGGAGAATGTTCATGATCTAAAGTTGTTGAACTCAGTATTCAGTCCAGAAGGCTGCAAAGTACCTAGTCAGAAGATGAGGTACCTCCAGTTTGCGTTGAGCTTCACTGGAACTTTGCAGTAGGCCAACATGTGGGCATGAGAGCAGGGTAGTGTGTTGAAATGGCAAGCCTATTTTGATTCCCCCCGCCCCCAACCCATCCCACCCCCACTAGGGCTATCTGTCCCTTGCTCATCCTGCTTTCCACCCTTAATGTTACCATTAGCACATGTCTTAGCTAATATCACCACCATCAACACCTATTTGTCCTTCTGTCTATGACATCTTTTGGCAATCTCCACCTATCACTGGCCCTCTATCCAGCTCAACCTGTCCCACCCCACCCCTTAAACCAGCTTATATTTCACCTCTTCTATTTTCCTTAGTTCTGCTGAAGAGTCATTCGGACTCGAAACGTTAACTGTATTCCTCTTCGCAGATACTGTCAGACCTGCTGAGTTTTTCCAGGTATTTTTGTTTTTGTTGCAAAGATAAATGAGGGCGGTCTCCTGGTCAGAACCCAGATGTAAGACTGAGATGTGCTATAGGACCTTGTGGAAATCCTGGCCTTCATGAGAATTGCCCGGGAAGTTTCAGCTCTTGGATTGGCATTTCCGGGGGGCTCGCGAGTGTCTCCGATTTTGAATTGAGAGCTGCAGACTATGACAGTTCCGATATACTTAGCTGGATAGTTAATTACCCAGGAAACGTTCGACCGATTTTATTAAGATCAAATCTATCACCTCATCCACCCACTCGCATTCAAACTAGACCATTAAACTTGCCATACGACCGCCCATACCGTTTAAAAAAAAAAAGGGGAGGCATGTCCTGTTTTTTCCCGACTTCAGCAAGGATCACTGCGTTCTACGTTTCTCGGAAAGCCTGTCTCAGAAGAAAAACAGGCATTTCAGGGAATGTTCAAGCAGCGGAGCGATTCAACGATGATTGCCACTCTTCAGAAGTTCTGGGCTGATGGCTTAGAAGTACCTATCGCTCCACCAATCTCTCCAAGATTGACATCTCTGACATCTTAGGCAGCAATTGTAGCTAGCTAGTGTAACGTTTCCTGGGTAACTATCAAGCGAAGTTCGAATTGTCCTGAGACTTTTTCAGAGGGCCCCAGTGAACAGGGGAATTGCCTATCAGAAGTTCAAATTTCCTGGGCAATTCCCTCCGAGTCGTTGCATTGGGATTTCAAGGGGTCCTATACTGCATATTCTGGGATATGCCCTGTCTTTGACTATCCAGACACTGGATGATCTGGGATGTTGTATAACCTTCTGAAAATTGGTATAAATGCTTTTGTGGGGCAAACATTTTTCTTTACATGTCAATTGCTTGGGAGAAAATAAAATAGCATAAGTATTTCTGTGCAGCGTTATTCCCACGCACCTGATGAGATCCAAGGATCTGTGGACGTTGGACTTCTGACCTTACCATAATGAAGATGGTGCTGCAGGATGATATCACTCTAAGTACTTTCTGTTGAGTATTTGAGCTCTGGACTGGGGTTTTGAGTCGGAATTAGGGATCTGTGTCTTGAGCTTGAGAATGGGGGTGCAGGAGAAATCGGGGCTTTGGAGCGCTTGGAACTTTGGAGTTGTCGTGATCACAATGGCAATTTTGGCTAACATTTTTTTAAATTCAGTCACTTCTTAAGATTGCTAGCTGTCTTGGGGCAAAGCGGTGTTGTAAGAGGAAACTATAGCAGCATTAGACCCTTTGTTTATGCAAATAAGCTACATTCTCAACGCCTCTTGTTTATCCTTGCCCTGAATGGTGTATGGAATCGGGTGTACGTGCGCTACTTGCCTGCCATTTTAGGCCTTTGGAGAAGGCCATGTGGTGTCTGAGAAATAGTACTTGAGTAAATGATTAACTTTTCATAATTAGCTATATGATTGTAATTTTTATTATCTTCCCTTTTAAAATAAGTTACAAGGAACCAAATTGGAAGGATTTTGAACATTTTTGTTAATCAGTATATAAATGTTTTCAATCAAAGGTACAGTAGTGTTTTTCTTGTGATCCACAATAGAAGAACCTTTTGGTACATAACGAAAAAATATGAAAGTTCTTGAAAGTACACGAGAACAATATAACAAAACTTAAAATTAATTGTAGCATATTTCTGTAGCCCTTAAATAGTTCCTTTTACTTATAAAGCAATTCACTTGACTTGCTTTAATTATTTGCAGTATAATGTGCCTAAGTTCATATCCAAGAGGATTTTCCCACATAACTGTTCAGCTGTATTAGAAATGAGCCCTGATTCTGGGGGAATTTTCCTTGGTTTCACCCATTCAACTTTTTGAGCATAATGGCACAACAAGATCATTTCACAAGGATGGAGGGAGTTACGGCTCACTTTAAAGCTTGATTAGCTCTTTTTATATTTTTATATTTGAAGTTGGAAAAGTCAGGAGTGTTTTACACAGGCCTTAATGATTTTGAATAGATCCAAGTTTCGTTACTATTATAATTGATGCTCTTCTTGGAAAAAACGTTTGCAATTTTGGCCACATAGCTTTAAAAAAGGACATTTTGATGTCATGGATTAATTCAGAAGTTGAGCTTCTTGGCATTGGATCAGTTTTTTTAACTGGTCATTGTGTGGAAGATTGAGGAGGATGTGATTTTTTCAAGAGCTGAGAGGTGTAAAGATGTATAAGTGTTTAGCTTAGACTCTGAACATAGAATTGGAGAATGCAAATATGACAGAAATAAAGCACTTAATTATCATGTTAATTGATCTGTTATACTGCAGTGGGAGAGTCAAGACCAAATGTAGTCTTTAAGTAGAGCAAATATAATTCAATGCTTATTTTAAATTGGTTCTAAATTTCCTTCTATCTTTTTGATGATTTTGATTTTATATTTGCAATTAAATAGCAAGAATTAGAACACCATAGTATTCAGGGTTGAATTTTCAGCTCCCACCGAGAGCAGAACGGAAATGGATGGGGACAAAATGCCAGCGTGTCAGTTTCCTGGCATTGTGATCCTGCCAAATCCCCCATTTTGGCCAATAAGGTGCTCTGAGCTCATAAAAATCTTGTAACTGGGTGGGTGTTGAGAGCTTCTTGGGGGCTCACAGGCTACACATGCTACTTTGGGCAGACCAGGTGAAGGGAGGTGAGTACACAGTGGGGAGCCAGTCATGGCTGTCTCAAGTAATTACTCCAGATTTAAATGGTGCAAAGGGAGGCTGTGCCATTGACAAACAGGTGCCCTTGGCATTGTGCATGTACTGGGAAGAATGGACAGCAAGCACTCGGGCAGTGCAGGGTGTCGTTCCTTTCCAGGCCTCGTGGGGACAGAACAGCAGGGAGTGAGGCTGCCAAGCCAGCTGACTGCAAGGGAGGAAGCAGCTTTTTTTTAAATTCCTTTTATGGGATATGGATGTTACTAGCATTCATCTATCCCTAATTGCCCTTGAACCCAAGTGGGTTTTGTTTGCCCATTTCAGAGGGCAGTTAAGAGTTGACCACATTTGCTGTGGATCTGGAGTCACATTTAGGCCAGACTAGGTAAAAACAGGATTCCCTTCCCTAAAGGGCATTGGTGAATCAGATGGGTTTTTACAACAAAAGGTGATGGTTTCATGGTTACTGTTTCTGAGACTAGCTTTCAATTCCAAATTTTGTTGTTGAAGTTAAATTCCACCAACTGAACTGGGATTTGAACCCATGTCCCCAGAGCATTGGCCTGTGTCTCTGATTATTAGTCCAGTGGCATTACCACTGTCTCCCCTGCAGCTGGCAAAGGAGGCATGACTCTCTGATTTGGGGCCCAGTGGTGATGAAAAGCAAAGCCCTCTGCAGAATTGCAGAGTCCCAGGGATTGAGAGGGACCAGGGGCAGGAAGGACTTCAAAGGACCTATCCCCTGCATAAGAGCTGCCACTGAACGAAGAGCTACCTGGAGATAGATTAACAATCAGTGCAGAGGGAGACTGCGACTCTCTGGCAAATGGTTAAGAGATCTGTGCTCTTGCCATAGGAACAAAGAAATGAGATCAAGAGTAGGCCATTTGCCCGTCAAACCTGCCCTGCTGTTCAATAAGATCAATGCTGATCTGAATGTAGCCTTAGCTTCACTTTCCTTTCTGTCTCCATAACCCTTGACTTCCTTATCAATCAAAAATCTAACTTCGTCTTGAATATATCCAATGACCCAGCCTCTGCTGCTGCCAGAGTGCTGCAAACAATAATAACCCACAGAAGAAATTCCTTCTCATCTCAGAATTAAATCGGACATCTCTTATTTTTAAACTATGCCTCTAGTTCTAGATTTCCTCCACGAGAGCAAACACCCTCTCAACATTAACATCAGAATCTTATGTCTCAATAAGATCACCTCTTGTTCTTCTAAACTCCAATGAGTATAGGCCCAATCTGCTCAACCTTTTCTCAAAGACAACCCTTTCATCCTAGAAATGAACCTAGCGTACCTTCTGAAAAACTTCCAGCGCAATTATATCTTAAGGCCAATGCCCTGTACAGTTGTAGCAAGGCTCCTCTACTTTTATACTCCATTCCCACCCTACCCCCCACCTGCCACCCCAATTGCAATAAATGCCAGCATTCTGTTTGCCCTTCTAATTACTTGCTGTACCTGCATGCTAACTTTTTGTGATACTCCTTGTACCGCAGCATTCTGTAATCTCTCACCATTTAAATAATATTCTGATTATCTATTCTTCCTGCCAAAGTGAACAACCTCACATTTCACCATGTTGTATTCCATCTGTCAAATTTTTCCCCTTCTTAACCCATCTATCTACCTTTTGTAGACTCTTGTCCTCCTCATTACTTGGTTCCCTACCTATCTTTGCATCAATAAAGACTACAATACAGACCATCCCTTCATCCAAGTCATTAAGTTAGGTCATAAGCAGTTGAGGCCTCAGCACTAGTTGCCATGCCCTACCAGTAGCCGTCAAAGGCATTACGGCCTTGAGCTGCTTCAATTCTGGCTCCTTCCAAGCATCAGCTGTGACCCTTGGTTGCATTTCCCAAACTGCACAGCACTGCTTGCAGGTCACTGATGTTCTATATGTCAGAGCTGGACAATACATTCACTTTTTATTGAGAGATGAGATGCCACAGGTGTAGAGGGCATTGGGTTTCAACCTCCATTGCTGGATTCTCCCAGGTGCAAGGCATCATCAATTTGTACCCATGTAGCAATCAAGGTACCCAGTGACAGGCCAGTGAGATTCCATCCTTTCGACATTCAACTGGTCTGCGACCACATCAAGAACATGTGTGCATTTACTTTCTTGACAGCTCCTGAGTGAGGCTCCTTCATCCTCTTCCAGTTCAGGCTACCACAGATTTCCTTCCACCAACCTCCCTCCCCACTTCCTAAAGCCCAAGGCTAGATCTTAGGGAACGAGGGATATCCTTTGAAGAGATGGCCACTCGGCCCTTGGTGAGAGCTCAGACAGAGGGACAGATACAATATAGCCAATCCCAACTGCTCAGTATGACAACTATCTAACAGGCCATCAGACTTTCAGAATGGGATTCCAGTGCCTGGACTAGAGTACACCCCTGCAAGGGTGTCTGCCATTGTGACGGTCTGCTTCGCCCTCCACAACATGGCCCTCCTGGGAGGTGTGGACCTTGAGGATGATGAGGCCCTGAAACCAGATAGCTCACCAGAGAAAAAGGTGGAGGATTTGACACAGAACACATGCCCCCAACTGCACAAGGTGGTGGCCTGGCACAGTGCGAGACGCAAGGTTTCATCAGGATGCTTTGGATGTGTGGGATAATTTGATGCAGGAACATTTCAGCTGAACCTTTGACCCAGTGACCCAGGACGAAGGGCATGATCTGGAAATTGGTCGGAGCTACCTGCATTAATACGTACGTTGAAGACACAGCCTGAAAAATCTGAACTCTTAATACTGTTACGGACAGGAAGAAGTCAATTCAAACTGCACTGTTTTCCTCTTACTACCTCTCTGTAAACAGAAGGTGTTTTGAGTGGGTTTGCTTTTTTTTTTAAAGAATAAGCAGTGATGTATTTTCCCAGCACATGGGTGTGATCCAATTATACTAATAATCCCAGAGCAAACTTGAGTTTGGATTAACTCAGCAGGTTAATTTATTGCACACATTCAAAACCCGCGAAACGGAGTGTTTGCAACTTTCCAATCTGAAATTCACACAGTAAAGTGAAGGATAAGAGGTGAGGAGGTTTACGATGCAAGGACCACAGAAAAACTGAATATTGGCTCATGTGAGTTCCAGAGTCCAATGAGGAAGTCTTTCACGTAGGCCTTCGATGGTCGGAGATTGGTGTTGTAAGATTCATTTTTTCGGATGGCGCTGATGTCACAAGATGAAGTGGGCATGCAAAGATTGCATCAGTTCTGTAGGCAATGATATGAAATCTTCCAGTAGATGGGCCGGTGGTCCAACCTGGACAGAGCTTGCTTCTTTGTGGCCTGCCAGTTGGATGTTTAAACAGCAGACTGCCTGCACAGCTCAAAGGTAATAGTAACCTGCTCAAAAGGCCAGAATCTTGGGTCATGTGACCTCCCTTCTCCACAGTGACTTTAACGAGGAATGTTTTTCCATTGTCTGGAATTTGACTTTGTTCTCAGGACTGAATGTCTTGACCATTATGGATTGAAATGGGTGTCATTCATGTTAAGGGTCTGGTGTTTGGAACCCTTAAACAGACCCATGGACTCCGCTAGCAAGATTGGCTGATCAAATGCAAATGGCTTTCCTGTAGCTCCTTTTGAAATTGGTCTGTACAGTCCCAGGTGATCTGTTAGCAGCTCCTTGGGCATGGCAAAATGAGAGATTCCCAAAACTGAAGAGAATTCTCTTGTTCTGTAGACCACTGGAGCTAATTTCCAGACAGAGGGTCAACCATCTTAATTGTGTGTTGAGCAGAAAAGTCCAGTTTTAAAAATAAGCAATAGTAATAAGGATGAAGTTTTCATATGTATACAGGGTTGGGTTTTCTTTTTCATGTCAGAGGAACCCAGTGGTGCACCTCTATTCCAGAGGTTTGGCTCTTACAGTGAAGGAACCCTTGGTTTCCTTCACCATCTCATGCCACTTTTCATGTAGCAACAAACGAGTCTTAGATCCGTGAGTAATGTGTCATGATTTATACAACACTAGAAAAAGACAGATTGCAAGGAGACACCTCAGTGACCACACCTCTGCACTCAGCCCCTGTTGTGTGATGCTCTTTTTTGGGCTGGGCAGAGGTTGAGGCAGCTTGCTAAGTTGTCTGCTCTTGTGATTGTCCTTGTCTTGGAGGGACCCATAGGGGCACCTCGAGTCTACAGCATCTGCACTATTGCAGGGGCAGCCTCCATCACTTTTGTGACATTCTTAGTCCTTGAGAAGCACAACAAATGCTTGAAGGACACCAGCTGGGCTCAAGTGGCATCCACAGAGCAGTCCAAGCTACATCTGTGGATGTCGTACACTGAAGAGTCTCGGGGCGGAGTGTGTGTTCAGGGCACATGGTGACTCAATGACACACAGTCAAGGTGCTGCTAATCCAGCTAAGCAAGGCTATACTTGTCCGCTCTCTTCCAAGGGACATTGTCCACTGTGCCATGCTCCTCACTCAGTGACACATCCTGCAACACCTCGTGAAGATCCAAAACAAAAACAGAATTACCCGGAAAAACTCAGCAGGTCTGGCAGCATCGGCGGAGAAGAAAAGAGTTGACGTTTCGAGTCGTCATGACCCTTCGACAGAACTTGAGTTCCGAGTCCAAGAAAGAGTTGAAATATAAGCTGGTTTAAGGTGTGTGTGTGGGGGGCGGAGAGATAGAGAGACAGAGAGGTGGAGGGGGGGGGCTGCTGTGGTTGTAAGGACAAACAAGCAGTGATAGAAGCAGATCATCAAAAGATGTCAACGACAATAGTACAATAGAACACATAGGTGTTAGAGTTAAAGTTGGTGATATTATCTAAACGAATGTGCTAATTAAGAATGTAAGGTAGGGCACTCAAGGTATAGCTCTAGTGGGGTTTTTTTTATATATTATATAATGGAAATAGGTGGGAAAAGGAAAATCTTTATAATTTATTGGAAAAAAAGGGAAGGGGGAAACAGAAAGGGGGTGGGGATGGGGGAGGGAGCTCACGACCTAAAGTTGTTGAATTCAATATTCAGTCCGGAAGGCTGTAAAGTCCCTAGTCGGAAGATGAGGTGTTGTTCCTCCAGTTTGCGTTGGGCTTCACTGGAACAATGCAGCAAGCCAAGGACAGACATGTGGGCAAGAGAGCAGGGTGGAGTGTTAAAATGGTAAGCGACAGGGAGGTTTGGGTCATTCTTGCGGACAGACCGCAGGTGTTCTGCAAAGCGGTCGCCCAGTTTACGTTTGGTCTCTCCAATGTAGAGGAGACCACATTGGGAGCAACAAATGCAGCAGACTAAGTTGGGGGAGATGCAAGTGAAATGCTGCTTCACTTGAAAGGAGTGGTTGGGTCCTTGGACGGTGAGGAGAGAGGAAGTGAAGGGGCAGGTGTTGCATCTTTTGCGTGGGCATGGGGTGGTGCCATAGGAGGGGGTTGAGGAGTAGGGGGTGATGGAGGAATGGACCAGGGTGTCCCGGAGGGAGCGATCCCTACGGAATGCCGATAAAGGGGGTGAAGGGAAGATGTGTTTGGTGGTGGCATCATGCTGGAGTTGGAGGAAATGGCGGAGGTTGATCCT
This sequence comes from Carcharodon carcharias, assembly GCF_017639515.1. Taxonomy (NCBI): domain Eukaryota; kingdom Metazoa; phylum Chordata; class Chondrichthyes; order Lamniformes; family Lamnidae; genus Carcharodon; species Carcharodon carcharias. The sequence goes on along the minus strand of NC_054481.1, from coordinate 13,840,513 downwards.
TTGAATGCAGAGGCTGGTGGGGTGATAAGTGAGGACAAGGGGGACCCTATCATGTTTCTGGGAGGGAGGAGAAGGCGTGAGGGCGGATGCGCGGGAGATGGGCCGGACATGGTTGAGGGCCCTGTCAACGACCGTGGGTGGAAAACCTCGGTTAACTATACCCCCTGACCTTCCCCTCTCCGATGCTGAACGTTCAGTGCTCAGCAAAGGACTTAGTTTCATACCCTTACGCCCTCACCTCAATGAATTTCGGGCTCGGCATGATACTGAACTCTTCTTCCGCCGTCTTCGTCTCCGGGCTCACTTCTTTGGGCAGGAGTCCTCTCCCAGTTCAACGGATCCTTTTACCCATCTCCAATATTCTCCCTCCACCTGGACCCCTCCCTCTGGATTCTTACCTTCTCTCGATCTTTTCATTGAGAACTGTCGGCGCGACATTAGTCGTCTCAATTTCTCTGCTCCTCTCACCCATTCTAACCTGTCTCTCTCTCAACTTACTGCACTCCATTCTCTCAGGTCCAACCCTGACATTGTCATCAAACCCGCTGACAAGGGTGGTGCTGTTGTTGTCTGGCGCACTGACCTCTACTTCGCGGAGGCTGAGCGTCAACTCGCAGACACTTCCTCCTACCTCTCCCTGGACCATGACCCCACCACTGAACATCAAGCCATTGTTTCCAGGACTGTCACTGACCTCATCTCCTCTGGGGATCTCCCTCCCACAGCTTCCAATCTGATAGTCGCCCAACCTCGGACGGCCCGCTTCTATCTCCTACCCAAAATCCACAAACAGAACTGCCCCGGTAGACCGATCGTCTCAGCTTGCTCCTGCCCCACAGAACTCATTTCTCATTATCTTGACTCCCTTCTCTCTCCCCTTGTCCAGTCCCTTCCCACCTACATCCGTGATTCCTCTGACACCTTACGTCACATCAACAATTTCCAGTTCCCTGGCCCCAACCGCTTCCTCTTCACCATGGACGTCCAATCCCTCTACACCTCCATCCCCCACCAGGATGGTCTGAGGGCCCTTAGCTTCTTCCTCGAACAGAGGCCCGAACAATCCCCATCCACCACTACTCTCCTCCGTCTGGCTGAACTTGTTCTCACGCTGAACAATTTCTCCTTCAACTCCTCTCACTTCCTCCAAATAAAAGGTGTGGCTATGGGTACCCGCATGGGCCCCAGCTATGCCTGTCTCTTTATGGGGTATGTGGAACATTCCTTGTTCCAGTCCTACTCCGGCCCCCTTCCACAACTCTTTCTCCAGTACATCGATGATTACTTCGGTGCCGCTTCATGCTCTCGTCGGGACTTGGGAAAAATTTATTAATTTTGCTTCCAATCTCCACCCCTCCATCATTTTCACGTGGTCCATCTCTGACACTTCCCTTCCCTTCCTTGACCTCTCTGTCTCAATCTCTGGTGATAGACTGTCCACCAATATCCATTACAAACCCACCGACTCCCACAGCTATCTCGACTACAGCTCCTCACACCCCGCTTCCTGTAAGGACTCCATCCCATTCTCTCAGTTCCTTCGCCTCCGTCGCATCTGTTCCGATGATGCTACCTTCAAAAACAGTTCCTCTGACATGTCCTCCTTCTTCCTTAATCGAGGTTTTCCACCCACGGTCGTTGACAGGGCCCTCAACCATGTCCGGCCCATCTCCCGCGCATCCGCCCTCACGCCTTCTCCTCCCTCCCAGAAACATGATAGGGTCCCCCTTGTCCTCACTTATCACCCCACCAGCCTCCGCATTCAAAGGATCATCCTCCGCCATTTCCTCCAACTCCAGCATGATGCCACCACCAAACACATCTTCCCTTCACCCCCTTTATCGGCATTCCGTAGGGATCGCTCCCTCCAGGACACCCTGGTCCACTCCTCCATCACCCCCTACTCCTCAACCCCCTCCTGTGGCACCACCCCATGCCCACGCAAAAGATGCAACACCTGCCCCTTCACTTCTTCTCTCCTCACCGTCCAAGGACCCAAACACTCCTTTCAAGTGAAGCAGCATTTCACTTGTATTTCCCCCAACTTAGTCTACTGCATTCGTTGCTCCCAATGTGGTCTCCTCTACATTGGAGAGACCAAACGTAAACTGGGCGACCGCTTTGCAGAACACCTGCGGTCTGTCCGCAAGAATGACCCAAACCTCCCTGTTGCTTGCCATTTTAACACTCCACCCTGCTCTCTTGCCCACATGTCTGTCCTTGGCTTGCTGCATTGTTCCAGTGAAGCCCAACGCAAACTGGAGGAACAACACTTCATCTTCCGACTAGGGACTTTACAGCCTTCCGGACTGAATATTGAATTCAACAACTTTAGGTCGTGAGCTCCCTCCCCCATCCCCACCCCCTTTCTGTTTCCCCCTTCCCTTTTTTTTTCCCAATAAATTATAAAGATTTTCCTTTTCCCACCTATTTCCATTATATAATATAAAAAAAACCCCACTAGAGCTATACCTTGAGTGCCCTACCATCCATTCTTAATTAGCACATTCGTTTAGATAATATCACCAACTTTAACTCTAACACCTATGTGTTCTATTGTACTATTGTCGTTGACATCTTTTGATGATCTGCTTCTATCACTGCTTGTTTGTCCTTACAACCACAGCCCCCCCACCACCTTCACCTCTCTGTCTCTCTATCTCTCCGCCCCCCACACACACACCTTAAACCAGCTTATATTTCAACTCTTTCTTGGACTCGAACTCAAGTTCTGTCGAAGGGTCATGAGGACTCGAAACGTCAACTCTTTTCTTCTCCGCCGATGCTGCCAGACCTGCTGAGTTTTTCCAGGTAATTCTGTTTTTGTTTTGGATTTCCAGCATCCGCAGTTTTTTTGTTTTTATCTTTGTGAAGATCCACCTAGGTGAGAGTATCTGTGCTGCTGGACAGTGCATTTGTAAGATGTGACAGCACTGCTCTTGGACCGCTGCTTGGGCAGGAGAAGTTCTTCATTAATAGCTGCCTTCACTGTGGGAGACACAAGAAGAGATCATGATAGCTAGCCATGAGAAGCAAAAGCCTCTGCAGTTCTGAGATTTTCCAAGGCAATTCTGTTCGTTATGCTGTCAGATGTGGTGTAGTAAATGCACCCTTTAATGGGTGCATCATCCTCTGTAATCACCATCTGCACCAAGTGCCCACTTCGCCATGGCAGACTTCCTCCTGGTCCATGATCCTGGCTATTTTTCCATCACTCAATGGAGGTTATCACCTTTTAACAGTAGGGGACACCATCTCCTGTTTAGACCTTAACATGGTCATTGTGTGCTTGTTTTGTCTGCAAAGCCAAAAAGAGAGCAGGGTAAGGCACTAGAGTCCTGTATGGCTAATGCCAGCCACTCCTCCTGTTCACTAGAAGCTGCATGTCTCCGTGGTGACAGGTCCTCAAACAGTACTTTGGCTGTATCCTATTCTGATGGGGCATTAAGTGCCTGAGCATACATTCTTCCCATGTTCAGGGGCATTATGCACCCTGGGACTCGTCTGTTGGAAAGTGAAGACCTAGGAACCTGCCCTGACCTTACCAGATTGTATAAGATCATTGAATTGCTTTCGGTACTGGATCCAGGATATGTGGGTGACACTTCAGTCACTCAGAATCACAGCCACATCCATCCAGGCCTATTTCCTCTGTGGGTGGCTGCCTCCTGCCAGCTTCTAGGAAGAGGACCTCCCTCCTCTTCCTCCATATCTTGTAAGGTGCCTTGGTCTATTTAAGTCAAAACTACACTTGAACATTCCCACCCCTTAAAGCCTCTAATTGGACTGCGAACCTGCCTCCACATTCAACCCTGTGAGTATCATGCATCGTTTCTATTCCCACCAGGGATGAGTTCATGACTTGGCTACCATTCTGATTTGTTTCTCTTCTCCAATGCAAAAATTCAACTCTGTTATTTTACATTAAATATTGGCTCCATCCTTCTCCTTTTGCCAGCCTGGTTATTCTGATTGGTTTGCTCAGGCAGTCAGCCAGTCTTGCAGTAGGATCTCTGAGGTTAGAACTGTTATTTACATGTTCAAAGGGTATAATGCCTGTTTTGGGCATCGAGTGCTGCACAGCAAAGTTTGCTGCTTTTTTTTTATTTGGCCTAACGAGTGGTGCAAGCTTGCATTGAGTGTGCCACTATGTCTGTGGCAAAGTATCCGAGTGAGGAACCAAGCTGCTCAAATACAAGCATCTTGAGGGTTTGAGTTTGAGATGCATATTTGGATTACTTCCCAACAACTGGCAGATCATTTCAAACCGCACATCCCTCCTGTTTGCAATAGGCAGTGTACTGACTGTACTCATCCAGCCCGAGTTTGCAAAACTCGGAACATTATGTTTAACACACTCCAACTGTAGAATCACATCTAACGTTAAGAATTACAGTAACAACCACTTTAAGGTCATCATTCAGGTTCACAATATGGGGGAACCTGTCTTTGTAGGCAGAAGAATATGTCCAGGCATTATGTCTTGTTGCAAAGCCATGGTTTTGTTGAAAACTTTAGGTATTTACTGGCTGAAAACCACTGAATGGAATGTTGACTTGGTCTTTTTAAAATTCAGTGACTTGAAATTACAGGTTCAAAGATGGCTGGATGTTAGCATCACTGTACATGACAAATTCCAAAGCCATTAAGTGGAGCTGACCTTTCTTCAGGAACCCATCAAAGATAATGTATAAGAAGAATATGAATTGAGCTACATCTCTAGAGCAGGGATCCAGACTCGACTGGGTAGGAAATCAAGGATTAGACGTAATCACTTCAGACAAGGGATTCTTGCTGAGAGTGGACTTCATCCAGCCATAACCAAATCAACCTGAAACCATGCATTTGAATCCATTTAGCCATCTTTATATTTGGTCAGTTAATGAGAGAGAATCATTGAACAAACCAGTTAACCACCTTTTGTGTTTTAGGGAACTCTTTTCTCCAATTCAGACAGAGGCGGAAAAGATGTTAATTGACAAGATCCCTGCAAGTCTTTCTCGCTCTCTACGGAAGAAAAGATCAGTCTTCTTATCAACATATTTAAATCACAATGCCAGATCCTGAGGGACCACCAAGTTCAGCCTGAAATCATGACCCATATACCTTTTAATTTCTATCAGACTCTTAAAAAGCCTGTTTATTCTAACCTCCCATACGTAACTTATTGATGCCTGTGTGTGAAGGTGGGAGCATTTTATTATTTTTATTTAGACTGGGGTAAGTTCAATGACTACTACTTTACCCTTTTTTAAAAAAAAAGCTCAAGGAAGCTTTCTTTATAATCACAGCACATAAATAGTTAAACACTCACTGAATTGGCAAGCATATCCCTTTTTAAAACAAAAACTTGTTGTGGTCAAATGAGTGGGAAAAGGGGGGAGCCATTCTACCCCTCACCTGATTGTATTTGTCTTTTTTGAATTGTGGGGGTGCGATAGATCCTTGATGCATTCTCCTCGGTAACGCCTTGACCAGAGTCCACTTGCCAACCAGTTGACCCCTTTTTCTCTTGCAGTATAAATTGTTGATCCCTTTGACATTTGGCATTTTTGCAACTGTCCTGATGAGTGCGACATAGTTTTTGACAGCATGCCCCTTTTCTTCAGTGACACTAGAGTTCTGTGCCACCAGGCAATTTTATTTAGGTTTCTTTTGTGTGGCACGTATTTTGGAAGTGTAATCTCAACTGTCTCACTCTAACTAAATAGGCCATCTGAACCTATTAGGAGCATTGCACTGGGGCCAGTTCACATTTAATTTAGTGTATCAAATGCATTAGGCCAGTGCACCACTAGGCAGTCATCCAGGATGGCAAAAACTGAACTGAAACTGCATTGAGCTTTAAAATGATATGAGGAACTTTCCACGAGTATTCCCAAAACACTTTAGAATTTTCTAAAGCAGTGCTTTCCTAGCCCCTCCCACCCCCACTGGTGCATACTCATAAAACCTCCAATGACAGCAACCCCACCATCTCCATGCTCGCTGATCTACTAACCAAAACCTCCTGTTTTCCTTTGTCCTCGCTGATCCTCCTGTTTCTCTCTGCATGCTCACTGACCGACCATCCGATCATAACTTTCTCTTTCCTTGCTCCCTCACGCATGTCCTCACTGGTTCTCCAGTCACGGTTTCTCCCCCCCACCCCATTCCTTTTTCCTCTCTGCCACCACTCGATTGTTAACTAAAAGTTCCGTGTTTTCGACCATATCAGAAATTTCCTGGGTGACCATATGGTGATGTGGGTGTTGCGGTCTCGAGAGGAGCAGGAGCGTGTGATTCTAGTAGCGGTGCCATGATAACGTGGTGCAGAGGAACAATGGGAGGCTGAGACCAGAGCGAGGATAACAAGTACCCATGAGTTTGACCTTAGTTAGCGGCTATGTGAAACTGGGACTGACGGGGAAACGAGTGTTCTTGCCATTTTACTGTATTCGTTTTCAAAAGTTAATTTTGGTGGTGGGGGTTGCAAGGCTAATAAGGTAAGGGTGCCTAATACTCTTGCACTAGCACTGCAAATACATTTTGTTTTTGACTTCTGAGGAGTTCTAGTTAACTGCTGCATATCTACATTAAGTCATTACTATGATTCATTACTACTGTTCCCTTGCCTATTTTCTGTCCATTGTCTTTTTGACAGTTTAGTGGAATTTTTATCCTGTTTTGTTTCAAAGTTGAGAAAGGGCACATGGACATAACATGTAAACTGAAATGCTGTGGCCTGAGGTTTTATGCTGAACCCACGGGTCTTTACCTGGATATTAAATCGGTAACAGCCCACTCTGGTTTGCAGAGAGTGATTGCATGAATTCTGAAATGATGAATATCTTGAATAAATTCAATGTAATTTACTGAATTTCAAATCTGGTCAGACATGTATTTTCTTCCCCATTGAAGAATAATACATATGTGGAAAAGACTCCCAAGAAAAACAACTAATAGTTTACTAACTGACTTTCAGGGGTAAAAAGTGTAAGTATCACATTAAGCTTGTATTTGTTGGCAAGACTTACAAATACACTTTTTGAACTGTTGGGAGCATCTTTCATCTGAAAGAGAACTATGAACTTGGATTCTCTACTGGCTGTTTGATCTCCCACTCTTCCTTCATATCGTTAAACTTCAGACTCTTATCTAACCCAGATCTGGCATCATCTAATCAATACATTTCTGATTTATTTCATTTGCTTCAACTCTTTCAATCATGGTGGATCCTTTCACTACAAATCTTGGTTCTTCATCTATACTTTTTGCAATTTGTTGAAAGAAAAATTCGCGAGCAGCTGACTAGATTTGAATAATGGCAATTTTTCTTAAATTATCTTCTGGCAGTTGGGCAGCGTGCCCTAGAATTTTTCCTCAGGTGACTCCGTAATTGCTATAAAGTGAGTGATGGGTCAGATTGTATTTTGTGTATGGAAGGAGTTGCAGCGCCAATTAAGTTACTGCACAGCAGTTACATGGGAGCACCACCACCTGCAGGTTCCACTCAAAGTCAGATGCCAGCACAATATTTTCAATTATATAGCCATTGTCTCATAAGACGGTGGTTTACCCCTTGGTGGTCAATTGTGTTGAGTATCGCCCAGTGTGGCTCAGGAGCCCCACTCTGGCAAGGCATTCTGTACTGCATTTGCTGTAGATAAAGACAGTGGGCTGAGAATGTGTACGATTCACTTGATAACAGTACATTGGGTATACCTACACCACATAGCCTTTTTTAATTCACCCATGGGATGTGGGCCATGCCAGTATTTATTGCCCTTGTTCAGAGGGCATTTAAGAGCCAACCAGACCAGGTAAGGACAGCAGATTTCCTTCCCTAAAGGACATTAGAGGTTTTTACAACAATCAGCAATGGTTTTGTGGTCATCATACTTTCAATTCCAGATATTTTTAAGATTTATTTATTTTTATTTGCCATCTGCCATGCATTACTCTGGGTCTCTGGAATAGCAGTCCAGCAACAGTACCACTGTGCCACCACCTCCCTAGCAATTCAAAAAGACAACTCACTACCGCCTTCACAAAGGCAGTTAAGGATGAGCAATAAATGCTGGCTTTGCCAGCTATTCCCAAATCCCATGAATGAATTTAAAAACAAATCTAAATTGCCTAACCAAAAATGCTTATGAATTATTTATAGGGTTATTTGAGATCTACTTGAATTTTAGTTGGATGCTGACTTGGTTTTCTCATCCAAAGATATGTTGGACACGTACCAATTGTGTAAATTTTCAGTATAATTCTACTCTTAGTATCTGCACTCATTCATGACACCATTATCCAACTTATTTTTAGATAATCAATATGGATGTTGCAAATATTGCCGCAAGGAAGATTTTCAGAGCAAAGAAAACACTTCGAGTAAGTGACCGCAAGCAGTGGGAAGCATTACCCAGATCTCTCAGTGGGAATGAACAACCCTTTAAAGAATGTGATCATCAGGAAAACCATTTGCAGGGCATGGATATAGAAGGTTTAGATGGTGGTAAACCTGATCAACATTTTATTTCAAAGCATGCAAAAAGCAATCTTCCACAATCTAAACTAAACCAGAGTTCAACCATTAATTGCAAAAATGAGGCCATTAAAGCCAAGTTGAAAACGTTAACTGGCATCCATGTAACAGAAAAACAGTTTAAGAATGGCAGTTTAAAAAATCAGGAAGGCATTCAATCCAGTGGTCACCATGAAACTAAAAGACAATGTCCTCAGCAAAGGAAACATCAGAGTATTGGTTTGCTCAGAAAGACTTTAAACTTGCCTGCAAAAGCTCCAGATCAAAACGTGACTGCTATAAATGGTAGTGCCATTCCTGTTTCCTCATGTGTATTGAAAGAAGACGTCAACAAAACTTGTAAAATCTATTCAACCAAGATTCCTGAGCTACTGGACCAGAAGAACTGTGTGAAGTCCATCAGTTTAGATAAGAAGTGGAATATTGACCCTGTCCTTCGCATTATTGATGTTGAAGACCTTAAGTTTGTTTCTTCAGGCCCTAATGATAAAACCAGAAAACTGCAGAAAATGAAGTATTCCATTGGTCCTATTTTAGGAAAGCTGTCCAGTGACACCCATGAGAACATGTGTAATGTGAATTTGTCAATACCACATGTTACTGTAAATGATAAGGTTGAAGAAACTGTACAAAATAAAAGTCAAAATTCCTCTGTTTCAAAATGCCTTATTGTAGAAGAGCAACCACAGATAGATGAATCCAGATTTCTGACTGATTATCAAGAGGGGATTGAATGCAGCCCAATTATACTAAAGGAGATGAAAAGCTCTGGTGAGTAAACTGGAATTTTGTAATTCTATAGCTGGTGATGTATAATTTCTTAACTGTGAGCATGATGGTTTGTTTCTGTTAGTTGATATCCTCATGTTAGTTGATGTCCTTGTGAGTGGAAGTAAAAACAAATTTGTCTCATTCCATCGTTTGCTCTTTTGCATTTTTCCTGCTGAAACTGCTCCCTTTGCACTTGTTTCTTTTTCGTGCTCTCTCATGCCGTCCCTGAATGCAGAGTTCACAACACTCCCCATGTTCAGAGAACATACAGTTCCAACAGTCCCAGGTGCTGATATTTAACATGGTAATGTGCAGCATTAACGGTAGAAGAGTTAACATTATTCGCAACACCACAGAAAGCACATATCTGACTGCAACAGGTCATGTGATTTTTATATTTTTTGAGGAGGGAACTGATTGACTTTATGATGAGGTACGTTCGGTTTAGCTAGCGATATTCCTAATGGTCACATTAGGCATTCTTCTGTATTGAGAGAATATCTAAGGATGTTCGCAAGGTGGACAGAATGTTGTTTTACTAATATTGTTGGGTCTAGGCACAATTATTTGGAGAGCCTTAACATGGCAAACTTGAGACCATGGGAAAGCAGCAATGCTACTGCACAGCTACAGACAATGCACAGTGTCTTTTTGCAACACAGGTAATGGCACTTAAGAGTCACGGGCAGCACACACTGCACAGTTGCATAACTTTGCTTCTAGAGCTGCTTAACCAGTTTTATTTGTATCTATGAATGGTACCTGTGCTTCCACTGCCCTTCCTCTTCCTCACTCAAACAAGGGGAAATTGCAAGATAAATATGAACGAGCAAGGCCATTTGGCTTGGATGAATCATGTGTTCATTCCTCATTGTGCAAGTAATTTTTTGATATCAACCCTAAATTTGAATCTGTCCTTTTTGTCCTACACTGTACTGACCCTTGCGTATTAGTATTTCCCTCCATGCCTTGTTGACTAGGATTGCACAGGCAGTCAAGGTGTCATCTAAGCAGTAGATTGTTCACGCTGATGTAAAGACTCACATGTATTTCTGAGTGATATAGAAGGTGTGGCAAGTGAAATAGAGCAGGTGCCTCCAGTTGAAACTCCACCTCAGAATTAGCCATCTTGATTTCTGCTATGATCGACCTTCTGTGACCCAATCATTGAGCCGGAACTTCCAAACTCCCCCGCGTTGGATTTGTGGGGGGTACCCCAAGGATGTGCTGGGGAATCCCTCTCGGAACTTCACAGTTAAGGGCTTGCATGGCAATTGTCCAGAATTGTAAACTTCCTGTGGGCAATTGCCTTGTGCTGCAACCATTGGAAAATACGATTTTAAATTGCAAACTTCAGATGGTTCTGGCTGTGTTAAACAAATAGTTGCCCAGAAAAAGTTAGAATTAAAACCTCTTCTAAATTCTGGGTAACAATTGTAAAGACAACTCCCACCACTGACCTCGCAGGGGACTTCCCCCGACCTCTTCTTTTTCTCCACTCCTCCACTGCCTCTCCCTCAAATTCTATCCCCTTACCTTCTCCCTGACCTGTCAATTTCAGTGGAATCTTTAGCCTACCTGATTTACGGCAGCTAGTGCCGTTTTAAATAAAAGGGGGCATGTCCTTCAGTCTGACTCTGCTGGACTATGACGCTGGACCTCGGACAGCTGTACTGCCTTGATCTCGCCCAGCCGGAGTCGGAAAGCTAGGCGAGACAGGTATGGAAGAAATTTTAGAGTAAGTGATTGGGCATGGAGTGGCAATCCGAAGTTGATTGCCTCTACGAGGAAGTTACAGCCCATTCAATTGGTGAAGGGAGGGCTAGGAAAGAATTTAATTGTAGCATAGCATGAGTTTCATTGAATTATTCAATACCGAATGGACAAAACTAACAACTTGTCATCCCATTAATTTCATAGCATTATCTTGCAACCAGATTCATCAAATAAACACAATAGATTTTTGACTTTGTTTAGGAACAGGAGTTTGTTCCATCATTCAGTGGGACTATGGCTGATTTGTATCTTAATTCTATCCACCTACCTTGACTCCATATCCTTTAATACTCCTGGCTATTAAAAATCAATTGATGGTGAATTTAAAATTATTAAATTGATCTAGCACCTGTTGCTTGTTGGAAAGGTTTCCACGTTTAGCACCTTTTGTGTGAATAAATGTGTGCTTAATTCTCCCCTGAATAGCCTATTCACCAGCAGAATCTTATAATCTCCTATCTACCTTTATCTATTACTTTCAAAATCCTAAATACCTCAACAAATCACCCTTAACCTTCTATATTCCAGGGAATACCAGTTTAGTTTATGTAATCACTCCTCGTAATCTAATCATCAAGTCCCTGGTTCTGGTGAATCTGCATTGTTTACTACAGGGCCATTATGTCCTTTCCAAGGTCTGGTAGTACCTTGAAGTGTACATAGTACTCCAGATGTAGTTTACCTAGGACTTTGTATAGCTGTAGCACTTCTCTCCTTTTAGATTCTAGCTGACATTCCATTAGATTTTATTTTTGTGCCCAATATTTCATTTTAATGAAGAAGGGTAATACAGACTTTAATTCTGTTCCACTCTCCACAGATGCTCTCAGGCCTGCTGAGTTTTTCCAGCGTTTTGTTTTTATTTCAGGTTTCCAGCATCCACAGTATTTTGCTTTTACATTTTAACAATCTGTGCATATGGACTTCTAAATGACTTTGGACCTCAGCTGTTCCCAATTTTTCAACATGTAAAAAAGAAATACTCTGAACTATTCTTTTTGGGCCTAAAATGGATGACTTCATCCTGCATTTAAATCCATCTGTCAGCATTGGATGCAGAATTCCATGTAATTGGGCACAGTGTGTACCATGCATTATTGCAATGCTGTAAATGTTCCCAACTGGACACTTCACACAAAGTTTAACAACGCAATTTTCAGAATTTCATCTAGCATGAACGGTGGCAAAAAATCCTGGACAGTTTGATTTCTGTAGGAAGAGCCATGAGAGATAGTGACTTCATCAGTGGGGCACTGGAGTGTTGTTTGGTAATTAGACACAAGCAATGTCTTCCGATGACCAAAAACTGGGAATGGTCAAATTTTCATGAATGACTCCATTAATTATTTGAAGTACAATGAAAGCATTTCAGTTTTTGCAATTCTCTACTGTAGACTTTTTCACCATATCTTTACAGCGCAGAAGGAGGCCATTTGGCCCATCCAGTCTGCACTGGCTCTCTGAAAGAGCATTCCACCTAGTCCCACTCCCCTGCCTTGTCCCTGTAACCTTGCACATTCTCTTTTTTCAGATGGCAATCCAATTCCCTTTTGAATACCTCGATTGGACCTGCCTCCACCACCCTTTCAGGAAGTTTGTTCCAGACTCCAACCACCTTCTGGGTGAAAATATTTTTCCTGGCATCACATTTATTCCTTTTTTCCAATTATTTTGAATCTGTGCCCACTAGCTCTTGATGTTCTCTTCTCAGTAGGGACAGTTTCTCACTATTTACCCTGTCCATACCCCTCAGGATCTTGAATACCTCTATCAAGTCTCCTCTCAGCCTTCTTCCTACTTTCTCCTTTGATCATTTTAACTTGCTATTTGTGCAGAGAAAGAAAACTTATTTCAAACATCTTTAAAGAGGCTTTCCACTATCTGCTTACTCAAATCAGGAAAGCAAATGAAAGGGGAACAGAACTTAATAAAATAAATTGAATTATTTTATTAAATTACTCACAATCTGGTTATGCTGCATATTTCATGAGATGTTTCCTCTTGTGACGAAAGCACATGTGGTCACTCAGTCATTTGGATTGCTATCCCTATTTGCTTTTCTTTTTCAGAATTTCAGATAAAGCATTGATTTTACTTTTGTTTCCCTCCCAGTACTCCCCATAATAACAATTGCATAACGGAATGTTTTGCACACAAACATGAATTTCTGAATTTCATTGTTTAAGATATAATAATTTGCCAATCTAGCTGCTTTAGATCAGTGATCACAATGTTCATATTGCGGGAATAAAAATGAGCTAAAAAGTATTGTCAGCAATCAAGAAAAATAACCAAATGAAAGGGATGATTAATTGATTAACATTGGTTCTCCTTTTTATGAGGAAAACATTATTCACTAAAGTTATGCCTTTTTATACTCAAGTTTTAAGAAAAAGGACCTATTCCAGAGATGAAGAAAGAAGTAACAACAAGCGAGTCAAGACTTTAGGTGACAAAATTGACCATCTTAATTTAAGTTCCCAAAGCCAAAGTGCTGATACCACCAAGAAGATATCTTTGGATGAGGTGATCTTTGTTTTCATTTGCTTTGGAATTGTAGATATGAGTTAGCTCAAGTTTCAAGGGAAATACTGGGGAATAAACTAAAATGGTTAGATGACCAATGTATTTTTCCAAAATATGTTTTAAGGAATCATTTTTGCCAATTGTTTAAGTGTATAGTGGTCTGTTGCATCTTAACAAAAAATATCTCCATTATCACCTCTTTAAAGACATAAAAAACTCATCATCCAATTTTTTAAAAAATTGGATTGCATTTTTTAAAAAGAAAAGGTGCATTTTGGTTGCTTCGGTGAACTGGGTTAATGTTAGTTCTAATTCATCTTTCCATGATGACCTTCCTTCTATCATTAAGGTCAGAAGTGAGGATGTTTGCATCATTCGCAACTCCTAAGATACTGAAGCAGTCCATATCAAATGCAGCAAGACCTGGACAATATCCAGGCTTGGACTGACAAGTGGTAAGTAACATTCACTACACACAAGTGCCAGCCAATGACCATCTCCAACAAGAGAGAAACAAAAACAGAATTACCTGGAAAAACTCAGCAGGTCTGGCAGCATCGGCGGAGAAGAAAAGAGTTGACGTTTCGAGTCCTCATGACCCTTCATGAGGACTCGAAACGTCAACTCTTTTCTTCTCCGCCGATGCTGCCAGACCTGCTGAGTTTTTCCAGGTAATTCTGTTTTTGTTTTGGATTTCCAGCATCCGCAGTTTTTTTGTTTTTACCAACAAGAGAGAATCTAACCATCGCCACTTGACATTCAATAGCATTACCATCACTGAATCGCCCACTGTCACATCCTGGGCATTTCCATTGACCAGAAATTGAACTGGACTAGTCATATAAATATTGGGGCTACAAAAGCAGGTCAGAGGCTAGGAATCTTGTAATTCTCCTCCTGACTCTATAGCTTGCCCTGCATCTACAAGGCACAAGTCAGGACTGTGATGGAATACTCTCCATTTGCCTCGATGAGTTCAGCACCAACAACACTTGAAGCTTGACACCATCCAGGGCAAAGTAGCCTGCTATTGCAGCCCATCCACAAACATTCACTCCCTCCACCATTGATGCACAATGGCAGCAGTGTGCACCATCTACAAGATGCAATGCAGGAACTCACCAACGCTCCTTAGACAGCACATTCCAAACCCACAACCTCTACCATCTAGAACAACGAGGGAGCAGATGCATGGGACACCACCAGGAACTTACCCTTCACAAACCATACTGGCTTTGAAATATATCACCATTCCTTCACTGTTGCTGGGTCAAAATCCTGGAATTCCCTCCCTAACGGCACTGTAGGTTACCTGCTCCATTTGGACTGCAGCAGTTCAAGAAGGTAATGGCATAGTGGTATTTTGGACTAGTAATGCAGAGACCCAGAATAATGCTCTGGGCACCTGGGTTCAAATCCTGCCATGGCAGATGGTGGAATTTGAATCCAATAAAAATCTGGAATTAAAAGTCTAATGATGACCATGATACCATTGTCAAGTGTTTAAAAAAAAAACATCTGGTTTACGAATGTCCTTTAGGGAAAGAAATCTGGCCTACATGTGACTCCAGACCCCACAGCAAACTGCTACAAAGCCTCAAAAAAGGAATGAAACCGGACAGACCACCTGGCATTGAACTAGACACTGGAAACGACAACTGCAAACGCAGCCCTGTCGACCCTGCAAAGTCCTCCTTACTAACATCTGGGGGCTAGTGCCAAAATTGGGAGAGTTAAGAGTTGTCTCACAGACTAGTCAAGCATCAGCCTGACATAGTCATCCACACAGAATCATATCTTACAGATAATGTCCCAGACAGCACCATCAGCATCCCTGGGTATGTCCTGTCCCACCAGCAGGACAGACCCAGCAGAGGTGGCGGCACTGTGATATACAGTAGAGGGGGAGTTGCCCTGGGAGTCCTCAACATCGACTCTGGACCCCATGAAGTCATGGTATGAGGTCAACCGTGGGCAATGAAACATCCTGCTGATTACCACATACTGCCACCCCCTCGGCTGATGAATTGGTGCTCCTCCATGTTGAACACCACTCGAAGGAAGCACCTGAGGGTGGCAAGGGTGCAGAATGTACTCTGGGTGGAGGACTTCAATATCCATCACCAAGAGTGGCTCAATAGCACCACTACTGACTGAGCTGGCTGAGTCCTAAAGGACATAGCTGCCAGTTTGGGTCTGCAACAGGTGGTGAGGAAACCAACAAGAGGGAAAAACATACTGACCTCCTACTCACCAAGCTTCCTGACACAGATACATCTGCCCAAGACAGTATCGGTAGGAGAGACCACCACATAATCATTGTGAAGCCGATGAGGATACCCTCCATCGTGTTGTGTGGCACTACCACCGTGCTAAATAGGATAGATTTTGAACAGATCTAGCAACTCAATACTGGGCATCCATGACGCTGTGGGCTATCAGCAGCAGCAGAATTGTACTCAAACGCAACCTGTAACCTCATGGCCTAGCATACCCCCCACCCTACCATTACCATCAAGCCAGGGGATCAATGGAGAGTGCAGGAGGGCATGCCAGGAGCAGCACCAGGCATACCTGAAAATGAGGTGTCAACCTGGTGAAGCTATAAACAAGACTACTTGCATGCCAAGCAGCATAAGCAACAAGTGACAGACAGAGCTAAGCGATCCCACAACCAACAGATCGGATCAAAGCTCTGCTGTCCTGTCACATCCAGTCGTGAATGGTGGTGGACAGTTAAACAAATCGCTGTAGGAGGAGGCTCCACAAATATCCCCATCCTCGGATTTAGAGCCCAGCACATCAGTGCAAAAGACGAAGCTGAAGCATTTGCAACAATCTTCAGCCAGAAGTGATGAGTGGATGATCCATCTCTGCCTCCTCTGGAGGTCCCCAGAATCACAGATGCCAGTCTTCAGCCAATGTGATTCACTCCACGTGATATCAAGAAATGGCTGAAGGCACTGGATACTGCAAAGGCTATGAGGCCCCGACAATATTCCGGCAATAGTACTGAAGACTTGTGATCCAGAATTTGCCGCAACCCTAGCCAAGCTGTTCAGTATAGCTACAAAATTGGCATCCAGCCGCAGTGTGGAATATTGCCCAGGTATGTTCTGTACACAAAAGCAAGACAATTCCAGCCAATTGCCACCCCATCAGTCTAGTTTCGATCATTGTAAAGCAGTGGAAGGGGTCATCAACAGTGCCATCAAGCAATAACTTGCACATTGATGCCCAGTTTGAGTTCTCCCAGGTTCATTGCTTTCTGACCTCATTACAGCCCTGGTTCAAACAAAGAGCTAAACTCATGAGGTGAGAATGACTGCCCTTGACATCAAGGCCGTATTTGACAGTGTGGCGTCAAGGAGCTCTAGCAAAACTGGAGTCGATGGGAATCAGAGAAAACTCTCTGCTGGTCGGAATCATACCTAGCACAAAGGAAGGTGGCTTTGGTTGTTGGATGTCAGTCATCTCAGCTCCAGGAGTTCCTCAGGGTAGTGTCCTTGGCCCAGCCGTCTTCAACTACTTCATCAGTGACCTTCCTTCCATCATAAGGTCAGAAGTGCGGATGTTCACTGATGATTGCACAATGTTCAGCACCATTCGTGACTTCTCAGATATTGAAGCAGTCCATGTCCAAATGCAGCAAAACCTAGACAATATCCATGTTTGGGCTGACAAGTGGCAAGTAACATTCGCACAAGTATCAGACAATAACCATCTCCAACAAGAGCGAATCTAACCTTCGCCTCTTGATGTTCAATAGCATTACCATCATGAATCCCTTACTATCAACATCCTGGGGGTTAGCATTGACCAGAAATTTAACTGGACTAGCCATATAAATACTGTGGCTACAAGAGCAGGTCAGAAGCTAGGAATCATGCGATGAGTAACTCACCACCTGACTCCCCAAAGCCTGTCCACCATCTACAAGGCACAAGTCAGGAGTGTGATGGAATACTCCCCACTTGCCTGGATCATAACACTTGAAGCTTGACACTGTCCAGGGCAATGCAGCCAGCTTGATTGGCACCACATCCACAAACAATCACTCCCTCCACCACCGATGCACAGTAGCAGCAGTGTGTACCATCTACAAGATGCACTGTAGGAGTTCACCAAGGCTCCTTAGAAAACACCTTCCAAACTCATGACAACTACCATCTAGAAGGACAAGGGCAGCAGATAGATGGGAACACCACCATCTGGAAGTTCCCCTCCATGTCATTCACCATCCTAACATTGAAATATATATTGCCATTCCTTCACTGTCGCTGGGTCAAAACCCTGGAACTCCCTTCCTAACAGCACTGCGGGTGTACCTACACTACATAGACTGCAGCAGTTCAAGAAGGCAGCTCACCATCACCTTCTCAAGGGCAACTAGGGATGGGCAAGAAATGCTGACACAGCAACAAAGCCTGCATCCCATTAATGAATTTAAAAATAATCCAACGTTAAAGAATTTTATGTGCATCTTGGGTCATAGATTCTTGTCAATGAGCGCAAGTTGTAACAATGTTATGACCAAGAAGGAGGGGTGAACTGGCACCCCTCTATTCAAACTCCTTGGTTGTCATGAGGATATGCCTTTTCCAAATCAGAATGCATTTAACTATTGAAGCAGTGAAAAAGAAGGAGCCAGTCAAACAAGGTTTTTTTGAGTCAAAGAAAAGGCAAACTTTTTAACCATTAAACCAGAGGGAAAATAATAAAAATGCAGCACCAAGTATTCGGCCTAAATACAGTCATTCGGGCCTACACACGCATGTGCACAGACGCACTATATATATTTATGTGTGGGCGTATATGTACTGGAAATGAGGGGCTTTAGAGTCCTTTTTTTTAAAGTAAAAGAATGTATTGTTAATTGTCCTTTGTCCTTGAGGTGTAGATTTTAAATGCTGCGGCTGATTTGGGTCAGCTGGTTTCTTGGATGTAGTCAGATGTACAAGATACGAGCGAATTTGTTTTAACTTTGTTTGTTTGACATCTCTCTCTGCCAAAAGAGATCACAATATCTTAATGTTTATTTGTGCAAGGTTATGAGTTGTCAAGTGCTTAAGGCATTTTAAATTGTTAATTTTTTATTCTAAGCAGTTTCACAGATGCTACTGTCACTATAGGATTCGTTAGTTCTGTATATATTGTATATTGCATGAATGGACAAGGAATGGTCATGAGTTGGCATGGAGAGTATGAAGCACCATTGGGGGCTGTATGGAGGCCTGAGTTAGGCTGGGATTGGGTGGGGTGTGAGGAATGAGGGCCAGAAGTCCTAAAATGTAATCCAACAACTAGGACAAAGTTCCAGAGAATCAAGGCAGCGTCAGCATCCTCGGCACTCAGCTGCCCCTGTGGACACCCCGATCTGCTTCAGGATTGACAGGCCTCACATCATCCCTCCCTCACCTCCCTGGGGCAAAAAATAGCACATAAAGGGGCACTTTATACTGAGGCGGGTCTGCTGAGTCAGGAAGTTTCCCATTTCAAATCATTTGCCTCGGTTGCAAAAATCCAGCTCACAATGTCTGAAACATTGACCAAATTAATCACCACCAAATTACATGCTTTTGTCCGAAATCGTTTCACCAAAAAAATAGCTTACCCACCATTATCACTTGGAGTACTTCCTCATTCTTTAAATACATTTAATCCTTCAAAAGACACACCTGGTGTCTATTGGTCTTTCTGACTGGTTTGATTGAATACTTTAATTCCTTTTATGAAATTTGGCCTCTATACTACCACCTTTTAAAAGATCTAATGTTACTTCAGAATCAGACCCTATAGACAATTTTGGAAGGACAGGAAAGAGAGAGAATAATTTCCTGTGTTATGCAGAAAGTTAGTGTCTTAAGAGGATATCCCTGATTTTGGATGATGACATTTCATATGTAAATAGGAGTAGAACTGTTAAAGTAATGAGAGATCATAACTACAGTAGATAATTAACATTGCTTAATGTAAATAAATGTATAAATTAAAATTTTAAGCTGTGCTTTGACTTCCTGTACTTGCAAATTACAAATTCATTCCCGTTTAACATTAGATCCAGAAAATGCTTCACCAAAAGATGATCACTGAACTTAGTAGTGATGGGTTGGTCAACAAACTTGAAGAGTTAACGAAAAGAATTGAAAATACTGACTGCGGACGAAAGCACGAAGAACTGGCTAAAAGTATTCAAGTAAGTTTTTAATAACAACAACTTGTATTTATTTAGCACATTTTATCATAGTAATATGAGGCAAGGCACTTCACAAGGGTGTTATCCAACAAAATTTGAGAACAAGCCACATGAGATGTTGGAGCAGATGACAAAAAGCTTAGACAAAAAGAGATTTTAAGGAATGTCTTAAAGGAGGAATAAGGGGAGAGGTGAAGAGGTTCATGTAGGGAATTCCAGAGCCTGGAGCCTCGACAGCTGAAGTTTCAGCCACCTGCTGTTGGAGCAATTAAAATTGGGGATGTGCAAGAGGTCAGAATTGGAGGAGTGCAACTTGAAGATTGTAAGACTGGAAGAAATTGAGAGGTAGGGAAGGGCAAAGCCATGGATGAATTTGAAAACCAGGATGAGAATTTTAAAACAAAAACAGAATTACCTGGAAAAATTCAGCAGGTCTGGCAGCATCAGCGGAGAAGAAAAGAGTTGACGTTTCGAGTCCTTATGACCCTTCACCAGAACTGGGTGAATCCAAGGAGAGGGGTGAAATATAAACTGGTTTAAGGTGGTGGGGGGGTGGGGTTGAGTCGGGGGAGAGAAGTGGAGGGGGGTGGTGTGGTTGTAGGGACAAGCAAGCAGTGATAGGAGCAGATAATCAAAAGATGTCACAGACAAAAGAACACAGAGGTGTTGAAGTTGGTGATATTATCTAAACGAATGTGCTAATTAAGAATGGATGGTAGGGCACTCAAGGTACAGCTCTAGTGGGGGTGGGGGGCATAAAAGATTTAAAAATAATGGAAATAGGTGGGAAAAGAAAAAAAAATCTATATAAATTATTGGAAAAAACAAAAGGAAGGGAGAAGAAACAGAAAGGGGGTGGGGATGGCGGAGGGAGTTCAAGATCTAAAGTTGTTGAATTCAATATTCAGTCCGATAGGCTGTAAAGTGCCTAGTCGGAAGATGAGGTGCTGTTCCTCCAGTTTGTGTTGAGCTTCACTGGAACAATGCAGCAAGCTAAGGACAGACGTGGGCAAGAGAGCAGGGTGAAGTGTTAAAATGGCAACCGACAGGGAGGTTTGGGTCATTCTTGCGGACAGACCGCAGGTGTTCTGCAAAGCGGTCGCCCAGTTTACGTTTGGTCTCTCCAATGTAGAGGAGACCGCATTGGGAGCAGCGAATGCAGTAGATTAAGTTGGGGGAAATGCAAGTGAAATGCTGCTTCACTTGAAAGGAGTGTTTGGGCCCTTGGATGGTGAGGAGAGAGGAAGTGAAGGGGCAGGTGTTGCATCTTTTGCGTGGGCATGGGGAGGTGCCATAGGTGGAGGTTGAGAGTAGGGGGTGATGGAGGAGTGGACCAGGGTGTCCCAGAGGGAATGATCCCTACGGAATGCCGCCAGGGGGGTGAAGGGAAGATGTGTTTGGTGGTGACATCATGCTGGAGTTGGCGGAAATGGCGGAGGATGATCCTTTGAATGCGGAGGCTGGTGGGGTGATAAGTGAGGACAAGGAGGACCCTATCATGTTTCTGGGAGGGAGGAGAAGGCGTGAGGGCGAATGCGCGGGAGATGGGCCGGACACAGTTGAGGGCCCTGTCAACGACCGTGGGTGGAAAACTCAGTTAAGGAAGAAGGATGACATGTCAGAGGAACTGTTTTTGAAGGTAGCATCATCAGAACAGATGCGACGGAGGCGAAGGAACTGAGAGAATGGGCTGGAGTCCTTACAGGAAGCGGGGTATTTTAAAATTGGGTTGTTGTTTAACTAAGAGACAGTATAGGTCAGTGAGCACAGGAGTGATGGATGAATGCGACTTGGTGCAAATTCGGATGAGGGGAGTTATGGATAACTTCAACATTACAAAGGGTTGAAGATGGGAGAACAGCCAGAAATGCATTGTAATGGTCAAATCTAGCGGTAACGAAGGTATGGATGAGGGTATGAGGAAAAGCTGACAGTGATACTATACTGGACTAGGAATATCGAAGCCCAGGCTAATGCTGTGGGGACATGGATTCAAATCCCACCCTGGCAGTAGGTGGAATTTAAATTCAATTAATAAATCTGGAATATAAAGCTAGAATCAGTAATGGTGACCATTACTATCATCGAATTGTCATAAAAACCCATCTGGTTCACTGATGTCCTTCTAGGGACGGAAACCTGCCGTCCTTACCTGGTCTGGCTTACATGTGACTCCAGACCCACAACAATGTAGTTGACTCTTAACTGCTCACTGAAATGGCCTTGCAAGCCACTCAATTAAAAGGAAACTCTGGATGGGCAACAAATAAATGCTGGTCTTGCCAGTGATGCCCATATCCCATGAAAGAATAGCAGCAGATGAACTGAGAGTTAGGTGCAGTCAGTTAGTGTCATGGATTGAGGTGGAAATAGGCAGTCTTAAGTCCAATATGGCATGAAGATTGCAAACAGTTGGCGCCAACCTCACATAATTTCCACGGAGAGGGATGGAGTTGTTTGCTAGGGAGTCTATTGTAAGGACCAAAATTGGTTCTTAATCTACTACGTGAAAATTTGGAATAAAATTATTCTTAATGCATTGTTTAAAAAAACATTGAGGACATACAATAAATTACATCAATGATCTTGACTGTTTTTTATCCATGTAAGTGTTCCAGTCCAACCCAGACAGAAGGGATAAATATCTCTTTTCTGAAATCAGTTGTGCAGTGGACAATTACTATCCAGTTGCAAGTGAGCTGAAAGGCAGAGTACTCCACTGTTTTTGAATGCAGTACCAATTCAATAGTGTGAGAGAAATGTAGCAAATCTAAAGTTAAATTATTGATAAAGGAGATCATTTTCCAAACCTGGAAATTCAAAGTACAAACTTCAGTTTTTGTTCTTGTTGTTGTTGGATATACACCTAATTACTTTTTACAAGAAATGTTTTTATCTTCTCTTCTGGGATTTTGGTTTCATGGCATTGTCACTGTTTGAAACAAGTGTTGAGAAATATTAATTGCCAAGATTAAAAACTAATTTATAATAATTTATTTTTGCACACAGACTAGAATAAAACGATTGGAAAGAAAAGTAAAAGCTGCTTTGCAGACTGTAAATGCAGTGTCACTCAGAAAGAAACCAGAAGAGGTATAAAATGATCTTCAGCCAGTAACAAATAGTTTTTACCACTATATAGCAATCTAATTTTAACTTAATTTTCACTCCATCTTTTTGCACCAAATTACTTGTATTGTTAGAAACCAAGTGTAATAATTTCTTTAGATAACAGTTATACGCATTCTCAACAGATTTTCTTTTGTTTTATTCTTCAATACTTACCCAGAGCACTTCTGCCTTATTTTCACAACAATCTGAAGTGCAACCTGTGCCACAACATGCTACCACTGCAGTAATTTCAACCAATGCATCGGAGCCTGGGTTGCTTGCAAAACGTATGGATTCATCTGCTGCACTTGCTGTTGTAACAGACCAATCCCCACAGCCATTGCCCTACAGGAAAACTCCAGATTCTTCTAATTATGAACTGAACTTGCAGTTACCTGAAAGGTATTGTTTAACTTAAGTGTGAAGATGAATTTATGATAGGATTGAAATGTTCTGTGTGTTTAGAATTTTGTCCTTTCACCTAAGGCACATGGTTTTTGAACAACAGAGCCATAGCAAGTAGGAAAATAATCATACTGCTATAATATCGTGTTCTGAAGTTCAAGTTTGGAATGTTTTGTATTGCATTGTTAAAATGACAAAATCCTTTACTCCATCTTCTGTTTTAGCAGTACACTGATGCTTTTGTTCTATAATTTCCTGAGTTTCTGGTGTTGATGCCAACCAGCAAGTTTACCATCTAGGAAAATTGTTCACTTTTTGGAGCGCTATATTCTTCATCCATTTGCCTTTATGAAAGGGAAACTTGCTCAGTTTCTGTTGGTAATGTGTTTTGCAGTACCACCATACTAATTGGCAACTGAGGTCCTAAAAGTGTTACTGAATACTTGTCAAGGTGAATGAAGGGCTACAAGTAAGCTGCACCATTTTTACCTTTCCAAGTGCCCATGGCTTTTCCTAAGACTCTAATCTCCAGTACTTTGCATTCCATTTGGGTGAAGTGCATGATCTCAGGTATTCCTTTCCCTGGCATCATATGCTGTTGTACCCTGCAGAAAGAAGGCAAGAGTAGTGAATGATGTTGAAATGGTAAGTGGAGATGAGTAGGGCTTGTGCATACAGTGCACCTGTTGAAAGTTGGAGAAGTGAAATGGGATAAGGCTGCGGAGCTGATTATTGGAAGGCCAGGCATGCGGAATGTGAAGTGTGAGTGGACGAATTGTGGGTTGTGCAGGTCCTAGGGCAAGGCTTCTCAACTGTGGGCTGCAACCACCAGTGGGGTTTGCAAGATAAAATTTTGGGATTGCAAACTCTGAGGTAGCAATGGTGCAATGGAGCTCAGACTGAATGCTTTCAGGTGCAAGGCGTCCTTTAAATCCTTGTGTTTTTTTGCTAATGGTAGGCCTGGCCTAAGGGACATATCTTTTGAGGCCTGATTGTTGCTATAAAAATAAGCCTCTGAAAAGGTGGGTTTTTTTTTTTCAACCCTACAATTTAAACTATTCCCACCACACTGAACTTCTCCCACGTCCTGGTACTGAGCAGTTGTCTCTGTCTGTGCCCATTGGATAGTCACCCCAGGCATGTACCTGTGGGTGATGTGCTGCCTTCCTTGCTGTAACCCCCACCAAAACCTTCAAGGAGATGTATGAAAACTTCAGGCATCTCTGTGACTGAACTGTATCCACGCCATTCCAGTGAAATCTCTCCAAAGGGATTGCAATCTTGCTTTAAGAGCCTGCTTTAGAATGGACGTTGGCGTCCTGTCGGAAGATTGCACAACAGAATTAGGTGGGCTGCCGATTTCCTAGCATGATTGGTTAGGCACCTTGATCAGCGTCAAAATGCTGTCCAGGACTGAAAATCGCACAGGCCTCAAACTGACAATGTCACAGGGGTTTGCCATTTTTTCAGCTTACCAAGGTGAAATTGGGGCTAATGTTTATGAATGAAGATTCACTGAAAATTTGTAAAAAGAGATTATGGTGCCCTCTTGTGGTGTTGATGCAAAATGCGGTCTCAAAAAAGGCACAAATTTCTTCTGTGATTCTATTCCACTATCGTAACCTTAGCATGAATAGGGCAATGTCACCAATATCCAGAGGACAGAAAATATTTGTTAAAAGCATTTTTCAATATGTTATGGGACCACATGGTTACTCAGTGGCCATTTAGTAAACTGATCCAATTACAAATTTTTTCAATTTTAATGTAATTTCCCCACCTCCCTTTTCCTCCTACCACTTACTTTGCCTAAACTGCTATTGTAGTGGTGTAGCCTTTATCACTAAATAATACATTGGTCTGTTTTCTCCCTATTCTTCTGGTAATTTCATCTTTTTCCACCCTCTCATCTCTTTTAAAATCCTTGTTCTCTACCACCCACACACCACAATAAGCTTTTGAGAAATGCACCTTCACTGCTTTCCTCCATATGTACTTTGATTTTTCATCCTCATTGGTTGCAATCTTCATCTCAACTCATCATGCTTTCCCTCCTCTGACTTCATTGCCCTCTTATGCCTTCCACCAACAAACTTTCCCTCTAAATAAATTTCCCTCTAAATAATTCCCCTATCACCACCTCACATGACCTCACTACTCTGTTTGCGTTCATCACTGCTAAGGTCATCTCTGATCATTTCCTTGTATCCATGTCCACCCCCCTCCACTTCCTTTTGCATCAGCCCTGGACTTTAAAATTCCCTTTAGCTCTCCATTCATCATGACATTTCTCCATTCTGCTCACCCTCTCTATTAATACCATTATACTCTCACTCTGGGTAGTTTCCCATGTTATGGCCATCATCTCTGCTCTTAAGTCCAAGGGACACTGTCTTGAACATCTATAGTGAACAACTGGTTTAACTATTCTTCGCCAAGTTTGGTTGGACCACATGAAGTACTCTTTTGTCCTGCTCTCCTTTGTCCAATAGTAAGTAGTTTTGACAGTCGTCCTAGAATGCAAAGCTAACCGCCAGCTTCTCTCCACTGCAAACCATCTTGTTAAAACCATCTTGTTAAACCCATCTCTCCCACTAACTTCACCTTCAAGTGTGAGGAGATTATGGGCTACTTGTCACCGAAGATAAGACCAGCCCTTCAGTTGCTTCCGCCACTTCCCCTAGCACAGTGGGCAAAGTTTACCTTAAGGCCCTCCCCGACACTTGTCCTGAACACTCCCCTTTCTCTAGTTTCTCACTTATCTACCCTCATGCCCTCATAGATAAGGTCAGCTTTAAGAGATCCACCACCTGCTCCCTAGACCCTATTCCCACCTTACTGCGGAGAGCCTAACTTCACCTTCTGGTCCCCATATTAGCTGAGTTAACAGTTCGCTGTCCTCAGCTATGTCCCCCTTCCCTTTTGAATGACAGCATCTTCACTCTTCAAAAGACCCACCTTTAACCCTTCTATATGCTACTGTTTTATATCCAACTTCTTTTTTCCCCATAAAGTCTATGAACATATTGTAGCTGCCCAAATCTCGGCCTATCTTTTCCACAGTTCCACGTTTGTATCCTTGCAGTTGGGTTTCCAGCTGCGTCACAGTACTGAAACAATCCCTATCAGTGTCTCAAATGACATTCTGTGTGACCTTGACCATGGCAAACTATCGTCCTCATCCTCTTCAATCTGCACTTTAGCATGGTTAGACACACCATTTGTTATGACGCAGCAGATGATGTGTGCCAGGCAGATCAAATCCATGAGGGAAACTTGATCTCGCTATCACAACGGGTTTGCAGTTTGTCTTTATTTGGAGATGCATGCCCTGATTTCAGAAGTAATAAGTCCACCAAGACTTCAGAGATTTTTTTAAAAAACTAAATTAAACATTTATTAACAAAAGAGAAGATTTCAAGTACATACATAGGTCCACAAATTACTACTATAATAACTCCTAAAACCTCTAATTAATCCGTCTTCCAGTTACACCCCGTTAAGGCAATGATTAAAAAAATAGATTTTAAACAGATCCTACAAATTAAAGACACTCCTACACCTTAATGATGACTTCAACCTTCAGTCTACTTGGCTACAAGACGTAATTAAATCTTTCACACAGACAACACAACGCCCCCCACTCCCAATAAACTTACTTTACACTACACTAACCTCAAAATATTATGAAAATTATTATACTTCATAACAATTCTCTGCCAATGCTTCTGTCCTGTCATCTAGCTGCGAGCAGCTGCCCTCGCCTGCTTCCATTCTTACCTATCCAGTTATAGTCCAGAGTCAATTTCTCTTTCCACACAGCTACCTCTGAAGTCCTCCAATGACCCATCTTTTGTCCCCTACTATTTCTCATCTGCATGTTGTTTCTCATCTGCATGCAGTCCCTCACCAATATCTTCCAAAAACGCACCAGGTTGCACATGTACAGTGACAGCACCCAACTCTCCTTCACACCCTCCCTTCTCAATCCCTCCATTGTCTGATTTTGTCAAACTTCTTGTCTGACATTCAGCATTGGATGAGCAGAAATTTCCTCTGCAACTAAATATTGGGAAAATTGAAACCTTTGCCTTCAGTCACCGCCACAAACTCCATTCCCTTGCAGCTGACTTTATCTTTCTCCCAGGCAGCTGTCTGAAGCTAAACCAGACATTGACAACTTTAGTGTCATCCCTGTCACAGGGAAATTAGCTTCTGACCAAATATCCATGCCATCTGTAAGACTGTCTACTTTCACTTCCATAACATCGCTCAACTCTGTTCCTCATTTCACCGGCTCCTGAAACACACCCATGTCTTTTCTTGCCTCTTTATTTACTATGCTAATGGTCTCTTGGCCAACCTCCCATCTTCCACCTTTATAAGCTGGAACTTGTCCAAGCCCTACTGCCTGAATCCTAACACTCCAAGTCTTTTTCATCCTTCTGACCTACATTGGCTTCTGTCCAGAAATGATTTTGTTTTAAAATTTTCATCCTTGTTTTCAGATCCCTGCATGGCCTTGCTTCTCCCTATCACTGTAACCTCTAACCCACAAGCCATCAAAATCTCTGCATTCATCCAATTCTGACTTCTTGGACATCCCCAATTTTAATCACTCCATTGTTGGCAGCTGTGATTAACTGCTTAGGCTCTAAGCTCTGGAATTCTCTCCCTAACCTTCTCTGCCTCTTTCCTCCTTTTTAAGAGTCTACTTAACCAAAAGCTTGGTCAAAGAAGTAGTTTTATCTCTCTAAATCTCTCTAGCTGTTTTGGCATCAAATTTTATTTGATAATGTTCTTGTGAAGTAGGTTGGAATGTTTAAAGGCACTATGTTGTTAAATGCAAGTTGTTTTTGGGTGCATGGGGTGTGTTAGATTTTGTTTTGGCTCCTTCCCTAAATGAAGCGGTAATAGATTCTGTATCAATGGAGGAAAAAAAAACTTTTTGGTTCAGAAGTTATGCAAAGGTTGAAAAAACTTGCATATTCAATTGTATAAAATTAAAGTGTAGCCAACCTAGCATTATTTTAGCATTAATTTCTCCAATGTAAAATTTCAATGTACATAAATTGTAATTATACCCATTGCTAATATCAATGACAGTAGAAAAATATTGCTGTTTATGGAATTTTGCTGGCAGAGAATGACTGCTGCAATTACTGACATAAATCACTGCTCTTCGGCAATTGAATCAGTATATTGTTTTTATGTATATATTTGCAATTCACAGAATGCATTTTTGCTGGAGTGACAGAGGGGTCTGCAATTGAAACCTGCAGAATAATTTTAGATGAAGTGGTACATCAACCACAGTTGATTTGAATCTTGCCTTGACAACTTTTATGTTCTTTTCAGAAGATTGGGTGAAAGCCTGAGCAGCACATTTTGGAATTGGGAAACGAATTGCTGACTTCTAACCTATGCCAGCTTAGCTAGAAAGCCAACTTGCACCCAACCAAATTGGATAATGAAATGCAATATTGCCATGTCTGTTTCTGTATGTGAGCAGAGTACCTAGCCCCCAAGGCTTTGAGTGCTTTAAAACATTGAAGCATTGCCTTATCCTATATGAGCTGGGATTGGAAATATTGAGTTAGTATCTGTCTACTGTGGCTGATGTGTCGCTATGCCTTTTTTAGATGATTCTACAACTTTTATACTGCTATTCAGGGTCCAGCATATGGTAGTTCCTTCGAAATGTATGATGGTCTACTCTGGTTCATGGTGTGCTGGTGGTTTCAGTTCATAACTTTTGGTGAAGTCTTCTTCACCAACTATATTATCATCGTCCTCTCTGTTGCTATTCCTTTCTTGGAAATTTATAGGATCCACTCCAGTAGACTGCAAGGTTATGCATGTAGAATAATCATCTGGGAGGTAAAAAGAAGAATTATATTCTGATGTTTTTAACTTTATACTGCAAATCCTCTATTTAAGGTATTGCAGAATGTTTTAAAAATAATCTACTGCAGTAATATGCAGCATCATAGTTTAATTTTAAAGACATTTTGCTAGATGTTTTGATTCTGTTTTTAAAACTTTTTGAAAATATATTCATAGTGTCCAGTGTGTTAATTACTAGCCACATGTAGCTAATGGGAATCCAGATGTGGATAATTGCATTTCTGATTAGTAAATGAGTAATAATTACCATTGTTAGGCATGTAATCCCAAGACTTCTTTTTGCACAGTGCGTGCATATGCACTTTAACCTGTTGGTACATTTGGTAAAATGGTGAGATGGAAAGTAGTGTGCAAGTGTTTTGGATTATTGGGTGCTTTGCTTCTCTTGTTACTGAATGGTGGTAGATGTTAAATAATACACTCGTGTGAAGTAGGTTTATTCAGATTGTGAGCGTACACCAGGCGTTTTCTACTAAAATTAGTGCTTGCAGCTAAAACAGTGGCCGGGATTTTCCAGACCCTTTGTGGGTGGGACAAAAAATTTGGCACCCCAGTAAAACGTCCATTGGTTTTTAGCGGGACTTTGGTGGGACCAGAAAATCCTGGCCAGTATCACTGTTGACACATCTGTGACTAGTCAACAGTTTTAACTGGATAACACTGCCTTTTCAGAATCAGGTGTCTCTAGAGGATTTGGCATCTGCACTGAGAAAGAGTCACTTCAACACCTTATGAAAGTTAATTATTTCTTTGGAAATGAAACAAACAAACCCTTAATAAATAAAACCCTAACTTGTAATATACATTTGCGGTTATTTGTGTTTCCTGCATTCCTGCAGTATGATTATTTCTGAAATGTTGTTTATATTGCCGTCTATAATGTCATAGGAGCAGGAGTAAATTTTTCAGCCCCTTGAGCCTCTTAAATCACCACTAATCAGTACCTCAAGCCTCTTTACATCCTTTTCTCCATAAAGAACTTCCATGTAGCATCTTTCACAATTGCTGGGCATCCCAAAGTGTTCTGCAGCCAATTAAGTATTTTTGAAGCCTAGCCTTGATTGTAGTGTAGGAAAATGTGGCAGCAATGTTCCACAAGCAACAAATATATATCCTTAAAAAAAACAGAATTACCTAGTCGGAAGATGAGGTGCTGTTCCTCCAGTTATAATATATATATATATATATATATATATATATATAAAACAAATGTTGATCTCAGTCTTGAACATCTCAATTGAGATGGCATCAATGGTCTTTTTGAGATTCCAGATTTGCACTATCTTCTGTTTTAAAAGCTGCTTCCTAATTTCTCTCCTTAATAGCTTAGTTCTAATTTTAAAGGTTATATTGTCTATGTTTGGATTTCCTCACCACCCAGAGGAAATGTTTTCTCTGTCTCTTCCCTATTTAATTTTTAAAATCTTTTTCAACTACCCAATTAGATCACTTCTCAACCTTTTAAACTCATGGGAATACAAACCAAGTTTATGCTACCTATGTTTATATTTAACCCCCTAAGCCTTCGTATCATTCTGTGAGTCTATGCTGTACCCCCTCCAAGGCCAACATATCTTTCCTAAGGCAAATTCCCAAAACTGACAGCAGTACTCCAGATAGTGATTTGATTAAGGCTATTTAATACTGAATCATCTCTTCCGCAATCTTGTTTCTAACCCCCACCACCCCTCTCCCCCCTTTAACTAAAGGCCATCTTTGTTTTCGATTGCTTTTTGTATCTGTGCATTGGCTTTAGTGATTAAGTAAATGGCCACCTGAAAATCTTTGCTCTTCCAAAGCTTCTGGGTCTCTTATCTTTTTATGCACTGCCATTTTTTCTTTCCAGAATAGATGGGGAGAAACTGTACCTGTTTGTAAAAGGGTTAACAAGAGGGCAGAGATTAAAAGTGATTTGCAAAAGAAGCAAATGCAATGTGAGAAAAAACTTTTTCACATAGTGATTGGTTTGGGTCTGGAATTCACTGCCTGAGTGTGATGGAGGCTGGTTCAATTGAGGCATTCAAGAGGGAATTAGATGATTATTTTTTAAATAATGTGCAGGATTACGGGGAAAAGGCAGGAGAATGGCACTGGGTCATAAAGCGCATTCGGAGAGCCAGTGTAGACATGATGGGCCAAATGGCCACCTTCTGCACCATAACAATTCTCTGAAGATCCAAAATCTTGTTGTCCTCCATAAATTTCATTTGTCATAGTTTTGCTCACTCACTCATTTTTATCAGTGTCCTTTTGTAACTTCCTGCTCCCATGTACCCATTCTACTCTGCTTTCTAACGTAGTGTCATCAACAATAAATGGATAGAGTTGAGTTTGAGACCCCAGTACAGATCCCTATGGAGCACCACTTGTTGCATCCTGCCAATTAGGGAACAGCCCCTTTAGCTGTACTCTGTTGCCTATCTCCCAATCAATAACAACCCTCATCTACCTCAATTCCATGTGCTTTCATTTTTGTTAATTTCTTTGGAACCCTGTCGAAGCAGGACAAATCCAACATGGCCACTTATTGCCCCGTCAGCCTACTCTCAATCATCAGTAAAGTGATAGAAGGTGTCAAGCACCACTTACTCAGCAATAACCTGCTCACTGGCGCTCAGTTTGGGCTCTGCTAGGGCCGCTTGACTCCTGACAGCCTGGGTCCAGATATGGACAAAAGAGCTGAATTGCAGAGGTGAGGTGAGAGTGATTGCCCTTGTCAAATGCTGCCTTGATGTCAGAGTGTGGCATCAAGGAGGCCTGGCAAAATTGGAGTCGATGGGAATTGGTTGAGTGGGGGTGGGGGGGGATGTCTGCACTGGTTGGAGTCATACCAAGCAGAAAGGAAGATGGCTGTGGTTGGAGATCAACCATCTCAAGCCCAGGACATCACTACAGGAATTCCTCAGGGGTAATGCCCTAGGCCCAACCATTTTAGCTGCTTCATCAATGACCTTCCCTCCATCATGACCTTTCCTCCATGAAGTCAGAATTGGCTATTTTGAATGTTCAGCACTGTTCACAACTCCTCGTGTACTGAGGCAGTCGTGTCCATAGCACTGTACAATATTAAAGCTTGAGAGCTGATAAGTGGCAAGAAAGATTCACATCACACAAGTGCCAGACAATGACCATCTCCAACAAGATAGAATCCAACCATCTCCCCTTGTCATTTAATGGCATTACCAACGCTGAATCCCCCCATTATCAACATTCTGGTTACCATTGGTCCAATTCAGTTTATGGTCAGCCACATAATACTGTGACTATACAAGAGCAAGTCAGAAGCTGGGAATTCTGCAGCTAGCAACTCACCATCTGACTTCCCCAAAGCTTGTCAACTGTCTGTAAGGCACAAGTCAGAAGTGTGATGTAATACTCTCCACTTGCCTGGATGAGTGTAGCTCTAATTTTACTCAAGAAGCTTGACACCATCCAGGACAAAGCAGCCTGCTTGATTGACACCACATCCACCTTAAATATTCACTCACTCCTCCAGCACCACTGCACAGTGGTAGCAAAGTATACCATCTACAAGATGCACTGCAGCAACAGCACCTTCCAAAGCTATTACCTCTACCACCTAGAAGGACAAGGGCAGCAGATTGATTGGAACACCACCACTTGCAAGTTCATCTCCAAGCCACACCATCCTGACTTGGAAATATATTGCTGCTCCTTCACTGGGTCAAAATCTTGGAATTGCCTTCCTAACAGCACTGTGTGTGCACCTACACCTTCTGGACTGCAGAAGTTCAAGAAGGCAGCTCACCACCACCTTGAGGGCATTTAGGGATGGGCAATAAATGCTGGCCTAGCTGGCAACGCCCACATCCCCATGAATGAATAAATGGGGGAAAAATGCTTTTGGAAATAGCATTTTAGTGGAGGACCTAGAAATTTAATGATGGCAGTGTTCAGGAAAACATGTGGTCTCACTATTCTACCCTCTAAGGGACTGCTGAAGACAGCCATAAGAAAGGTAAGTTATTAAAAAAAATATTTGCCTGAATGTGAAATTGGGAGGTACAGGAGTGCTTCATCTGGATCCACATTAAAACCACAGGTCACTGCTTGCCCCATTTTCTCCCAATCACCGCCTCCATGTCCCCCACAACTCCTTCCTGATCATCCTCTTTCTCTTTTAACTGTTTACCTAAGACCACTACCTTTTAATGCAGCTGGTCTCATGTAAATGTATTTTTTAAGCTTATATTGTTGCCAAATGAACATATAAGCAAGTGTTGTACATTAAGTAGAGACAATTAAGAATTGTGCTCATTGTTATGCAATGTGTGATATACAAAAAACTCTCCTCGGGTCAATCCTTTTGTAATGAAACAAATTAATATTGGGTTTTAAAATGGCCAGGCAATGGCTTTGCCAAACTTCTACCTAGATGGTGAAGACTGAAATCTAATATAACATTGAAAGTGGATTAATGTAGCATACAAGGCTATGGACCAAGTGCTAGAAAATGGGATTAGAATACGTAGGTGCCTAATAGCTGGCACAGGCACAATGGGCCAAAGGGCCTGTTTCTCTGCTGTATAACTCTATGACTCTAATGTTCCTTTTTTTTTTTCAACATTCTTTCCTCAGAATTTCCAATTCGGAGCCTGAAGATGCAAAGATTGAATGGAATATCCCATTACCAAAGAATTTGGATATTTTAACTCCAAGTACAAATTACTGTGGTAACTAACTTAATTAACAAGGAGATGGAATTTATTAGACTTGTCCGCTATTTCGGATATTGGACTGCAACATTCCATCACTTTAAATTGCTGATCCATGCTGCTGAGTTCCATTTCTTAGTCACATCAGTTGATAAAGTAATGAGTGGAGTTCAAATGCTTCCCCACAGGAAGAAAAGAGAATTATGGATGGCTGAGAGAACACCAAAACTGGAAAATAAAGGCTGGAGGGGTAGGGTAGGGGGAAAAAAACTTCCTCAAGAAGGGTAGATTTTCTGCAGGGTATCCCTGATCCAGGGCCATAACTTGGTAGATACCCTGTTTAAACAACGTAAATGGCCATCAAAGCTACAACAGGAGATTGAGAGAACCTCTGCGGAAATTATGGTTGGAAATGCTATCTCCCCCAAACATTGAATTGATTTAATGTCACACTTATGGTGAGATTCTACTCAGCAAGGGCACCTAAGGGGTTGCTGAACAAAAATAAATTGAAGTCAGAGTAAGTGAACCTGCAGTGTCCCTGTACACCTCCAAGCAAATAATTGAAAGCTGCAGTAATATGTGAATTGGTCACTTGTTTGCACTTTGCTAGGGAGCATGTATTGGAGGTGGGAACTTAAGTCAAGATAAAGCAATTTACAAAATTGAAGACCTTTGTAAAATATCATCTGCTCTTTCCTTAACAGAAAAAAAATTGCATCTAGTAGATGATGGAACAAGATTTCATTTAGCAAATTTAGTTAATTTAATGCATTGTAAGTAGTGGTGTCACACTTACTATACTGGAATAGAAAATGTCTATCATACTTTGGTCAAAATGACCAAATTTATTTTCAACAGAGAGCTTACTTCTTCTGACTTTTGAAACAATTCATTTCAATAAGATCCCCAACTCTCCATCAATAATGTGATGTGCAATCCAATATTTGTGATGAAAAATTCTTTAAGCCACCACCAGAGATTTTCTACTCCCGCAAACAATATACAGAGCATGCTGGTCTAGTCAATGAAGACAAGTTAATGGGGTTAAAGAAGTTTGTTCTCTAGCCTCAAAAAAAAAGTATTCTGAACCTCTTGTGGGAAGCACATTCTCAATTTGTTTTCCCCCACCCCTACCATCCCTCTCTCTGTTGTTGGATGCAGTGTCTGATAATCCTCACCAAGTAATTTTAAAGTTCTCCAATCTTTCCAGTTTGAAATTGGTTTTTCATTCAGTTACTAGCTAGTAGTAATGTTCTAGTTTGGTCCTTTGTGATTCATTTGAAATAGTTCATGATTGGTGGATTAAATCAGGAGTAATACTGATTCATAACTTGCTTTTCTGTCTTCACTGGGCTCTTAAGGGTTGAATTTCTGCATGGATTCTCCAAATTGTCCAATATAACTTGAGTGGAAAAACTGAATTCAAGAGAAATGACAACGTTCTTGCCATTTCTCTGCTTCCATTGATCTTCCACCAAAGTTACATCAGACAGTCAAGAGAACTCACGCTAGTGAGAGTAGAAATAAGAAGATAGGGAAGATGAATGTGTAGCTTGAAGCATAATGCAAGTGGAGGGCTTCAGGTTCTCGGAGCATTGGGACTAGTTTTGAGCATGAGGCAACTATTTAAAAAGGAATGGATTACACCCCAGCAGAACTGGGACCAGTGTGTTCATGGAAGTGTTCACATTAGTACAGCTGGGGATGGTTTAAACAAAATTGGCAGAAGTATAAAAGAGGAATAAGAATGCAGATTCTAGATATTACTGTAGAGTGAAGTAGTATCACATTAGATAGAAGCAGACTAAAGGACTTACAAGGAATAACAAAGACGGGTTTGCAACGCATGTATATAAACGCACAAAGTATGATAATACGGTTGGCGTTATAAGCACATATTGCTGTGTGAAAATATGATATACTAGCAATAATGGAAATGTGGTTTAAAATAGTGAGGATATTTAGAAAAGATGGGAAATGAAGAAAGGGAGGTGGGGAAGGTAAAAAGGGAGGTGGGGTAGCAGTACTGATTTGGGAAGATAATGTAGCTTTGGAAAGAGATGGTCCCAGAGGGGCCAAAGACGGATCCATTAGATTGGAGTTGAAGAACAAAGGGTATGATCACACTACTGAGGTTATTCTGTAGACCTCCAAATAATCGGGTGGATAGAGGAGCAAATTTGTAAGGAAGTCAGAGATGCGCAGGAAATATAGAGTGGTGATACTGGGATAACTTTAATTACCCAAATATCTATTGGGGTAATGTTGAATTAAAGGGTAAGGAAGCATAGGAATTTTTGAAATGTATTCAGGAGAACCTCTTTGATCAGTATGTTCTCAGTTCAACCAAGAAGGAGGCATTGCTGGATCTGATCCTGGGGAATGAGGTGAATGGTTGAAGTGTCTGTAGGGACACTTGGGCAAGAGTGATCATAATATCATAAGGTTTCAATTAACAATGGAGAATAGCAAGGAGCAGTCTGAAGTAGAACTTCTAAATTGGAAGAGAGCAAATTTCAATGGAATGAATGAGGGGATATAGCCAGGGTAGAATGGAACGAAAGGTTGATCAGGATAAACTGTGATGAAACACTGGATGGTCTTTAAGGAAGTGATGTTGCAATGTAGCTAGCCTGTACCTGAAACAAGGGCGGAAGGTAAGGGAACCGAAGCTGGATGATGAGGAGCAAAGAAAACATGAGAAAAAGAGGTTTGATGCATATTATTTGAATTCTTCATGCAAAACCAGACCGAATATATGTTCAGAAGAGAAGTGATGAGAAAAATACAACTGGCAAAGAGAAAGTATAAGAATAGAATGGCAGTCATCATGAAAGCGAACCCAAAAATCTTCTACCAACATGCAAATAGTAAGTGGGTAGTATGAAGTGAAGCAGGGCCTATTGAGGACAAAGAGGGTGATGTATGCTTAGAAGCATAGAGCAAGGTCAGCATTTATTAATAAGTACTATGTATCATTGTTCAACAAGGAAGAAGGTACTGACAAGATATCTGTAGAAGCAGAGATGGTAGAGGTAATGGATGGGATGAAATTTCAATTCCAGCCTTACTGGAAAGGCTGGCTTAGTTTAAAATGGGTAAGTCACCTGGTCTAGATGACTTGCATCCCAGGTTGCTGAAATAGGTGGGATTGGAGACAATGGAAGGGCATGCCATAATCTTCCAATCTTCTCTAGCTACCAGGGAGGTGCCAGTGGATTAGTGAGTACAAATGTGAGAGACGCTTTCTTGTATAAGGGTAAGGACATTCCTAGCATCTACACGCAGGTCAGTTTAACATCAGTGGTGCATAAGGTTTTAGAAACAATAATGAGGGATAAAAATCGACAGACACTTGGAGAGGTTTGAGCTCATTAAGGAGAGAGAGCCAGCATGGATTTGTAAATGGTAGATCGTAGTTGACTAATCTAATTGAGTTTTTTGATGAAGTAACAGACGTTAATGTTGTATATATGAATTTTAAGAAAGCCTTTGACAAAGTACCACATAAAAGGCTGGTTAGAAAAATTTAGGCTCTTAGAATAGGAAGGTCCATGTCAGCTTGGATAAAAAATTGGCTTAAGGACAGAAAACAGAAAGTCATGGTAAATGGTTGGTTGTTTTTTTTTCCAGACCAGAGAATGGTAGACAGTTCCCAAGGTTCAGTCCTAGGATTGATTTTTTTTTAAATTATAACAGAATAACTTAGATTTTGGAATAAAGAGCACTATTTAAAAAATTCTTGATGATTCCAAACTTGGAGGTATGGCTGACAGTGAGGATGATGCCGATCAACTGAAACAGGACATAGGCTAGCAGAATGGGCAGACATGGCAGATGAAATTTAATGCAAAGAAATGTGAGATGATGTGAAGGAATAGGGAGAGGCATTATAGACTAGATGGCAATGGCTCAGTCCTAAAGAGTGTACAGGGACAGAAGACCTGGGGGTTCATGTGCATAGACCTTTGAAGGTGGCAGGACATATTGAGGGAACAACTAGCATAGCATGTGGGATCTTGGGTATCATAAATTAGAGCCATTGAGTATAAAAGTAGGGAAGTCATGCCAAACCTGTATAAAGTCCTGGTTAGGCCACAATTAGAGAATTATGTTCTGCTCACCACACTTAAGAAAGATGAATGTTTTATTAGCTATTGATTTATTTTATTTTGTTACTAGACATTTCAAATACAGCACCAAGGAATGAGGTGTCTCCTGATTCTCAGACTTTACGACCTGATGCTGAAAGACAAATGGTAGATGTAAAACAGGTAAGCCAGGGATGTTTCTTTGCATTGAATGTTTTAGTTTAATTACATTATTTTCCCAAAGAGTTGCTAGTTGGTGCACATCTTACCACCACTTCTTGATGTCCGGTCTCATTAAAACCCCATTACTCTTTCTCATCCTGGCTGTCCCTCATCTCTGCTCCCTTAAGTCCAAGAGACAAAGACTTGAACAGAAACAGTGGACATCTGGTTTAGCAATTCTCCATGTGATCTAGGTTTTATCCTGCTTTTATCCACCAAAAACTGCTCGCTGAGTGTGAAAGATTACCATGCTGCCTTTTCTCTATTTCAAAGTCCCTTTTTAAATCTCTCCCCACTGTTCTTCTCACCCTCCTACCCCTTAGCCCAAAAAGTATGAGGAGCTTGTGGCCTTCTTTGAGTGGGATTTGATATTCATGACAGGGATCTTTCCCATCGGTTAGAGAACCGTTGTGAACCCTATGTCACTTCTGTGGGGGAGACCCGACCAAATTAAGCGCCTGCTATTTAAGGCAGAAAGAGGAAGAAGCAGGAGGATCGAAAGCAAGGCTTTTGGCAGTACCCCGCACCTCCCCCCTTGCCTCTCAGTCCCAGCTGCCTTCCCAATGTTGGGTTCTTTGATTGCCAGGCACTCAGTGCCCAGCTAGAGAGCCCAAGTAGGCTGCTTCAGGAGGCATGGGAAAGCCATGTAACTCCCATTTAATCCCTGAGCTGCCACTAATCCCAGTGAACTCAGGGTTTATTGGTGTCCCACCTCTGACTTAATCATGGGAGGTTTTCCCACCACCGGCCAGTTGATGCGCAGCCTCTCCCATGATTAAGTGGGCTGGTCCATCAGGTTTTCTGCTACTGGATTAAATTCTGCCCTTTGTTACTGAAATTGAAACAATTCAGCTGTCCTTGCCGCTTCCCTCCTTTTCGCTAGCTCGCTGGACCAAACTCCTAAGCTTCACCCCCTGCCCAAGCCCTGAATTCTCACCTTACTCCAGTTTATTTCCTATTTCCCCTCATGTCCTTTCCGAACTTACCTTTTCCATGAGACTCATTTCCTGCACCCTCGACCCCATGCTCACTGGACTGCTGACCACCGATCTTCCCTTCCTGGCTCCCACGTTAGGCAATACTTTTCTCTCTCCTTGACTTGAACGGGAGATCCCTTTTGTGCCCCCTAATTCTAGATTTCCCCCATGAGGGGAAATATCCTTTCAGCATCTGTTCTGTCAAGCCCCTTCAGAAACTTTTATTTTTCAGTCTGAGTACTACTCCTCATCCTTCTAAACTCCAATAAGTATTGGCACAACCTGCTCAACCATTCCTCATCCCATGAATCAGCCTAGTGAACATTCTCTGAACTGCCTTCAATGCAAAAACATCACTCCTTAAGTCTTGATAATATTAGAAAATAATTTGCTTATTGTTAAATCTGAGATGTCCACAAGTGGATTATTTTAATGCATTTGATTAGCATACAATACATAAATATTTTCTTTTTCAGGGGAGCAACCTGACAAGCAGGCAAATAGTAATTGACCTTACAGAAGATGATGAGCAGTATAATAACAATCAAAGCAGAAAAAAAGGTACTGCTGTCTTGTATTCTGATTCAAAGCAGTAAATGAAAATAACATTGTTTTGGGCATCTTCCCCGTTAAATTATTGGATTTTTTTAGTATGTAATGTGTGTAATTAATAAATTAAAATTGTGAATATTTAAGTTATTTTGTTGTGTACAAGCAATATAAAATATTAATTACTGTCCTGTGGCATTTGCTCACAAGGAATCAAGCAAGTGTGGCCTTCAGCTGATGCTAGGTTGGATGTAGGAGTGCAGACAAACTCTATTGCCCAATTTAAAGTCATACCTTCTGCCTAATTTGCACCAGGCCGTGTTCACCAATCACGTCCATGCTCGCTATCCTATATTGGCTCCTGATCTGATAACATCTCCTCAGTGTTTGAACCAAGGCTGTAATGAGTCTGGAGCCAAGTGGCTGTAACAGAACCCAAACTGAGCACCAGTGAATAAGTTATTGGCTATTAAGTGCTGCTTGAGAGCAATGTTGATGACACCTCCCATCACTTTGATGATAATGGAGTAGACTGATGGAATGATAATTGACCAAATTGGATTTGTCCTTTTTATGAACCCTGGGAAGTTCTCCATATTATCGGGTAGATGCTGGTGTTGGTACAGCTTGGCTAGGGGCACAGTTTGTTCTGGTGCACAATTCTTCAGTACTG
Source organism: Carcharodon carcharias (assembly GCF_017639515.1). Classification (NCBI taxonomy): domain Eukaryota; kingdom Metazoa; phylum Chordata; class Chondrichthyes; order Lamniformes; family Lamnidae; genus Carcharodon; species Carcharodon carcharias. Next base: position 13,800,106 of record NC_054481.1, on the reverse strand, counting down.
CAGCCAGATGTTGTCAGAGCCCAAATAGCATTTGTATCCAGTGTACTCAACCATTTCTTCACAAAATCTTTACGGTGTAGGAGGAGGCCATTTGGCCCATCGAGTCTGCACTAGCTCTGAGAGCATTCTACCTAGTCCCACCACCGTGCCCTCCCCTCTTTATCCCTGTAACCTTGCACATTCTTTTTAGATAGCAATTCAATTCCCTTTTTGAATACCCCAATTGAACCTGCCCCCACCACCCTCTCGGGAAGTTTGTTCCAGACTCCAACCACCCTCTGGGTGAAAACGTTTTTCATCATCACTTTTACTCCTTTTGCCAATTACTTTGAATCTGTGCCCTCTAGTTCTTCATGCTCTCGTCAGTGGGAACAGTTTCTTACTATTTACCCTGCCCATACACTGCAGGATCTTGAATACCTCTATCAAGTCTCCTCTCAGCCTTTATTTTTCTACAAGGAAAACAGTCCCAAGCCCTCCGATCTATCATCATAGCTACAGTTCTTTAACCCTGGAATCGTTCTTGTGAATCTCCTCTCTACTGCCTCCAATGCCTTTACATCCTTTTAGTATGGTGCCTAGAACCGGACGCAGTATTCTAGATGAGGCCTAACTAGTGACTTGTACAAGTTCAATATGACCTCTTCACTCGTATACTCAATGCTCCTATTAAAAAACAAGAATTCATTTGAGTTAAGATTCAGGTGTGATGTGTTTGAAGATGGCTAATCAGTCCAATTAAGCTCTAAGAAATCTGTTGCACATTGGACATGTGCACATTGGTGCAGAAGAGGTGCTTGTAGCTCTGGACTTGAAGTTCATGTTTCCTGTGGCTCAGTGTGACAGTTTTTTGTTCATAAGTGGTGGTGCCTGCTGTGCTTATGGGATCCCTGGCTTTATTAATATAGCATTGAATACAAAAGCAAGGAAGTTGCACTAAATCTTTATTATAAACACTAGTTAGTCTTAGCTGGGGAATTGTGTTCAATTCTGGGCACCACACTTTAGAAAGAACTTCAAGGCCTTAAAGAGGGTTCATAAGATGTTAATTTATATATCATTTGGAGGTTAATTGTATTCAGGTGGTGGACATAATTGGGGGCTCACCTATGTTCATGGTTATAAGAGCAGACTGAAAGTGCAACTGTTCATTGGAGGTGCACAATATGCAATGTGTCTCTTTAAATAAAAACTTATAAATGTATTACGACTAGGCTACAGTATCCTACTCTTTACCACCTTGCTACTTGAGTAATAAAGGATAGTGGCCTGAAGCTTGGAAATTGTTATGTTTCTTAGGACGTAAAACTCAAATCCGAGTGGCCATTATGGAAAATAACAGAAAGCATGTTTAAATTGTCATCACGATTATCCTCTGATGTTCCTGAAGTCTGAACCATGTGTTCAGTGGAAGAATGAGGTTGCTATGTGGACAGAAGTTTTTACTGTATCAAAGAGAAAACAAGCTGTGGTCTTGGTGGAAGTCGGTGGACTGTAGAATTCAGTCACTTTGCAGTGGCATCAGTTTTCCTTTTATTATGGAGCAGATCTTTTTGGAAACTGGAGATGAAATGAAAGAACAGGCTTTTGTTTGTCTTTTCGGACACATTACCACCGACTGTCCACTCTTGCAGCTGCACTTTCTCCAGAGGCATTGTCACTTCCTGCACAAAGTAAAGAAGTGTGGTATTAATAGATTCCATAATAAGTAAAAAAATGCCTGTGAGGACTCATCAGAGTTTGATAGATCTTTGGAAAATGAACAGTCATTCCTTGAAAGTTTTCATGGTGGACTTTACTGTCAATCCTTTGTAGAAGTTGTTAATTTGGGGATCCCTGGTTCAGTTCTGACATTTAAATGACTAGATTGTGCTAAGGTATCTTGTGGACAGGCAACTGGTTCTAACACTCATTCACAGAATTATTACGGCACTTAAGGTGACCATTTGGCCCATTGTATTTTCGCCAGCTCTCCATATGAGCAGTTCACCTAGTGTTAGTCCCCTGCCTTCTCCCCATAACTCTGCACATTCTTCCTTTTCAGATAATAATCCAGTTCCCCCTTGAATGCCTCAGTTGAACCTAACTCCACCACACCCGCTGGTATTTGGTTCTTGGAGAAGGAGAGTCTGTTGGGGAAGGACTAATTCCTGTTCGACCACCTTGAAGCAAATAATGCATTACGCTGCGACATGTGGAATAGAAGACTGGACAGTTACCAGGTTTCGAAATTCCAGATACCAAACACAGACATCAATGCAATGGAAGGATTAATGACAGAATGGCGATGAAAGCACGTATAGCAAATTTGGTTATATCAGCACAAGATGAAATTGAAGCTAGTAATGAACAAATGAATCTCAGGGAAAAGTTAACAGATGCTCTAGGTGCAGCTCTTGAGTATCGTTATGCAGTGAATTGCTCAGAGTGAAGAGGCAAGATCTTTGAAATGACACATGTAGAAGAAAATTCTGATGAAGAGCTTGAAGATGATGAATCTGAACAGATTATACTGGTCACAAGGAATTTTAATCTTGTGATGAACGTATTAGTTGTAGGTTCTTTTAATTGTGCGGCATTGGGTAGTGCATGTTATTTCAACGGTATATGGGTAGGTTCACTAAAATGTTGATTCACCAAGTGATGATCAACGTAAGGTTAAGGAATATAAAAGTACTTGCTTTACATCTGGTGATGGCTACACCCTTGAGGTCACTCTAGAGCTGAAGTAAACCATTTTATTTTTTATTCATTTGTGGGATGTAGGCATTGCTGGCTAGGTTAGCATTTATTGCCCATCTCTAATTGTCCTTGAAGGTGGTGGTGAGCTGCCTTCTTGAACCGTTGCAGTCCCTGTGTACACTCTCAGTGCTGTTAGGGAGGGAGTTCCAGGATCTTAGGAACGGTGATACATTTCAAAGTGAGGATGATGTGTGGCTTGGAGGGGAACTTCCAGGTGGTGGTGTTCCCATGCATCTGCTGCCCCCGTCCTTCTAGATGATTGTGGTCGAGAGTTTAGAAGGCGCTGTCTAAGGAGGCTTGGGAGTTCAATATGTGCTGATGTTTCTAGTGAAATACCTATACTGTTGAGCAAACCTTCCACGAAAAAGCCACAAATGAAACTACATGTGAAATTGATAAGGCAGTTATTTTGGGAAAATTTAGTTGATCAACAGTTTACCTGGTCAGGACATGAATATCATCTTAACAAAACCTGATATTTCTTTTCAAAGTGGTAGGAAACTATTAATGGTGCTAGATGATGTGGATAAGGGAAGAAAGCAAATTGTTTTAAGGTTACCTTAATATTTGCTCACCCTCTTTATCAACAATTAAAAATCCTGCTAAAAGCTGCAGATGTAGCTGATGAGCCTACAAGGCTAATAGAAGAGATTAGTGAGAATTGTGAAACCTGCATTAAAAAATGTCCTCTCATCCCATTGTCAACCTTCCATTGGCATGTGACTTTATCAAGGTAATTAAAGGCATGGGGAAAAGAAAAGTGTCTTCATCTTGCATTTTATTGACCTGGCTGAGATTTAGTATTTCTATACTAATATCTACTAAGGAAAAGAAAGTTATTATAGATAAAATTATGGAATCACTGATAGGGATTGGAATTGGGACACCAGCTAAGTTTTATTACTGACTCTGGGGTTTAATTTACAATAAGGAATTCAGACATGTTAGAATATGAATATTATTGTCATGAATACAGCAGCTGAGTGCCCTTTTAGCCTTTGGGAAAGGAAACATGCTGTGATTAATGAAATGATGAGCATGATTTTGGCTGATTGACTAGAATGTAAATTATCAACTCTCCCTAGCATGGGCAGTTCATACAAACAATTCTATTTAAGTTGGCTGAAAAATATAGTTCTTACCAACTAGTCCATGAGCGCAATCCCAAATTACCTTCTATTCTTTGTAGTGCCTTTCCAAGCAGGAGGATAATCACAATTGGTGCCTTTTGAGCATTTTAAATGCCTTGTATGCAAGGTGACGGGCTTTTATCAAGACAGATGTCATTGTATTGGACTATCTGAGACAGAGCTCCATTCAGGAGATTTGGTATACCATAAGGGAGAATGACAAGATGACGGTAAGATAGTACTTGTCAAAATGGCAATCAAATTGTTACGGTTCATTCTTCACAATTAATTGAAATTAATTACAAAATCTTGACACTGAGCTGTTGATAGAAGTAAAAGGAGGGCACCTAGTACCTCAAATGCTTTTGTTTTTTTGTGACGGTCTTAAGAAACAGAATGCAGTTGATCAAAGGGCTGGATAGTAGTAAGGTTAGTGATCATGATGTACATGATAGCTATCACATCCGCAGGATAGTTACCCACAATGGGTACCCGGATGATATATGTTACTGGATGGAGTGATGCAACGATGGGAGACATGCTGGAAAAACTACTAGTAAGTTTAAATTTTGGTTAAATATTCAGGATGATGGCTAAGAAGTGAGGCCCAGATAGCAGAATGAGGTAAAAGAGTGAAAAGCAAGAAAATGCAGTATGAGCAGGGGTAGTAAACCTGGAAGTAACTGAAAATGAGAACAAACAACAAGAGGAGCCTCCAATAGCTCAAGTGGGAGATCTGTGACTTGAATTGATCAGATAATGAAATAAAGATCACAGAACTGTTGTGTAACAGAACAATCGCAATGTTTTGTTGGCTGTCAATTTTGAGGATAAACTATTACGAGAAGCAAAACAAGAGGAGTTAGTTGGAGAAAATTTGGAGTTTATTCTGAGATGAGAGCCTTGTCATGTTAATGAATCTGTACTGAAAAAGTCCTTGCATTTGGGATTTATAAGATTAAAGGAAAATTAGTAACTAGGGGTTTTGAACAAAAACTGGGTGATGCAGATAATTAGAGTGGACTCTTCCACTGCTGGAAAAGATCACTAATCTTTAGAATCTTATTGGCTCTTTTGGCCACATATGCATGGGAGTTTAGGTCAATTGACATAAAAGCCACATCTCTGTGGGCAATACTTTTCAGAGAGAAGCATTTCTGAAAATGCCCAAAGAGGCAGCAGATGCAGAAGGAAACTATATGGAAACAAAACATCTATGACCTGAATGATGCTTGTAGGATCATTCCGAGGATATGGTATTTCTAGGATATAGTATTTTTCAGTGAGATCTGTTTCGCTGCAAATTGGTTGTGTTCGACTACGAAAGTAAATTCTGTATATGTTTCATTGTTACCTTAAAAGAAACTTTTTAAGGCATCTTCATGATGCATGTTGATGACACTGCCAAATTTGAGAAATATGTCATCACTGAAATTAGAGTAGAATGTAAAATTGGGATTCGGGCTTGTGGGGTTTTTAATTGTTTAAATATTAAACTAAGTGGGTCTGTAACTTTAAATCAACAATCCGATTTAGCGAGTGTTGCTCCCATCCCAGGTTTTTTATCTAAAGAAGAGACAGAGCAATTGAAAAGCTTAATTGGCCATTTGAGCTGGTTATGCACTCAGACTAGGCCAGATGCTAGCTTCAGTGTAAAAAGAGAAAATACTGGAAATGCTCAACAGGTCTGACCTCATCTATATAGAGTTAACGTTTTTTGTGACCATGTATCAGAATGGCTTTTGATGAGTTGTGGTTAAGCACTTCAATGAAACACCCCAAAATAGAGGATGTTTTAAATGCAAATAAAACATTACGAGAATTAAGTCTGGAAAAATGCCTACTTAAGTTCCATCCTAGGTGATTAAAGAACGTTAAGCTAGTTAACTTCATATACTAATCTTCCTGGTGGATATTTTGGTGCAGCTGGTTTCATAGTACTTCTTATGAGTGAAAATGGGAAATGTTGTCCTTTGTCTTAGGAAGGCAAGAAAATAAAAAGGGTTGTTAAAAGTTATGAGTAATTATGGCACAGAGAGGCTATTTGGCCCATCAGATCATGCCAGAAAATAGTCTAGCTGCTGAAGCACTGGTTCTTGTAGATATTGTGGAAGTAAGATTCTATTTGGCAAATATCTTGAGGGATATTATGTACTATGGGGGTACCAAAGACTAATCATTCATTGTGGAATAATGCACACTGTACAGAATATGTGAGTAAAAAAAGATTATGAATTGATCATGCAGACTTCAAACAAATGCTGGAGAGAAAGGAAATCTCTAAAATTAAATGGGTAAATTCAAACCATCAGTGGTTAGATTATTTGACTATAAGAGGTGGGGGTAAATGAGGAGATGATGGCATAGTGTTATTGTCACTGGACTAGTAATCCAGAGACCCAGGATAATGCTCTGGGGACACAGGTTCAAATCCCACCACGGCAGATGGTGGAATTTGAATTCAATAAAAATATGGAATTTAAAAAGTCTAATGATGACCATGAAACCATTGTCGATTGTGGTAAAAACACATTCTGGTTCACTGAACCCCTTTAGGGAAGGAAATTTGTCATCGTTACTTGGTTTGGTCTGGCCTACATGTGACTCCAGACCCACAGCAATGTCTAACAAGCCACTCAGTTGTATCAAACCACACAAAATACTCCTTGCTAAAATCTGTCTCACAGACTAGTCAAGCAACAGCCTGACATAGACATCCTCACAGAATCATATCTTACAGATAATTTCATCACTAACCCTGGCTATGTCCTGTCCCACAAGTAGAACAAACCCAGCAGAGGTGATGGCACAACAGTATACAGTCAGGAGGGAGTTGCCCTGGGAGTGCTCAACATCGATTCCGGACCCAATGAAGTCTCATGGCATCAGGTCAAACATGGGCAAGGAAATTTCCTGCTAATTATCACGTACTGCCCTCTCTCAGCTGATGAATCATTGCTCCTCCATGTTGAACACCACTTGGAGGAAGCATGGTGGGTGCCAAGGGCACAGAATGTACTCTGGGTAAGGGACTTCAATGTCCATCACCAAGAGTGGCTCGGTAGCACCACTACAGACAGAGCTGGCCGAGTGCTAGACTGGGTCAGTGGCAGGTGGTGAGGGGACCAACAAGAGGGAGAAACATACCTGAACTCATCTCATCAACCTGGCTGCCACAGATGCATCTGTCCGTGACAGTATCGGTAGGAGAGACCACTGCACAGTTATTGTGGAGACAAAGTCCCGTCTTCACGTTGAGGGTACCCTGCATTGTGTTGTGTGGCACTACCACTGTGCTAAATAGGATAGATTTCAGACAGATCTAGCAACGGAGAGTGGGCATCCGTGAGGCACTGTGGGCCATCAGCAGCAGCAGAATTGTACTATTGTAGTTTTTACCACAATCGACAATGGTTTCATGGTCATCGTTAGACTTTTTAAATTCCATATTTTTATTGAATTCAAATTCCACAATCTGTAACCTCATGGCCCAACATATCCTCCACTCTACCATTGCCATCAAGCCAGGGGATCAACCCTGGTTCAATGAAGAGTGCAGGAGAGCATGCCAGGAGCAGCACCAGATATACCTAAAAATGAGGTGTCAACCTGGTGAAGCTATAACACAGGACTACTAGCATGCCAAACAACATAAACAGCAAGTGATAGAGCTAAGTGTTCCCACAATCAATGGATCAGATCTAAGATCTGCAGTTCTGCCACATCCAGTCGTGAATGGTGGTAGGTAATTAAACAACTCACAAATATCCCCATCCTCAATGATGGGAGAGCCCAGCATATCAGTGCAAAAGATAAGGCTGAAGCATTTACTAGAATCTTCAGCCAGAAGTGACGAGTGCATGATCCATCTCGGTCTCCTCTAGAGGATCCCAGCATCACAGATGCCGGTCTTCAGCCAATTTGATTCACTCCATGTCATATCAAGAAATGGCTGAAGGCACTGGATAGTGCTAAGGCAATGGGCCCTGACAATATTCCAGCAATAGTGCTGAAGACTTGTGCTCCAGAACTTGCCGCGCCCCTAGCCAAGCTGTTCCATACAGCTACAACACTGGCATCTACCCGGCTATGTGGAAAATTGCCCAGGTATATCCTGTACATAAAAAGCAGGACAAATCCAATCCGGCCAATTACCGCCCCATCAGTCTATACTCAATCGTCAATAAAGTAATGGAAGGGATCATCAAACAGTGCAATCAAGGAGCATTTGCTCAGCAATAACCTGCTCACTATTGCCCAGTTTGGGTTCCGGCAGGGCCACTCGGCTCCTGACCTCATTAAACTCTTGGTTCATACAGTGACAAAAGAGCTGAACTCCCGAGGTGATGTGAGGGTGACTGCCCTTGACATCAAGGCAGCATTTGACCGGGTGTGGCATCCAGGAGCCCTGGCAAAACTGGAGTCAATGGGAATCGGGGAAAACTCTCCACTACCTGGAGTGATACATAGCACAAGGAAAGATGGTTGTGGTTGTTGGAGGTCAGTCATCTCAGCTCACGGCATCACTACAGGAGCCCTTCAGGGTAATGTTCCTGGCCCAACCGTCTTCAGCTGCTTCATCAATGACCTTCAGTCATAAGGTCAGAAGTGGGGATGTTCAGTGCTGATTGCACAATGTTCAGAACCATTCACAACCCCTCAGACACTGAAGCAGTCCATGTCCAAATGCAGCAAGACCTGGACAATATATAGGCTTGGGCTGACAAGTGGCAAGTAACATTCGTGCCACACAAGTATCAGGCATTGACCATCTCCAATAAGAGAGAATCCAACCATCACCCCATGAAGTTCAATGGCATTACCGTCACTGAATCCTCCACAATCATCAACCTGGGGGTTACCATTTGACCAGAAACTGAACTAGCCATATAAAAATGTGGCTACAAGAGTAGGTCAGAGGCTACGAATCATGTGACAAGTCACTCACCTCCTGACTCCCCAAAACCTGTCCACCATCTACAAGGCACAAGTCAGGAGCGTGATGGAATACTCCCCACTTGCCTGGATGGGTGCAGCTTCCACAACACTCAAGAAGCTTGATACTGTCTAGGACAAAGCAGTCTGCTTGATTGGCACATCCACAAACATTCACTCCCTCTACCACTAACACACAGTAGCAGCAGTGTGTAACATCTACAAGATGCACTGCAGGAATTCACCAAGGTTCCTTTGACAGCACCTTCCAAACCCACTACCATCTAGAAGGACAAAGGCAGAAGATAGATGGGAACACCGCACCTGGAAGTTCCCCTCCCAGTCAGTCACCACCCTGACTTGGAAATATATCACCGGTCCTTCACTGTCGCTAAGCTAAAATCCTGGAACTCCCTTGCTAACAGCACTTTGGGTGTACCTATACCGCATGGACTGCAGTGGTTCAAGGAGGCAGCTCACCACCACCTTCTCAGGACAACTAGGGGTTGGCAATAAATGCTGGCCCAGCCAGCAAAGTGCACATCCCAAGAATGAATAAAGAAAACACAAATGTGCAAAGGAACGTTGTGGCATAGTGGTAATGTCACTAGAGTAGTAGTCCAGAGACCGAAGCTAATGCTTTTGGGTTTCAAATCTCACCATGGCAACTGATGGAATTTTAATTCAATTAATAAAAAAATCTGAAATATAAAGGCTTGCCTTTGTACTGGCGACAATAACAATAAGAACCCATCTGATTCACTAATGTTCTTTAGAGAAGAAAATCTGCCTTCCTTACTTGCTCTGGTCTACATGTGATTCCTGAGCAATGTGGTAGACTCTTAACTGACCTCTGAAATGGCCCAGCAAGCCACTCAGTTCAAGGGCACTTAGGGTTGGGCAACACATGGCCGCCTTGCCAGCAACGCCCACATCCCATGAAAGAATATATGTAAAAAAAATTGTTAGGGGTCCTGGAGGAAGGTCATCTCACAATGTAATGCTTTGTACGGGTCTTTTTTTTTTATTATTGTTTTACATATAAGGAAGGAAACTTGATTGTATAGCAATTGGAGGCTAATTGTATTCAGGTGGAAGACGTTAATTGGTGTGTCACCAGCGTGTGTGTATGTATGTATATATATTTATATATATATATATATATATATGCTGGTGACACACTGGTTGTTGATTCGAAGCGCGTGATATGCTATGTGTCTCTCTGTAAATACAAGCTTATAAGCGTATAATGACTAGACTCCTGTATTCTATCTTCAGCACCTGGCTATCCTGAGTTCTAACAGAGGACACTTACTAGAATTGTACCATGGTTAAGGGTCTCAGCCCATTGAATCCATGTCTTCTCTCTGCAGAGCAATTCAAATAGACTTGTTTCCCTGCTCTAAGTTTATTTCCCTTGGGTGCCCATCCAGTTTCCTTTTGAAATCATTCATCGTTTCTGCTCCACCGTTCTCATAGACAGCAAGCTCCAGATCATTACCACTCACTATTTTTCCTCACATCCCTCTGATGAGGTGGTCTTTTAAAATTGGCAGGAAGAAGTTGAACTTCTCAACCAATGACCATCATTACAGCTGGTTAAGAATTAAATGTTCATCTTGCGCAGTAAATCCAGGCCTTGGTATTTTCCACGCTAAAATATCTATTATTAGTAAGGCCCTAAATTGTATTTAAGCTGTCTAAAAAGAAAGTTAGCAAGTTACTAGAATGTTTGAGAACACATTTTAAGCAATTAAGTCAATTCCCCATAATGCAAATTTATTTTCTGGATTCATGAATATTTTCATGATGATCTTTTTCTCCTTTCCAGAATCCCAATTTCAAATTTCTGTTATGACCACCGGCACTCAGGCATCAGCCACTCAGTCAGACAATGGGATTGATGTTGACTCTGTAAAAATGCCACTTGTTTCAGAAGCTCAGCCAGTTAAGCCACAGATCAATGCAGCTAATGTACAGTCATTACAGACTGAGTATGTGCAGATATTTTCAATAGGTAGGTGAATCTCTGGTTTATGGCACTGATGTATAGCATGACCTCACTGACAAAGTGGTAGTACGAAACTATTCCAATCCAATTTTTATTGACTACAAAAGACTTTTTTTGGTTTCCCAACTGAAGACATAACAAATATTATAAAGCCTGCAAGAATACCAAATGTAAAGGGAACAACAATTTATACTGTATGAAAAGACCGCTGATTGGCAGGTGTGTGAATTTGCAAGTGCCAATATAAATTGGTGTTCCCTTCATATTTGGTATTCTTGCGGGTTGTCCTGATGAGTGTAAGACAAAAAGCTTCGACAAAAAAATCTTTTTTCAACACTCGTTCTGTACTACCATACGCATATAAGCCTTATAAACTTAATAATACATCCAGCAGTGTAATTTAATCAACATCACCACCTGAGGCTGACTGTAACTCATTTAAATTATCTAGCAGACTCGTTTTTGGAGATATGTGTCAAAATTTAGTGATTGGATAATGTCTTGGTGTGTGAATTTGTTAGCTGTTCATTTAAATAATATTCTGATTTGACATAGTATTTCATGAAAAGTAAGTGAGCAACAGTAAGAATTTTCTCGTTTCTACCTTTTTAAACTGTAGAAAAGTGATCTACTGCTATGTTTGACAGTCTTAGTTGAATCCTATAGTATTAACATTTTTATGAATTTTCCACCTGTGTAACATTTTAAAAGATATTAACCTGTTTAAAAGAAATTGGCTAATGTCTTTGTTAAATAGAAGACAAAGGAATTTCAAATAAGTGCAATTACATCATTAATGATCTTGCAGCACACAGTCTCAATCCCTTAAAACATCTTGGAATCATTGTTGCATGATACAAAATTGCACAATTAAAATCATATAAGATACCTTTTAACACTGCTTCTGAATGCCCCTATAACAGGTGCTGGGAGATCTCCAGCCTGTTCATTACAGAACTTCATTAGCCACTAACAAGAATATTAACGTTATCATTCTGTCCAAGAACTTCTCAGCCACTCCAACATAAGTGCAAGCAGTTTATTTCCCTACTCCATTTGTTTGATCATCCGTGCTTGTCCTGATGAAAGTATTGTGTGTCTTTGCCTGTCGTTATCTTAGTGGGAGAAGCAAGTGTGATGGCAGACTGCTGCTCTTCAACAGAGAGCTCATAACCAACCAATGATGAATGTCCCATTTCTCTTGAGTTAACAGATGGTCCTGACGCTACTGCCAGTAGTATCCCAGCATCCATGCTGTCTGACTAGCTGTTCTTGCTCTCTGCCTGCTTTTTCTGCATTTCTCCAAGGGAGTTAGTTGATGGGACCTGAGAATTCCAGTTATTGTATGTTCCTCTTCCTATCATATCCAGCTGTTGGCTGCCCCTTGTGGATCACCAAGGATCTGCATGGGACAGAACAATAGCTGTAAATAAATAACATAAAGCCTTCATTAAAGTCTTTTTAAGCTTCTTTAAATTGGAAATAAGAACCTCCTCAAATTTAGAGCCCAAGCTCTCGACAGCAAACATTATTGGCTAGCAAACCTGAATGCAGTTTAACACTTTGTCTATGTCCAAATGTAGCAAGACCTGGACAATATCCAGGTTTGGGCTGACAATTGGCAAGTAACATACACAAGTGCCAGGTAATGACCCACTGCAACGAGAGAATAACCATCACTGACATTCAATGGCATTACCATTGCTCAATCTCTCGCTATCAACATCCTGGGGTTACTATTGACCACAAACTGAACTGGACTAGCCGTATAAATACTGGCTATAAGAGCAGGTCAGAGGCTAGGAATCCTGTGGTGAGTAACTCGCCTCCAGACTCCCCAAAGTCTACAAGGCATAAGTCAGAAATGTGATGGAATACTCTCCACTTGCCTGGATGAGTACAGCTTTAATAACACTAAAGATGCTTGACACCTTCCAGGACAAAGCAGCCTGCTTGATTGGCAACCCATCCACAAACAACGTGCAGCACTGCAGAAACTCATCAAGACTCCTTAGACAGTACCTTCCAAAGCCACGACCACCTACCGTCTAGAAGGACAAGGGCAGCAGATACATGGGAACGCCACCACCTGGAAGTTCCCCTCAAAGCCACTTACCATCCTTGGAAATAATATCACTGTTCCTTCACTGTCACTGGGTCAAAATCCTGCAATTCCCTTTCTAACAGCGCTGTAGCTGTACCTACACCGCAGGGACTGCAGCAATTCAAGAAGGCAGCTCACCACCACCACCTCGAGGGCAATTAGGGATGGGCAATAAATGCTGGTCTAGCCAGCAGTGCCAACGTCCCGTAAATGAATTTTTAAAAACTGTCTTAGCTCTCTTAATGACACCCTATTGTTACCCTGTAGGTTCCTAACAAGACTCTTTCAAAAAATGTCAGAGAAACATTGCAGAATTTTGTGCCATTCTTGCGAGTCTTAAAATACGACTTTTCCTAATTTAATCAGTACAGCCCAGGCTGTACCTCTCTAAAATATCCACAAGTCCCATGGTAGCTCCCTCTGGCCCTTGACCTCCTTTTCCTCCAGCTGCCACCAGCTCTTCTTGCTTGACTGGTGCTTGATCTCCTCACTACCAGACTGCCCCAAGGGGATTTTTTCTTTGGAAGAGATGCCTGCAGCTCTGGACTTGGAAAGTTCACATTTCCTGTTGGCCAGTGTGGCGCTGTTCTATTCATAGGAGGTGGCACCTTTGCTGCTGATATTGTGCCACATAGAGCAATCCTGTACCAGAGTTTTGCCAAGACTTAGTCACTGGTAAATCTTCAGTGAGACCTTCATGGTGTCCCAGAAGTGCTTTTTCTGGCCTCCATGTGAACATTTCTCTTCAATTAGCTCATTATAGAAGACCTTTTTTTCACCTAAGTGCTCATCAGTCATTCTGGCTACATGCCCTGACCTATCTGAGTTCTCTTCAGCAGTGTGTAGATGCTAGGCATGTCAGTTAAGGAGAGAATCTCAGAATTAGGAACCATGTCTTGCCATATGATTTTGTGTAGTCTCCACAAGCAAGTTATGTGAAGTGGTGTAGCTTATTTGTGTGCCTGGAGTAAACTTGTCTTCATCCCTCAAGCATGCAAGAGAGTGGGAAGGACAACCTGTCTGCATACCTTCACCTTTTGTTGAGAGACTAATTCCTCTTCACTCCCTGACAGATTTTTGTAGTTGGCCTTAGCTATTCTGGTGTTGATATGGTCTTAAATGTGAACTGCTTTGGAGAGGATGCTGCCAAGGTAGGTAAGTTTGTTGACGACTACAAGCCTTTGACCATTGACTGTAATAGTTGGCTTCATATACTGCTTTTGTGGGGCAGGTTGGTACAGGAATTCCATCTTTTTGGTACCAATGGTGCAACTGAGAATAAAGATATCACATGTAGTATGGACTGCTTCACGTCTGCGTGATGTTTCTTATTCTGAACATGCATTTAGGCACAGTCATCAGCAAAAAGAAAGTATTGCAATTTAGTTTCAGCTTGGTATTTCCACAAATTGAAACCGTCGCCTTCTGTGCAATATCTAATGTGAATGCTATTTTCAGAGTTACCTCACTGAAGGAGGCCATTTGACCTGTTGTGTTGTGCAGGTTCTCTGAACAAAGCACCTAGTACCATTCCCCTGCCTTCTCCCTGTAATTTTCACATTCTGCCTTTTCAGATAATAATCCAATTCCCTTTTAAATGCCTTGATTGAACCTGACTCCTCCACACTTTTTTCAGATTCCAGATTTTAACCATTCGCTGCGTGAAAAAGTTTCTCCTCATGCCTCCATTGCTGTTTTTGACAATTACCTTAAATCTATGCCCTTTCATTCTCAACTCTTCCACTACTAGTAAGTTTCCCTATCTGACTAGTGGAGTTCCGCAGGGGTCAGTGTTGGGACCACAACTTTTCATTTTATACATTAATGATCTAGATGAAGGAACTGAGGGTATCCTGGCTAAGTTTGCAGATGATACAAAGATAGGTGGAGGGACAGGTAGTATTGAGGAGACGTGGAGGCTGCAGAAGGATTTGGACAGGTTAGGAGAATGGGCAAAGAAGTGGCAGATGGAATACAACATGGGGAAGTGTGAGGTCATGCACTTTGGTAGGAAGAATAGGGACATAGACTATTTTTTAAGTGGGGAGAGAATTCAGAAATCTGGAGTGCAAAGGGACTTGGGAGTCCTAGTCCAGGATTCTCTTAAGGTTAACTTGCAGGTTGAGTCAGTAGTTAGGAAGGCAAATGTAATGTTGGAATTTATTTCGAGAGGACTAGAATATAAAAGCAGGGATGTGCTGCTGAGGCTTTATAAGGCTCTGGTCAGACCACATTTAGAATATTGTGAGCAATTTTGGGCCCCGTATCTCGGGAAGGATGTGCTGGCCTGGAGAGGGTCCAGAGGAGGTTCACAAGAACGATCTCAGGAATGAAAGGCTTAACATATGATGAACGTTTGAGGACTCTGGGTCTATACCCGATGGAGCTTAGAAGGATGAAGGGGGACCTGATTGAAATTTACAGAATACTGAAAGGCCTGGTTAGAGTAGACGTGGGGAAGATGTTTCCATTAGTAGGAGAGACTAGGACCCGAGGGCACAGCCTCAGAGTAAAGGGAAGACATTTTAGAACAGAGATGAGGAGAAACTTCTTTAGCCAGAGAGTGGTGAATCTATGGAATTCATTGCCACAGAAAGCTGTGAAGGCCAGGTCATTGAGTGTATTTAAAACCGAGACAGATAGGTTCTTGATTGGTAAGGGGATCAAAGGTTATGGGGAGAAGGTTGGAGAATGGGGTTGAGAAACTTATCAGCCATGATTGAATGGCGAAACAGACTTGATGGACCAAATGGCCTAATTTCTGCTCCTATGCCTTATGGTCTTATGATCTATTCTTGTCAAGATCCCTCATGATTTTGAGTACTCTATCAAGTCTCTCAACCCTCTCCTCCAGGGAAGAGATCCAATTTGTTTGAAGTTCCTCAATCCTGGAACCTTTGCTGCTCTGTCTCGCCCTTGTGTTCTATGGCCCCACTACCTTGCTCTTGTGTCTATGCCCCCAGTTGATAAAGTCTAGGATTCGGTATGCTTTATTAACAGCTCTCTTAATCTGTCCTGCAACTTGCAATCATTTATGTTTGGCAGTGGTATAGTGGTATTGTCACTGGACTAGTATTCCAGAGACCAGGGTAATGTTCTGGGGACCCAGATTTGAATCCCACCATGGATAGTGAAATTTGAATTGAATTTTAAAAATCTGGAAATAAAAGTCCGATAACCACAAAACCATTGCCGATTGTTGTTTTAAAAACATCTGGATCACGAATGCCCTTTAGGGAAGGAAATCTGCTGTCCTTACCTGGTCTGGCCTACATGTGATTCCGGACTCACAGCAATGTGGTTGATTCTTTAAAATGCCGTGTGGACAAGTTCATTTAGGGCAGTTAGGGATGGGAAATAAATGCTGGCCCAGCCAGCGATGCCCACATTCCACGAACAGATTAAAAATATATATACTCAGTTCCTTCTGCTCCTGCACCTGCTTTAGAATTGCACCCTTTGTCTTTGCATGTTTCTCCTACCAAAATAAATTACTTCATGCTTCTGTGCACTGAATTTCATCTGCCATTTATCAGCCTATTCCACCAACTTGCCTATGTACTTTCGAGGCTTTTCCAACCTGTTTGCGTGGGAGGGGCCACATTTTAATTTTTTTTCTCACTCAAGGGGCCAATGAGCAAATTACAGAAAAAATGTCTGGCATGACATTAAACATGAATTTTTTTTTAAAAGGCTGACGTATGAAAATAAACAATTTGCTGAGCAAAAGAACAGTGTAAAAGCAATAAATTGATCATGTAAAAAAAAAAAATAAAGATGATAATTAACGAGAGGGTGTGTCTTTTGTGTGTGTTTGTGTGTATCAGGCTCAATCCCAGTCTCGGGGTGCTGTCGTGCGCCTGCCCCCGCATCTTTTCGTGCGCCTGCTTCCCCCCTCTCCCTTTCACGCACCCACACTCAGTGGCTGTCCCCACCCCCCAACCTCCCCCCCCCCCCCCCCCCCCCCCCCCCCCCCCAGTGTGGCCGCCTCCTACCTCCTCTTTATCCCCCCCTCCAACATGTGTGCATCGCACCCTCCCCCGTGTGTCTTTCTTTCTCCCCCCACCGTGTGTCTCTCCCTCTCTCCCTCCCCGTGTCTCTCTCTCTCTCTCCTCCCTCCCCTCTTCCCTCTCTCTTGGTGAGTGATTACATTGTCTGAGACAGAGTGAGCAGGACACACACACTCATCCTCTAATACTCTGATGGTCGTTTTTTTATTAATTACTCTCTTCTAAAATGAATCAATTTATTGCTTTGACATTGCTTTATTTTTGCTCTGCAAGTTGTTTCTTCATCCTGAACTTTTTTTGAAATTTATGTGTCTTTCTGAAATCTGCTCATCAATGGAATGTGGCCCCCCATGCAAATCGTTTGGAGAAGCCTGATATAGGGGTAGAGTTGAGGTCACAATCAGATCAGCCATTATCTTGTCAAATGTTGGAGCAGGCTCGAGGGCCTGAATGGCTTACCCTTGCTCCTAATTCATATGTTCGTTTGTTGCCACTGCCCGTTGTATTCCACGAGCTATCACTTGGCTCGTCAATTGTACATCACTGTTTGAAATTTCTTTTGTAAGTCCACATCAACAGCATTACATTCATCAACCCTCTCTTACCACTTCAGAAAATTCCACGTTAGTTAAACACTATTTGCCCTTAACAAATCCATGCAGGTTTTCCTTAATTAACCCACAGTGCCCAAGTGACTATTAATTTTGTCCCGAATTATTGTTTTTGCCAATCATTGCCAGGTTAAACTGACTGGTCTGTAGTTGCTGGGCTTACACCCTTTTTTGAACAAGGGTGTAACATTTGCAGTTCTTCATCCTCTGGCACCACCCCTGAGTCTAAGGAAGACTGGAAAATTATGGCCAGTACCTCTGCAATTTCCACTGTCACTTCCTCAGTATCCTTGGTTGCGCCTCATCCAGCCCTGATGCCTCTTAAGTACAGACAACCTTTTTAATATCTCCTCCATGTCGATTTGTAAACCCCTTTGCCAACACAAGACTACAGAAAGATGGGAGCCAACACAAAGGACTCCTTCACTCCAGTTGAAACTGAGAAGGTATCAAAAGGACGCTCCAGCATCTAGGATGTGAGCAAGCATGCTGTCATGGAATTGCTGGACCTTAGTTATGAATTTTCCTGGACAGCCAAATTTTAGCCATGATCTTCCATGGGCTTTCATAACTAACGGTATTAAAGGCTTTCACCAAAACACCTCCAATATTGAGTACAGGTTGCAGTTCTGCTCCTGCCATGTCTATATAAATAGGAGCAGGAGTAAGCCTTTCCAGCCCAGAAGCTTGCTCTGCCATTCAATAAGATTATGTCTGATCTGATTGTGGCCTCAAGCCCAATTTCTTGCCTGTCCCCCATAATCTTAGACAGAGTTTTGATCTGCAAGGAAGTCAAACTCGGCCTTGAATATCTTCCATGACCCAGCCTCCACTGCTTTCTGGGGTAGAGAATTCCCATGATTAACAGCCCTCTGAGAAGAAATTTCTCCTCATCTCCATCTCAAATGGGAGGTTCCCTTATTCTGATACTGCTCCCTAATTCTAGACTTCCCGACAAGAGGAAACACCCTCCCAGCATCTACCCTTTCAAGCCCCTCAGAATCTTATTTTTCAATAAGATCACCTTTCATTCTTCTAAACACCAATGAGTATAGGCCTAACTTGCTCAACTTTTCCTCCATTAGACAATTCCTTCATTCCAGGAATTAACCTGGTGAATCTTCTCTGAACTGCCTCCAAATCAAGTATATCCCTCCTTAAATAAGGAGACTCAAATGCTGTACAATACTCTAGGTGAGGTCTTGTCAATGCCTGTACAATTGTAGCAAGACTTCCCTACTTACCCCTTGCAATAAAGACCAACATTTGCCTTCCTAATTACTTGCTGCACCTGCATGCTAACTTTGTGATTCATGTACAAGGACAGCCAGATTGCTATGTACCACAGCATTCTATAGTCTCTCTCCAGTTAAATAATATTCTGCTTTTCTATTCATCCCGCCAAAGTGGACAGCCTCACATTTTCCCACATCATTATATACCATCTGCCAAATTTTAGCTCACTCACCTACCTGTATCCCTTTGCAGTCTCCTTGTTTCCTTGTCACAATTTGCTTTCCTAACTATTTTTGTATCATCAGCAAATTTTGCTGCAATACACTTTGCCTCTTCAACCATGTCATACATATGTCAATTGTAAATAGTTGAGGCCCCAGCACTGATCCCTGTTGAAATTTGTCAGCACAATTTCTCTTTTGTAAAACCATGTTAACTCTTATTTGTATTATGACTTTATAAATGTCCTGTACGATTACTTCCTTCATAATGGATTCCTGCATTTCCCAATGACACATTAGGTTAAATGCCTATATTATTTATAAATGCCTATATTTCCTGCTTTCTGTCTCTGTTTTCTTTGAATAAGGGTGCTACATCTGCAGTTTTCCAATCCACTTGGACCTCTCCAGAAACTAGGAAATTTTGGAAGATTGCAACCAATGTATCCATTACCTCTCGAGCCACCTATCTTAAGGCTATCAGGCTGAGGCGAATTGCCAGCCTTCAATCCCCTTAGTTTTCCTAGTACCTTTTCTCTATTGAAAATATTTGTTTTAAGCTTCTCTCCCCCTTTTTATCCTTTGATTTTCTACTATGCTTGGAATGCTTTTAGTTTTATTCCACCACAACAGATGGTGGAATAAAATATCTGACAAAAATGACCATGAACCACAGACCATGTGGTTCACTAATGCCCATTAGGGAAGGAAATCTGTTGTCCTCACCTGGCCTACATGTGACTCCAGATCCACATTAATGTGGTTGACTCTTAAATGCGCTAAAAAATAAGGAATGAAACCGACCTAGGCAATGGGCAATGGCAACAGCAAACCCAGCCTTGTCAACCCTGCAAAGTCCTGTGCCAAAATTGAGAGAGCTGGCTCACAGACCAGTCAAGCAACAGCCTGACATACTCGCGGAATCAAATCTTAGAGATCATGTCTCAGATACCACCATCACCATTCCTGGGTATGTCCTGCCCCACAAGCCAGACAGACCCAGCAGAGGTGGTAGCACACTGGTTTACAGTGAGGAGGAAGTTGCCCTGGGAGTCCCATGAAATCTCATCAGATCAAACATGGGCAAAGAAACCTCCTGCGGATTACCAAGTGCTATTCACCTTAGCTGATGAATCAGTGCTCCTCCATGTTGAACACCCTCATCACTGAGAATGCCAATGGGCAAAGAATGTATTCAGGGTGGGGAATCAATGTCCATCACCAGGTGTGGCCTGGTAGCACCACCGCAGACCGAGCTGGTCAAGTGCTAAAGGACAAAATTGCTAAACTGGATCTTTGGCAGGTGAGGGGAAAAACGTAAATGACCTCATCCTCACCAACTGCCTGCTACAGATGCATCTATCCACGACATTATCGATAAGAGTGACCAGTGTACAGTCCTGGTCGAGACAAAGTCCTGTCTTTCCATCAAGGATACCCTCCATCATGTTGTATGGCACTACCACTGTGCTAAATGAACAGACCTAGCTACTCAAGACTGGGAATCTATGAGGTACTGTGGGCCATCAGCAACAGCAGACATGTACTCAGCTACATTCTGTAACCTTATGGCCCAGCATAAGCCCACTCTACCATTACCATCAAGCCAAGGGATCAACCCTGGTTCAATGAAGAATGCAGGAGGACATGCCAGGAACAGCACCAGGCATACCTAAAAGTAAGGTATCAGCCTGGTGAAGCTATAACACAGGACTACTTGCATGCCAAACAGCATAAACAGCAAGCGGTAGAGGGGAGGCGATGGCAAAGTGGTATTGCCGCTGGACTAGTATTCCAGAATAATGCTCTGGGACAAAAACAGAATTACCTGGAAAAACTCAGCAGGTCTGGCAGCATCAGCAGAGAAGAAAAGAGTTGACGTTTCGAGTCCTCATGACCCTTCGACAGAACTTGAGTTCGAGTCCAAGAAAGAGTTGAAATATAAGCTGGTTTAAGGTGTGTGGGGGGGGTGGAGAGAGAGAGAAGTGGAGGGGGGGTGTGGTTGTAGGGACAAACAAGCAGTGATAGAAGCAGATCATCAAAAGATGTCAACAACAATAGAACAAAAGAACACATAGGTGTTAAAGTTGGTGATATTATCTAAACGAATGTGCTAATTAAGAATGGATGGTAGGGCGCTCAAGCTATAGCTCTAGTGGTGGTGGGGAGAGCATAAAAGATTTTAAAATATTTAAAAATAATGGAAATAGGTGGGAAAAGAAAAATCTATATAATTTATTGGAAAAAAAAAAGGGAGGGGGAAACAGAAAGGGGGTGGGGATGGGGGAGGGAGCTCACGACCTAAAGTTGTTGAATTCAATATTCAGTCCGGAAGGCTGTAAAGTGCCTAGTCAGAAGATGAGGTGTTGTTCCTCCAGTTTGCGTTGGGCTTCACTGGAACAATGCAGCAAGCCAAGGACAGTCATGTGGGCAAGAGAGCAGGGTGGAGTGTTAAAATGGCAAGCGACAGGGAGGTTTGGGTCATTCTTGCGGACAGACCGCAGGTGTTCTGCAAAGCAGTCGCCCAGTTTACGTTTGGTCTCTCCAATGTAGAGGAGACCACATTGGGAGCAACGAATGCAGTAGACTAAGTTGGGGGAAATGCAAGTGAAATGCTGCTTCACTTGAAAGGAGTGTTTGGGCCCTTGGACGGTGAGGAGAGAGGAAGTGAAGGGGCAGGTGTTGCATCTTTTGCGTGGGCATGGGGTGGTGCCATAGGAGGGGGTTGAGGAGTAGGGGGTGATGGAGGAGTGGACCAGGGTGTCCCGGAGGGAGCGATCTCTATGGAATGCCGATAAAGGGGGTGAAGGGAAGATGTGTTTGGTGGTGGCATCATGCTGGAGTTGGCGGAAATGGCGGAGGATGATCCTTTGAATGCGGAGGCTGGTGGGGTGATAAGTGAGGACAAGGGGGACCCTATCATGTTTCTGAGAGGGAGGAGAAGGCGTGAGGGCGGATGCGCGGGAGATGGGCCGGACATGGTTGAGGGCCCTGTCAACGACCATGGGTGGAAAACCTCGCTTAAGGAAGAACAAAATGCTCTGGGGTTCAAATCCTGCTACTTCAGATGGTGGAATTTGAATTCAATAAAAATCTAGAATTAAAAGTCTAATGATGACCATAAAACCATAATCAATTGTTGGTTCACTAATATCCTTTAGGGAAGGAAATCTACTGGCCTACATGTGACTCCAGACCCACAGCAATGTGGTTCGCTCTTAAATGCCCTCTGAATAAGGGCAGTTAGGGATGGGTAGTAAATGCTGGCCTAATCAGCAATACCCACATCACATGAATGAATAAAGAAAAACAGAACTAAGTGAATCCACAATCAATGGATCAGATCTAAGCTCTGCAGTCCTGCCACATCTAGTCGTGAATGGTGGTGGACAATTAAACAACTCACTGGAAGAGGAGGCTCCACAACTATCCCTATGCTCAATGATTGGAGAGCCCAGCACATCAATGCAAAAGATAACACTGAAACATTTGCAACAGTCTTCAGCCAGAAGTGCAATTCCATCTCAGCATACTCCAGAGGTTCCCAACATCACGGATACCAGCCTTCAGCCAATTTGATTCACTCCACGTGATATCAAGAAATGGCAGAAGGCACTGGATACTGCAAAGGCAATGGGCCCTAACAATATTCTGGCAATAGTACTGAAGACTTGTGCTCCAGAACGTTCCGCACCCCTAGCCAAGCTGTTCCAGTACAGCTACAATACTGGCATCTACCTGGCGATGTGGAAAATTGCCCAAGTATGTCCCATGCACAAAAAGCAGGACAAATCCAACCTGGCCAATTACTGCCCCATCAGTCTACTCTCCATCATCTGTAAAGTGATGGAAGAGGTCATCAGTGCTATCAAGGAGCATTTGCTTAGCCATAACCTGCTTACTGATGTTACGCTCCGTTTGGGTTCTGCCAGGGTCAGTCGGGTTCTGACCTCATTACAGCCTTGGTTCAAACATGGACAAAAGAGATGAATTCCCAATGTTAGGTAAGAATGACTGCCCTTAACATCCAGGCAGCATTTGACCGTGGATGGCATTAAGGAGCCCTAGTAAAACTTGGGTCAATGGAAATCGGGGGGAAAACTCTCCGCTGTTTGGGGTCATACCTAGCACAAAGGAATATGGTTGTGGTTGCTGGAGGTCAGTCATCTCAGCTCCAGGGCATCACTGCAGGAGTTCTTCAGGGTAGTGTCATCGGTAGTGCCAACCATCTTCAGCTGCTTCATCAATGACCTTCCTTCCATCATAAGGTCAGATTCAACACCATTTCCGACTCCTCAGATTTTGAAGCAGTCCATGTCCTAATGCAGCAATATCCAGGCTTGGGCTGACAAGTGGTAAGTAACATTACCCAGTACTTATGTGGTGCAAATGACCATCTCCAAGAGAGAATCTAGCCATAGTCCCTTGACATTCAATGACATTACCTTCGCTGAATCCCCCACTATCAGCATCCTGGGGTTGCCATTTACCAGAAACTGAAGTGGACTAGCTATATAAATACTATGGCTACAAGAGCAGGTCAGAGGCTAGGAATCCTGCGTCGAGTAACGCACCTCCTGACTCCCAAAGCCTGTCTACCATCTACAAGGCACAAGTCAGGAGTGTGATGGAATAATCCCCACTTGCCTGGATGCGTGCAACTCCAACAACTCCTTAAAAAAAAAAGCTTGACACCAGCCAGGACAAAGCAGCCTGCTTGATTAGCACCCTTTCCACAAACACTCACTCCCTCCACCATGGAAGGACAGTGGCAGCAGTGTGTACCATCTACAAGATGCATTGCAGAAACTCACCAAGGCTCCTTAGACAGCACCTTCCAAACCCATGACCACTGCCATCTAGAAGGAAAGGACAGCAGATGCATGGGAACACCACCATCTGGAAGTTCCCTTCCAAGCCATTCACCATCCTGACTTGGAAGTATATCGCTGTTCCTTCACTGTCGCTGGGTCAAAACCCTGGAACTCCCTCCCTAATAGAACTGGGTGTACCTACAGCACTGGAACTGCCGTGGTTCAAGAAGACAGCCCACCATCACCTTCTCAAAGGCAATTCAGGATGGGCAATAAATGCTGGCCTAGCCAGTGATGCCCACACATCATAAATGAATAAAAAAAAAATACTTGTTCAAAGTCTTTGACATTTTGTTGTTCCCTATCATTAATTCCCAACCTCATCCTCTAAGGGACCAATGTTTAACTACTCTCTTCCTCTTTATATACTTGAAGTGCTGCCTGTTTTTATATTTCTTGCTGGTTTACTCTCACTCTAATTTCTCCCTCTTGTCACAGACAGAATTTGAGTTTCCTTTCACAACCCATGATCAGTATGTTTGTGTAGGAGTAGTGTTCCTTACCCTCATGGTGAGAATCCCAATTATTTCCAGCAGCAAGCTTTTTGTGAGTTTAAAAATAGAGGTGGTTATGTATTATCACACATTTGCCCTGGAATTTAAAACATGACATATCAAACACAAACTCACATACACACAGTTACACTTGAAGGTAGAACAATATGGTTGCAACTTATAATTATCTTTGTATCTTATATGGAAGGCCTATAGTTTCTTAGATGGAGGTGATGCTTTAAAGTTGAGGTGAAAGTCTAGCAAAGGAAAGGGTTCTTTGTAAACTGCGAGGTTTCTTATGGTCGAATTTCTAGGAGGTTGCTTCTCGGGTGAACTCTAAGTTGGAACAGGGTGGGGGAGGGTGTGGTGGGGAGTCCTGTATTGCTGTTTATTACCTTGGCTGCTTGGAGACTTGCAGCTGGTTCAATGGCTTTCAGTGGAATTTGCTCGCTGTCTGCAAACAGCTTCTTATTGATTTAAAGGCAGACAACAAACATGGCTGTCTCATCATGTGTGACTTTACAAGCTCAAAGTCCTTTTACAAATAAAGTGGATGGTCATATTGAGTACACATCCTGTGTTGTGAATTTCACACCTTGAGACTTTGAGACAACCTTTGTGTTTAAATGACCCATTCGATTTGTTATGACCAGGTTAGGAGGGGTTGAGCTCTTCTCTTTGTCCCACTCCTGTGTTGGTTATAACAGAGTTTGAATTTTTTTTAAAAAATGGGCTATTACCAGTTCAGTATGTACTTAACTGTATATTACTCAGTGTAAGAATTAAGCCAGCCAGATTCCTTGAATTACAAGTAAGGAGTTAGTTTTATTACTAAACTCCCCATTAATGCAATAAACATTTTCACACAACTTCCCCAGGCACGCACAAAAAGATATAAACTTTAGAATATCAAATGTTAAACTTGGCCAAGTAAAAAGGTAAAGTC
Organism: Carcharodon carcharias; assembly: GCF_017639515.1. Lineage (NCBI taxonomy): Eukaryota > Metazoa > Chordata > Chondrichthyes > Lamniformes > Lamnidae > Carcharodon > Carcharodon carcharias. The sequence continues at coordinate 13,774,792 of NC_054481.1, read as the reverse complement.
AGAAAATTATTCACTGTTTGTCCGAATACTTGCTCACAGATAGAGAGTCATTTTCCATGGTGGCTGCTGGTACTTTGGTTTCTCACTGAAGCAGTCGTTCTGAAGTCATTACTGATTGATTCTTTTTTCTCTTGAAGATAGTGGGGTGAGTTGGAATCCCCCTTTAAGAAGTCTCAGTTTGCAACAATGAGGTTTTCTGGTGGATTTTCAAACCTCAAACGGGGCTCAACTTTCTTGAGGGAGGCTTCAGAAAGAGAGGTGGAGCTAAAGCTGTTGCCCTGACTGTCCCTATGGCAGTCTCTGTCTGTTTGTTCAAATCCAGTATGTTCTACACCCAAGAACTGGGTCACGTGACTTTTCATTTCAATCTAGGGCTTTTCTTAACCATTGTCTCAGAGCTCCGTAAGCTATGTCTCCATAAAATAGCTTGTGGTTTTCACAAATGCATTAGCTACTGTAAGCCAATGTCCTTTGCTTAGCACAAAATGTTCTTTTCAAAAAGTTCAATATATATATATATATATACTCAGCAGATGACATTACAAATTAATACTCTATACAGCATATCAATTTGTTACGAAGATAATAGCCTTTTGAATTGGTTTCAGGAAAACGCATTGATTCAACATCAGTCTGGAAGGTTTCTTTTGTTCCCTCTTGAGAGAGAGGAGTGGTTTCAATCCACACAAGAAAGCAGGCAACTCTTGGGCAGCCATCATTTGAGGCCTTAAAAATGAATACTAAAACATGACGTACACTTTTAAGTCATCGTTTGCAATTTTCCCAATCTTCTGGCCTATCACTAATTTTTGCAGCATTGGACACCTTTTTCTTTCAATTTGATACCATCCTGAACTTCCTCAATTAGCCACGGATGGTTCACCCTCTTCATAGAAGCTTCTTTCCTCAATGAAATATAGTAATATTTGTGGAAAGTTATGAAATATCTCTTTAAATATCTGCCACTACTTATCTAACATCTTAACTTGAACCTGGTCTAGCAGTTTAGCCAATTCTGACTTCATACTTTGTAGTTGCCTTTATTTAAGTTTAAGACACTGGTTCCAAACACAAATTTCTCACCCTCAAACTGAATGTGAAATTCCTCCTAGAGCTGGTGTGTAACAAACACCTTGTCAACTGTAGCACGACCTTTTCTGAAGCTGCATTGGGTCTCTGGTAGGAGGTCCTGTTCATGATGCAGTTTAGCAGGTCTCTTGCAAGTATTTTCCCATCCGTGCACAGCAAGCATGATGATTTCTCTTACTTTTGAAAAGGTTGACATTTGGTGCATCTTTGCATTCCCGAGGCTTCTTGATTCCACATTACCTGGAATAGCTTGCTGAGTTTGTCCGTGTGTATTGTGCCTCATGTCTTATATATTTTATCTAGTATTGCATCTGACTCTGATGCCTTACCACTTGACAGGAGACCTGATTGCTTTCATGATCTCGGCTTTGTTGAGGATGTCAGAAAGTGACATTGACTTCAATTAGGGGCAAGTATACAGTCTTCTCATCATTGATTGTTGAGGACTGATTCAGAATACGTTCTGCCCATTTCTCCAGGATTTTGGTCTTGTCTGTAAATCAGCATGGCTCCAACAGCATCAAGGAGAGTTCCCAGAAGTCTGCAAGCTGTAGATCATCTTCAAAGCATCAGAGAAGTATTTGGTATCATCTCTAGTCTGTATATTTCTTCTGCCTTTTTGTTAAACCAGCAATCCTACATCTTTCTAAGTTTTGATTGATCTTATGGATGTTGTTGAAAGAGGCTTTTTTTAAGCAGGTAAATGGTCGTTTTGGTAGACTTTAAGGAGACACTGTTTCTCATCCAACAGACTTTGAATCTCTTCATTGTTTTTATCAAAACAGCCCCAGTGCTTACAGCTGGTGAGTCCTTTATGTTCTAGAGTGCACCAGGTCTCTCTGAAGGCTACCCAGTCATCCTTCATGCTATGAGAGACAAATTCAAGACCATCTGACTGGAAATCCAGATTTTCTGAGAAGCTTTACCTCACAGTATCCATTTTAAGTCTTATTTACTTTCTTTCCCCTGAAGGCATCTCTTGGGCTTGTTATTGACCAGGTGAGAAGGGCTGAACTGGCTCCCCTCTATTCAACCTGTTCAGTTGGTCACAACAAAGGTTCATATTTCTTTTTCACAAGGAAATGCATTTTCCAAATCAGAACATATTTCACTATTTAAACTGTGAGCAATAAGGAGCCAATCAAACTGTTTTCTTGAGTCAAAGAGCAAACTTATTAACCACTGAACCCACTGAAAAATAATAAAAGTGTCAAGCTTTCAGCTCCCCCTCCTCCACACATGCACACGTGGGCCAGGATTTTTCAGCTGGCACGCGGAGGCGGGCCTGACATGCCAGCACGTAAGATGATGCGTGATGACATCAGGCATGTGTCCCAACGTCATTGTACTGTCTCGCGATGTTTCATTTGGCAGACGCGCCTGCCAATAATTGAAAGCCTATTAAGGCCATCAACTGGGTAATTAATTTCAAGTTAACACTGCCCGTCCAACCTTGTGGTCGGCGGACAGGCTAAAAGGCCAAGCGGCCTTTACGTTTTTAGGAAACCTCATCCAAGAGTGGGATGAGGTTTCCTAAAGCTTTTATAAATGAAATAAAAAAGTTCTTCAGAAAAATAAAAACATGTCTGGACACGTTTCAATAAATTTCTTATTACATTCACTTATGTTTCTCAAAAGCACTTCAATCTCCCTGAGGCAGTTCCTTGCCTCCAGAAGATTGAAGTGCTCTTTCGCACACATGCGTGAAAGAGCGCTGAGCGCTACCACTCAAGTCTTATGCTGGGCATGCCTTAATTAGCCCACCCATGTAAAATGGTGGCACAGAGCCAAACGCAGGCACCGGTCGGCTCCATGACCGCTCCTGCCAAGCCCACCCAACACGGGGAACATTCTGGCCATGAGGTAAGGGGAGTGAGTCCAATTTTTTAAAAAGTAAAAAAATATACAGTTAGGTGTCTTTTCTACATTTTAAACGCTCTAGCCGACTTGTGTTAGCTGGTTTCTTTAATGCTGTCAGATGTAGAAATGTTGCAATTATTATGAGATCTCGGTTCACTAGTAGGTTTCTGGTAGAGTCGGCTGCTCAAACCCGATGACACGCTTGTTCTAAAAGAAAGAGAGGGAGAGCAAGCAGCCTTCATCCTGATTCCTCTGCTGAAGACTTTCTTGACACCGTCTGTGCCTCTTGCAATCTCTCAAGTAGCTGGGCAGCCTTGCCTTGGAAATACACAATGGATGAAGTATTTCAAGTGATCTTGGGCGTGTCTGTCTGTGGCAGTCATTGTTATAATATCCAGTACTTCACATTTTTTATGTCTCTTCCTTGAGCAGTTACTAGTTTTGATGGATTATGGATTATGGGAAATGTCTCTCTCTTCACACTCCCCTGAGGGTGATTTGTTTGTTTCTCACCTTCACCTTAGAATGTGGCCTTGCTTGTTTAATCAATTTGCTCTGCCTCTGTTCAAATTGCAAAATTTCCAGTCAGTTGAAAAATCATGTTTTCAAAAATAAAGGGGCATGGCCTCATGTGCCTGTGGTCAGTCCACACATGGCTTTTGTCACCCTGACACTTTGCCTGTCGTCCTTTCTGACTACAATGTAGTCCGTTCGATGTCAGTGCTTAGAGTAAGGTTGAAAACAGGATGTTTGCAACATGGAATATAGAGTTCATGAGGTCATGATCTGCACATATCTTCAGCAGAAGAAAGCTGTTACTGTTATCAACTCTGTTTCTCCCTATGACTTCCTCCCTAATTAAATGGTCTGTGCCAACTCTGGTGTTGAAATCACCAAGGATGGTGAGTTTGCCTGATCTTGGCACTGCAGCAATAAAGGATCCTAGCTCTTAAAATTTATCTTTCTTCAGGATTTGTTTCCATAGGTGCATAAACACTAACAATAGTGGCATGACTTTTCTCTGAGAGAAAGTCACAATGTCATGAGCCATTCATTTGTGCCTTTTGAGAGGCTGGCAAATTTGGGGACTAGATTGATCTTTATCCAAACCCTACTCCTGCTTCACTATGCTCTACGCTGCTGTATGCAGTCCAGCTTCTGTAATTTGCCCTTCACTAGCTAGCCAAGCTTCACTTAATATGGCTATGTGGGTGTTGTATCAGGCAAGTTCTCTCCGAGCCAGGAAACCTTAAGGTGTAAAAAGAGCACACAGGAAATTTTGCTTTGGCATTGAAGAGTTTTTTTTTATTGTTTAAACCTAAACCAACTTTAACCCCTAAATGCTTTAATATCTATTTTACAGCCCAAAAAAGAACTAATAAAATCAGCCACTGCAGGCAATAAATATACATGTTTGTTTAGGTGGACCAATGAGAGGAAATAATGTGATGACTGAAAATTTAAAGCCAGTTTACCCTCTAATGGATCAACAACCACAACATTCCCAGGCAAGTAATCTATGAAAAGCTGTGAGAATGTTTATATTGTCATCATTTGGAAAAGAATGTTAGCATTTATTGACCATATCCAGGTTATGAAGTGTTATAGGATCATCTTCATTTCACCCAACAGGAAAATCATAGACATGCTTTTTAAGATTATTTTAGAACAGCATGACCTTTCCTTCCTGTACTATACAAGGCTAACTCCAGGCAGAGAATTGAGCAGCTTCAAACTGTTAAATCTTAAATTCTTCAATCACTTTTCCTCTACTGATGTTCCACAGATTATAACCCACCTCTTAGCTCCTCAGATTTCCCAAATGATGTAAAATATATGGGCTTGTAAACAAGCATTGGTGATCACAATCCCTCCAAAGAATTTATCTTGTAGGACAAATGGGCTAACTAAGAGAAAGAAAATCCTTTGGTAAAGACTTAACTTAAAGCTGTATGGTAGAGACATTTTCGATGTCACACAGATCACATAGGCACAAGGCCAAGAAATGAATTTGCTTTGCAGCATGTGCACATAACTTTTTTTAAAATCTCCAAAAGAATGTATTAAGGATTACACCACCATACAGGGTTCTGCTCAAAGGAATACTTCAATTTGCAAGAGCAGATTTTTTGGCACTGCCTAACAATCATGCTGTTAGAAGGTGCCTCGCAAATGAACACAAGTTTTTTGTATTAATTGGCTCGTCTCTTCCCTTGGACATATTTTCAGTTAGACTAACTAGTCATTGCACTAAAATGTGACCCTGTGACCAAATGAATTGTAATAGTCTGTGACTGAATCTAGCTTTCACTTTTTATGCTTCATGGCAAACATTTTTTTTATCCGTTCATGAGATGTGGGCATCACTGGCAAGGCCAGCATTTATTGCCCAATATCTTGCCCAACTTAAGCCAATATCATGCTAGAAATGCTTCACTTTCATCACTTCTGTCATTGAGCTAACAGGCATTGGCCATTGGCCCAATATGCCAATGCCAGCTCTCAGCTACCAATGAGTCCCCTACTCTTTCCCTATAGCCATTTCCACCCCCCCCCCCCACCTCGCCTTTTAAGTTACAATTAATCTGCTTCTAGCACCCTTTCAGGCAGTGAACTCAAGATCATAACAGTTCACTGAATAAAAATGTTCTCAATCCCCCCATGAATATCCTCATGTTCAGATCCTGAATACAGGAGGAGAGTAACATGCTGCATCAATAAGTTGCACACAAATCTGGCTCAAATGTAAATTGGATCACTTTAGTACCTTAAGCACAAAAGTAGCACTTGACTCAAACATTGACCCATACTCAACTGATACCTGGGATCTGATGAGGAAAGATTGGACAAGCTGGTTCACTATCTATTGGAGTTTAGAAGAATGAGAAGTGATACTATTGAAACACATAAGATCCTGAGGGGACTTGACAGAGTGGATACTGAAAGGATGTTTCCCCTTGTGGAAGAGACTAGATCAAGGGGATACAGTTTAAAAATATGGGGAATATCTCCATTGAAGATGGAGATGAGGAGACGTTTTTGCTGTCGAGAGTCATGGGTCTTTGGAGGTTTTCCTGCAGAAGACGGTGGAGTCAAGGTCATTAAATATTTTGAAGGCAGAGATAGGTAGATTCTTGACTAACAAGGACGTCGAAGGTTATCAGGGGTAGGCAGGAATGTGGCGCTCAGACCACAATCAGATCAGCTATGATCTTCTTGAATGGTGGAGCAGGCTCTAGTGGCCAAATGGACTACTCCTCCTAATTCGTATGTTCCTTGCTTTTAGAGGTTAGAGGCTCTGAAATTACAGGCACAGATGCTGAAATTTCATGGGGGTTCTCCTGGTGTCTCACAGCTCAACCAGGAGACTAGAGGAACCTCTGCAAAATTTCAGGTAAGGATTTTTTTTTAAAGAGTAGGGTGGGAATGTAATCTTTGACAGTTGTAGGGCATGTAGCAATAGTCACAGAGACACAGGAATAAAATTAGGCATTTAGCCCTTGAGCCTGTACTGCCATTCAGTGATATCATGGCTGATCTGTGACCTAACTCCACGTTCCAGCCTTTTTCCCCATATCCCTTCATACCTTTGGTTAACAAAAATCTATCCATCTCGGATTTAAAATTAATCATTGATCTAGCATCAATTGAATTCCAAAATTGTACCACAGTTTTGTGTAAAAGAGTTTCTTGATTTAGCTCCTGAAAAGTCTAGCTCTAATTTTTTGAATATGCGCCCTGTGGACTCCCCAGTCGGCAGAAATAATTACGCACTATCTACAATATCTGTTCCCCTTAGTATCTTGAAAATTTTGATCAAAACTTGACCTTTTCAAAACCAGGGAATACAATCCTAGTATACAGTCCTAGTTTATACAATCTCTCCTTGTTTTTTAACCCTTGGAATCCAGGTATCATTCTGGTAAGCCTATGCTGCACTCCCTCAAATGCAAATATATTTGTCCTAAAGCTGTGAATCCCATAACTGCTCACTATAATACAAGTGGTCTAACTAAGTCATTGTATAGCTGAAACATAACTTCTACCCACTCATATTCTAGTCCTTTAGATATAAGAGGTCACCATTCTGTCAACATTTTTGATTATTTTTTCTGCACCTGTTTATGGCATTTTAATGACCGATGTAATTAGATGCCCAAATCTCTTTCAACTTCCACTGTTTCTTAGTTCTCTTAGAAAGTACCCTGTTCCATTTCTTTAGGTCCAAAGTGGATGACCTCACATTTGACTACATTGAAATCCATTTGCCACAGTTTTTCCCATTCACTAAATCTATCTATATATCTTTGTAATTTTTAATTTTATGTGCCATCTACACAGCATAAAATTTCACCTACCTTTGTGTCATCACCAAATTTGAATATGTGGCATTTTATTGCATCATTAAGACATTGATAAGTATAATAAATAGCTGAAGCCCCAACATAGATCCTTAAGCGACATCACTAGTCAAGTGACATCATTAGTAATAAACCTTAAACCAGCTTATATTTCAACTCTTTCTTGGACTTGAACTCAAGTTCTGTCGAAGGGTCATGAGGACTCGAAACGTCAACTCTTTTCTTCTCCGCCGATGCTGCCAGACCTGCTGAGTTTTTCCAGGTAATTCTGTTTTTGTTTTGTCATTAGTACCTGTCCATTTTCTCCACTCTCTTCTCCCACTTGGCCAATTTCCTAATCAAGTCAATAATGTGCCCTCAGTTACATGAAATTCAACTTTAGCTAACAGTCTATTATGAGAGACTTTATCAGATGCCTTCTGGAAATCCATATAAGTAACATCTATAGACATTCCCCTGTCTGCTAGTTTAGTTTAGTCAAATCTTCAAAAAAAATCAATCAGGTTCACTTGCAAATCCATGATGGCTCTCTCTGATCAACTGAAAATTTTCAAGGTTTTCAGTCACCCTATCCTTAACTGTAGACTCCAGTAATTACCCAACAACCGATGTTCGGTTAACTGGTCTATAATTCTGTGGTTTCTCTCTGTCCCCTTCCTTAAATAGCGAAGCACAATTTTCCAACCTAAAGGAACAGTTCCTAAATCAAGAGAACTTTGCAGATGACCTAATTAAAATCTTCCAGTGTTCTCACCTACTTCCATTAAAACCATGGGGTAGGTACCACCTGATCCTCAGATTTGTCACTCTTTAGCACCATTATTTTCATCATTACTATTATTTTGGTGTGTCCCTGTCCTTGATTAGTATGTTTCCTATTCCTCGACTGTAAGCACTGACACAAAGTAATTACTCAGCATACCTGCCATTTCTTTATTTTGTTTATTTATTTATGATTGGATTGAATAGCGGAGCAGGCTTGATGGGCCAAATGGCCACCTACTCCTATTCTGTATGTGTGTATTTGTATGTTCAGATATTAACTGTTTTCATGGGATCCACATTGCTTCTGATACCCTCTTTTTTTCCTAATGTAATTGTAAAAGTGTTTGTGTTGATCTTCATATCCCTTGCAAGTTACTTTTTATTCTCCATTTTTGGTAGTTTGTACTATTGTTTTGTCACTCCTAGCTGTTCATTGTATTTTTCCCATTGGCCAGGATCTGTGCTTTTTTTGCATTCTTGTATATTTTTTCTTTTAGTTTTATGTCGTCTCTTGCCTCTTTACTTGTCCATGGCTGTTTCACGAGGACATAGGACTTAAAAGCAGGATTAGGCCATTCAGCCCTTTGAGCCTCCTCCACCATTCAATAAGATCATGGCTGATCTAGTTTATCTTTTGGGCAAATAGAGCCCCAACCATTTAAGGGTATTAACAGCTTCTATATCATAAATTCTTTTTTGAATACCTCCCATTGAGCTCCTGTCATTTTAACCATTAATAGATTTTCCCAGTTCACTCAGCCCATTGAAGTCAGCCTTACCTAAATATAGAATCTTGGTCTTTTGGCATTTCTCCGTTTCAAACACTGTGTGGAACTCAACCGTATTATGTTAATTAGATAAATGTTCATGCACCATTGGCCTGTTAAATAGATCTGTCTCATTACTCATTCATAAATTTGATATGCCATTTCCCCCTTGTTGTTTCGAGGACATTTCTGCAGAAAAGTATCCCAGACACACTGAAACCACAACTTTCTGACATGTTAATCTATGTATCCCAATTTTTATAAAAGTTAAAATCCACCATTAAAACCACTGCCTTGAGTACTTGCTTGTCTGAACTCTGCACTTATATAATTTACCACTTCACAGCTGCTACCAGGGGCCTATATAGAACTATTACTGCCTATTTCTTAATTTTACCCATAAAGTCTGCACTGCCTGCTTATCTCCCATTATATCCTCACCTACCATTGAAGTGATTTCATTCTTAATCACTAAGGCTACTCCTCCTCTCTACCTTTTTACCTGTATACTTAATAACCTGATATATTTGGTTCCCAGTCCTGACCGTCTTACAGCCATGTCTTAGTAATGGCTACCATGTCATAACCTCCAAATTGAAATTGTGGTGCAATTCAGTTCATCCCTGATACTTCTGACTTTGTTTAAAGAACATTTATTTAGGTCATGCGCTCTAACCTGCCCTTCTACTCTAATGTTTTGCTCTCACGCTTCTTACTTCTCTCTCTCAGTTTAATTACTTTACATCTTTTAGTTTCTTCTTATATCTGCAGTGCCTAAAAGCACAATTTCTGAATATTACTTTATTCTCTTCCCTTGTCTGTTTTCACACTATTATTATTATTATTATCTATTCTACCTTTTCCACCTGAGCCCTTCCTGCCCCACTTCACTATATTAAACTCCTTGTGACCACACAATTATCCTTTCTGCTAGGATCCCTGGTCCCAGCCCATTTCAGGTGGAGCCTGTCCAAATGATATTGTTCCTTCCTGTCACAACACTGATACCTAGTTCCTCATGAGAGAACCCATTCTTTCCCACACCACTCCTTTAGCCACATGTTTGCCTCCTAAGTCAGCTTATCCCTAAGTTAATTTGCACATGCCTCAGTTATTATAAACTTTGAGATCCTGTTCTTCAATGTAGTTCCCAGTCCCTGGTACTCTGCAAGCAAGACAAGCATAGGTCACCCTCTTGGTTAGAAAATTATCTCTGATACTTGAAGGAATCTAAAGAGCAGGAAAATAATGTTTTATTTTTTGAATGTGTTAAATATGTTCCATATTGTCAAAAATGTGGCATGATTACAAAACTGCATACAAAAAAGTTTATCAATTTAAAGAGATGATCACTTATAATTCTATATTATGTAGGTTTCCATTAAATCTGTATATCCTGCTCCACTACCCAAGATATCGACAACATCAGATTTGCCTTCTGAAGCTGATAATACACATCCTCCCCAGAAGCCTGAACTAAATCTTGCACAAGTAAGAAAACCGAAAGGAATTGCACTCTCCTGGAATATCACAGATGTTAGCCAGACATGTGCCCCTGTACACTGTTATCAGTTGTATGCATACCATGAAGACCCCAATTTGAAGTGTCCGTCACAGTGGGAAATAATTGGAGAAATAAAAGCCCTTCCTCTTCCAATGGCTTGTACTTTGACTCAGTTTGTACTTGGAAACAAGTATTATTTTACAATTAGAGCAAAGGACATTTATGGGCGTTTTGGCCCTTTTTGTGAACCACAAGCTATTTGTTTTCTAGAATCCTAAATATTATATAGAATAAATTTATACGAATGGACATTAATTGTTGCATTATAAAGTCTTGTTTAAACTGCGGTCTTCATTTGTAGACTATTAACAATTGATTATGCGAATGATAACTAGTAATACTTGCTGTGGCATCAACTTTAGAAGGATTCATATTTAATTTGAGAGGATCTTGGTCTGGTTCTAAATTTTAAGGTTATGAGAAAGTTAGTAAATGGCTCGATGTTTTTAGATATAGCAATTGTGATATTTACTTCTGAATAGAATTCAAAAATCCGGAGTGGTTCTTAAGCACAATGCTGGGTTAAAAGGGTTCATTTCCCATTGTAAGCTTGAAATGTAGTTTCCAGTTCTTAGTTAAATATTACTGCAATTTTTATGCATAAGTTGAAAACTACCAAAATATTAGATAATATTTCCCTTTCTAACTTGTGACTTATTAATTCTCCGCAATTAGGCTTTGAGGTGATCAAGGGTCAAATTCATTTAAGGTATTTATATTTTTTCTGCTTCCTTTTGATCTCCTTGTACCTTGCTCCATCTACAAACGTGAGGACAGACCATATGCTTTCAGCCTTCTGTCAATAACACTGATCATCAAACATGCAAGAATATCCCAGGGTGTTTCTCTTGCCACCTTTTCCCATGGTTTCCCCCGCTCCAAGGCAAGCTCCTGGCCTCTGTTTGTTGTGTCTCTATCATTGAGATTTGCAATTTGTTGGCAACCTTGGCTCAAAAATCCATTCTTCGTTCCATTTATCATGTAATTTATTGATGCTTTCCTGTGCCCCATGCATATTTGAAATTTAAAAGCTCAGTTGCAAGAAGAGATGTTTGCAACCTTAAAGCTATAGGCATCAGTGACATTTATAAAAATTTAATATTTTTAATTACTTGCACAAAATTACTCAGTTGAATTTTAAGTATTAAAAGTAATGCCATCTTAAACTTCTAAATGCTATAGAGATTAAACAAGTTGGACTTTACCTGTACTGTGTTAAAATGAACATTGAAGAAGTCCCATCTGAACATTGCTATTCACAACAGGTGGATATTAATGACAAATATCACTTCCATCAAAAATGCTAGTAAAATTATTTTCTTAATTTTTGATTAATCCTAAACTGTTCTGAATATGTAGGGAAAGTAATTAGGTAATACCGTGTAGCCTATACCTTCACAGGCATGCTACATTTTTGAAGGCTGCTCTTCCCAGTTTAGCACGGACTGAAATTTTATTAATGTCATTACATCTAAAACCCAGCATGTGGCAATTCTGGACAAACTATTTATGTATTGAGGTTGTGATAAATGAGTGAAGACATCATGAAGTTCATGCAAGGAGCTAGACAGCTCAGTAAATTGGCTTGGTGTGAGACATGACAGTGTCATAACAGAGCCATATGTATTGGAAACTGGCCTGTTAAGGCTTGATCAAAAGTGATTTAGGGGCAGATTTTCCACCTTTTAGCTAGTATGGGTGGAATGTAGCCAACTTATTTCCTCATCCTTATAAGGGGAGTGTATTACACTAGTTAGAATCAGCGGTGATAACTTTCTTCATTCATAGAAAATGAGATAATTGAACATTTTTGCCTGCCACATCACGAATGAATCTAGAAAGATTGAAATTTGTTGATCTGAAGTTGTGTATTATCTGTGTGTATTATCAACACTAAACTTAATTGTTAGTCAAACATTGCATGAATTGTGCAACTGTAGGAGCTAGTTGCAGAATACAAGTATGGTAGTTGCTTTAATTTATTTTGCAAATATCATTCCAATTCTCTTTTTTTCAAACTGTTGATCCAAATTGCAACTTACAGCCTGTGTATTGCACAGAAACATCAGGGGATCATGAAGAATGTTCCAAACAACTGTTCAGAATCAAAAGTTTCGATTGTAGAGATTATTGGAGTTAAAATTCTGCCTTCCATTGCAACTTGTATGTTAAACATGCTTTTTATAAAATGTGTCACTCAAATCCCCAGGTTACTGTAACCTACAAAGGAAAAAATAAATGTGTAACCAAAGACTTAGGGTATTAAATTGGCCATAATTGCCAATGGTGTTACAATCAGTCTGAGACAAAGTGACTTTAAGTCTGCTTAACTGACTGTACTTTGGAATACACCTAAAGGTTGTTGTGTGTTATAGTTTGCAGTTGTAAAGGAATGTATTTGACTTTTCTTGTTTTGTATGAATACACTGGTGTATAGAAGGTAATTTTATTTTGAACCAAAGAACTGATTAAACGTCTTCAATTTTATTTAAATATTCTCAATTTGTATGTTGTTTAACACAACAAAGGCAATATGGCTCAGGAATTCCTTGTATTTTAAGTTTTCCTATATCTTTCATTTCAGCATTAAAAACCACTTTAACAAAGTGAGTTTGTGCTTTTCAGTCATGCACCATAAACTTTGAATAAAATAATATACACCATGTGAAAATTAGAGGGCCAATTCCATTATTTTTCTCTCATTAGTTAACTCTGCTTTGCACATGTGGATTTTCCTCATTTATGTTTTTCTAAATGTGGAAAACTATGGGTGGCAGAACTAATGACACCCATAGAACAAATATAATTCAACTCTTGTTTCCTCTGCTACAGCTTTAACGCTCACAGTTTTGCCAGGAGAGGGATTTCAAGCCTTGCCGCAGAAGGAAGACGGGTGGCATGAGTAATTTCTCAGAATAATTAGGTAAATTTCACCTTGTCTTTCAATTGGGCAGAGATTTATAAAAGTTGAACTGCTTTCTTTGCAAAGTTCTGGGATTTTTTTAAATCTGATCAATGCTGCATTCATGTGGACAGAAGAAATATTTTCATGAGATAAACTGTGGTCTGCTTTCAGCAGATTATTTGGCTATAAATAAAATAGTATCATATGTACTGTCTTTGTTGCAGTCATAGAGAAAGAATGAACAAACTTGCAATCAAGATGCCTTTCATATCCTCTGGATTTCACAATGCACTTCACAAATGAAATTCTCTTGAAGTCTACTCAGTTGTGTGGAAATTGGCTGACAGTAAGCTCCACAACAGCAATGAGATGAATGATACACTAGTATTGGTTGAAACAGATAATTAGTCAGGCCACTAGAAGAAACTCACCTATTTTCTTCAAATAGTGACATGGGGCATTTTCGATGGGAGCCAAACCTTGGTTTAATATCTCATCTGAAAAACAGCACCACCGACATTGCAGCACTCTACTAAGTTCTCCACAAAGTGTCAGCCCAGATTACATGCTCAAGTCTCTGGAATGGAACTTGAACCTTCTGACTCTGAGGCAATGCTGCTAGCACAGAGCAACAGCAGACCTTTGTGGCGGAACATGTAAAGGCCCAAGATAGCATGACTTTGTAACATAACAAGCAAAAAAGGAATATTGTAAACTGTAGTATTGAATTATACATGAGATATAACAAGGTCAGTACTTTGCAGTAGCAACATGAGTGGTATTCTCCACCAACAGGATGCAGCCATCAAGCCAAAAAGACGTTCTGTCTATCACACAAATAAGTATGTGGTAAAAGAATTTCAGTGCCTGTGTGATGCCAGGTGTGTAAGCCATATATCCCAACAACTGGCAGATCGTATCAAACAGCACATTGGGTACTGACTGTACCCAACCAGGCTATGCTTGCAAAACTCAAAACATAGTGTCCAACTTTAGATGTAAGTCTCCGATTAGACAGCATCCTGATTGTCAGTGTAATTGTTAGCACAATCAATTTAAGATAATCAGTTGGGCTTGCAGTGTGGCTCACTTAAGTGTGCTCGAAGCTACATATATTCACACACAAGGCCCTGTCCTTTGCAGACAAAAGGAGCATGTCCACACATTGTGCCTTTTTCAGCTGAACAACAGGTTGGGGGACAGCTATTCCCAGGTTCATTCCCCATAGCAATGCCTTGACCAAACAGAGCTGACCTGCCTGATTTGAATTTAAAAAGCTTAGCAGTTAACTGTTCCCTGGAGTATTCTCCATAGCAACACCTCTACCAATCAGAGTCCACTTCCAACCAATCAGCACTGGCTTCTTATGCAGCATAAATTATTGTTCCCTTTACAATTGGTATTCTTGGGAATCTATCCTGATGAGTGCAAGATGAAAAGCGGCAACAGCATGTCGCTTTTTTCAGTGATTAACACTTAAATCGGTCTCCCATTTGAGAATTTTTTTCTGAGGGTCATGAATCTGTGACACTTTCTTCCCCTGGGAGCAGTCTTTGACCATTTTTAAAGCTGAGTTAAATGGATTCTGATTGATAGGGAAGTCAAATGGGTTTTTTAATCATTTATGGGATGTGGGCATCACTCAGCATTTATTTCCCATCCCTAATTGCCCTTGAGGTGGTGGTGCACTGCCTTCTTGAACCGCTGCAGTCCATGTGTTGTAGGTACACCCGCCGTGCTATTAGAAGTGTCCAGGATTTTGACCCAGCGACAGTGAAGGAACGGTGACATAGTTCCAAGTCAGGATGGTGAGTAGCTTGAAGAGGGAATTCCAGGTGGTGGTGTTCCCATGTGTCTGCTGTCCTTGTCCTTCCAGATGGTAGTGGTTGTGCATTTGGAAGATGCTGCCTAAGGAGCCTTAGTGCATTCTCGCAGTGCATCTTGTAGATGGTTAACACTGCAGCTACTGTGTGTCAGTGGAGGAGGGAGTGAATGTTTGTGGATGGGGTGCCAATCAAACGGACTGCTTTGTCCCAGCTGGTGTTGAGCTCAGTTTTGCTGGAGCTGCACTCATCCATGCAAGAAGATAGTATTCCATTACACTCCTGACTTGTGCCTTGTAGATGGTGGACAGGCTTTGAGGAGCCAGGTGATGAATTACTCACTGCAGAATCTCTGACCTGCTCTCGCAACCATGGTATGTATATGGCTAGTTCGGTTTCTGATCAACAGTAACCCCCAAGACTTTGACAGTGGAGGATTCAGCGATGGTAATGCCATTGACTGTCAAGAGCCAATGGTTAAATTCTTTCTTGTTGGAGATTGTCATTGTCTGGCACTTGTGTGGCACAAACATTACTTGCTACTTGTCAGCCCAAGCCTGAATATTGTCCACGTCTTGCTGCATTTGGACATGGACTGCTTCAGTATGAGGAGTTGTGAATGGTGCTCAACATCCCCACTTCTGACCTTATAATGGAAGGATACAGGGGTAGGAAAGAAAGTGGAGCTGAGGCTACAATCAAATCAACCATGAGCTTATTGAGTGGCCTACCCCTAACTCATATGTATGTTTGTGACACCTGGCTAAAGGACTGGTGGAGGAAAGAGAGTTCCTCTTTCATGGGTCACTGGCACCAGTTCTGGGGCCAAATGTCAGGTAATGAACATCTCCTCCAAAATCCAACCAGCTTCCCAACCTTAAGCATCAATATCTGGGGATGGTTTGGGGGGGTTACCACTGACCAGAAACTTAACTGCACCAGCCATCAAGTCAGTATAATCACACAGTTGCTGTATTTCCCATTGCATGCCAATCCTATCCCATTGATCAATATTAATGTGCACCTGGTATGTGTATATATTCAATCATCCTGCTGTCAAAGGCAACATAACCTCTAGCTGTCTGATGGGAAAGAGGCAGGACCCCCCCCCCCCCCCCCCCCCCCCCGGAGAAAAGGCCTCATTTGCCATTCTCAGCTGTTTACACTGTCTCCAATGGTAGCTTTTAAAAGGGAATTGGACAAAAACTTTCAGGGATATAGGAAGAGAGCTTGTCCCAAAATTCAGGTGTCTATTATGCTGTGTGTTTGTGTAGTTGCTCTACCCTGTATTTTCTACAATAAGGCCTGCACATCATTTGCATACGAATTGCAGACCATAAGACTAGACTTGCATTTTGCAATGTCAGAATGTCCACAGCACTTCAGAGCCAATTAAAATAAATGTATGCACTGTTTGTAATGTACCCAAAACATGTATGTTCTTGGCTGTAGGCTGAATTCTGATGTGCTTCCTTTGACTGCAGATGATTAACTATACAAATGCTGATGTATTGGATGTTGAATAAGTCTTTTGACCATTAGTGTTGAGAGGATTGGCATACAGACAAGCTGGGTGTGTTTCACTGTTTACTGTCTAAACATTTCAGACCCTTACATATAAACACAATCCTGTCAATGATTTGCTAGGTAGGTACTTTATTACATAATACAAAATACAGAATTAATCATTTCTTATATTTTAGATTTCATTACACACAGCCCTTATTACACAGATGTTGAATCATGAGATCAAAACTAAACAAAAATGCCAGGAGAAAGAGACCAGGTAGTGCCAAAAGCATTTATCAATAGAAGAGTTTACAGTATTTTCTAAATGTGACTAAAAATTAATCAATATTGTAGATAACATCCAAAGGAATAAATCCCTAAATGAAGCTCATGTTAACCTCCTAATTTACCAGTTAAGAAATAGGATCCTGGATGACCATAAATTTACTTAAGGATAGTTGCACTGGTGGTCTATAGATGAGATCATGATTTCATCTAATTTTTATACTGGAATATTTCATCTGATAAAGTTGACAAGCATATGATTATTTCCACTGTAAGAATCAGATTTGTCTGGATGTAGATTCAAATCAAGGTGTGTTAAATATAAATTAAATGGCAGAAACTAACTTGACCTAGGGGCAATGGCCAAATGTTAGTCATTAAAATGCATGCAGTGTGTTCATTAAACCACAAATGTACTTAGAAAAATGTAATGTCTCACCCTCTCTAATCCTCAATAGTTTTGATTCCCGTCTGTGGCTGATGATTTAGGCAGAGAAAGGATAACGTACCGTATGACATTGCATTAGATAAAACTATATTTATTATAAACCAGGTATCAAATGATAGAATACTTCACTGGGTTAGATTAAAAAGCATTAACAATGAGTTGGCATGCAATAAATACATTTTGGTTATAAAAAACAATACCTTAAGATAAAATAATGGAAAAAGGCCAGCTTCAATGCTAGCTGAGTATTATATCATCTTTGGTTCTAAGCTCTGAAGAAACACCACCTGGGTAAAATCTCTTGCAAGTGGAACTTTTCAAATTTTGTTTGGAGCCTGTGTAAATGTCATTAAATAGTGACTGATTAGCAGAAAAACACTTGTACTCCTACTGTATTCCTCTCTGCAGTTGCTGTCAGACCTGCTGAGTTTTTCCAGGTATTTTTATTTTTGTTTTTATTTTGTACTCCTACTTCATTGCTTATGCAATGAAATCCACTTGCAAGATAGACCATTTTTTTATATTTGATCCTTCTTTATGAAAGTCTGTGGTGCCTTCCCTGACCTTATTTAACTGTACAACAGTAAATAATTTACCAATTTCCCTGTTTCCATTGGTCACATACTGAAAAAGATGTACCCCCCCCCCGCAATATTTTATATGAAAGGAAGCAAATGGTTGGTCGCTATAACTATTAACGCTTGCAAAACAATATAAAACCACATTTTGCTAGGCAGTAGATTTAAGAAAATCAGAAATACCAAGCTATTTATTAACAAGTCATTTGACAGTACCATCCTGCTGCCACTAGAAGTCACTAGCATATGTCTCAACCATTCTACAGTATTGCATTGGCAGTCACAGTTCTTGAGTTGAACCTGTAGTGGCATTTCCTATGTGCAAGCTAATGGGTTTATTTAAAAGTTAAAATTTGATATCTCGAAGTAAAATTCACTTCTGGGCTAAAAGTCTTTTGAGAGATAAAACACACACCTTTGCCTGGAAGTTGAATGCTAAGTTTCAGTGCAATTATCTTGTTTTCTGTTATGTTGATGCTTGCTCTCTAATTATCAAATAGGTACAGGAAAAAATATCAACATCTTGAGTGTAATCTAACAAGGTGAAATTAGTTCTCTTATTTAGACTTAAGAGCCTTTGCAATCACAATGTGCTTCTGATGGGGAAAAAACCTAGCAAAATGAACTTGACAAACTCTCAAATGCTGAATTCAAGTATTTCTCAACAGTGTTTTCTGCTTCCTACAAAAGCAAAGGTAGTAATTTTCTCAAGTCAAGAATTTCTTAGTTTCTGGGAAAATCTCTTTGCTTTAGTTCAAAAATAGGGAAAAACTGTGCTGGCAGAGTTTCAGTACTTCATTCGCAATGATGGATTTGAAGAAGTCTGATCAGTAATCTTATAAATTTTACACTATAGTTAAGTGACATCTAGTGGCAGAAAATCTATGACTGAGAATTAGGTAATGCTGGAGACATGATTTTCAGTAGGTAAGTACATAAAACAAAGTTTCACCCGAGCTCAAAAAGATCAAGAGTCGAGTCTCAGATTGCCAACCACATCAGCACAGCAAGAACATGAAGCTTTTAATTAGTTTGGTGGCATGAATCTCAGAAGGGCAATATATAAAAAAAAATTCTGGTGGTGCTTGCAAGAAAGGGGCACCTACTTGTGCTTGTATCAAGCCAAAAATATCAGTTTGATCTGAAACAAACCTATTATTTTATCAGTTAGCAGCTGCTCTGCTTTAGAATGAAAAAGTACTCAGGAAATCATGCCCGTTTCCAGCAGTTTACACTTTAGATGGTTTATATTATGTTAATAAATAAAATATATGAACAAGCCCTGACATCATTGGAGACTAATAAGCATTTGTTTTAGATTTTGCTTTCAAGACTAGACCATATTTAAAAAGATAAATTTAATAATTTATGGGGGCTAATGATTTCACTCTCGATTCTCTGATATATCAGTGTAATTATATCCATGTACTTGACCGATAGAAAATTATTGAAAATCTTGCAAATTATATCTAATCAAAAACTTGGATCCTATTTGAATCTGAATTTTGAATTTTTTGAAACCCAACACCTTCAGTTCCCTGACACCCAATGCCACCAACTAAGGTGGGTATATTTACATGTTAGATTCAGTGACATGGTAAAGAATATGCTGCTCCTGACATATATAGGCTTGGTACTACACAAGTTATGAGCTTCCAAAAATGAATTTTTTAAAAATGTACCTTAAAATTGTATTTTTTTTTAAATTATTCTTGGTTTGGATAATTTAAACCAAATTCACACAATTCACTAACTGTACAAAGTATTAGTTGTTTCATCTGAATACATTGTTACAACACAGCTACATTATTAATGCAGCATTGAAGAAAATATGGCTTCGCAGTGGACACTATGGTACCGTTCTCTGGCTTATAGACAAACATCAATAATGTACTTCTCTGGATAAAGGACCATATTAAGACTTACTGCCACTTTTCAGAATATTTTAACCTAAATGATTTTGATATATAGTTTCAATTTGTATATGCAAAATAATGTTTTGGAAAATTAAACTCTGAATCATAGATAAAATAAGCTGACTTTGGGAAAGGCTTCATCTGAGATGGAGAATAAAGTCGCCAGTTTAAAAAGCATCTCATGAACTAAACACAGCTCATTTTGGTGGAGATTGAAGTGCTTAAACCACCTGCTCTGTGAACATGAACAGACAAGCTGAATAGCTGTAGGATAATACAAAAAAAGTGCTCATCATTTGACAACAAAAAAATTGTACCTTAATGTAGACAAATGTGAATATTTTTTGTAAAAACTGCACCAAACTGGCTTTAAAGAAATTGCAAGAAAGGCTTCATAAAGTGTAAAATTAACTATTGTATGATATTTTTGCTTCATGTGACAGTCACTGTGCAGAAGATTGAAGCTATTCATTCAGAAACCATTTTTCTGCAGTGATGCATACAGAAGGATTTAGATCTTTTATTTACGTTTTCGTAAAACAATGTACATCACACCACTGATCAGAGTAAAAGCAAAAGAGATCCAAGCTAGAATATAAGAGTATCCGTATTCTCCTGAAGGCATATTTTTATGGAAGTTTGCTTCCTGGCTTGTATAAATGGAAGCTGCAATCATTACACTGAGACCTGCAAAAAAGAAAATTGAAAGATCAGTTTTTAGTATAATTCATTGTCCAACACAGAACTGAACTCAAAAGAAACCGTTCTCAGTATTTAAGAGTACTATAACTCACATTGTTTATCTCAAAGGATTCAGTTGATGCCAAACAATTGTTTACTATAAACTCCAGTTTTGAGGTTCAGATGGAGTTTGTAATTTTCTTTCTAGATTTTTTTTAGGATAGCAAATGACATAATGGTGCATTTTAAGCGCTACTACATTGTTGCTACATGATGGTATTATTTCAACATAGTGACAAACACCAAGGCCAGGATTTTGAATGGTGGAGTTTCCCTTCCCGCCAATCGAGAAGTTGGCGGCAGACACATTGCAAGGTTACCGGTATCAGTGGCAGCCATATAATGCTCTGAGTGTTAATTTGCTGGAGGCAGTACTTCCACCCCTCAGTACAGAGGAAGTCCCACCCCAGTGCTACCAGCCAATTTCTTCAGCTGGCAACTCTCTAATCCCAGCAGCACCAGAAGCTGCAATGACTACTAGCAGTCACCAGAGCCTAAATCCTGGGAATCCAGGACCATGTTAAGTGTTTTTTTTTGTGGGGGTGGGGGATGTTGGGATGTTGGTGGAGAGGCTGAGCAGAATACTTTTCTGGCTTCTCTCCTCTCCCCACTACCCCAGCAGATGTCAGTGTCAACAGGAGAGGCAAACAATGGTACACAAGTAGAAGAAAGCAAACTTGCTAAAGGATAGTTTGTGATATTGGACTTAATTCGAATCAAGCAGGACATCATGGTTTGCACAGCCTAGCTGCTAAGGAATAGGATTCATGATGTGACTAAAACAGATGAACTGATGTTCAGCTGGAGGAAATGATGTGCTGTTAGACTGGCTGATAGGAATGGGGATCAGGAAAGTGATAGAAAGGCACCACTATGGGTAATTAGCATACAGCTGAAAGCTGAACCCAAGATTGCAAATTATGTCACCAATGAGCCACATATCCTTGGAAAACTGGAGGTGGTGAATTTGTAGAGGTAAGAGGAAAAGATGCCGGAATAATGCAGTGGCTGTATTCGGATAGGCAAGAGTGGAACCACACAAAGGCTACATAATGTTGGACAATGGGGAATACATCATGTTCCACCATGCCAAAGAAGTTGAGGAGAACAAGCAGGGATAAAATATGATCAATTTTTGTGCCTTGAGCCAGGATGATCTTGGCAGTGCAAGCAGGGCTGGAAGGGTTTAAAGAGAGATTAGGACACAAGAACTTTTGTTGCATTTACACTTGAGTAGACTTACTAGAAAGCAGTTGCAGACTTCCAGCAATGAAAAACCTTTGTCCCTTCTGTAGTCGGAACAGTTGGACAACAAACACAATGAATGAAATGCAGCAAAAGATCACCGACAGACACATTGTCGCCTGGATTGCCTTGATGCAGTCTGCAGAACAGAAACAAAGATGGCTAAGGAGATTAACTTTCGCCAAATTTTTAAAAAGACTGCAAAAGCAAATTTAACACTGGATTTTTAAAAAAATTCGCATTACTTACTCCATTACATTTTTTCAGAAGTTTGGCAGTTTTAAAAATATTATAGGGTGTTTTTTTTTACATCAACAAGTTGGCAAAAAGAAAAATACCAAAACTATTACACAAATAAAACAACGAACACTAAGTTATTGCAAAAAAAATTGCTTATTTTTCTCTTTCCTAGCACTTCTGAGAGTCCATGCTGTGCATCATCCCCGAGTTGGAAGGTGGGGCTGTGCCAGCAAGGAGAGCATTGAAAGATTCAAATCTAGAGAAAACAAAAGATATAAATGAGGGTTTCAACAGCAAGTGAGCTGAGGCATGGGCAGATTTGGACTGCATTGTGAAGGTAGTCTTCGTGATTGGGTGTGTGTGGTCAGCAACTCAGTCAAGTACCTTGCTAGCAGTCTGGTTCAGTCACAGCAAGTTGCCAGGCAAAGAGACAAGCCAGGGAACATAGTTTTTGGGTGGGAACTGAAGACAAGCAGGTGTGCATTTTAAATACAGCCCAGCACAATGGGAAATTCCGTTTTACTTAGCAGTTCCAAAGTAATCATATGCTATAAGCAGTCATCTAAAAGACCCATTTTTACTTCTCATTTCAATATTTAGCTGGAGCTGCCAGTATTGGTCCTTAGCTGCTCCTGAGCTGGGCAGCTACTGGTGCAAGCACCTACCTATGTTAAATTTCCTCACCCCAGGAATTGTAAAGGGGTCGGGCACAAATGTCCAGCAGATGCAGATATGTCCCTCTCTACTACTGTTACAGCAGCAGAGATTGATTGTGCATTTCTGGCCCCTCAAACATCTAGGCTCATACACCATTTGAGCAAGATACCAGAAGGCAACTAACACCAGTGAAACCCATACCCCAACAATGCTTTTGGGATAGGTGGTGAGGTAGGGTGGAGTGGGATGGGGGAGAGCCAACACCAATGCTCTGAATTAATTCAATGTGGGTCTAAGACTATATGATTAGTACAAATATTTACCTCCATAATCCTCAATGTTTTTGTTACAGTCAGATCCATTGGAGTAGCAGGCCTGCCATATATCAGTGCTGCTGCTACCAATTTTCCACCAGGCCTACAAAAATATAATACATGTTGGAAAATTAAATGACTAGAATATGGGTTAAAAGCATTTCTTCCTTCACACATTTCTTGCATTTTGGAAGTGGGACACCTAAAATTTCTCTTCTCCCATTTAAAAAAAGGCAAGTTAGGGTTTAAACAAAAGTGGGGGGGGGGGGTGTTAATTTCAAAAACACCATGAGCTTTGTTTTTAGGTCAGTCTAGAACCATAGAATGAACCAGCACAGACTGAGGCCATTTCAGCCAGCACGCCCAGGGTGGCTCTTTGGTAAAGCTGTCCAACTAAGCACAATCCCCTACTCCTTCCTCAAAGCCCTGTCTCAAGTAGTTATCTAATTATCTGAATGCTACTATTGAATCTACTTCCACCAACCTTTCAAGCAATGCATTTCAGATCACAACAATTTGCTGTTCAAAGAATGTTTCCTCATGTCATTCCTGGTCCTTATGCCAATCACCTTGAACCTGTCCCCTTTGGTCACTGACACTTCTTCTGGAATCTGCCACTGTTCTCCTTATTTATTACATTTTCAAGCTCCATTTCATCTAGCACTTTGAAATTTTGTCCTTTGAATGCCAGTCCAGGTCATTAATATCTCAAAACAATTAGCAGTTTATATCATTGGAGCTTGGGGAAACACCATTTTATACTCCCCTCCAGTCTGAAGAACAACCGTTCACTGTTATTTTCTGCTTTGAGTAATTCCATATTAGAGACAATGAATTATATATCATCTAACCTGCAGGTTAAAGGCAGCCTCAATTATTTTTGTTCCATAATGCAAATTGGTCTTATAGGAAGATACCATTAAAATTTCTTACCAAGGATCCTAGCATTAACAGCATAAAATAAGACCATTCATCCATCATGCCAGTACTGCTGTTAGCTCAGTACCCCCAGCTCTCTAATGATTATCTGCCCTTTCTTGTCTTTTAAAGCAGAAATGGCAGGATATAATCATGGGTCACTTTGATTAAAACATTCTATTTCAATAACCATTTACAAAAATGTCTAATTTCTCCTTTGTTTTTGAAGGTAGTAATGCCAAATCTCTGTTCCTTTTCTTCACCAAATGGGAAGAATATTTCACTCTTTCATATAACCAAGTTTTCCTCAATTACTTGACATATCCATATTTAACGGCACAGATAGGCTTGCTTGATAAATTGAATGAATTTGGTGAAAATTCCATTTTTGTAAACACGGCAACATCAGATTAGATACTTTTAACGCCTCTTAATGGACAGAGCCTGCTTATTCATTCTCACCACACCAAGCATCACATCAACCATGACAATTTGTTTCCTTGCGGAGAATTTTCTCCCGGCCATGCAGGCTAGGCAGTTGTGGCCGTGCAGCCTATCACGGCCCACGATCAGCTGCATGCCGCCATTTTATGTGAGTGGGCCTATTAAGGCCCGCCCAGCGTGATGTGCTCCCTGTGCGGGGAGGAGGGAGAGTCGGAGCTTGCGTGCAAAAGAGCACAGGAATCTCCCTGAGGGACGGAGCTGCCTCAGGGAGATTAATCTGATTGTGAAAACTTGAACTAAAGAATAAAAATTATTCAGACATATCCCCTCATTTGACAGTGTCACATAAGCTGGGACATGTCAATGAATTTTAATAAAAATTATTAAATTTATAAGCCCGCCCCCTCGTGCCGATCAGAAAATTCTGCCCCTTGATTTGTTCATTCCACTCTAGAATTGGCTGCTGACTGGTGCTGTTCTCTCTGAGAAGGACCCTTGGCTTCAGTGTTGCTCCCATTTTGGGATGGTACAGCACAAAGGGGAATTTACAGGTTAGAAAAAAAAGCACAAGAGATAAAACAGAAGAATGGTCTATGGATGGTCAATGATCAAACAGCTCACATCACACAGTGACATTGAAAAACACATGGGTTTCAATGAACATATGAATGTAGGACAAATTCCTCAGATGCAGCTAAAAAGGTGTATCCGCCTCAGACTGAACTTGTGTCAAAAATTTAATCTGATCACCCAGTTCATTAGCTAACTAAAAATGAGAAATCAAAAGTATTACACTGCCAGCAGCTAAACTACAACCTCAAAAGACTTTGGCAAGGATGAGAGGACACACAAGAGCAGATATTTTGAGTTTATGTTGAACAAGAGGAAGTAATAGCATTCCTCTTTCAACAACCCAGTGAAAGTTAGCATTCTAGTACTCGTTTCTCTCTCTTCTCCTTCCCCCTTAGTCAATGACAACACTCTTCCATTGCACTTCCTACCCCAACCCAAAGCACCACCTGCAATTTCCCCTACCTTTCCTTACTTCGCTACTGCTCATTTCCCTGTTGCTCTCCCCCTTTCTCCTCACTCCCAGAGCCCCTGTTAGCAAATGAAAAAAATCCCAACCAGTCTTTACTATAAGCAGGAACTGCTGTCCTCATGAGAATTCCCAGCTACAGCAGCCAGAAGTCTTCCATCAACAGCATGGGTGGGTTTTGGGCAGGGTAGGGAAGTGGAGCATTTGAAGAGGAGTGACACTGAAGGAAGAGGGGCCCAGTTGTTATTAACCGGTCAGCAAATGTTACATACTAAACAGACCTCCAAAAATACTTCAGCGTAAAATGGCAACAGTTGGCATGTAGGAGCAAATGAGCATTAATTTAAATTGACTCTCAAACACTTAATGAGCTACCTATTTCCTTGTTAAGAGAACATAAATGGCATGCTACTAAAATCTACGCACTTTAAAATATACAGTAACCATATGTAAAATATATATGCAGACCACTGTACTCATTACAAAGGCAAGATGATTTGGCAATATTTTCAATAGCTGAACTGAACTAATCCATCTGATACAGCCACCGATAGGTGAAATATAATCAAGCATTCAATCACCCCTCCTAATATTTCTTTGCTTAACATTCATTTGTTTTCTTTAAGCCTCAGAAAACTGACTCAAGGGACTTCAATGTTAAGACATTTTATAAATAAATAGCTATTCTTGCATTTTGGAAGTCAAACCAACTCAATAATGCTTCCCTTTTAGGGAACTTCAACCATGGTGCAGCTGCCTTCATCTGTGCTGTAAGCACCCACAAAATATAAACCCCATTATAAAGAATCACATTATAATAACTTGGTTTTTTTTATCCCTAATTTGCCAAAAATCTGGTAATTTATACTCTCTGTACTCACACAAATCTCAGCACTCAACATAATCTACTCACATTATCTATTGTGGCGATGAACAGCAGGGCTGCTGTTGCAACATGAAAGACAAGAATAAATCCCAGAAGCACGAGCATCACGATAAAGTGCTTATACGTGTCTCAGACTGAAATTTTCCAAACTACCAGGGTTTGCTGCAAAAGTAAAAATACAAATTATTTTTTCATACATATTTCACTGTTGCACATAAAGGACAGACTGTGTGGTACACTGATAAAATGATATGCTTGCACATTTCACGGAAAAAATGTTGTGGAAAGAACAGTTAACTTCGGAGCCAGGGACATCTGGCAAAACCATCTATTTCAAATGTTTTCCCATTTAAAGTGCCTGTTTGGCAGTTTTTAAATATATAGTCAGTTCCTGCCTGATTAAACTCAAAAATTAATGCTGTACAGTGGTTTTGCAAAGTTCTATAGCAAGTGTGAGTGTGCCAGCATCTAGAACAAGCTGATATTTTATTATTAAAGGACTCAATTCTCTGCTGGTTTCAAAATAAAAACTAATGATTTAATCAATCTTACTTCATAGTTTCTGATCAGAAGAGTCAATGACATATCAAACATTCCTGCATCTTACAGCTATGCAGTGATTAGCAACCTTCCCAATCTTCATTACTTGAGCAGAGCCTAGTTTTGAACTTCAGAATTATTGTCCAGCACTAGAATTAGCATCAAGAATTGGGAAGGATGTCAGTTTCCAGTCAGCATTGATGTTACCTATAGATCTCCCATTAGTCCACCAGGAAGTTGCCATCTAAGAGGCCCAATATGGTAGGATTCACTTACAAAGCTGAAAATTATTCATCAGGAACAGCACAAAATTTTCCCAATTTTGTAGGGGAACTTCTTACTCCCTTAAGTATTGTTCTCATCTAAATACAACATCTTAATTAGAAACAATTTATTCTTGAGTTATTTTAATATAGTCAACGATAGTAAATATAGTTAATAGTACTCCTCCAATATGTTGTTATAGTGAATGGAGGATTTTGACATCATGGTAATGAATATAAATGAAATGAACTGAACAGGTTGCCAAAAGGAGAGAGAGAGAAAAATGTTGCTTAGATAGGTGAAAACAAATATTGAAATGATTTAATTCAATAGACCATTTTTAAAAGCACTTTTTGTTGGTTTAGATTGTATTTCTAAATAGGGGGTAAAATCGGCTGTTTTCTTTATGGAGTTCATAGGAATTCTGATCCTTAGACAGTTTTTGACTGAATATACATTACATTGCAAACCAAGTTAGCACTTCCACAAAATGGAGAAACAGCAGAGTTTATAATGCTGTTGTCCCAGCCCTTACCACAAGTGGGGGTGGTAAGCCCCAATCACTAGTGCTCAGAAGGGGCCAGAAACAAGCGGCTACAAAATAGCAGTATGGCTACAATCAACTTGAAATCAAGTTACTGATGTTGGTTGCACTTCTCCTTCCAGCTATAGGTGAGGGGTTAAATCTCAGCACTGACAGTTGACTGCCAAAAGTCCAAGATCCTCTGTTAATCATGTGTGTTTGAAGCCTTTGTAGTACGTGGCTTTGTCCCTTATTAAATAGTGGGCACTGTTTTCTGTAGTCTGATTCATTATAGTTTCCACAAATTCTTGCCATAGTATAGAACAGCATGAATGTTCCTCATCTTTCTCATAGGAATTCCATCCTCCCACCCAGAATGACTACAGCAGTTTACCGCCAAATAATAAGATCCTATTATTTTTTCCAATTTCACCTTTGAGCTATAAAAAAGCTTTGCAAACTGTTTCAATTGAGTGCTTATTAAATGGGAACTCAAGTTGACTGGTTATCTTGTTAAGCTATAAAATTGCAAGATTCTTAGGAAAGAACGGAGGTGTAGGATTAATTAGATAGAAAATGCAGCACAGAAGAAGTAATGACATGACAAGGTACGAATGTCACTTTCTCACTGGTATCGTCTAGGACATCAATATTCAGCCACGCGTTAATGCCATCAGTATCTAATTTGGCTCCAAGTACAATCCTGGCATTGTTTAGATTGTGGGTACTGAATCCATCATAGTCCACAACTCTTTTCTCACTTTCAAGTATTTCTTCTTCAGTGAAGCTTTCAAAACCCTCCATGTCATTGCTATTGGTTTCCATTTTGCTGCACCCAGGGCAGGTTTCCAGGAATTTTTGATGCAGTTGATGACAACTTCTTGCTAAGCATGGCAGCACGTGTAAATTCCCTCTTTCATGTATTGATTGCTGTAAAAGCCCATCTGGTTCACAAATGTCTTTTAAGGGAGGAAATGTGCTGTCATTATCTGATCTGGCCTACATGTGACTTCAGACCCACAGCCATGTGGTTGACTCTTAAATGCCCTCTGAACAAGGGTAATTAGTGATGGGCAATAACTGCTGGCCTAGCCAGTGATGCCCACATCTCATGAACGAATAAATAAAATACAATGTCGAGTTTCTTCAGGCAACTTGTCATTTTGTCCTTATCGTCCACGTTCTTTTGAATTAGTTCTTTCCTGATCATCTTTTGCTTGCTCCGAACGCTACTGGCCATAGCTATTCCCATTGATTTGGTAGTGAAGCTTCTTAACCCGAGCTTGAATAACACAACTGGATATAGAAACGCCCTCAGCTCTCTGCTGGGTGAACAACATGTACACAACTTTGTCAGGTGTTTTGTTGGCAGTTCTTTCCTCCTTGGACACTTTTGTTCATCCCCATTGAGACACTTCTCAACTAAATCAAAAACAGAATTACCTGGAAAAACTCAGCAGGTCTGGCAGCATCGGCGGAGAAGAAAAGAGTTGACGTTTCGAGTCCTCATGACCCTTCGACAGAACTTGAGTTCGAGTCCAGGAAAGAGCTGAAATAACCAGCTTATATTTCAGCTCTTTCCTGGACTCGAACTCAAGTTCTGTCGAAGGGTCATGAGGACTCGAAACGTCAACTCTTTTCTTCTCCGCCGATGCTGCCAGACCTGCTGAGTTTTTCCAGGTAATTCTGTTTTTGTTTTGGATTTCCAGCATCCGCAGTTTTTTTGTTTTTTTTCACTTCTCAACTACTCTTTTGTCTTTAAGCCACCCACAAAGGGTTGATTCAGCAATCCCCATTCTCTGGGGAATGGATGCTTGGGTAGCATCTTCCTTGAAGTGGGTGCTGATTTTCAGCTTCTCAACTATCATGATTCAGTACACGTGATTTTGCATTGATCGTTGTATTGGTGTCAGTGCATGTTTGACTAGCATTTATACAAAATTTCAGTGGTCACTCTCAATATTCAAATTCCTTCCACCTAGCCATGTAATTCAGCTTAAGTCCCTCAATAGTACGATGATGTTTTGGGGACTGAGGCAATAAATTCTTACTAATTGTGAGGAATGAGAGTCTTTTAAAACAAAAAGGGAAGAAAATTTTCATCCTGCAGGGAGCACTAGAAAAATACAGGACAAAGCTGGTGCCTTATTTAGTCACAAGGCTGGCACCCCATTGTTGAAGTATAAATGCTCCATAAATGATAGAACCAGCAATTTCTGAAATATGTTCTGAAATGAAAATTTACATGAAATTTTTGGGGACCCATATAATACTGAGTTCCATGCTTTGGTAGACCACATTATAGCAGGGTTCCAGTGTACTTCCAAAGCCCAAAGATTTCAGTTAATGTACTGAAGTATAGACCTTACTTGCACACTTAGAAGTGAAAGTTAGTTATATTATAGTTATATGATTAGTTCCCAAATATTCAGAGCTGTCACACCTTCCACTGCTCTCAAATGTTTATTTGCTTAGTTTAATTTAAAAAAGGCTCCTCAGAACATAAGGGAGACCAATCAGAGGCAGCAATTCCTCGCCCCATCTCCCCACCCACCGCCACAACTAATATGAACAATGGTGCTTTTTATCGCTAAACTGCTAGGAAAGAATTCATTGCACTACTTGTAACAATTCCGGTGTGGTTGCATTTTTTTGGTAGAGAATGTTTGGGAGGTACACTTTCTCCAAACCACACACCCCCTCCATCCCACCACCTCAAAAAAAAACCCGACAATTTGGCCAAAGCTCTAAATGTAATGTGCGTAAAGAAAATTCCAGCAAGGTTTCAACTGATCCATAGTTGAATGCTTTGCTAATGGATCCTTTTCTACCACTGGGTGTGGTTTGGTGCACAAACCTGAACCAAACTGACTCATTCCGACTGCAGTGCCAAATGTTCCTTCAATATGCGCAAGTGTTCTTTATTATAACCCCGACATCCCATTTAAAAATGGAACAAAAAGGCACAAATTGAAAGATTTATTTCAACATCCGCTTTATGGCCCTGAGCCAAATATCCCAATGTGCATTCAGTATTTCAGTGGTCACTCTCAATATTCAAATTCCTTCCACCTAGCCATGTAATTCAGCTTAAGTCCCTCAATAGTACGATGATGTTTTGGGGACTGAGGCAATAAATTCTTACTAATTGTGAGGAATGAGAGTCTTTTAAAACAAAAAGGGAAGAAAATTTTCATCCTGCAGGGAGCACTAGAAAAATACAGGACAAATGACCAGTTTGGTGTTTGCCAAAGCAAATGCTACTGCACACATGTATGCTGTGTTAAATCAGATGTAACTAATACCCTCCATGCTGAGGAATTCATCAAAATCTGTGCATTGGCACCTCCAAAGTTACACCTGTAGGACACTGCATAAAATCTCAGCTTCATCTGTCCTAATGGTCATGACAGGCTATTGGTCAAACGCAGGATAATCTGACTGAGGGAAATCTTATACTTTGGGTGCATCAACTGACTATAATGCGGGTCAGCAATTTGGATTGTTTCAATCACTCAATGGAGAGGAATAGCACAAGAGGAACAGCTAAGGAAAACAAATTTACAAATCTAAGAATAAATGCACCTTGGATGCAAAAACAGTACTTTACATTAGTAGTCAGTCACACCTAGCTAGTGACCAAAGCATTTCAATATACAGAGGGGTACAGCATCATCCTTAGAAACTCTAATGAAAGTAGCTGAATGGTAATGAAGAGATAGATGGTTGAATTATACTTGGATGAATGGACTGAGTATTATGGATGGGGTGGGCAGAAGAAAAAGCAGATGGATATGAATGAACACCTGCTTGAGTAGTCAAGCAGCATCACATCACTGACTTAACTTGGATGTGAATGGTGTATTTCTTGATAACCACACAGATAATTGAATCCACTTCGTGAAAATCATTAATTCCATTATATGCAATAAATTAGGACTGACAAAATAATTTTATGAAATTGGGCAGTAGGAGGAGAAAAACTGGAATCTGCTGCAGATACACACACACATCCATTGCCAGCACTTCAATCACTAAATGAACCCCCTGTTCTTTGGCTGTGAATTTGGCTCTGTGGTTGGCATGTGCTGTGCAGCAAAATGTGCAATAATGATAATTGCTTGCATATTTAACTCATGGAAAAATACTGACACACAGTGAAAATATGTTGTTGCAATGCCATTGTGAAAACTTCACATTTTCAAAATGGTGGGGGAATGGGTGAGAATACAGCTGGCAAGTAGAGAATTTATTTTCAAACTAAACATTGAACTGCATGTTTACAGGATTTACGCTACAATGGTATTTCAATGATTAGCCCTATATTTATGAAATATATACATGTACATACAGACACTTGAGGGGAAAGTTGCTGTCACACAACACTTCTGTTCAAGTAGGCCGTAGGTCTCAGATTACAGGTTTGATGGGGCTTCCAGCTACATCAATCTAACTTAGAAATCCAGATATGAATCCAAATTCTATCTTTCAGGTAACCTGGAATTACAAGACTTAGAATCCTGAATCCAGAAATGCAAACAGCTGCATGTCAATTCCAGTGATACCTATATGTTCACTGGTTTCACTTACAGGTCAGACCTGGAGGAGTCATCAGGACCCAGGTTTTCTGATTCTGCACTTACCTGTTCATGTTATTTCTTGCCATTCACTTTAACAGGTGCAAAAATAATGTTAGCCAAGTGCCAAAAACTCAGCTTTGAAATCTCAATCAACCCGAAGTGGCCAAATGGAGATGAATGAAAAAAGTTCCAAATTGGTCCATCTTGGGCAAATTTAATTGTGTAAGATGACAACAGGCACCATGGTGTATTTTCCAATGTCAGTGGCAGCAATCCAGTTACCAAGTGTATCTATTCCATCTCTCATTATTTAACAGCATCAAATGGCAGCAATGACAAACAGCATGTAACTGATTGGTTATTTAGGCCTGTGTGCAAGACACCTTTAGACTAATTCCATCCTCCGTTAGCCAACCACAGTACTTGAAAACAAGTTAATTTACATAAAACCCATAATACAGCAGTTTGGCAGTGCAGGTAATTAGAGACCGAATCTCTGTTAAAGTTAACTAAGCACTCTTTGCTTCCTGCATTCTCATTTACCAGGCTCTGTGAAGGAGCTATAGGTATGGTTAATTTGAGAGTATCACAGCTACTGATAAAGTAAGATTTCTTGCAATTTTTCTTTCAATGCTGCAATTGCCTAGGGTAAGGCGTGGTAGACTAGAATCTGCAGTTGGAGGGAGGAGACCAAAGAAAGCAGAAAATATATTCCAAGTTAATCAGTAACAGAGTGCTCGCTTAGTGTGCTTGTTATACTGCCATCCACTTGCAAAAAGCCACAAAATTAGCTGTGCTCAATTTGCTCCATGTTATTTACCCTTGAGAACTTTTGCTCCATATTATTTACCTTGCTTTACTATCAGTTGCAATGGCTGCTAACAGCCATCAAATTGAGGAACCTACAATTCTTATTGAAAAAATTCTGCAACAGAAGTGTGCTTGTATGCCCTGCATTTATGAAATTCTGCCTCCCCCAGTTATTATTTGAACCTTAAAAAAAATATTGGCTCCCTCAATGTCCAAGTTGCTAAAGGTATTGTGTGCAGAGCAGAAGGTGCAGGTGTATTCCTGATTCATACCAAGTTACTTCATTTTAATTTGGATACACGATTAGCCTCGTCACCTGTCAAGTTGGGGAGGAAAAAGTGAGCCATGGTTTTCACTCCCAATTTCTATCCAATGTCCTCTGGAAATTGCACGTGCAGATATTGGATAAGTACAGAACCTGTCTTAGCTAGGAGGCGTTCCTCAATTGAATAGCTTTCTAGGCTCATGAAAACCCAACTTGGCAAGGCACCAGAGATAGGAAGAGGAGACCATTCAACCCCTCGCTCTTGTTTCACTATTCAATTAGCTCCTGGCTAAGCTGCATCTTAACTCTATTTAACTGCCTCGGTTTCACATGTTTCAAGACAACCACAATCTGCATAACTAAACCTCAACTTCAGGAGTTGAGAAGAAAAGAATTTTTGAACATATATAGGTTTTTTAAAAAGTTAGTTTAATGCACGATAGGAAAAACACATTCAGAGAATTTAGCATTCAATGGGTTAGATGAGAAATATGCTGCTGTAGAACAGAGCACAATGTTTGATTTGTGCTTGGAATAGTAATTAAATCTAATTTTACACAACAGTTCAATTTAAAATCCAACAGAATGGCATGGAGAAGGGTTTTGAGTTTTATGAGATTTTAATAGAGCTCTGCGCCCACTCATTCAGTGACATCTGAAATACCATACATCGGCAGATTCTGACTCATAGGCAATCTGGCAGCCAGATAGACACGGAAAAAGGCCACTAAATGCTGGAAAACATATTCTCAAGATGAAAAATAAATCTTTCAAATTATCTACATGAAGAAATGCCTCAACTGTCTCAGCAATAAGTGGTAATTTAGGGTTAGTCAGTCCCAAATCCAAAAGCTTTACATCCTAGAAAATGAACTCTTGGTTTGAGAAGGTGGTGCTGGTGGGGGAAGAACTATCTGCTTTTAACCCTCAAAGTACTATTATAGTGTATCTGGTGTCAGTCGTTACATCTCTTTCATCAGGAGTATTAAAGCTTGCAATTAACCCGATTGAAAAAGCTGGTTTGGAATGAGGTTAAGCTAACCCTTTTGAATCGTTGGAAGTTTTCCACATTTTTGTTATATCTACTGTTAACAACTATTGAAAGCAATGCTTAACTGTAGAACAAAAACAGAATTACCTGGAAAAACTCAGCAGGTCTGGCAGCATCGGCGGAGAAGAGTTGACGTTTCGAGTCCTCATGACCCTTCGACAGAACTAGGTGAATCCCAGGAAGGGTTGAAATATAAGCTGGTTTAAGGTTGGGGGAGAGAAGTGGAGGGGGGTGGTGTGGTTATAGGCAAAAGCAGTGATAGAAGCAGATCATCAAAAGATGTCACAGACGGCAGAACAAAAGAACACATAGGTATCGAAGTTGGTGATATTATCTAAACGAATGTGCTAATTAAGAATGGATGGTAGGGCACTCAAGGTATAGCTCTAGTGGGGGTGGGGGGAGCATAAAAGATTTAAAAATATTTAAAAATAATGGAAATAGGAGGGAAAAAGAAAAATTATATAATTTATTGGAAAAAAACAAAAGGAAGGGGGAAGAAACAGAAGGGGAGTGGGGATGGGGGAGGGAGGTCAAGACCTAAAGTTGTTGAATTCAATATTCAGTCCGGAAGGCTGTAAAGTGCCTAGTCGGAAGATGAGGTGTTGTTCCTCCAGTTTACGTTGGGCTTCACTGGAACAATGCAGCAAGCCAAGGACAGACATGTGGGCAAGAGAGCAGGGTGGGGTGTTGAAATGGCAAGTGACAGGGAGGTTTGGGTCATTCTTGCGGACAGACCGCAGGTGTAATCTGGTTAATTTAGGATCTTACTGTGGAATTCCTGCAAATTTAGAAAAGTTAACCAGTTCATTTCTGTTGTTCACTGCAAGTATAAAGAGCTTCTCCTGACTTTCCCAAGTTAAGTAGTTTCATGTTTCAACTCCAACTGCAAGTTTACTGCTCGATGGACTGCACCAATTCACTATTTTTCGTGTTACAACTTGTCAATAGCGTTTGCTTAACTCATTATTTTAATTGTACAAAGTCTTATGTTTCAGCTTAATTTACATCAACATCCATCAATTTCTAGGGTTGCCTCTTGTTCGGTTTTGGTCTGGCCAACTTAATTTGAGCAGATTATTCAGAAAGTTCTGCAGAATATAGGAACAGGAGTAGGCCGTCCAGCCTCTTAAGCCATTTCCGCCATTCAATAAAATCTGTATCTTAACTCCAACTTTCACTTTGAAACCCTAGAAGTTTCAAGGCTTTGTTTATATTCCGTTGACCTCACTGGGGTTGGGTGGTGGTGGTGGTGGCAGTAGGGGGTAGACTGTTCCAAATTCTACTAACCTTTGTACAAGAAGTGCTTCCTGACACCACCCCTGAACAACCTCCCTCTAAATGTAAGGGATACTTAAAATATATACCACACATTTTTAAAATAAAATCATCTCACAATGCAGGGGCAGTAGTATACAAGTTTATAAAATTCATTGCAAAAACAAAATCAGAATTCAAGCCCAGCTCCCACAGCTTCCCCTGCCCTGCACTGCCATCCAGCTGGATTAGGAAGTTGGTAAAAGATGGCAGATAATTAAAAGTAATGATAAAGCTAGTGGTTTCCTAAATAAGGGCAATGGGTCAACCCTAAATCTGTTCCTTTTTAGTGTGCATAGTTACATACAGTGACAGACATTGTGGCTTGCAATTCTTCAGAGACCCTGCTTGCCAGGAGATTTGAAATACAAATTGCAAAGTCACATGCTTCGAACTCGAGTTGCTGTCCTCTTTTGAAAGACACGAGTATAAAATATGACTTAATTAGTGATCAGTTGATACACAAATATCATTTGCAAAAAATAATTTGAAGTTGGCCTGCATCATACTTATGCCAAATGCCACCTATTAGAGTGTGTATTAGGGTTGGGGTAGGGGGTACAAATCATTCAACATTAAATCCAATAGTGTTCCAGTCCATAATTTTATGATTCTCACAAGGGTCCTGAATTATTCCACTGCCATTCAGAGTGCACGTCCTTTCCTAACTACATCCTACTTAAGTGGCTGATTTAAGATTTGTGGAATTGCATGCCACAACCTTAATGAGATTTACATCGTTTTGTTTTCTTGAATTTCCTTTAAAATGTTTTTCTCCATCCAAGACAAGAGAACAAACAAACAGTTACTGGGTCCTAGTTTTCCACTAACCTAATGACACTAGAAAATGCACAAGAATAAAGTATCCACTCTTGACTCCTTCTGGGGAAACAGCTGGCTTCCTCTTCAGGGACCCAGCCACACAACTGGAATACAGAAGTCATGCCAGGGAGATCTGAGGACATGCTCAGAAGGCATTTTTTTTTTTTAAATCATGAAGGCAATCATTTCCATTTCTATAACCTCAATTTGCTGCCTTTTCAGATCTCCACTCCCCATTTCAGTAGCACACAATTAAATCGGGTAATATTTTGGACCAAACAGTAATTATACTTCGATGCCTTTGTAGTTAAAGTTACAAAGGCAACCACTGTCAACATCTTGACTAGGTCGGAATTTCCTGCAAGGGATATTACTGTCAGGCTGTATAACAGGTTATAACAAATTCTTGTCCCTCACTATTGTGAGATTCCACCATTCCATTAAATCAATTCTTGCCAGTAAAGTAGCTGGAGAGAAAAAATTTGATCCAATGACATTTCCCATAGTTCTTGACTCTGCTCCTTGAAAACCACACCCCACCACCCCCCCAACCTCCTGCTGCTCTCTTCTATAGTATTTATAATGTGCGTGTGACCATCATTCTGAAATTCTATTAATATGGTCACAAGGTTGTTACTGTACATTAATATGAACAAACAGCACCAGTCACCCCAGAATACATACAGTCTTAAGCAGATTCTAATCAAACACCATGTGATGTTTTCAAATGTTCTCTCTACCAATTTTACACAAAATTCCAAAGAAAGCAGCAGACAACAGCAGCAGTGCCAGTTTGTTCTTGGAACATGAAAATTATGTACAACAGGCACAAGTGAATGACAGCACCTTTCTTCAGCGCAATGAAAATATCCATTGTTTTTCCATGTTAATTTGCTTTTTTCCTATCCCCTTTCATATGCCTAAAGGGTAGAGTAGTCAGCCTACACTGCTGCGTGTTTGCAATCATGAAATTATTGAAAGGACAAAATCTCCCTCTTGCCTTTTGAATTTTCTGGTGCATTATAGTTCACTTGGAGTCAGAGTTGCAGGGACAACATGCACTTTACATATACATTGTAATCTGGAGCAACGGACAGGGGTGATAGAGGCTGCAATGTTCTTTCCATCACATGACTGACCAGAAATCTCACTCTCTTACCGCCTGCCCTTGGTGTGTGTTGGAAGAATTTTCAGATTGATACTCAGCCTGTTTGGCTGCATTATGAATGCACTGTCCTTGGCCAACAAGTTCCGGGTTTGTGATTCAAACCCAGAGCTTCTGGCCCAGAGGGAGGCGTGACCTGATTCACCACAAGATCACCTCCACCACCTGGTAGCAAATGCCAAACTTCCTTTCAGACATGTTGAAATACCAGAGTTGTATATCCTAGCCTTTCTTACATTCCATTTATTAGATATCTATGAGAATATGGAAATCGATAAATCAGAAAATCATTGTTTTTAAAATCTCAATATATTTCTATATGCATCATGAGTTATTTTTGCAAATAATGAAGTAGTCTGTGCCTGCATGCAAGATCTTGCCACCACCCAGGCTTGGGCTGACAAGTGGCAAGGAACATTCACACCACACCAGTGCAAGACAACGATCATCTCCAACAAGAGAGAATTGGATGACCTTCCTTCAGCATTCACCAGCCTTCGCATCATTAAATCCTTCACCATTAACATCCTGCAGAGTTAACATGGACCAAAAACTTAACTGAACCAGCCAGATAACCAGCAGGTCAGAGGCTGGGAATTCTGTGGCAAATGACACAGCTAACTCCACAGAGCCTTTCCACAATCTACAAGACACAAATCAGGAGTGTGACAGAATATTCTCTACTTGCCTGGTTTGTGCAGTTCCAGACACCTCAAGAAGCTCAGCACCATCCAGGAGAAAGCAACCCACTTGTTCAGCACCTCATCCACCATATTAAACATTCACTCCCTCCACCACTATGGCTGCAGGATATACTGTCTACAAGATGCACTGCAGAAACTCACCAAGGCTTCTTCACCAGCACCTCCCAAACTTGCAGCTAGCCAGATTGACAAAGACTGCCAGAATGACAAAGACACCAAGCGCACAAGAACACCATCCTGACTTGGAAATATAATCACCCTTCCTCAGAATTACTGGAACACCCTCTCCAGCAGCATTGTAGGAATATGTTCACCACACTGACTACAACTGTTCAAGCAGCTCAGCACCAAGCAGCTCAAGGGCAATTAGATGTGGACAATGAATGCTGGCCTTGCCAGCAATACACACATCCCCTGAATAATTTTTTTTTAAGTCCAATCTCCGAATCAGCTCTGCTATTGATGTGATTGCATTGTTGTGGTGTCAGTACATAAGAAATTTTTGGCTTAACGAGGTGCGTGGTGGAGACCAATGAGAAAAATCACTTGTGAACATAACCCAAAACAACAAAAACTGTTGCATCAAAATATAAAAATGCAATAGCATCTTATAACAAACTTTGAGAATGTCCAATGC
Organism: Carcharodon carcharias; assembly: GCF_017639515.1. Taxonomy (NCBI): domain Eukaryota; kingdom Metazoa; phylum Chordata; class Chondrichthyes; order Lamniformes; family Lamnidae; genus Carcharodon; species Carcharodon carcharias. The sequence goes on along the minus strand of NC_054481.1, from coordinate 13,735,760 downwards.
CCCAGTCCAGTTACATCAACTAAATTAATGATAATTCTGTCATTGTGAAACTATTAGCCCCAAGTAATGAAAATGCAGACGGTAACTTTCTTTGTTTAAACCACTGCCTCTAGTCATGTAATGCCTAACCCCAATGCATTGGGATTCTGACTGAACTACAACTCCTGAAAGGCTTCATTTAAGCTCATCCACAGAAAACAAGCGGGTTTTAAGATTACAACGTCCGTTTTGTGAATCTCTACAGTCAGATGTGGCCAGTCCAGGTTCAACCTATAAGTAACAGCAAGTATAGCAAGTTTAAGTTCAACTGCAGTTCAGGAATGTCTCAGAATCACAAGCAGCAGTGTATTTGACTGAACACAGGCTGTTAACTGCAACCTTCTGCCTTCTCTATTTTGTTACACTGCAAAAAATTCAGCCACTTACAAATACAGTTAAGCTGGGTCTTTTGGAAACTCGATATACATTGTAAATATACAAAAGGTTTCCATTGTATTGAATTTCCACTCCACTGTTATGCAACAGTAGTAACAGAGAAACCAGTTAAATTTATATCTGCCTTGGAAGGACTGCGTTATTTTTTCTTTGGTATTTTATGACTCCCCCCAAACAGCAACATTCAAAGACTGACTAGCATGTTAAGATCTATACTGTTGCAGTTTTTTTAAAAAACACATCAGTTAGTAGATGAACCAGAAACTAAGGGCCGATTTGGCCTTCCTTTCACTTCTTAGTAGAAATGTCTCCCCTAGCAGCATAATCCAAATGAGAGCTCTTGCACAACAGTTGTCAGATCACTGTTGAAGCCCCTCTCCCACCACTGTGTTCTTGTGGTTCTTCGGTGCAAAACCTCACCATGTTGTCTTTCAAGTTACAGTTAGTCCCTGTCATCTCAAAAGTTGACCTTCCAGATAATCTATAAAACATCATGACGTTGGGTGCTTTGCTGAAAATATACAGCATCCTTTTATAAACTGTTTGGTTGCCACAGCAAACACAGGTTGTGCAACCCCACCCAATTTAGAGTACTCAAACACAGTTATCACATATTTCCTCATGCCACTAGCTGCACAAGGTTGTCCAATTAAATAATACTTCCTCTTTCACATGACTGTCAACGAATGATGACGCAACCAAAAATACTATAACTGAAGCATACAAAAATAGCAATATCCTAACATACACATCTACAAACCTGTCTTTGCTACATTATACACACATGGACATCACCCTTTTCACAACATAGGAGGTTTGTGCAATAGCAGCCTGAGCTTTTAGTCAGGCAAGAAATATCAGTGCTGGGAAATAAAATAATTTCTCATTTCTGGCAGCCTGGGTAACATCAAGCAAGCTCAGGTCACATGTAACAGCCAGACGTAGAGTAAAGGTCCCTAAACCTTGTTACAATGTGCCTTTACCCCCATCTTGAGCTAGTCATGTTCACCAAGAAGTACATTGAGACTGCCCAATATCATTTCATGGTAACACATGGGGGGGGGGTGAAAATCAACTAGAGTGATGGTGCAAAATGGGGAACAGAGAATCAGAAGCCTCTATTAACACTCTGCCCAATGTCCTTTTCTACTGGTACCTTTTGTAACATTTCCCAAAAGCTAACTCCGGAACGATAATTCCAAAACGTTAACTGTGTTCCTCTCCGCAGATGCTGTCAGACCTGCTGAGTTTTTCCAGCTATTTTTGTTTTTGTTTCAGATTTCCAGCATCTGCAGTATTTTGCTTTTAACGATAATTCCCTATTGGCCAGGAGCTTGCTCCCCTTCAGCCAGCCAGCAAACAATGTTTTTGCTGAATGAACATCGAAAGACAAAGAAGACTAGCTTATTAAATATTGGCAGCAACAGAATCCTACTGCACTGATGGATAATAACTTGCTTTGAACTTTAGGAATAAACAACAGTTAGCACTCTTTTGATCATAATACTGGGAAAGTTACAGATAGTAAATATACCGATTTTATATATACGCATACACACCTAGGGAAGAAGAGAACTTACATTTAATTATACTTTATGCATCAGCTTTGAAGAGTTTTGGAAACAATACCTACTAAGCGTACCAAAATCCCCCCCACCCCACCAGCACTGTTATCGTCTCCCTCCTGAAAAGCATCCTGCTCAGTCAGCAATACTGAATGTTCCAGCCCATAGACATGGATTATTAATCCCATTTCTTCTTCAAACTTGCTGGGATTCTACATCATGAAACAGATCAGTGGCCACAGCACTTCCCTTCCCTTTTAAGAGATATCACCAAGACAACTGAAACTCATTTCTTCAGGGTCAGAATGAGTGGAGACTGGAATTTGGACTCAGAAGTCCAGCATCTTATATAACAATTGGACAGCTCAGGATTCTTTTTTATTCAGAATATTAAAAAATCCTTCTAGGTTGTGCTAGTAAACAATTTTTCACAGGAAGATTCCTCCTTGATTATATCTCTTAACACCAAATTTAGTAATTAACTTCAAAATGCTCACTAACTGTAATTGTAATAAACCCACTCCTGACCTTCACTATTTAAAAAACACACATGTCTCAGCAATTGTTCCTTCTTTTAGGTGAAAGTACACTGTGTAAAGTACAGTGCCTAAATGAAACCTATAAAAAAAAGGTAAAACTGATTTTATAAGTGTATTTTTACATGCTGATAGGTCTGTTTAGTTCTGAGCTGAAGAGCATTAACAGTACCTGTGGAAGGCACAAGAGGTGGATTAGTATTTAGGACTATTTTCGCTTCCCCTCCCCACCCCACCACTCAGTATCATTCAGAAGCTCATCCCACAGCAGCAAGGAAATGCTTCACAGATCTTTCAGTATAATGTTCCATTCCCATTTATCTGCCACTTCAGAAGGGTAGCCCTACCACATTTGTACTTTTTATTTTAGTTATTATGGTTATTATCCAGGTACCTGCTTCAGTTATTCAATCTGTGTTCAAATGAACTAGTACTCAGATCTCCTCCCCAACCTCTTTCATCCCTTTCTTCCACTGGCTCCCTGGAATTTGCACTCTGTAGTATCATTTAATTGTAATTGCCTCATGTACGAGAGGAATACTTGTTGTGTTAGATAGATTGGTAATCCAGAGGCCTGGACTAATAATCCAAAAACATTAATTCAAATCCCATCACAACAGCTAGGGACCTTAAAATTAAGAATGAAAAGCTAATGTCAGTGATGGTGACTGTAAAACTTAAGGATTGTTGTTACTGTCCTGTAGGGAAGAAAATCTACCATCATTTTCCAGCCTGGCCTAGATGCAACTCCAGACCCACGGCAAAATGCTTTGATGCTTAATGCCCTCTGAACAGATTGCAGTGGTTCAAGATGACAGATCACCACCACCTTCTCAGGGGCAATAAATACTGGCCTCACTAGCAATGCCTCTGAATGGATTAAAAAAAGGATGCATGTACACTACAAACACCCCCATATCTCAAACAGTAAAGAAGGCCTAGCAAGTTTTGCAAATAGCTGGGAGAGAACGAGGAAATTTGTATTTCTAGAGTTTATAAAACTACAGAAATCATGAAATTGGTCTCAGAGGGACTTAGTACAGAGAGATTTCAATATGGAGCACGAGAATATAGAATTCTCTACCAGCTGGGGTAGCTGAGGCAAATGGCATAGATGCATTCAAAGAAAACTAGATAAGTAAAAAGGGAGAAAGAAATGAAAAGATATGCTGAAATCAAGCAAAATAGAATAAGAGGTAGCAGGCGTGGAACATTAATGTCAGGCCAAATGGCCAGCTTCTGTGCTGTATATTCTATGTAAAATATATATTCAAACATGGAATAGTAGGTTAGCAGCTACAGCAACTGGAGAAAAATTCAATTGAAAAAAAGTGTTAATCCACTCCACTCATTTTCTAGCAGTCAATTACAGATGAGCACTGTCAAAGCTGAATGCATATCACCCAACGAAAGAGTAAACTAACAAAAGGGCACCACATGCTTTCTATGATATTTTGCGAGTTACTAATCACTCCTTGTAAGAGCTTCCACAGATTCCAATGTTCTGACAAAGAATCCACACCTAAAACATAGCTAGACTATCTGGTGACTTATCAGTTTTCTGCTTGAGAGAGATTGCGGTGCAGAAATTGGCTGCTGTTGTATAAATGCACATTTTCTGTTTGTTTGTACCCTCCACAGATGCTGCCTACCCGAATGTTTACTACAATTTTTGTTCATTCCATAAACATCATGCCACTTTGTGAGTAAGATACTACTTGAAGCATGTGTAACACGGAATCCATCTGAGGCTCATTCACGTCTACCTGAAATAAGGAGATCTTGTACATATGTAGCACCTCATCAGCTCTGCTGGACATCCCAACGCACTTCACAACCAGTAGCATTCAAGTGATAGACAGAAGCTATATTCACATAGCCCAGGGTTGGATTCAATTAACAGCTCAATGCATGCGCTACAAATATACGAATTAGAAGCAAGAGTAGGCCATTTGGCCCCTCGAGCCTGTTCTGTCATTTGATAATATCCTGACTGATCTTGGCCTCAACTTTCAACTCTACTTTCCCATCTAGCTCTATAAACTTTGACCCTCGTGTCAATCTAACTCAGCTTTATAAACAGCGACCCTGTGCTTTCTATCATTATAGAAAAGTGCAAGAGATTTATGTCAAGATGTTTTTATTAGCCAGAATGTACTTTCCCATTTCCCAGTTAAAAGGTCAATGATGTCAGGGGTGAGTGTTTTTAAAAGCCACTGAACCAATGTAGGAATAAACAATAATAATAACAAAAAAACTGCGGATGCTGGAAATCCAAAACAAAAACAGAAGGACTCGAAACGTCAACTCTTTTCTTCTCCGCCGATGCTGCCAGACCTGCTGAGTTTTTCCAGGTAATTCTGTTTTTGTTTAGGAATAAACAATGCCCAACTAGACAAGCACAGGATGAAGAGGGAGATAGTTAGACAGCAGGGAATAGAAAGGAAAAAGAAGAGCATGATATACTGAGTGATGGGAGAGGAAAAAGATAGAAAAAAAGTGGCAGTTAGATCAAAGGAGGGGCACGAGTGAAAGATGGAGATCAATTTGCATGCATCAGGCACAATGTGCTAGACTAAAAAATTTCCAAATCATATGTTTTGCATTAAACTGCTACTGAAACCAGATTCCTCACATTGATCAAAGCCTCTCTCTTGGTATTCCAGCTTCAGACGATTACTAACACAGATTTAACATTGATTTTGTTGAAATAAGAATCTTGTATTGAAGAGGCTTCACTCAACTGTCTCTACTAACAATGCACTAGATCAAATAGATATTACAATACAGTCTCTACATGCAAGTCTTCACCCCACAGGTATCGTCCAGCCTCAGTGCAAACTTTGGCCAGCACAATTGAGGCAGAGGTGAGGCTAAACGCTTTCATGACTTTTGTTTAAATTTTGTTTTGGCTGTAGCAGTTGTCAGATAATGACCACCTTGTTAAATTCAGAACTTGCCTCCAAATCGTACACAACAGCAATGCTAGGTCCAGGGAGCTAGTCATGACAGGAAACAGTGATCGCTACTATGCCTGGTATACTTACTGTGCCTGGTATACTTATTAAATATTAAAGTAAAAGACTTAAAAGCTAAAGTTCAAACTGAACTCCTTACCAGCTGGATTTTTAAAAAGTGGAAAAATCAGGCTTTGTTCTTAGACTCTAGTTCTTGACTTAATACCCAGGACCAAAAGAAATCAGAAGTCAGTGACATTGATATTTTTTTTAAAGTGGCAGAGAGGGGGAGATTGCTCATCACTGTGAGGAATATCATTGCTGATAAATAAAATACACACCCAGGTCAGTATTCTACATTTCCAGCTCAGGTTGAGCAAAGGAACTTGCCAGCTTCACTCGGCATGCAGCTTCTGTTAGCATTGCATTCGAAGTCTGTTTTGTGCTTTCAGCCACACCCACAATGAACAGGATTGAATCCAGCCTGACTTATTTTATTAGCTCAGACCCTTATACTCTACAGAGGAGGATGATTTCAAACAAAATTGATGGATTTGGCCTGTTTTGATGCTTTTGAACTTTACTACACATCTGGGAATTAAGTGAAACACAGGATTTTAATATTGTTATTTCAGACTGGAAACCTGAAACCAGATGAAAGCTTCCCTTCTGCACCAGTCAGTCCATAAAACAAACCTGGATTTTTATTTGTGGGCTGAAAAGCAACATCCAAGTCCATCAGGCTTACAACTATCCTCTATTGGCAATGCATGAAATAGATATGAGACTGCCTAACCCAGTTAGTTGCAATGGGTATGGAGCCACACGCACAAGAATCATGAACTTAACAAATCTCACTCCAGTGAAGCTGGCCTTAGTAATAATAAATGGAAACGTTACACTGGTGCTGCACAGGGAACTATACACAGGTTGGGTTGAGGCATATTGAGAGAGCAGAGCAGGTGAGGGTTTAACCTTCAGCTAGCCATATCCGGCCTCACCTGGAGACACTCCCTGCTGACACCAAGGCCCAGAAAACTGATCAACTTCTGCTGGAATTCCACCAGGGCAGCTGCAAGCATTACCCGGAGCCAAATACACCAAGGGCCAGAGCCCTGGGAATTCCTGCTATCCTATAGCAAATCCTCCAACCTCCCCTTAAAAACGCCAAGATGGATGGACAAGGCCAGGCGAGGAGTCCAGGAAGCCTGAGATCCAGTGCTGCTGCCTCCAGTGGCCAAGTACACCAAACTACTAGGGGGGGGATTGGGGTCCAACTGGGATTGAAGCTTTAAGGAGAGAACAGCCTTTGGCTTTATTAAATAGATGTGGCCCTCAAGGGAAGTGCGCTAGGGGTAACTAACATTTAGTTCCAGGAAATAGCCTGACAATCACCATGCACCTCACATAGTCCTGCTTCTCTCTGCCCCACTCTGCCTCTGCAAACTTCATGCAGATCAATGACGAGGCCCCAAGATAGGCACATGCAGGCATTTATACTTAGTAATGGTCCCTGCAAGTTTTCTGGGCCTGGGATGTCCAAATGGAAAAATGTTCTGTTCTTTAACGCCGACATCCCATTCTACCATTAGCACGAAGCTCATTGTGATAGATATTCCATCTGCTATATTTAAAAATATATAAAAGGTTTATTTTAGAAAAAAAAAGACAGCTTTTAAACTGACGAAAGGAAGACGCTCATCAAGCTTTTGTAACTGTGAAAGTTCATTTTTCAAACTGAAGGAGGATATGCAAACAGATGACTGCAACTCAATATTTTCAGTCATGGTCCAGAACCGAGCACTCGACCTGTAAATGAAGACCCCAAACTTCCTTCCACCCCGACATCAGCCACATGAAGTGTTTGCAGTCCCTGCTCTCCGGGATCTTGCTTGGACTTTTCACACCTGATTTTCCAGAGTCTGTGTCGACTGTCAAAGGGTGAAACTGATCCCAGGCTGTGGTGCAAAATAGCAGATGGGCAGCCCCTTTCACACCCCACCCATCAGTTACTTCTTCTGTTGACTTCACTCAGCCGTGTGAACTACCACCCTAGCCCAATATCACTGCCTTCAGTCTCTGAACACACCCTGCAGCCTATACTCTTCCGGATCTCCATGCTCAGTGTGCATTGCTGATTTTTATTTGGCCTTCTTAAGTGAACAAAATTCTTCAATCTGCTATTTGGAAACATTCCAGTATAATGTATAAAACCCATTTATAAAAAAGATTATTTATTAAAGCAAAGATCCTGGGATTTCAGACCAGTGTCCAAATGAGAAACACTCAGGTCATACAACTGATCTCATGATTGCGAAATTCTGTGGGAACTTTCAGTCAAAATGGAAAGCAGGCAACCAGAGGTTCACACTGGGGAGCACATTTATGAAATGATATGGCACAGCAAAGGGAATCACTTTAATAATTGAGTTACATTTATTCCCAAAAGTTCCTTGGCAGCTCGCCCGCCGTAATTTTGGCGGAAACCTCTTGCACAAATGGGAATTCCCAAGTGCGGATGAATGTTCTGAAAAAGCGCCAAGGAAATTATCCCCACCTACAGCCCCCCCCCGCCCACGCCCACGCCCACCTCCCCTCAGCCCCTCCCACCCCCACCAACACCCACAGCCCCACCTGCCCACGCCCACCTCCCCTCAGCCCCTCCCACCCCCGCCAACACCCACAACCCCACCTGCCCACGCCCACCTCCCCTCAGCCCCTCCCACCCCCGCCAACACCCACAACCCCACCTGCCCACGCCCACCTCCCCTCAGCCCCTCCCACCCCCGCCAACACCCACAGCCCCACCTGCCCACGCCCACCTCCCCTCAGCCCCCCCCACCCAACCTCCTCACCCACAGCCGCCCCCACCCATGCCCACCTCCCCTCAGCACCCCCACCCCCACCAACCTCCTCACCCACAGCCCCCTCACCCCCGCCCACCTCCCCTTAGCCCCTCCACCCCCGCCCACCTCCCCTTAGCCCCTCCCACAACCACCAACCTCCTCACCCACAGCCCCCTCACCCCCGCCCACCTCCCCTTAGCCCCTCCACCCCCGCCCACCTCCCCTCAGCCCCTCCCACAACCACCCACCTCCTCACCCACAGCCCCCCCACCCCCGCCCACCTCCACTCAGTCCCCGACCCACCCACCCAGAGCCTCCGCCCACCTCCCCACAGCCTCCACCCACCCCCTCCACCCAACACCCACAGCCCCCTGCCCCCACCCACCCACAGCCTCCATCCACACCTCTCTACCCACCCCACAACCCCCTTGGCCCCACCCACAGCTTTCACCCCCACCCTCCCCACACCCTCCACCCACCACCACCCCCCCCACCCGGTTGGCCCACTCTTGATGAGAGCTCAGGTGTTGAATTAAAGGAAATTTCTCATCGACTTCTGATAGAATGGTTATGCTGAGTACGTAAGCTGGGGAACAACAGCCCAGCACAATAAATATCAATCCTTTTCACCCTATCCTCACCATGCCAGTACTTCACAGTTTCACTGGGGAACTTTCAACTAAAAAGGACAACTGTGAGAAAACTTTAAATCCACAATGTTGGCATCCGCAGGTCCACATCAAACTGCAAGCCAACTTCAGGGCCATTTATTTTTAATAAATAAATACTAACACCAAGTGCCTTGATGACTTTAACCACATTACCCAGCCATCTTTCCGACCAGTTTGGAGCCGAATTTCTGGCAAAACACTGAGCGGCCACACCCCTTTAAAACATGACATCTGTCGAGGAGCGCTTGTTGCAAATTTTTCCCCCCCCCCCCCCCCCCCCCACAAACTGCTTTAGATAGTCAGAAACAGCTGTTCTCTTTTCCGAAAAAAGATGAAAAAGAAAAGAACTCGTCGGAGTTTCATCTTCTCAAATGCGTGGTGGCTGCTGTTGGAAACGCGCGAGTAAAGTTTGAATATTTTCCTTATAAAGAAGCAGCCTGACTCATGGGGAAAAGAAGTGGCGCTTGGAGCAAGATGAGTTTGGGTGGCGAAGGGACCGTCTCCTCCAGGGGCCGCTACAACTGCAAACATCAGAAAAACTTCCAGCACCACTTCCATTGGGAGAACAATTAGTTGGGGAGAGCCATGAAGCTTTAAATTAAGAGAGAGAGAGAAAAAAAATCCACAAACTGTATGCGCGCAACTACCAGCGAGTCGCCTCATAATTCAACCAGTATATCAACTACAACTGACAAGTATTACATTCAAGCAGGAAACGGCGGAGATTCTCTTCTTAAACACATCCACTTTGGAATTAAAATTTACAAATACACCGTTTCCCAAATAAAAACGGGGAGGGGGGAAATCACACCCAACCATTCGCTATTGCAAACATTGAGCTATTCATACCGTGCCCTATAAACGCGAATTCCACCCCCCCACCCCATGTCTTGATTCCCCATCTGGCAATAAAACATTTCAGTCCATGTTTAAAAAGTCGGGAATTTTTTTTTTCCTCCTCCACTTCTTCGCCACAAATAACATTCCAACATTTCAACTCCGAATGCTGCAACTTAATGTACAGAAGTTTTCAGTCTACTTACACGATGTATCGAGAGAGAAAGTCCAAGCGTCACCGAGGTCTGAGCAAAGGCTGTGATTGTGGGATTTTTGAAGATGTGTGTTTTGAAAGTCCAACTTCTGAGGCGTCTCCCTGTGATGTCAGTTTACAGGGCGCGGTGAGTCAATATCATTTGTGAATTACAACCGCACAAGGCTTTCCCAACTAGCCCAATCACACCCTAGCTCTAGTCACTCACTCCTCGCTCTGCTCACTGTGGGAGTTTGCCTCAGTTAGAAATTCATGTTAAAACTCAGCAAATGAAACAGGTCAGCAGAAAAATAACGTTGTCCCTCCTAATTTACAGAGGAGACTTGGTGAAGATCTCCTTAGAGCAGAGAAGGTTGGAAAATAAGATGCGAAGAGGACATAAGGGATATAGATAGGTTAAGTGAGGGGGGCAAAAAAAATTGGCTGATGCAGTACAACATGGGAAAATGCTAACTTTGGCAGGAAGAATAGAAAAGTAGCATGTTATTTAAATGGAGAGAGATTGTAGAACTCTTGAGGTTCGGGGGATCTGGGTGCCCTGGTACATGAGTCACAAAAAGTTAGTATGCAGCTACAGCAAGTGATTAGGAAGGCTCATGGAATGTTGTCATTTATTGCAAGGGGAATAGAATATAAAAGTAGGGATAAAAACAAAAAAACTGCGGATGCTGGAAATCCAAAACAAAAATAAAAACAGAATTACCTGGAAAAACTCAGCAGGTCTGGCAGCATCGGCGGAGAAGAAAAGAGTTGACGTTTCGAGTCCTCATGACCCTTCGACAGAACTTGAGTTCGACTCCAAGAAAGAGTTGAAATATAAGCTGGTTTAAGGTGTGTGTGTGGGGGGCGGAGAATCTCTGCAACTTAATGTACACACCTTAAACCAGCTTATATTTCAACTCTTTCTTGGAGTCGAACTCAAGGTCTGTCGAAGGGTCATGAGGACTCGAAACGTCAACTCTTTTCTTCTCCGCCGATGCTGCCAGACCTGCTGAGTTTTTCCAGGTAATTCTGTTTTTGTTTTATAAAAGTAGGGATGTTTTGCCACAGTTGTACAGGGCGTTGATGAGACCACATATGGAGTACCATGTACAGTTTTGGTCCCCTTATTTAAGAGGGGCTTATTTAGAAGCACATCAGAGAAGGTTCACGTGACTGATACCTGGGATGTGTTGGCTTATCTTATGAGGAAAGGTTGGACAGGCTGGGCCTGTATCTATTGGAGTTTAGAAGAATGAACGGTGATCTTATTGAAACATATAAGATCCTGAGGGGACTTGAAAGGGTGGATGCTGAAAGAATGTTTCCCCTTGAGGGAAAGACTAGAACCAGATTAAACTAGTTTAAAACAGTTTAAAAAATAAGGGGTCTCCCATTTAACATGGAGATGAGGAAAATTGTGTTCTATCGGAGGGTTATGAGTCTTTGAAACTCTCTTCTCCAGGGAGTGGTTGAGGCAGGGTCATTGAATAGCTTTAAGACAGAGGTAGATAGATGCTTAACTAACAAGGCGGTCAAAGGTTATTGGGGGTAGGTGGGAATGTGGAGTTGAGGTTCTAATCAGATCAGCCATGATCATATTGAATGGCGCAGCAGCCTTGAGGGGCCGAATGGCCTACTCCTGTTCTTAATTCATATGTTTATAAGTTGAAGCAGATATTTAACAGCAACCTCCAAGGGTTTGAAAGAATAAATAAGGGGAAGCTGTCTCCACTGGATGAAGGGCTGGGTAACCAGAGGACACAGATGGAAGATAACTGGCAGAAGAGTGGGAGGCAAGAAGATGTGAATATTTTTATGCAGCGAGTTGTTTATGGCCTGGAATGCACTGCTGGAAAAGGTGGCAGTAGCAGATTCAATAATGATCTTCAAAGGGAATTGGATAAATATTTGAAGGAGAGAAAATTGTAGAGTTATGACGAAGGAGCAGAGAAGTGGAATTAATTGGAAAGCTCTTTCAAAGATCTAGCGCAATGACAAGGGTATATAGAGCCACCTTCTGTGTTGTACAATTCTATGGGCTGAATTTTCCAGGGACCATAAAGTGCCACCAGCGGGGACAAAAGCCAGTGGTGACCTCGCTACAGCGACAGAGGGAGGGAGGGTGTGCATTTTGCCTACAGCTGTCAATTAGGGGATCAGTGGTTTACACCAAAAGGCTGCCAACTCAATCAAAGGGCTGGCCTCTCAGCAGCACCACCACTAGTGGTGGCCAATGTTGAGGCTGCAGCTCCGGGATGAGGGTTCCTCAATGGCGATGCACCCTTGAAGAGAAGGTGAAGTTACTTAGGGAAGGGAGGCAGGCCTGGCAATTGAGAGAAGGGGAGGGTGCCATAGTGCACTGGCAACACTGTTGCGCGGGGGTGTCCATTTTTGTAGGGGGGTCCCCCTTCATGAACCATGGAGCACCCATAAAGGAGTTCCCTCCCCTCCCTGGGGACCCACTGCAGGCTTCCTGCCTATGACAAAATGACCAGGGAAGCAGCTATTTAGTGGCAGTAACCCAAGGTGGAGGGAAAGCATCGGACTCCCCTCCTGACACCCCACAACCATATTACCTGCCTCCCAGCCCACCTCCAATGACCCAGGAAAATTCAGCCCTCTCATTCTATAATATTTGTAAAAGGCACCATTCTCATGTGACTTTACTAGCCTAAATATGAAAACACAGCTTCTTTAAATGCAGCAACCCTAAAGGAACATGTATGAGCCCTTCTGTGTCCTATCAATAATTTATGAAATATTAAAATTGCCTTGACAAATCGAGAGTTTTTGAATCATTTCAATCACCAAAGTTGCCATGTTACCAAAACATAACAAACTTAATTGACGGAGTGAAGCAACCCCAGCTCTGACTCCACCCTAGACACTTACTTTGAGAGGTCAAACCACAGTTTACATTTTTGGGTGTGATTTAAGCTGCAAATTTTCTGAACCATAAAGGGAATATTTACTATGGAGACACAAATAACTTATCCTTAAGAAATGGCATAAACAATCTAAGCATACTGGGTACTTGTTTATAAGATTTCCAAGATACAAATTGCGAAGATAGAGTGCATACCACAGAGTATTGCAACATTCTCTATCTCTTTCTGAAATGGCCTTATTTGATTGATTTAAACAGTCATCATTCACAATGCCTACGAATAGGCACTGACACATTAATAAAGGTGAAGTATTTCTGCCAATAATCTTTCGATGTTGTAGAAGGATGTTTGTGCACTGTCTGAGCAGTAGATATTGCTGGGCTATATCCCATGATGGTCATTATATCAGAGCCCAACCCTCTTCTCAACCAATATCCACAGGCAGGCAGGAGTGATTGGACAGTGATCAGAATGAAGGGTCTCACTGATTCTTCCCCTCCCTAATCCATGGGCACTGAGGTTATTAATAACACCACTTTATCGAAAAGCAAACTCAGCACAGATCTTGTCTCTAACCTGGGACTTGCCAGTCTGTGCGGTTCTGTTCCACAGAAGCATCTAAAGGCATCAAGGGCTTTGGGGAGAGAGCATGAGTATGGCATTGAGATAGGGAATCAGCCATGATCACATTGAATGGTGGAGCAAGCTCGAAGGACTGAATGACCTATTCCTGCTTCTATTTTTCTATGTTTCTAGGCTGTGTTTTCTTATTGAACATGCCATTTAAAGTCACCAAGCTCACAAACACTTTGGAATAACCCTGACTAGTGTGGACATCTTAAGGTTCTGTTCCAGCAACATTACGAATGGAGACAGCACATCCAATTCATGACATAAGGTCAAAGGAGACATGTGGATCGCCCATGGAATTGCTCAGCATTTAAAATCAAACTAAAAGTAGATTGTGATCTCCTGTTTCAATCCAATTGAATATCATTTATGGCCCTCATAAACTGCAGTTATCTGCACAAATAGATACATATTATTCAGGGGTGATGGTAGCATAATGGTAATGTCACTGGACTTGAAGCCAAAATTAATGCTCTAGGGACATTGGTTTAAATCATTACCCCCCTCACCCTGTTGTAACTAACAGAATTTAAAATCTAATTAAAAATACAGAATTGACAGCTAGCCCAAGTAATGGTGACCACAGAACTATCATTGATTTTTATTAAAAGCCTATTTGGTTTGTTAACTTCCTTGAGGGAAAGAAATCTGCTATCCTTACCTGATTTGGCCTATGTTTGGCTCCAGACCCACAACAATGTGGTCAACTCTTAACTACCCACTAAAATGGCTCAGCTAGCCACTCAGTTTAAGAGCAATTAGGGATGTGCAACAAAAGCTGGCCTTATAAATTCAAGATTATCTATTTAAATACATATAAATATAAATTGTGCAAAATTTATTGAAAATATAATTTTCTATTTTGTTCATGGGAGGTAGTGTCACTGGCTGGGCCAGCATTCATTGCCCATCCCCAGTTGCCCTTGAGAAGGTGGTGGTGAGCTGCCTTCTTGAGCTGCAGCAGTCCACTGAAATCTAAATTTAAGAAAGGCAGCAAGGCTGGACAGGGAAGAAGGCTGGTAAAATACATCTCGGGTTGGTGTGTGGTGGGCATTAACATGCCTCAGGGGTGGCCGATCAGATGGACAGTGCAAGCAGAAACCAGGATTGAAGTTTTTAAAATTCATTCATAGGATGTGGGCCAGCATTTATTGCCCATCCCTCATTGCCCTTGAGATGGTGGTGGTGAGCCGCCTTCTTGAACCTCTGCAATCCATGTGGTGTAGGTACACCCACAGTGCTGTTTGGGAGGTAGTTCCTGGATTTTGACCCAGCGGCACCGAACGAACGTCAATGTATTTCCAAGTCAGGATGGTTAGTGGCTTGAAGGGGAACTTCCAGGTGGTGGTGTCCCATGTGTCTGCTCCCCTTTTCCTTTCAGATGGTAGCGGTCGTGGGTTTGGAAGGTGCTGTCAAAGGAGCTTTGGTGAATTCTAGAGTGCATCTTGTAGATGATACACACTGCTGCCACTGTGCATCGGTGGTGGAGGGAGTGAATGTTTGTGGATGTGATGCTAATCAAGTGGCCTGCTTTGTCCTAGATGGTGTCAAACTTCTTGAGTGTTATGGGAGCTGCACTCGTCCAGACAAGTGGGGAGTATTCCATCACACTCCTGATGCATGCTTGGTAGATGTTCGACAGATTTTGGAGAGTCAGGAGATGAGTTACTCATCATAGGGTTCCTAGCCTTTGACCTGCTCTTGTAGCCACAATATTTATATGACTCGTCCAGTTCAGTTTCTGGCCAATGGTAATCCCCAGGATATTGATGGTGGAGGATTCAGCGATGGTAATGCCATTGAATGTCAAGGGGAAATGGTTAGATTATCTCTTGTTTGAGATGGCTATTGCCTGGCACTTGTGTGCTGTGAATGTTACTTGCCACTTGTCAGCCCAAGGCTGGATATTGTCCAAATCTTGCTGCATTTGGACATGGACTGCTTCAGTATCTGAGGAGTTCCAAATGGTGGTGAACATGGTGCAATCATCAGCGAACATCCCCACTTCTGACCTTACGATGGAAGAAAGGTCATTGATGAAGCAGCTGAAGATCGTTAGTCTTAGGATACTACTCTGGGGAGCTCCTGCAGTGATGTCCTGGAGCTGAGATGACCGACCTCCAAAAACCACAACCATCTTCCTTTGTGCTAGGTATGGCTCCAACCAGCCAAGAGGCTTCTCCCATTAACTCCAGTCTTGCGAGGGCTCCCTGATGCCATACTTGGTCAAATGTTGCCTTGATGTCAAGGGCAGTCACTCTCACCTCACCTCTGGAGTTCAACTCTTTTGTTAATGTTTGATCCAAGTCTGTAATGAGGTCAGAAGCTGAGTGATTCTGGCGGAACCCAAACTGAGCATCAGTGAGCAGGCTACAGCTAAGCAATTGCAGCTTGATAACACTGTTGATAATTGCAAGTAGACTGATGGGGAGGTAATTAGCTGGGTTGGATTTGTCCTGCTTTTTGTGTACAGGACATACCTGGGCAATTTTCCACGTAGCCGGGTAGATGCCAGTGTTGTAGCTGTATTGGAAGAGTTTGGCTAGGGGCACAGCAAGTTCAGGAGCACAAGTCTTCAGTACTATTGCCGGAATATTGTCAGGCCCGATAACTTTTGCACTATCCAGTGCCTTCAGCTGTTTCTTGATATCACATGGAGTGAATTGAATTGGCTGAAGTCTGGAATGAGCGATGCTGGGGACTTCCAGAGGAGGCCAAGATGGACCATCCACTTGGCACTTCTGGCTGAAGAAGTGTACATAAAGTGCGATGTGTGCATGAAGTGAGAAATGGAAATACAATGAGAAGTGTACATGCAGTGAGAAGTGTGCATGCAGTGAGAAATGTACATGCAGTGAGAAGTTTACTTAAAGCCAGTATATATTTATTAATTATTGCTAAGCATTTTCATATTTATTTTAAATCACATCACAAAAGCATATATTCAAAACTACATAGAAATGCATGTACATTGGGATCAGCAACAGTTTAAAGTGTTTGCACAAATTATGGACATCAGAACTGTATTTTAACCCAGATTAATATATCTACAAAAGGATTAGGGTGAGAAAGAAAATCAATGTGGAATGCTTAGTATTCAAAAGGATATTGACAGTTTGCAAGACATTTGCCAGATGTGTGAAAAGATGATGCTATCTCTAGCTAAAATCACTTAGAGTAATGTTTGGAATAGAAATCAGAAAACTGCTTTGCAAAAAGTATACCATCTGCACAAGTATTCCTGATAGCCAACATGCTATTGTCTAATCAGAGCTACCTGCTGTTTTTGGCTCATAAACATAAAAAAGATATGGTGATCTGTCAGATTGACATAACTATATCCAGACATGCTTAATGCACACAGCAGTCTGCTTTCCAACAGTGACGTTGTATGTCAGCTTGTAAAGGGATTTTTAAAATATGGGTTTCACCGGCAAAGCCAACATTTCTACAGCAAAGCCGGCATTCCTAATTGCCCTTGAGAGGGTGCTGGTGATCCAATTGGTAGCACTCTGGTCTCTAAGTCATAGAGTGTTGAAGTCCCACTCTAGGGCTCGAGTACAAAAATTGGGGCTGACACTCCAGTGCAATACTGAGGGAGTGCTGTACTATTGGAGGTGCTGTCTTTCAGATGAGATGTTAAACCGAGGACCCATCTGCCTAGTTAGGTGGAAATAAAAGATCCTATAGCACTATTTCAAAAAAGAGCATGGGAGTTATCCCTGCTGTCCCAGTCAATATTTATTCCTCAATCAACATCAAAAAAACAGATTATCTGGCCATTATCTCTTTACTGGCTGCGAGATCGTGCTGCGGGCAAATTGGCTGCTTCATTTCCAACAATACAACAGTGACTACACTTGAGAGAAAAGCCCATGGTGACATGGTTCCAAGGTGATCAAGTTTGGAAAATAAATATTCCAGGGTACACAATAATTTGGAAAGACAGACAAAATGGCAAAGGAGAAGGGGTAACCCTGGTAGTAAAGGATGACATAAGGATTTTAGTGAGAAATGTTCTTGCCTCAGAAGATCATGAAGTAGAACCAGTATGAGTAGAAATTAGAAATAGCAAGGGTCAAAAAACACTGGTAGGAGTAGGGTCCCTAACAGTAGTTATACTGTTGGACAGAGCATTAAATAAGAAATCATTGGAGCTTGTAACAAAGGCCACGTAATAATTTTGGGGTCTTTAAACTTCATATAGACTGGGACAATCAAATTGCCAAGAGTGTTCTAGAAGATGAGTTTGTGAAATGTATTCATGACAGTTTCTTGGAGCAATATGTTGTGGAACTGACTAGGGATAAAGCTACATTAGATAGCGTATTGTGTAATGAAGCAGGGTTAATTAGTAATGTTGTAATAAAAGATCCACTGGGAAATAGTGAATATAATATAATTGAATTCCAGGTTAAATTGGATGAGACATATTCAAATGAGTAACAAGAATCTTATACAAACGAGGCCAATTTAACAGTAATGAGGGGAGAACTGGCTCAGGTAGATTGGGTAAATAGAGTAAGTTTGTGGCTGTACATGGGCAGTGGGAAACATTTAAAGAAACAATTCAAAATGCCCAACAAAAATACATTCCACTGGAAAACAAAAACTAGCAAGAAAAACACATCCGTGTCTCACTCAGGAAGTAGCAATCATATTAGGTTAAAAGAAGAGGCTTACAATAAAGCACAAAACAGTAGCAAGTCTGAGGATTGGGTGTGTCTT
Organism: Carcharodon carcharias; assembly: GCF_017639515.1. Lineage (NCBI taxonomy): Eukaryota > Metazoa > Chordata > Chondrichthyes > Lamniformes > Lamnidae > Carcharodon > Carcharodon carcharias. The sequence goes on along the minus strand of NC_054481.1, from coordinate 13,717,471 downwards.
AGAAACCAGCAACGGACCACCAAAAAGGGAAAAAATAGAATATGAGATAAACTAGCCAGTAAACAGATTGTACGAGGTTTTGTAAGCATGTACAAAGGAAGAGAGAAGCTAAAAGAAATATTGGTCTGTTAAATCAGAGGTAGGAGAAATTATCATGGGGAATGAGGAAGTGGCAGAGACATTGAACAAATATTTTGTGTCTGTCTCCACAGAAGAAGACATAAGTTTAATTCCAGGAGTAGTCTAGGGGCTAAACAGAGTGAGGAAATTAGGGAAATTAATATAAACAGGGAAGAAGTATTGGAGAAACTTAAGGGACTAAAATGTGACAAATCCTCAGAGCCTGATAGCCTACACCTTAGGGTTCTAATGGCGATAGCTGCAAAGATAATGGATGCGCTGGCTATGATTTCCCAGGAGCAGAATTTTCAGGTCGGCAAGTGGGCACGATCGGCAGTTCCGGGTGCAGCCAGGAAACAGACCGCCGGCTGCAATTGGCCCCCGACCGCGATTTCATGCTGGCTGGCAAATTGACAGCCAGCCAGCGGGAAGCGCACACTGAAATGCTCAGCACTGCCGGGGTGGGGGGTGGGAAGAGGGTGAGCACTGGCGTAAGCGCGGACACGGAGGAGCACGGAATGAAACCTCCGCGACGGCAGAGATTTCTTAGGTTTTTTTTAATTTAATAACGGAAACCTCAACCCGCCCTCGGTTGAGGTTTCATGAAAAATGCCAAGGCCGCCTGGCCGATTTGCCCCACAGCCAAACACGAGGTTGGACGGACCAGGAAAAATCGGGGAGAATTACAACTTTAATGAGCTTAATTGCCCTCTTAATTGTTGGTGGGCGCGCTTCCAACTTTTGGGCAAAACATCACGCGAGTGTGGGATGACGTTGGGGCACTCGCCTGACATCATCACGTGCTATTTTACTCTCGAGCAGGCCAGATGCACGCCCACACGCCAACCTGAAAATCCTGTCCCAGAATTCATTGGATTCAGGAATGGTTCCATCAGATTGGAAGTTGGCAAATGTTACTCCACTTTTCAAGAAAGGAGGGAGAGAGAAAATGGGGAACTTTAGGCCAGTTAGCCTAACATCAGTTGTTGGGAAAATCCTGGAATCTAAGGATTTTAAAGAAGTCTTAAAAATGCACTCAGAATAGCATAGTATGATTAGAATAAGTCAACATGGTTTTACTAAAGGGATATCCTGTTTAATAGATTTATTGTTACAGGAAGTAACTAGTAAGGTAAATAAAGGGGAACCAGTAGATGTAGTATACCTGGATTCCCAAAAGGCATTTAATAAGGTGCCACACAAAAGGGTAATCAGAAAGATAAGTGTGCATGGCGTTGGAGTTAATATATTAGCATGGATAGAGGATTTTTGTATATGGACAGGAAACAGAGAATGGGGATAAATGGGATATTTTCATGTTGGCGGGTCATGAATAGTGGAGTACCTCAGGGGTCAATGCTGAGGCCTCAGCTATTTATAATCTATATTAATGACTTAGATGAAGCGACAGAGAGTAACGTATCTACATTTGCTAATGATACAAAGCTAAGTGGAAAGGTAAACCATGGGGAGGACACAGAGAGGCTGCAAAGAGATATAGATAGATTAAATGAGTGGGCTACAAGATGGCAGATGGATTATAATGTAGGGAAATGTGAAGTTATTCACTTTGTTCGAAGGAATAGAAAAGCTGAATATTTTTTAAAAGGTGAGAAACTTGTAAGCATTGATGTTCACAGAGGCTTGGGTGTGCTTGTACAAGGAACACAAAAAGCTAGCATACAGGTAAGCAATTAGGCAGGCAAATGGTCTTTATTGCAAAGGGATTAGGGTACAAGAATTAAAAAAGTCTTGCTAGAGTTGTACAGGGTTTTGGTGAGACCACATCTGGAATACTGTGTCGCTTGCCATTTCAACACACCACCCTGATCTCATGCCCACATGTCCGTCCTTGGCCTGCTGCATTGTTCCAGTGAAGCTCAAAGCAAACTGGAGGAACAGCACCTCATCTTCCGACTAGGTACTTTACAGCCTTCCGGACTTAACATTGAGTTCAACAACTTCAGACCATGAACTCTATCCTCAATCCCCACCTATCCCCCACTTTTCATCCCCCTTTTTTCCATATTTATTTTTATTTTTTAAATGTTTATGAATTTTTTTTCCACTTATTTTCATTGTTATTATTTTTAAAATTTATTTCCATTTTCATTCATTGTTTTATCCCCAGCGTTTAGCCTATTTTTGATCTTTCTTCCCACCACTGTCCCCTCCCCACACCCCACCCCACCCCCACTAGGGCCATCTGACACTTTCCAGAGTGCCTTACCCTGGTCCAGCCATTATCACATTTTGCTTTCTTAATGTCACCATTAGCACCTCCTTTAGCCAGTACAACCACCATTAACAACTCTTTGACCTTTTGTTTATGACATCTTTTGTCATCTCTCCTTTGCCTCCCCCAAGGCTAGCCTTCTAACCAGCTTCACTGGTTCCACTCCCCTTAATCAGTATATATTTCACTACAAATCTATCTCCCTTTAGATCTGAAGAAGAGTCATATGGACTCGAAACGTTATCTCTGTCTCTCTCTCTCCACAGATGCTGTCAGACCTGCTGAGTTTTATCAGCATTTTTTGTTTTCGTTTTTGGAAAACTTTGTGCAGTTTTGGTCCTAACATTTAAAAAAAGATGTACTTGCATTGGAGGCAGTACAGCAAGTGTTCACTAAATTGGTACCTGAGATGAAACGGTTGTCCTGTGGTGAGACGCTGAGCAAATTGGGTCTATTTTCTCTGGAATTTAGAAGAATGTGAGGCGTTCTCCTTGAAGCTACAAGATTCTGAAGGGGCTTGATAGGGTAGACAATGAAAGGTTGTTTTCGCTGTTTGGGGAATCTAAAACACAGGGGCACAGTCTCAGGATAAAGGGCGGATCATTTAGGACTGAAAGGGTTGTGAATTTATGCAATTCTCTGCCCCAGAGGGTTGTGAATGCTCCATCGTTGAATACATTTAAGGCTGGGGTAGATAGACTTTGGGTCTCTCAGGGAATCAAGGGATATGCGGAGTGGGCAGGAAGGTGGAGATGAAGCCCAAGATCAGCCGTGGTCGTATTGAAAGGAGGTGTGATGGGCCATATGGTCTACTCATGCTCCTATTTCTTGTGTTCTTGTGTACTTCATTGGCCGTAAAGTGTTTTGAGACATCAAAGATGCGATATAAATGCAAGACCTTATTTTCTTTTTTCTTTTCTCGTCAATTTTGTCCCCTCCCCTTCTCTCTGGAAGATGCTAAGTCCATGATGGGTATGCTTGCATGGACCTTGGTCATCTTCTTATGGAACCATAGCATGAGAAGGAGGCCTCATTCAGCCCATTGTACCTAGGACAATCCAAAACTACCCTGTTCCCTCCCCTTAAATTTGTATCTTCCTCTGCTTCAAATATTTAGCCAATTTTTCCTTAAAGATGCAAAGGGCTTTGCCTCAGCCTCCCTCCACTACAGCAAGTCAGTCCATGGCATGACAATCCACTGCGTGGAGAGATTTCACCTGATCTTTTTTCACAAAGTGACCATTTTAAGATCATCAGCTCCCCCATCCAGAAGCCATCGTCTTGCCCTACTCACCCTAACAGAACCCTTCGTAATCTATCTCACCCCAGAAGGCACTCTTCATCTGTGAGTGTTGAACGTGAGTAGCCACAGGAGGAACCATAACCTCACCTGCATGTGCAGTTCGACCAGGAGCCACTGCAATATGAACACTGGTGATTTTTCTGCTTCGTAACACTGGGGAGCTGCAGTCAGTTATAAAGACCATGAGGCCTGGATGAAATCAATGGCCAACACAGGTTTGGCCTGTCTGTATGTTTTAGCTCCTCAGTGGATAAGTAACTGAGTTCACTGGTATTCCGCATAAGAACCTTTGCTCTTCAGCTGGTTTCTCACTGAGAAGAAAATACTTACTTCTAGCTACTCCTCCATTTGGATCTTTTGCTTCCAATTTCCAGTGCAAAGGCACTTGTCTGTGAAGCACTTTGGGATGTCCCAAGGTTATGAAAGTGACTATATAAATGCAAGTCTTGGCTTTCCCTTTTTGTCCCCTTTAAATTAGGTTGGAAACATCTGGTCAGCTGTTATCACATCAGCGTTGGGTACATCAGCCCCAATACCCCGGCCCCACGAACTCCAGGAAACTTGAATAATAGCAGTACCAAATGAGGCTTCGGATGTTACATACAAAAAGAATATGTTTAATTTTTCCTCAGAATCATTTCAAATGCGGGCATTGGAATCTAGGGCCATTCTGGACCCCTATTTCCTCGAAAATTTCTGTAGTTAAATGCACCAAATTCACTAAATTTTATAGGATGCTGGATCAAGATAAAAACGCTTTTTTTCTGATACACGTTAGCAGCAACCCAATCTCACAAGCTAGACACTTGTGAAATTAAAACTCTGAGAGGAACAGTGAATTAGCACAAATTGGGCTAACAATAGCAGGAACATTCACTTTAGCCCAGAATCCTGAGCAAAAAAGGTATAACACATATAGACAATAACACCATGTTGTTTGACTGTGGGGAGCAATGAAAGGGATACGATGAAGAATGTAAAGAATGTACACACCAGGCTGCATTTTATCCACCCATGCTGGGCAGCAAAGGGCACATAACATAGAGGAGGTGCCCACCCCACCACCTTCCCACCCACCCCTGAGCTCTCGCCCATAACACAGGGGGTGGTTGGGTGCTGAAGTCAGCAGCCTCTCCACCATATTTAAATAGATAACCAAGGGCACTCGGCTGGTTACCAAGCCAACTGACCCTGATAAGACGTTACCTACGCCAGGAAATGTTCGGCGTGGGCAGTTAGGCAGGAGTGGGCAGCCAATTTTTTACTCTTCAAAGGGCGGGAAGGAAGGGGGGCGCACGGTTCTATCTTCAGGTTCTGCCCTTTGCGGATCAGCCCCCCCAATATAGAACCCACCCTTTCTTCCTACCTGCCCGCAGCCTTAAGCCCACCTGCCCAGTGAGGGGCTGATGCCCCACTTGGCCCTTGTTTAGCCTGCCCACGATGTGATATGGCTGATGGGTGGGCTGGCATTGAGTCGGCTTTGCTTCCGGGGAGGTGAGCTGTCTGCCACACCACCCCCTCTTAATTTTAAGCGCATAATCTCAATATGCGCAACAGAAACCAATTAGTCCACATTAAATACCAGTCAATTCGGATTAATTCCAACAGCTGAATGATAAATGAGCGCTGAAAGGTTTTGGTTCTGCTCGAGAGTGCTTTCTCTCTCTTTCTCCCACCATGATGTCCCCTACCCCCCGCTCTGGTTGCAGGATGGGCATCACCAATCCGGCATGGGAGGCGATGGCAGTGGTGGTCAGCGCCAACACCCTGCAAAAGAGGACAGCCACCCAGTGCCGCTACCGGATGAATGGTCCCATCCATTCTGCCAGGGTAACTCACTCTTCTTAACACTGTCAACACTCACACTCACAAACCCATCACACATCCACAGGGATCTCACATCTCAAGGGACAACACCACTAACTCTCACACACACCCTCACATCTCCATAATGCTCATATCCTCTCGACCTCGTGTCCTCATCCCGTCCATGGCTCCATTCACCACACGAACATTCCACGCAGTGCCCTGTGTCCTGCTCACTCCATCTGTTTCCACGCAGGAGAAGCCGGTTCACAACAGCAGGGAGAGGTCCCAGACCGGGGATGGAATGGCCCATATTAGACCCCTCACTCACTTTGAGGAGTGTGCCATCGCACTGACTGGCAAGGATGTGGACCATGCCTAATTATCTCTACTTTGGTTCGCAGGGAGCTCTGCCAAGTGACTGACACCCTCAGCCGGCCAGTCCCTCAGCTCCACCCACGTCCTCACCTCCAGCCAAGAGGACAGCTCCTCCGTTGAAGATTTGGAAATAAGCAGCCTGGAAGACCCGTCACAGCATTTACCCACACCTTCCACCAACGCAGACACACATACTTCAGCGGGACCTAGATCTAGAGCAAATACGGGTTCACAATCTAGTGGTCACCGCACAGGCACACATCTGCAGCAGGAGGAGGCAGGTTCAGAGGAGCTCCCCGGCACTCGGAGGTCTCATCCCTTCTGCCAGTGTAAGTCACTCTTCTCATCACTCTCAACTCTCACACTCACAAGCCCATCACACATCCACAGGGATCTCATGCCTCAAGGGACAATCCACTAACTCTCACATATACCCTCACCTCACATTCAGGCTCATATCCTCTGGAGCTCATGTCCTCATCCTGTCCATGGCTCCGTTCACCACACAGACATTCCACGCAGTGCCATGTGTCCTGCTCACACTCTCTCCATCTGTTTCCATGCAGGAGAAGCCTGCTCACAACAGCAGGGAGAGGTCCCAGGCTGTGGGGGAGATGGCGGGTGGGGAAGGGGGAGTGGTGGGGATGGGGTGGGGGTGGGGTGGAATGGCCCACAATTGGCCCCTCACTCTGAGGAACGTGCCATCATGCTGATTGTTGAGGACTTGGGCCACGCCTGCGGTGACAATGAGGTCAGTGGCGAACACCCTCCTGAGGATCCTGCACCACATCATCCCTCTCTCAGCACAGCTGAATGCTCTGTCTCCTGCTTTTGACTCTGCTGCCATGCACTAATTATCTCTACTTTGGTTCACAGGGAGCTCTGCCAAGCGACCGACACCCTCAGCCAGCCAGTCCCTCAGCTCCATCCAAGCCCTCACATCCAGCCTAGAGGACAGCTCCTCCATTGAAGAGGTGGAAATAAGCAGCCTGGAAGACCTGTCACATCCTGCACCATCGCAGAGACACTCGCCTTGGTGAGACCTAGATCAAGAGCAGGGTCAGTTTCACAACGTAGTGGTCACCACATGGACAAGTCTCTGCAGCAGGAGGACTGCTGGGGAAGAGGCATCTGTGAGGTCCGAGTCAGATGACGAACCTCTGGATTCGGCCTTCCAACTGACAGTGGAGAGTCAGCAGAAGTTGTGGGAACATCACGCAGAGCTGTTGGAAGACCTCAACAGAGTGGCATTTGAGTCAGAGGAGTGCGTCCGCCTGCTCTCTGATGAAGTGGTTCCCACATGTGCACACACGCAGGTCTCATGGGGAGGATGGTGGATGCCATGGAGACCCTGGTCCAGCAGAACGCGGAGATGCACACAGACCTGCATTCGATCGCGGGAGCCATGGGTGAGTTCCTGCAGAGGAAACGCGAGAGTGAAATGGGCACCTCGACATCTCTCCGGGTGCTCCTTCCCCTCAACGAGTCAGGCTGGGGCCCTTGGGCACCCGAAGGGAGGAGGAGCGGTAGCTGGTCACCCCTGGGTCATCACTCAGTAATCTGAGAGGCAGTCCACTCCCCGCCAAGTGCCCTTTACCTGTGAGCCCCTCAACCTCGTCCTCTGTTACCACAGAGGGAGCAGCCGACCCACAAGTGATTCTGGAGGGAGAAGTGTGTGTGTGGCAGGACCTTTCAGACCTCAGGCAAGCTCTCTCCCACACACGCGGATCCTTCACGTTTCACACACATCTCAATGTCCTGAGCGTTTTCAATGCTGTCTGCTGGGGTTCACTTCCAGTTATCGATATGAGCTGACCTACACCTCTGCGCACCCCCTAATCACATTTCTATGTAACACCTGATCTAGCCAACCACGACTCTTATTTCACTTTCCATTTGGACAGCATGGTGCTAATTCAGTTTTATTTTTGCTCCCCCATCCTTTACCTTCCCCCAGTCACCCACAGTTGACCCCTGGCATCATCTTCCACCTCCCCTCAGTGACCTACCAGCCACAGCCCTTTTCCCTTGGGGATGTCCAGGTGAACGTGCATGTTCCCTTCCCTCCCAAAAATGCCACCCCCATCCACATTGACCTCCCCGACCTCCTCCTTCCCACCCCCAGGGTCTGTGTCTGCCCTTGAGACCCCACCACCCACCCTCGCCGTCCTTTCTACTGTTACCGTCGAAACCTCACCCTCCCACCCTACCAGCTCACTCTGCCCCTGGTCATTCTCACCATTCCTTCTTACCACGCCCACTCTCAGTTTGCTCCCCAGGTGGCATTCACACACCCATCAGACCCCTCCCTCACACGTTCACCTGCACATCCCCCCTCTGGGTGAAGGTGTCGGGGCAGTGAGGTTGTGGGGGGAATGAAGGATCTGGGGGAGTGAGGTTGGGAGGGGGCTAATGAAGGTGTCAGGGGACCCCAGAACCTCTTCCCTCCTCCAGACCCCTTTCCCCTCAGAATCACTTCCCCAACTTAGTCCTCCCAGTCCCCCGGACTTCCTATCACTTAGTCCCTCCCCCTTCCTGACTCCCTCAAACACCCTTACTTGTTCCACAACCCTTAGTTCTTCTCCCCCGACTCCTTCCTCCAGCCTTATCTCTTCCTCCAGCCTCACTTCTTCCTCCAGCCTTACTCCTTCCTCCTTTCCGACTCCCTCAGACACCCTCACTTCTTCCTCCAGCTTTACTCCTTCCCCCTTCCCAACTCTTTCCTCCACCCTGACCTTTTCCTCCACCCTTACTCCCTCCCTTCTCCACACTCCTTCCTCCCCAGGAATCCCTCCCCTCTCCGCACTCCTTCCCCCTTCTGAACTCCTTCCCTTACACCTTCCAATCCCTTTACACCTACCTCCCCAGTTGCCATCTTCTCCCCTGTTACTCTCTCCTCCTCCCTTACTCTCTCTCCCCCACCACAGCCTCCCCTTGACACCTTCATTCCCCCCATCCCAAACTCACCCCCCGACACCTCTTCCTATCCCAGTTGATCATAGGCCTTCCTCTCCCACCCCCTCAACAATCATCCATTGTGAGCATCAGTGGTGACTTTCCAACTTCCGTGAGCTGCTTTGCAGCAGAGCCACATCCATGAGAATCCACCCAGCATGCCATGGACATCCCTCCAGTGTGCCATTGCTGACGGGCCCCAGCATCTTCTGCTCCACGGATGTCCGTGATGTGAGCAAGGCCCTGCCGGTAAGCCTCAGCTTCTGCACGTCGCACTTGTCAAGACGTGTTTTGCACTGGCATGTACTCCCACCGACGTGGGTGGACAATCCAGCGGGGGCAGGGATGAGTCCAGTGGGCTGGTCTTATAATGATATGCTGGTGCATTACAACGTGGTTGCCGACATTCGATGATGAGGAACGCAGCCCGCCATTGACGGGCGGAACAGACAGTCGCAAACTGGACTTCATGACGTCGTGAAACCAATTTTCGGCCTTGGTGCCCATTCTCGCTACCCGAACATGCCCAACGCCAACCGGCACGGAAAATTCCACTCATTGATTTCCCCTATTAAACTTTGCTAAAAATTAATGCACAGAATATCAGCAACAACAACAATTTATATTTATATCACAACCTTAAATAGTTCCATCTATGGAATTCATTGCCACAGAAGGCTGTGGAGGCCAGGTCACTGAGTGTATTTAAGACCGAGATAGATAGGTTCTTAACTGGTAAGGGGATCAAAGATTACGGGGAGAAGTCAGGAGAATGGAGTTGAGAAACTTATCAGCTATGATTGAATGGCAGAGCAGACTCGATGGGCTGAATGGCCTAATTTCTGCTCCTATGTCTTATGGTCTTATGGTCTAATGAAACGTCCCAAGGCACTTCACAGGAGCATTATAAAATGCAGAGCCACGTAAGGAGGTATTATGTCAGATGGCCAAAGGTTTGGTCAAGGAGGGAAGTTTTAAGGAGTGTCTTAAAGGAGGAAAGCGGTGGAGAGGTGTAGGAAGGGTATTCCAAAGCTTGGACCCAGCCAGCTGAAGGCACGGCCACCTGCGGAGGAGCAGTTAAAATCGGAGATGCAGAAGAGGCCAGAATTAGAGGAGTGCAGCTAGCTCAGGGGGTTGTGGGGCTGGTGGAGATTGCAGAGATAGGGAGAGCTGAGATTATGGAGCGATTTGGAAACAAGGATGAAACTTTTAAAAGTAGGAGCCTGTTTAGGTCAGCGCGCATGGGGGTGATACGGGAACAGGACTTGATGCGTGTTAAGACATGGGCAGCAGAGTGGATGAGCTCAAGTTTACAGGGGATAGAATGTGGGAGAGCAGCTAGGAGTGCATTGGAGTAGTTGAGTCCAGAGGTAACAAAATCATGAATGAAGGTTTCAGCAAGAGATGAGCTGAGACAGGGGCCCTGTCAGGTGATGTTATGGTGGTGGAAATAGGTGGTCTTAGTGATGGCACGAACGTGATGTCAGAAGCTCATCTTCGAATCACACCAAGGTTGTGAACAGACTGGCTTCATTTTAGGCTGTTCCCAGAGGGAGGGGTGGAGTTGGTAACTAGAGAACGGAGTTTGGAGCAGTGATAAAAACAATGGCCGGGATCTTCCAGCCCCATCGTGGCAGGAACCACCATGGGAGATTCGTCAGCCCATCCAAAAGTCCATTGACTTTCTGTGGGACCGGACAATCCCAATGGCGGGTGAGGCCAAAAAACCCCGCCCAATGACTTCAGTCTTCCCAATGCTTAATTGTTGGAAATTCCAGTACTGGATGTTGGGTAAGCAGTCTGATAATTTAGGCACAGTGGCGGAGTCGATGGGAGTGGTGCTGAGTGTTAAGACATAGCTGGGTTTCATCAGCGTACATGAGAAAACTGATGCTGTGCCTTCACATGATGTACACATGTAGTTGAGAAACAGGAGGGAGCCAAGGATTCATCTTTGGGAGACATCAGAGATAAATGGTGCGAGAATGGGAAGAGAACCCATGGCATTGCTGCCCCCTATTTCTGTAACTTGCTCCAGCCCTACAATCCTCCAAAGTCCCAGCATTTCTCCAATTCTGGCCTCTTGCGCATTCCTGATTTGAATTGCTCCACCATTGGAGACTGTGCCTTCAGGTCCCTGGGACCTAAACTCTGGCATTCCCTCCATGAACTCTTTGACTTCTCTACCTCTCCCTCCTCTACCAAGATGCTTCTAACCTATTTCTTTGGCCAATCTTTTGGTCAGCTGCTCAATTATCTCCTTGTGCGCCTCAGTGTCAAATCTTATTTGATAATGCTCCTTTGAGGTGGCTTGGGATGTTTTATTGCCTTAAAGGCACTATATAAATGCAAGTTGTTGTCAACACAATAGGAGCTGATTCTATTTTGTGTGGCTTGGTGTTTATGGATTTTAAAGATCTGCTGATTTCAGGCAAAGCATCAATCAGCTTTTTGCACTGTTAACAACTATGGGAGTTTTTTCAGTTCCACAACCTATTACCATTTTACCATGTGCTGCATATGGCGAATAAATCACATTAGCAAAAAATGTACCCACATACATGAGACGGTAGTGTAGTGGTAATGTCACTGGGCTAGTAATCCAGAAACCCAGGCTAATGCTCTAAGACATGGGTTCAAATCCCACCCCTGCAGCTGGTGAAATTTGAATTCAGTTAATAAATCTTGAATTGAAGATTAGTTTCAGTAATGGTGACCACGAAACTATCATCAATTGTTGTTTAAAAACCAATCTGGATCAATAATGCACTTTAGAGAAGGAAATCTGCTGGCCTGGCCTACATGTGACTCCAGACCCACAGCAATGTGGCTGACTCTTAACTGCCCTCTGAGAAGGCAAAGTCAGGACAAATAGGGATGATACCCACATCCCATGAAAGAATAGGGAAACTTACCTGGGCAGCATCAGGCCTCCTGGCTGATTAAACCCTCATTAGGTTGGAAATTCTGCCCCTGAGAACTGCCAGTCAATCAGAGGCCAACAGCTCTGCTGTGGTGGGAGTGGTGGCCATTATCAGTACTGCAGGATGGTGAGGCGATGGATTGCTAGATGGCGATGAGTGTGGGCAGGATGGCAGTTGCAGGCAAGGGTCACCAGCAAAGGGGTGGATGGGTGTTGGGAGTGGCGACAGGGGGCTGGCTTTTTGTGGGGTCCCTACTTCCCAATGCTGGGTCCATCAATGAAAGATCCTGCCTCTCCCCCAACCTCCTGAAACCTCACCCCCGGCCCGCATTCCTGGTAGGCTACTGGCAAACCCAACAGGGACTGCAGGGTGGTCTCCCTGAAATGGCAAATTCTGCTCCCCTGTCCGCCCCCAACCTCGCTGCTGACTGAATATCATTGGCAACGTGATAAGTCGCTTATGTGGCAACCACACTGACCCCCTCCGACCTAAAAACTTGTAACTTGGTGGGGGGAGCCATTCAATTCCACCCATTAATTATTTTTCTCCCTCCACAAATAATGCCTAACCCTCTGAGTATTTCTAGTGTTTTTGTTTTTATTTTAGATTTTCAGCCTCTGCATCATTTTTGGGAGTGATTTTGAGAGCAAGAAACATGGCTTGTTGGGTGACTTCAGTAGGTGGGATGCAAAATTTCAATTTCCCAACGGCGGGTGGGGATGCAGAAATAAAGTCAGCAGTATGTTTTTGGCCTGTCGAGCATTATGCTGGCCTGGGGCAGGCTTGTATTTGTAATACATTTGCATTCCATGAATACCTATCAGCATGAAACAGTTTTCAATAAATTCCTACCCTTGGCATAAAGTCAAATGTGCACAAGAATCTTGTGGCTCCTGGTTCCATTGTAAACCATTGTAATGTGAAATGTTTATTAGTGAAATTTAATTTTGAAAAACACCCGTGCCACCTTTCTGCTCTCAAGTCTTAAGTTAATGGTGATGTCATTGGGCTGGAAAGTTCTGGCCTTATGCAGAGCCTCCCTGTTTGACCAGGAGGCTCTAGCCCAGTCATACCTGCTGCATTGTCAGCTGATGGCAGGTTTCTCCAATGAGTGGGATTCATTCAAGAAGGTAATAGGGAGAGTACAGGGCCAACATATTCCAGTAAAGATAAAGGGTGGGACCAAAGAATTCAGGGAACACTGGGCGTCTAGGGATATACAAGATTGGATGAAGAGATAAAGGGAGGCTTATGGCAGATACCAAGGGCTCAAAACAGCGCAAGTCCTAGAGGAATATAGAATGTGTAGGGGGGAAATTTAAAAAGGAAATTAGGAGAGCAAAAAGGGGGCATGAAAAAGCATTGGTAGGTAAAATAAAGGAAAATCCAAAGTTATTTTACAAGTACATTAAGAGTAAAAGGATAACTAGGGAAAGAGTAGGGCCCGTTAAGGACTGTAGTGGTAATTTGTATGTGGAGCTGGAAGACGTAGGTAGGGTTCCAAATGAATACTTTGTGTTGATGTTCACAAGTGAGAGGGATGACGTGGGTATGGAAATCAGGCAGAAGGACTGTGATATAATTAAAGAAATTAGCATAGAAAGGGAGGAGGTTCTAAGTGGTCTAGCAGGCTTAAAAGTAAATAAATCTCCAGGCCCGGATGAAATGTACTACAGGGTGTTGAGTGAGGCAAGGGAGGAGACAGCAGGGGCGCTGGCAATAATCCTCAATACCTCTCTGGCCACAGGAGAGGTGCCAGAGGACTGGAGGACAGCCAATGTGGTACCGTTATTCAAGAAGGGAGGAAGGGATAAATAAGGGAACTACAGTCCAATCAGTCTAACTTCAGTGGTGGGGAAACTATTGGAAGCAATTCTGAGGGACAGAATTAATCTACACTTGGAGAGGCAGGGATTAATCAAGGACAGTCAGCATGGTTTTGTTAAGGGGAGGTCATGTCAGACCAATCTGATTGAATTTTTCGAAGAGGTGACCAGGTGGTGTTGATGAGGGCAATGCATTTGATGTAGTCTACTTGGACTTAGCAAGGCTTTTGATAAGGCTCCACATGGGAAACTGATAATGAAGGTAAGAGCCCATGGGCTTCAAGGCAATTTGACAAATTGGATCTAGAATTGGCTGAGTGGCAGGAAGCAGAGGGTGATGGTCGAGGGGTGTTTTTGTGACTGGATACCCATGTCCAGTGGTGTTCCACAGGGATCACTGTTGGGTCCCTTGCTGTTTGTGGTATATATAAATGATTTAGACGGAATGTAGGAGGGTTGATCAGTAAGTTCGCAGATGACACAAAAATTGGTGGGGTAGTAAATATTGAGGAGGATAGCCTTAGATTACAGGAGGATACAGACAAGCTGGTCAGATGGGCTGATCAGTGGCAAATGGAATTTAATCTGGATAAGTGTGAGGTGATGCACTTGGGCAGGACAAACAAGGCATGGGAATACACGATGAATGGTAGGACTCTGGGAAGTATGGGGATTAGAGGGACCTTGAAGTGCATGTCCACTGGTCCCTTATGGTAGCAGGATAGGTAGATAAGATGGTTAAGAAGGCATATGGGATACTTGCCTTTTATTAGCTGAGGCATAGAATATAAGAGCAGGGAGATTATGCTGGAACTGTATAAAATGCTGGTTAGGCCACAGTTAGAGTATTGTGTGCATTTTTAGAATCCGCATTATAGGAAGGATGTGATTGCACTAGAGAGAGTGCAAAGGAGATTTACCAGGATGTTGACTGGGCTGGAGAGTTTTAGTTATGAGGAGAGATTGGATAGACTGGGGTTATTTTCCCTGGAGCAGAGGAGATTGAGGGGGGACATAATTGAGGTGTATAAAATTGTGAGGCGCATAGATAGGGTAGACAGGAAGGAACTTTTCCCCTTGATGGAGGGATCAATAACCAGGGGGCATAGGTTAAAGGTAAGGGGCAGGAGGTTTAGAGGGGATGTGAGGAAGAAGTTTTTCACCCAGAGGGTGGTGGGAATCTGGAACTCACTGCCTGAAAGGGTGGTAGAGACAGAAACCCTCATAACATTTAAGAAGTATTTGGATGTGCACTTGCGATGCCATGGCATATAAGGCTATGGGCCTAGTGCTGGAAAATGGGATTAGAATAGTTAGGTACTTGTTTGACCAGCACAGACTCGATGGGCTGAAGGGCCTTTTACTGTGCTGTAGGTCTAAATGACTCTATGAAAAGATTCCCCCACAGCTGAATCACACGTGTTTTCCATGCACACCACCTACACTTAGCATTTTAATTGCAACCGCGTGGATAATTGGAAAAAGAGAGAGCACAGTCCCAGTCACAACATCAGCAACGACATGCTGTCGACAAAATCCCAAGCCTTTGTGTGTGTGTTCTTGTAGCGGATGTCAGCTTAGTAAATACAGAGACGAAAATGGCTCCTTCATCATCTCCCTGCTTAACCACTATAGAGTAAAGGGTTAATTGCTATGTTAATGTGATAATGATGTTAATGATGATATAAGCATCACACCAGGCTGAGCTGTCCAAGGGGCTCCAAGACAGTAAGATACTGAATAGTCTGTGTCTGTAGAACCATGTATTTACCATTACGTCTTTGTCTATAGCATAAATAAATAGTTTCAAGCAAAACTATATACCAACAATCTCCACTCACTCGTAGGGTAAGTGAAACCTAATCAAACCATGAAGGCAGCTATGAAGGCCACAGTTTAAGAAACTGAGACCACAAATAGATAACCCACAGGTGCAGACCTTGAAACAGCTCAACTTCAGAATGAAAAAGAACAAACTGAAATGTATGGGACAGTGAACCATTCATGATGTCAGGAGCCATTGAATAGCCATTAACCCTTCCACAGCCCTTCCAACACTTCAAGGATCTGCAGCAATGACAATGATCTGGAGATCTAGAGGAGCCAGTTTGAAAGGTACCGAACAGCTTTGGGCTTACAAGAAAGGGCAAGAAAACACCAGGTCAGTATACTTCTATACATGATCGGGGCCGTAGCTGATGCTGTCCTGGTGACAAGGAGCCGAGAATACCTTAGCGTCCAACAAGGATGTTATGAGGGCCTTTGATAATTACTTCAGCCCTAAGCAGAATCTAGTCATGGAGCGGATGAGATTCAACCAGACGAGCCAAGGGCCAGGTGAATCTATTGATTCATTTATTAACAAATTGTACTGACTGGCTAGTAGTTGCAGTTATGGAGCTTTAAAGCATGAGTTAATTCGCCACTGCATCATAGTCGGCATGCTCAACGAGGTGCTGTCAGACTTTTTGCAAACCAAAGAGGATTTAATGTTAGAGAAGGATAAGCAGTTTACAAGATAGGTAGAGCTGTAACAGCATCATGGGGGCATACTTTGGAGAGATGTTAAGGCTCAGGAGGGGTCAACCCATTATGTGGGCCCAAAGTCAGGAGCCCCGCCCATCAAAAAGCCTGTGAAAAGTCCCACCAAATCTACCAAAGGGGTGGGAAGAACCCTTCCACCTATGGTAAAATGTTCCAGACATGGTGCCAAAAAAAAGCACATCATTGTCGCAAATACTGCCCAGCAGGGCGTGCCGAATGCTTTTGTTGAGGCAAGCCCAGACATTTCAGTCAATTCTGTAGATCTAAAACACAATTTAAAGGAAGAAATCTGGAACAAGCTTCAAACCATTTTGAAGTCCATGAAATTTGAAATACAGAATTTTAACCCGATGATTTCCTTGGAGAAATCAAAGATTCCAATTAACAGATCTGGTCTGTAAAGTTGGAAGTCCAGAGATACAGAACAATATTTGAAACTAGTCACTGGGGCAGAAGTCACACACCTTCTCATTGTACAAGTTGGCTGGCTTCAGGTCTGGCTTACCATCTGAACTGAAGTTACAAGTGCAAGGAGGCCTCAAAGTGAAGGGTCAGACCTTTACCACCCTTAGGCATGAAGATGAAGAAATTAACAAAACTCTTTATATCTTACAGAAACAGCAAATTTCTCTGCTCAGCAGAGCAGCATGTTCAGGACTTGATCACCTACAAAAGGTCATTGAGGTAACAATTGGGGACAGTGGAGCAATAATCAGGGATGAACTTCCAAATTCGTTTCAAACACACTGAGCCGATCTTTATTGCAGAAACACCATCCACCGGACCACAGGAGGAAACTGCAGATCTCTCACCTCTTTGCAGACAGGCTAGGAGAGACAGAAATAGGGCCCATTAAACAAGACAGTGACCATCCACTAGAGGAGCTTCTAGACCTTGGTTGCTTTCTGGACACAGTTCTAGAGGATGAAACTGATGCAGAGGCAGATGACCTGATGAAAGAAGAGCTCCTAGATCTTACTACACTCTTTGACTCCACTGCCAATGCCTCTCAAGCCTTTCTAGTCTATTTTGAGGAGAATCACCCTTTCGTTGAAAAGATTAATTTGTCCATTTATTCAGCCCGCCGATGACATGCATGAACATTTGCTTACTGCCTGCAGTAAACTATCCAGGGAAAATGAGATGCTTAACTCCAAGTTGGATCAAACCGATAGAGGAGTTCAGAGCTTATTAATTGTACAAATGGAAGCAGCAGCTCACACTTGAATCTTTTGAGAAATTATTTACATTATATTCCCACCATGTGTTAACCACATCCTCCAAGTCACTGTCGCCAAAGGTGTCAATTCCCAACTGTGCTCTCAGCTCTCTTAGAGGATGTGTTAGACTCATGCATTCCCTTCTCTTCTCCTTGGAAGGCAAACACATTGATGGAGTGGATAGCAGCTTCTTTATTCCTTTCCAAGGGGTTGTGATTTTTCAAGTCCTGAAGGCTTCTCTCTTGAATCAGTTTTTCCTTGATTGGCTTTCACAGCCTTGACATTCAGGTTGTCATAAGAATCACACCCAGCAGCAAGTCATGGAAGCACTCAAGTCTTCTTTCAGTAAAGAAGCAGAGGCCTAAACTACACAGCTTCTACAGCTGAAGAGTACTATGCAGGAACTTCCTATAGATCCTGGTCCAAAGATTTATTCCATTGTTGACGATGTTGTCTACTGTCTCATGCTAACCCTGTGATACCATTGCCTGTGGCAGAGCAGCTTCACACTGAAGCAAGCATGGAAATGATACCGCTACTCTCAGAAAGTGAAAATCCTACCCTAAGAGAAGTTTCCCTTTCCTCGTGTCCTTCAGTGTCTTCAGGATGTTCTTCATTCTTCTTTCCATCTCAAGTATTGGATATTTCTCTTGTTGTCACAGCAGCAGTGAATAAGAAAGCTGTGCAGTTCTTCATAGGAGTTGAAGATGCTTCATTTTCTCGAGCCAGTGCTTTCACATTTCCCCAGTGTGCAACAGAGAAGAAGATTCCTGACAGAATGTCAGTTTGTTGTCTTCCTTTCCAAGGGGTTGTGATTTTTCAGGTCCTGAAGGCTTCTCTCTTGAATCAGTTTTTCCTTGATTGGCTTTCACAGCCTTGACATTCAGGTTGTCATAAGAATCACACCCAGGAGCCAGCAGCCGTAAGAAGCTGCTATCCACTCCATCAATGTGTTTGCCTTCCAAGGAGAAGAGAAGGGAATGCATGAGTCTAACACATCCTCTAAGAGAGCTGAGAGCACAGTTGGGAATTGACACCTTTGGCGACCGTGACTTGGAGGATGTGGGGAGGTAGGAGTTGGATGGAAACTGTAAACAGTACATGTGGTTAACACATGGTGGGAATATAATGTAAATAATTTCTCAAAATAATGTAACAGTTTTGAGATTATATTTGGGGGGGAGATGTAGAGTAAGGGTTAATAGTTATGTTAATGAGATAATTATGTTATGATGATGTAAGCATGACATCAGGGTCAGATGACTAAGAGGCCCCAAGTGAGCAAGACACAGAATAGTCTGTGTCCATAGGACCATGTACTTACCATGAAGTCCTTGTATATAGTGTAAATAAATAGTTTCAAGAAAATCTATATACCGATTATCTCCACACACTCAACGAGTAAGTGAATCCTCATCAAAACAACTACCAGTTCAATTTATGTTATCATTAGAACACACTTCAATTTTACCATCAAGAAAGTGAATATTTGAATAATATTTGAATAACCTTAAGGCAAAGCTAGTTAGATTCTTGATAAGCAAGGGGATGAAAGGTTATCGGGGGTAGGTGGGAATGTGGAGTTGAGTTTACAATCAGATCAGCCATGATCTTACTGAATGACAGAACAGGCTCGAGGGGCCAACTGGCCTATTCCTGTTCCTAATTCGTATGTAATGTAAATAGAACATTGCATGGGCTTCATTTTATTCACTACTGTTCATTTACCCACGATAAAATAAAGTGAGCAATACAATTGTGGTGGGACATTGCTACCTATATCATTAGTAGCTAGCAAGACCTTAACTATAATCACAGTTGATTGCATTGGAGTTTAGTTTGGAAAGATTATCACTCAAGTAATGGGGAGGAGGTGGCATAGTGGTATTGTCACTGGACTAGTATTCCAGAGATCCGGGTAATGCTCTGGGAATTTCCCGTAACAGATAGTGAAGTTTGAATTCAGTAAAAATCTGGAACTAAAAGTCTAATAATGACCATGAAACCATTGCTGATTCTTGTAAAAACCCATCTAGTTCACTAATATCCTTTAGGGTTGGAAGTCTGCTGTCCTTACCTAGTCTGGCCTACATGTGACTCCAGACCCACAGCAATGTGGTTGACTCTTAAAAATGCCCTCTGAATGAAGACAATTAGGGATGGGCAATAAATAGTGGCCTAGCCAGCGATGCCCACATCTCAGGAATGAATAAAAAATATATATATATTTTAATATGTACATTATGCACACTGGTGTATGACCAGTTATTTCCTGGATAACCATAATTTAAAATCATTGTTAAAAATCTTTAGAGGTGAAAGGTATTAGAAATCTTTGGACTGATTTTCATTACTTGATCTTGACTGCCTAGAATCAATCCTGTTAAGAGCAGGTCCTGCTGCACATATCGATTTTTTTGCAATTATATGGCTGTCAAGGCTAAATGAGGCCTCTTCAAAGGTTATTTATATAGTTACTGTGCTGTTCCTACGAGTGACATATCTAACTCCTAGCTGCTGATTTGAGAAAATTGCTTTGATGTACTTAATAAATTTATATTTCACCTCTCAAGACCTGTCAAAGGGCTTCATACAATGATATATTTTGAAATGTAATGATAGGTGGCGATTTTCAAACTTCTGTGCTCACATCTCATCTGAAAATAAGAGTGGCTAACAACTGGAAATGGAGATATTTCCTTGCCATCTATCTAAGGTCCAAGATCCACCTGATGTAAATTTCAGGGGGCTCTGTAAATAGCCCAGCAGCCTGAAACAGGCAATTTAAAATGCAAATCCGAATCCTACGCCAATTGTAGGGCTTCCATTGCAATTTTTAGGCACAAATGGGTTGGAGAGTTCATGCACCACTCATTTAGGCAATGAGTGAACTAACAAGGGGTCCTTAATGGGACCAATGGAGGCTACTCACAAAATTGTACTTTTTTGATGAAGCCAAGATGATGTTCTTTCTTATGCCTCTCCACCCACTCACCACTCACCCCCACCCCCAACCCCCCCAGCTCCATCACGCTACCCCCGTAAAAGAAAACCTTCAGCCCAACAATAAATAGCCAGCAGTTTTGCTTCAGGTGGTATATTGACTGAGGGAGAATATTGATCAGAACACTGGGCTGCTGCCGGCTGTTGTAGAAGGTACTATCTGATTTTTTCAAACTCCTCCTGGCCACCAAAACAAACAGATGTACAATCCCAGGAGTGCGAGGTTGGAACTAACAATCCATCATAAGTGAGTTCAAATTCCACCAAGGCAGATTGAGAATCTGAATTCTGATTACAAAGAAAAACCTGGAAATGATTAAAAAAAATACCCTGTATTGGTAAAAGCGCCCAGGAAGCTGTCAGATTTCTGTTAAAAACCCATCAGGCTCACTAATGCCCTTTAGGGAAGGAAAGTTGCCAGCCTGGTTTATATGTGACTCTAGTCCCTGACCAATGTAGTTGATTTCTTCTGAGATGTATCAAAGATTGGGAAACCAGGATTGGGCAATAGATCCCTGCCATGCCAGACACACACACACACACACACACACACATGGAATTAATATGTTTTTAAAAACTACTTGAATACTGAAAGGGTGAGGGATTGCCCCAGTACTTACAAATGCCTTGAGAGTCAAATATCTTGTTCATGGGAGCAATTTTTATTACAAGCATACAAGGAGAAGTCCCACTCTCCCAAGTAAGAGTTCTACAGTACAGTGTTTGAGCAGTCAATTTATACAGTTACAAGAAGTTCACCTGAGCAGCTGCTTCATCTGTAATTAGATCTTTCCACCTTATTCCCTTGATCACCCCTTTCCTTAATCACATTATCATATGTCTCTCTCCCTCTTCTCCCCCACCCCTGATCTCGCCTCCTTTGATTAGATCGTTCATATGATTCTCTGCCTCACAGACAAGCTTCTCTCAAGTTTTAACAGCTTAGTTTTTATGCCAAGTATCCCATGATTCTCATTCATCAGTCCCCCCCTTACAGTCCCCCCTTTCAGTCCATGGCCAGTGCCATACCCCAGAATCCTCTGTCTATGGTTGTCCCATGGGCCCCGTGGGTTTCATAAACTTCAGATACTTCTAAAGCCTCATGCCTCTGATGACCTTGCATTGGCTCTATTAGGCTCCACTAGGCTGGGCAAATGCTAGCAAATAAAGCAATATAAGCCAAGCTATCCCTGTATTATTTTGGAGTCTCATAGAAACATAGAAACTAGAAGCAGGAGTAGGCCATTTGGCCCTTTGAACCTGCTCCGCCATTTAATATGATCATGGATGATCCTCTATCTCAATGCTGTACTCTCACTTTCTCTCCATGCCCCTTGATGCCCCCAATATCCAAAAAATTATCAATTTCTTTCTTGGATATATTCAGTGACCCGGCCTCCACAGCCTTCTGTGGTAGAGAATACCATAGGTTGACCACCCTCTGAGTGAAGAAATATTTCCTCATCTCAGCCCCAAATGGCCTGCCCTGTATCCTGAGACTATTGCTCCTGGTTCTAGACTCCCCAGCCAGGGGAAACATCCTCCCTGCATCTAGTCTGATCTAGCCTTGTTCGAATTTTATACGTTTCAATCAGATACCCTCTCATTCTTCTAAACTCTAGTGAATACAGGCCCAGTGGAGCCATCTCTCCTCATACAACAGTCCTGCCATCCCCGGTATCAGCCTAGTGAACCTTTGCTGCAATCCCTCTATGGCAAGTATATCCTTTCTTAGGTAGGGAACTCTGCGTGTAACTCTCACACTGGTTGCTCCCAACTGGCTCCTCAGTGGCACTGCTTCAGTCTTCCTTACAGTTTTAGCCAAGTCCTCCTTCTTCTTTTTCCTCCGACTTCTGATGTGAGGCAAATCATGTACATCATCACCACGGACTGCACCACCACCAGGACATGAGAGATAATTCTGATTAAGGTATGAATTTGTACATTAAGCCCCCACCAAGTTGTGACTTGGATTTCCTTGACCTGATTGATTATGTGCTCCGCCACCTAACAGAGAGTGTAATAGATCTGATGGGCCTTACCTAACCCTGCATTGATGTAATCCAAATGTTCTGGTAGTAGGGGTATGGAATAGGTGAACTGGTTCATGTATTGCTCAAGCTCATTCTGAATGTCTTCCTTGGCATTAAGATGGACTGTTTCCCGTCAGTTTATGTCCACCAGCTCAACCATCCCCTCCTGTGACGGCAACTGTGGTCTAAAGCACATGGTTCAATTTTTGCAAATGGCATCAGGGTGCCCATGTGGGACATGCAATGCAATACCAGTCTCTACCCACGTAGGCTATTCGCATTGGCTTCATGTTGGCTGGCATTGCCTCCATAGTGCAGTTGGTTGTGGTATTAAGTCTGCATTTTGCCTCCTCTGCCTCTGATCGGATGAGAGCATACTATTGTGGAGCCACCAATGCTACACCCTTCCAGTTGGGTCCCTAACATATCTTTACAGCATATGGAAGTGTACTGTGGTGCCTAAAACTATACCCTCCCCTAATGACCCCTATAGACCTCTCTAGGTGGGGTGGAATCAGTGAGCACTGGTATAGCTAGTACATTCCCAGCAACATTCCTTCTTTTACAATACGGTCAATATTAGTTGAATACATATTTACTAATCCCCTGAATTGGCAACTGCTTTCATTGCCTGTTCTTAAATTTACTTGGGGTCCTTTGGTCTTCCCAATTTAGTGCCCTACCCCCATCAAGTTGTGTTGCTTGATTCATTAATGTGCCTAAAAGGGTAATACATAGCACTCTGGTCTTTTCCGAGCATCAGAGTGGTAATGCTACATCTGTACTGTTCAACGCTATGGGTACCAACTCATGGTGTATATTAACAAATAGGGTCTTATCTTCCTTTATCAGCACAAGCCCATTCTCAGGTCTGGATAGGGCAGGGGGTCTCTCCTGGAGTGAGGTACCTCACTCATTTTTTTTATTCTTTCCCTAATTCCCCTTGTTCAGAGTGCAGAGGGCATTCAAGAGTCAACCACATTGAATAGCCTGGAGTCATATGTAGGCTAGACCAGATGGCAGATTTTCTCTCCTAAAGGACATTAGGGAACCAGATGGGTTTTCACAACAATTGGCAATGGCTTCATGGTCATCATCAGACTTTTAATTCCAGATTTTTATTGAATCCAAATTTCACCACCTGCCATGGTGGGATTCAAACCCAGGTCCCCAGAGCATTACCCTGGGTCTCTGGAGTACTAGTCCAGTGACAGTGTCACTGCGCCACCCCATTCTGGCATTGGAACCTGATGGTTTCAGAGGTCACCCTCCCCTCGCCATCCTCTGTCCAGGCTACTGGTTGGATATACGTAGTTACATTCTCACACTAGCCTGATCCTGGCCTGATTCTAGTGCCATATAAGCCACACGGCCCAGCCACCCCACCTTCCACTGCTGGGAACTGGTATCTGTGGGGACATTCGATGCATACGTAGTTACACACAGTCCCTGCAATCACTTGTTGTGCAGTCGCCCCATCTCTGGTGCTGATCAGCTTGAAAAAGATTTCCTCGTAGGTGCCTGTCACGTTGAACTTGCTATGCATCGCAATTGTAAAATATGCCAAGCACTTGTCTTCAGCAAAGGCCAAATCGTACAACATCAGCAGAGCTCATCGGTCCAGCCTGCAATATAATCTGGAAAACAGAAAGTGTTCGGCTATCTGGTCATCACTGGTTTCCCGGTTATTTAATTGTAGTCTTACTCCTTATACAGTTGTGACTGAGACCAATGTTTCCATGGGCCCTTCTTCCCCTTTATCTTTCTTTCATCCCTTCCGCCGTGCCTTCTGGACCGTTTCTTATGATTATCCATAACAAATTTAGTGATGGACCCTCCGTGCCCCAACCCAATTCTTGCTGATTGTCCGGTATGTTTGCCATGTTTACCTTCAGGTGCCCTGCACTCAGTTCGTCGAGTGCCCTGCTCAGTACGTCAAACACCTTGAAAGTTTTACCCATTTGCACTTAGTATGTCAAGCGCCTTTAGTTTTTTTTCAGTACATCTAACACGTCTAACTCTCACCGTGCCTCCGTCCTGAGTTCTCCATTCAGATTCTTAGATACTTAGAAAACTTACTTAACTGTCCAGTTAGCCTGCCCATGCATTTCCCTGCTGAACTGGGATAATGATCTTCTGGTGAACTTTAGCTTTAACAACTGCAACTTGTTTTGGTAGTTCTGCTGCCTCTACGAGGTTCCTAATTATCTTTTCGCGTTGCGTATGACTTTCCCCTGAGATAATCACATATCCTCGCCTGCTTCAGGCAATCATGCAGTCATGCACTACTCCAAAAGCATACCTACTATCCTTGTATATGTTGATTTGCTTTCCTTCCCCTTTAGGGGTTTGGTTAGTGGTACACATTCTGCGACCTGGCTTAAACTAGCTTTTAAAATCATTCTCTGAGACCAAACAAGGTGCGGGGTAATCTGTTTGTTTAAAGGGCACATGGTTTGGTCACACACAGTAATCATTTCATATCAGCAGTCTGTGGATTTCAGGGCACCATGGGCTTTTGTGTTCCGGGGAGCTGACCATATTTGAATTACTTCTTCCTTAACTTTGGTATGAAAGTTTAGAACTTAAAAATGACTAGAGCTTCATCCATAGTTGTGCCAATGTGTTTTAGCTTTAAAGTCACACTGAACGTCACTCTCACCCAGCAACTTAAATCTTCAAATCTAGTTAACTTCCCTCAGCCTTGTAGCTTGCAGGATTTTAGATTAATTGTCAAGTCTCTCAAAACTTCTTAGCTTCTTCTTTCTTTAGAATTTAGATTACCTAAAATGTTTGTTTCTAGGTTCCAATAGCAACATGTGAAATTAAAATAAATCCCCCCCCGAGTCTTTTGGGAACTGTGGCAGGAACCAAATCCTCAAATCCTTAAATCCTTAAACTTTGGAGCAAGTTTTTACCCCAAGATCAATCCAATCCAATTTAGAAATAATTATGATTACTCCAAACATTTCAAATAAAGCACACTTCCCCTTTAATCCAAATCATAAAGTTACAAATTCAAACACACAAATATCATGCATTCAAAATTAAATACACACACACACACACACACATACACACACACATACATGCACACACATACACACACACATACTCGCACACACACACGCACACACACACACACACACATATACGCACACATACATACACACATACACACACATACATACACACACACATACATGCACACACATACACACACACATACACACATACATACTCGCACACACACACTCGCACACACACACTCGCACACACACACACACATACGCACACATACACACTCGCACACACACACTCGCACACACACACACACACATACGCACACATACATACACACACATACACATACATGCACACATACACGCACACATACACGCACACACATACACGCACACATACACATACACACATACACATACATGCACACATACACACACACACACACACACACATACACGTGCACACACACACACACACACACACACAGAAAAGCGAAGCACGTGCGTTGAAAGGAAGGAGAACAGAAATAAATCAATTACGTCAACGACCCCAATTTCTTCAACTGTCTTTCAAAAATTGTAATTATAAACTACAGAGAAAAGATAAATTCTCACAGAACAGACTAACTCCGAGAGGTTTCACAGTCATTCTAATCACTTAAATTCACATTTTTATAGTGATTTCTTTAATTTTTTCTTCTTTAACTTACACCCATTTGATACAACTTCACTCAGAGATTCACACACATTCACATTTACTATTCAACAACTTCCAAACACACAAAAAGACCAAACACCAACACAGATTTACACACACGCATAGGTTTTCCTTCTTTTGTCCTTTCAACAGCATTCCAGACTACTGTGGGCATTCCAGACTACGGTGGTACTTCTAACATAATATCTACTAACCTTCCCTTAACTCCTGTCTGAGTTAGTTTCTGCAAATTCTCTTATTGGTCTGGCCTTGTTTCTGGACTAATTTTCTCAATCCTAAGTAGCTTGTAATTATAACTACCATTCCCTTATTTTTCCTGCCCCTTTGCCAGGCATCCCACCAGATCTTTTGCTATTCTGGTGCGTCCCTGGGATTCCAACCCTTTTTCTTCATCTTTATCAATTTCTTCCTTTTGTTAACCAAAAATGTAATTATCAACCCTTCGGATCCTCAACTAAAGGTATCTTCTTCTGACATGTCTCTATGTTTATGTTAATCACTACCTCTAGGTTCTTACTCTTATTCTTATGGCTGTTCTTCACCTCTGGCCCCTGCCCTGTGGTGATTCTGACCTGCCCATTGTGCAATGTCACTCTGCTTGCGATTCTCTACCCCTAGCGTGTGCTTTGATCGCTCGGCGCTCAAGTCTCCAGGCACTGGTTCTTTGATACCCACTTACATGACCAGTCTCACGACTGCGAGGTAGACCTTTTCCAAACATGGGTGGTAAAATAGAAGGTACTCACCCCTTGATTGATCTCTGCACTGTCACAGTCCCGATGTGGTGTATCCCATCCTCGTTGCCATATGAAAGAGTGGGGGTTTGCCCCGGTACCCGAAAATGCCTCAGGAGTCAGATATCTTGTTCAAGTGAGCGATCTTTATTACGAGCATGCACAGAGAAGCCCCACTCTCAAGAGCAATTGTTGGGGTTCTACAATACCATGTTTGAGCAGTCAATTCATACAGTTACAAAAAGTTCATTTGACCAGCTGTTTCATCTGTAATTAGATCTTTCCACCTTATTCCTTTGATTTCATCTTTCCTTAATCAAATTGTCATATGTCTCTCCATCTCTTCCTTCCCCTGATTTTGTCTCCTTTGATTAGATCTTTCATATGACTCTCTGCCTCACAAATAAGCTTCTCTCAAGTTTTAGCAGCTTAGGTTTTACGCCAAGTATCCCATGATCCCCATTCGTCAGTCTCCCCTTACAAGTACCAACAACACAACACACCCACAGTACAGGACTAGAATCACAGCCAATATTATGTGAATTCACAACCGTCTGACTGAACGGCAACAGTCCTGCCAAAGGGCAGAGCTGAGAGTAATGTCACAAACCAATTCTGCAGGCAGGCAGTTGCACAATGTGGTGCAGGTATACCATTAGGCCATGTGTTTAGTAAAGAAAATGTAAGGTTTGCCAGATACCTTTCCGTGACTCATATGCCAATTAAATAAATTAATTCACTTTTAACATGTCCGGCAGCTTGCCATTTACTGTGCTAAAATTAAGCCTTCGGTTGCCCAAAAGCAAAACAAGCATAACAGCTCACTCATGTGCTGGGAGGGACCAGGCATTGCAGGGATTACTGAGATGGGGCTTGATTTTCAAAGCAGGGTCAGGAACCCCACATCCGGATGAACTCAGGGTCCCAACCCTGTGCCTGAGCAGGAGCGATGCCGTTTTTGAATGGGAGACAAGCTTGGTACTGAGTGACTGTAGGAGACAGGAGCTTCCTGCCTGACACTAGCAGCAAAAGCAGGCGGCAGTCATGTTGGAGACTGCTGCTACCTTGCCAAGGAGTTAGTAGCTTCTTAGAGAGCTAGCAGCATCAATGGGGATGGAAGTGGCCGTGCAGGCTGGTGCTCAAAGTGGCACACGGATGTTCAGAAAGGTCAGTTTAAATCACAGGGAGAGAAAGTTTCTGATGTCCCTGCAGCGAAGCCTACAACTGCTCACTAATGTGCACCAGACTGTTTGAGTTCACCAAATTAAGGATTGGCAATTTCAATCACGTCTGCACAAGTCCCTTAGATAAGCTTCTTAAGAAGTTTAATGGGCCATTAATTGGACATGAGTGCATTCCCTGTTCCTTCCCCACTGCCTACCCTTTGAAGATTCAAAACTGTCCCAGAGGCAACGGGATCTTGAGGCAACCTCTGGGAGTGCGATTTTGAAATTGCACCTGCAACATATCCCAACTCCACTGGCATTTGAAAATCCAGCCCAAGGCTACAGAAAAATCAGGACAGGGAATTAAAAATTGCAGAATATAACACATTTAGTAATGATAGAGAGGGAACCAGCAGGTGTGGAGGAACTGTACTTATTCAGGATAACAAGATGGCAGTAGAAAAAAAAGGACACAACTATCAACAAGACTAAAATAGAATCCATATTGTTATGAAATCCATTGACCTGTGTGTCCCTGGGTATTAAAATTCACAATCTGTGGAGATTGTCACATTTACACTATAGGATATTCCAATGCTTGTTACATTGGTTCCTAGCTAGTAACAAGAGTGGGACACTCTGGGAGTGTTTTGACAGGTCAACAGGACAGTTCAAGGGGCACTAAATAACCCTCCTCCAGCTATGGGAAGCCTGCCGACAAATGTCACAGAGACAGGGATCAGAAACAAGCCCCAGTTAAGTTAAAGAAAGAGCTGCGGAGAGCAGGCTTTCAGTAACAAGGGCTGTTGGGGCAATGGTGCCCCTTTGGTTCAGTGATGTTCTGCTTGGCATGGCCATAGATCTGAAAGTGTGCTTGTAAGCTATGTTTGAGTGTAGTCTGAAATCCAGGGAGAAGGAGTCTTGGAAGGAGAGACTCTCCCACAAGGGGAAACAACCCCTCAGCATCTACCCTGTCAAGCCCCCTAAAAATCATATATGTTTCAATAAGGTCACCTCTCATTCTTCAAAACTCCGATGAGCACAGGCCCAACCTACTCAACTTCTCCTCATAAGAAAATCCCTCCACACCCAGGATCAACCTGGTGAATCTTCTCTGGGCTGCCTCCAATGCCAGTATATCTTTCCTTAGATAAAGGGGCCAAAACTATTCACAGTATTCTAGGGTTGGCCTAACTAGTTTTCTTGAATAATTTTATAAAGACTTCCCTATTTTTATACTCCATTTCCTATGAATTAAAAGCCAACATTCCATTTGCCTTCCTTATTACCTACTGAACTTGTATGTTAGCTTTTTGTAATTCATGCACGAGGCCTCCCAAATCCCTCTGTGCTATAGCTTTCTGCAGCCTTTCTCCATGTAAATAATATTCAGCTCCTCTATTCTTCTTACCAAACTACATAACCTCACATTTTCCCACATTATATTCCATCTGCCAAGTTTTTGCCCACTCACTTAATCTGTTTATATCCCTCTGTAGACTCTTTGTGTCATCCTCACCGCTTGTCTTCCCACCTATTTTTGTATCATCCGCAAACTTGGCAATAGTACATTCACTTCCCTCATCCAAGTCATTAATATTTATTGTAAATAATTGTGGCCCCAGCACTGAGCCCTGTAGCATTCCACTAATTACAGGTCTCCATCCTGAAAATAATCCCCTTATCCCAACTCTCTGTCTTCTATTAGTCTATCCATGCTAATATACTACCCCCAACACCATGGGCTCTTATCCTATTAAGCAGCCTTATGTGCAGTACCTTATTGAATGCCTTTTAGAAATCCAAACATATTACATCTACTGGCTCCCTTTTATCTATCCTGCTTGTTAGCTCCTCAAATAAACTTGTCAGGCATGATTTCCCCTTCATGAAGCCATGCTGACTCTGCTTAATTAGATTATGCATTCCTAAATGCTCTGCTGTTACATCCTTTATAATGGACTCTAACATTTTCCCAATGACGGATGTTAAGCTAATTGGCCTATCATTACCTGTTTTTTGTCTCTGTCCCTTTTTGAATAAAGGTGTTACATTGGCAGTTTTCCAATCTTCTGGGACTTTTCCAGAATCTAAGGATTCTTGGAAGATTACTACCAGTTCATTCACCATTTCTGTAGCTACTTCTTTTAATATCCTAGGATGCAACCATCAGGTCCAGGAGACTTATTGGCCTTCAGCCCCATTAGTTTCCCTAGTACTTTTTCTCTGGTGGTAGTTATTGTATTTATTTGCTCCACCCCCTTTGTCCCTCGATTATTTAGTGCTTTTGAAATGCTATTAGTGTCTTCTACTGTGAAGACTGATCCAAAGTATTTACTCAACTCGTCTGCCATTTCCTGTTTCCCCATAATTATTTCCCTAGCCTCATTCTCCAAGGGGTTTATGTTCGCTTTGGCCCCTCTCTTCCTTTTTATATACTTAGGGCAAAAGTTTTAGCTCGCTGGGCTGGTGAGCACCGGACCCAGCTCGAGCGTAAAATGACGCACTCCGCCCTCCCCACCACCCGTACAGGCAGCGCTGAGCACTGCTGCTCACATTTCAAGCTGGGCAAGGCCTTAATTGGTTCACCAGTGTGAAATCGCCTCCCAGTCCCAATCACGGGCGGCGGTCGGCTTCCCAACTGCCCCTGCCAAGCCTGTCTGACATTGGTGAAATTCTGCCCTTAAAGAAGCTCTCACTGTCTGTTTTTATATTACTTGCTAGTTTACCTTCAAAATTTATTTTCTCCCTCTTTAATTTTTTTGGTCATCTTTTGTTGATTTTTAAAACTTTTCCAATCCTCTGGCTTTGCCACATTCTTTCAGTTTGATACTATCCTTAACTCTTTGGTTAACTATGGTTGGTTTACCCACTTCCTAGAATCATTCTTTCCCACTGGGATATATCTTTGTTGTGAGTCACGAACTATTTTCTTAAACGTCTGCCATTGTTCATCAACCGTCTTTTCTCCTAAACTTCTTTCCCAGTCTACTCCAGCCAACTCTGCCCTCATTCCTTTGTAATTACTCTTATTTAAGTTTAGCACAGATGTTTCTGACCCAAGTTTCAGACTCTCAAACTGAATTCTAACTTCTACCATGTTATGGTCACTGTTTCCTAGGGGATCTTTTACTCTGAGATCATTTATTAAACCTGCCTCACTACACATGACCAGATCCAAAATAGCCTGATCCCTGGTTGAATCCAAAACATATTGTTCTAGGAAACTTTCCCGAATACACTCTATGAATGCCTGCTCGTGGCTACCTCTGCCAGTTTGATTTTCCCAATCTACATGAATCTCAACCTTTATCTATTTTAACCAAAACATTATTGGTGCCTAGCTGGGCCTCCCCCCACCACCTCCATCACCTCAAACTCACATCTCAGGATCTGGCCAAGGATTGCAATAATATGGATAGAAATAAGATATAATAAAGGATCAATCACACAAACAGGTGTAGTCTACAGACCACCTAATAGTGAAAAGGAGGTAGAGGAAGAGATATGGAGACAAAATAGGGAATTGACTAAAAAAAATGAAATTGTAATCATGGGGGATTTCAACTACCCCAAAATTAATTGAACCCAAGAACGAGGTAAAAGGGATAAGGAATGAGATCCTACAAAGTATACAGATCTCCTTTCTAACCCGATATGAAAACAAAACCAAAAAGAGAAGACCTGATATTGGATGTAGTACTGGGGAATCAACCATAGCAAATAAAGGAAGTAAAAGTAGAGGAACAACTAGGCAATAGTGACCATAACATAATGTATTTTAAAATGATAATAGGGAAGGACATAAGTATGATGAAAGCCAAGTTAATAGATTGGAGAAAAGCTAATTTTGAGGGGCTGAGAATAGAACTTGGGAAAATAAAATCATCAACAGTATTGGCAAATAACAATGTAGAACAAAAATATGAAACATTTCAAATGGTGTTTAACAGAGTGCAGAGAATATATATTCCACTATAAATAAAGAATAAATTAAACACTAATGAAACTCCATGGTGAATAAAGTCATAAGGGAACAATTGAGTGTAAGGAAAGAGACATACATTAAATTCATAGATAGCAGAAGAGTGCATAATAAGAGAGAATATGAAGAAATTGGGAGATAAGTCAAAATAGCAATTAGAAAGGCAAAAAAGGAACTATGAAATTGAATTATCAAGGAACAAGAAACAAAGTAGTAAAATATTTTACAGGCACATCAGTAAAGAAAGAAAGGTTGGGATGGGAATAGGACCAGTAAGGGATAGAGAGGATAATAGCACAAGCAACAATAAGGAGTTGACAGTAATATTAAATGGATGACATGACATTGGGTGATAAGATGGGTAATGAAATAAGTGCATTTAAAATAAAAAGGTTATGAGTTAAATAAATAATCAAATTCAAAGAGGATAAAGCCCCTTGTCTGGATGGAATACATCCATGCATTTTAAAAGAATCTAAGGAAGAGATAGCAGAGGCATTGCTACCCATATTGAATTGTTCATTAGAGAAAGGTGTGGTGCCAGAGGACTGTCAGATAGATAATGTAATTCCTGTATTTAAGAAGGGGAACAGAACATGTCCAAGGAATTGTAGACCAGTCAGTTTAACATCAGTGGTAGGGAAGATAATGAAATCCTTACTAAAGGAGAGAATAGAAGAACATCTAGAAACACAAAAACATAATAATGAACCTTCAGTATGGATTTTAAAAGGGAAAATCTCTCTTGATCAATCTTATTGAATCTTTTGAGAAGGTAGCAGAGGGAATAGACAATGGTAATGTGGAAGATATAAGTTACCTGGATTTTCAAAAGGATAGCATGCTCCAAATAGACTAATGAATAAGATCAGAGAATATGGAGTCAGGGGACTGGTAGCAGAATGGATTGCTCATTGGCTTCAAGAAAGAAAGCAGAGAGTGGGAATAAAGGATTGTTATTCAGAAGGTTGGAAGCGGTGTTCCACTGCTGGGACCACAGTGTTCACAATTTACATTAATGATTTGGACTTTGGAATCAAAGATACAATTTCTAAATTTGGAGATGACACAAAATTGAGGGTCAGGGGCAGGGTGGTGGACCATAAAATCATAAGACATAGGAGCAGAAATTAGGACATTCGGCCCATCGAGTCTGCTCCGCCATTCAATCATGACTGATAAGTTTCTCAACCCCATTCTCACGCCTTCTCCCCATAACCTTTGATCCCCTTACCAATCAAGAACCTATCTATCTCGGTCTTAAATACACTCAATGACCTGGCATCCACAGCCCTCTGTGGCAATGAATTCCTTGGATTCACCATTTTTTGGCTAAAGAAGTTTCTCCTCATCTCTGTTCTAAAAGGTCTTCCCTTTACTCTGAGGCTGTGCCCTCGGGTCCTAGTCTCTCCTACTAATGGAAACATCTTCCCCACGTCCACTCTATCCAGGCCTTTCAGTATTCTGTAAGTTTCAATCAGATCCCCCCTCATCCTTCTAAACTCCATCGAGTATAGACCCAGAGTCCTCAAACATTCCTCATATGTTCTTTCATTCCTGGGATCATTCTCGTGAACCTCCTCTGGACTCTCTCCAGGGCCAGCACATCCTTCCTGAGATACGGGGCCCAAAATTGCTCACAATATTCTAAATGTGGTCTGACCAGAGCCTTATAAAGCCTCAGCAGCACATCCCTGCTTTTATCTTCTAATCCTCTTGAAATAAATTCCAACATTGCAATTACCTTCCTAACTACCGACTCAACCTGCAATTTAACCTTAAGAGAATCCTGGACTAGGACTCCCAAGTCCCTTTGTACTCCAGATTTCCGAATTCTCTCCCCATTTTTAGAAAATAGTCTATGCCTCTATTCTTCCTACCAAAGTGCATGAGCTCACACTTCCCCACATTGTATTCCATCTGCCATTTCTTTGCTCATTCTCTTAACCTGTCTAAATCCTTCTGCAGCCTCCCTGGCTCCTCAACACTACCTGTCCCTCCACCTATCATCTGCAAACTTAGCCAGAATGCCCTCAGTTCCTTCATCTAGATCATTAATGTATAAAGTGAAAAGTTGTGGTCCCAACACTGACCCTTGCAGAACTCCATTAATCACCGGCCGCCATCCTGAGAAGGATCCCCTTATCCTCACTCTCTGCCTCCTGCCAGACTGCCAAAGTTCTATCCATCCTAGTACCTTGCCTCTAACACCATGGGCTCTTATCTTACTGAGCAGCCTCCTGTGTGACACCTTGTCAAAGGCCTTCTGCAAGTCCAAGTAGATAACATCCATTGGCTCTCCTTTGTCTAACCTAATCATTACCTCCTCAAAGAATTCTAACAGATTTGTCAGGTATGACCTCCCCTTGATGAAACCATGCTGACCCTGCCCTATTTTACCATGCACTTCCAAGTATTCTGAAATCTCATCCTTAATAATGGACTCTAAAATCTTACCAACCACCGAGGTCAGGCTAATTGGCCTGTAATTTCCCAACTTTTGCCTCACTCCCTTCTTAAACAGGGGGGTTACATTAGCGATTTTCCAGTCCTCTGGGACCCTCCCTGACTCCAGTGATTCCTGAAAGATCACCACTAACGCCTCCACTATCTCTTCAGCTATCTCCTTCAGAACTCTGGGGTGTAATCCATCTGGTCCAGGTGATTTATCCACCTTCAGACCTTTCAGTTTTCCTAGCACCTTCTCCTTGGTAATGGCCACCATACTCACCTCTGCCCCCTGACTCTCTTGAATTTTGGGGATGTTACTCGTGTCTTCCACCGTGAAGACTGACGCAAAGTACCTATTCAGTTCTTCCGCCATTTCTTTGTTTCCCACTACTACTTCTCCAGCGTCATTTTCCAGCGGCCCAATGTCCACTTTTGCCTCCCTTTATATAATCTAAAAAAAACTCTTGCAATCTTCTTTTATATTACTGGCCCAATTTACCCTCATATTTAATCTTCTCCTTCCTTATTTCTTTTTTAGTTGTCCTCTGTTGGTCTTTGTAGGCTTCCCAATGCCCTGGTTTCCCACTGCTCTTCGCTGCATTGTATGCTTTCTCTTTAGCTTTTATGCTGTCCCTGACTTCCCTAGTCAGCCATGGTTGCCTCGTCCTCCCTTTAGTATGCTTCTTCTTCCTAGGGATGAATTTTTGCTGTGGTGGTGGATTACTGAGGAGGGTTGCAATAAATTACACGAGGACATTAATAAACTTGTTAAATGGGCAAGTAACTCTCAAATGAAGTTCAATACAGATAAATGTGAGGTAGTAACATTATGATAGGAAGGTTACTTATTGCTTGGAATATACGAGTCTAGGCATGGTAAAGGAACGATGGAATCTCGGTGTACAAATGCATCAATCACTAAATGTTATGCCACAGGTTAGTAAGGCCAGAGAAAAACAAACCAAGCACTAGGATTTATTTCTAGAGGAATAGAATTGAAAAGTAGAGAAGTTATGCTAAACCTGTATCAAAATTTGGTTAGACCACGCTTAGAGTACTCCATGCCATTCTGGTTGCCATTAGAGGCACTGGAGAGGGTACAGAGAAGGTTTACAAGGATGATAACAGAAACTGCAGAAATACAAAATGTAAGTAGATATATGTATCAGGAAAGGATAAACAGGTTGGCCCCTTTTCTCTTGGGAAAGAAGGTTGCGGGTGACCTATCAGAGGTATTTAAAATTAAAGGCTTTGATAGAGTGTGTACAGAGAGAATTGGCTGAATTTGATGTATCTCAGAAGTGGGCGAGAGTCCGATCTGGGATTCAGTGGATCGCCGACTCCTACCCTGACTTTGAAAGGTGGCGAATAATACATATAGTGGCAAATTAACGGCCGCCTGGCGGGTAGCTGGCCAGCAACACCAGACAATGGTACACAGCATGTCTGATTGGCTAATGAAGGTGTGCAGAGGGTGCAGGCTGTGATCCAGAAGGAGATCATGGCCACTCATTTAAAGAAACCCCTGGCACGTGACTATGGCAGGTGCACCAGGAAACCTTGTCTGGATGCATAAGAACTTTTTGTTGGAGATTTTGAATTTATTTACAACCACTGCAGGAGGTAAGTGATTATTTATAAATGTGTATGATTGTTCTTATAGCTGAGATGCAGTGCCAGGGAAGAAATAGCTTTGGAATGCAGGTGACCCATAACTCTGATGAATAATAAGTGTTTAGGGGGATAGTGAACATCAGGCTGTTAATTCTTTGTGTTTCTCCACAGATGGCCAAGAGAAGGAAGCCAGGAGATGGGGAGGGCAAAAAATCAAGGAGGGCCCTGAGGTTCGACGATGACTCCCTACGAGCCCTCCCCCAGGCTGTAAGTGATAAGCAGGAGCTCCTAATGCCCACTGACAGGAAAAGGAGATCTGACAGCCTGACCAAAGCAGTCCTGGAGGTCATAGAGGAGGTGAGAAGCCTTGGGGTCATCCAGCAAACCTATTTTCAGTGCTGCAAGCACCTCAATGACCTTCGGAGAGCTGCAAGGGTGACTGTGTCACCATTCTTGAGATGGACATATATGGATGATTGTGTTTGGGGTCCATTATGGGATGGTAATGTATATTGTCCAAGTGTGTAAAGTGGCATGATGCACACATGCCACTTAGCATGGCAAAAGGGGTTATGAAGATGGCCGGGAGTGTGGGGAATACAACACCTGTTATTGTCAGAGAAGATTGAGAAAATTGTGCTGCTGATAGAGTACAGAACGGCATTTGAAGGCATGATTGTAGCACAGCATCATCATCATTACAATGGCCCTCTTGGAGTAGAGGGAGCACAATGCCAGGGAAAGAAACAGGACTGGAGTTGGTGTGCCAAACCAGCCATATTGACTCCCATCAAGGAAGAGATGCTGCAGTTGGCTGCCAATCATTGGATCACGACCATTGGTCAAGACAAGATAGGAAGAAGACCTTGGCTGGCGAGACTATAAGGGATCATTTTTATAATAACAACAGACTTGTGTTGAGATGGCTGGGGAGGGGAGGGTACATGAGGCTGTGCAAGCTGTCAGGAACAAAGCATTGCTAGTTTGTGACTTTGAACACTTGCATGCATCTGGGAGGATGGTGTGTCTCTGTTGTGAATGATTTAGTGTTGAAACACTGAGTCACATCTCCCAATGATTCCAGTGTTTGCAATGAGGGAGTGTGTCTCAGCACACTCACCACGAAGGTTGAAGATGCCCCTAATTCTCCTTCCTTTTGTTTGCTTTCTACACAGGTGCAACATCTACAACTACTGCTGCTGGTCCTGAGGGGCTGGCATTGACCTCTGAGGAGGAACAGGCTGTAGCATCACATCCTTGCTCCACACCCAGTACCAGCACAGATGCACACACCTCACTGGGTATGCTCGATTCAGCTGTAAGGGATACACATACTGGTGAAAGCACATCACAGTTGTCACAGCTGACTGGGGATAGCGCACTGTAATACCGAGTCCCACTATTCCTCAAACCATGACAAATGTGAAAAGTTTGATCCTGGCCACCAAATTGCCCCAATTCTACCTAACTGTTTAATTTAGGTTAACAGAATATGAGCACCAGGTTTGTAAACTTAACAAGTAAATAACTGTTTAAACCACTATACACAAACACACACACACACACACACACGCACACACACACACAAAACATGGATTTTAAGGGTGAGATAAAACAGTTCAATAGCACCAATCTGGAGTACAGAATTAAATGGGTTGGTTTTGATTGATATTTTCCAAATTCCTTGTAATTTGTTGTTGATGATATGAGGTGCTCTCCCGGCACTTTCAGTCTGTGGTTCACTGGTTGAAAAATTTGCTTTTCAATGTCTCTGCTGGTGATTTTTCCCCTTTTCCTCTTGACAGGGGTTTTCAGAGAAAGCAATCCTGTACTCCAGATTGGTATGTGTTTCAGGAAAGCAGGGAGGGCTAAGAGGACCTCCTGGCAATGGGGGAGCAGCAGCTGCTGGGGTATTGGGTTGAGGGTCCTCTCAGGGCGCTTCTGATGAAGTCAGCCTCTCCTTTGTCCCTCTGCCATTGGCACAGATACCTTCGAGTGCCATGGTGACAGATGGACATCCAGCCACAGTGCAGGAGACTCCCACCATGCTGGGGCCCTCAAAACCTCAGGCAACCGAAGGACAGCTGCCAAAGTCATCCCAAAAAGGGAGGCATAAGGGTCAGCAGACTGTCTCCAGCACACCACACCACAGGACCTGGAAAAGATTCAACAAAACCACACCACAGTCACACTTGGGTGCTCATGGATGCTTTCTGATTTTTAAAATTTGCACGTTCATGGCTTTTTGTGTACATAAGTGATTGCTTTATTCCACGTATTATCCGGATGTTTACGAGTCCAGATGCTTTGGATGTTTGGCTGCTTGGAGACAAAGGATATCCCCTGAAGAAGTGGTTGATGACTCTAGTTCGCAGTGCTAGTGTGGCAGCTGAGAAGTGTTACAATGAAAGCCGCACCACAATCTTTGGTCTGCTCAGATGCCTGGACAGATCAGGCAGGTCGCTTCAATATACACTAGCCAGAGTTTCCCTCATGGTCGTTGTCTGGCCTGCACTGCACAATCTGGCCATCCAGAGAGGGGGAACCCTTTCAGAGGAGACAGGCTGTTCCTTTGATGAGGATTCAGAGGAAGAGGCTGAAACACAACAGGCAAATATCCAAGCCGGCCCCAGGGAGGGTCTTGATGGCTGTGAGATATGGGAAGCCCTGATTATCAGACGATTCATGTTGTGGGGTCTCTCCAAATCTATCAGCCTCATTGCCAGTGACACCTTCTCCAGGCACCTCAGTGCCAGATATGGACAATGTTACTCAGCCAAGCAATGTCAACCAGTAGGACGCACATAATCACATCCAAAGCATCTGGACATGTAAACATCCCTGGCACCTGGGAGTTGTTAATAGAATCCAGGCCAGTTGGCAAAGTTATAACCAAGACACAGAGCTTTTCCTTGAGAGATTTTATTGACTTTGTTCAGTCTCATAGCTCTCCTCACACCCAGTGTCCCAGTTGTCCCCAATTTATATTCTCTTTTAATAAAACCAAAAATCAATAAAATAAACTAATTAAATGTTTGACAGCCGTTGATGGGGCACTGTAACTAAAACAAAAATGCCAAAGGAAACTTAACTAACTAAACCAAGATATCATTCCCAGAGGTGATGATGCACCTCAGCCACAGTGGTGCCCACCGGTCACAAAAGGCCTCAAGCGTAGCAGCCGACACCATGTACCTCCTCTCCAGGGCCACCTGGCTGCTGTCCCCTATTTATAAACTCTTTTTGAGAAACAAAAATCAATAAATGAAAGTGAAAATCGATAAATCAGAGGGGGCGACAGCCCCTGATGCGGCACTGTAATTAAAACAAGAACGTGAAAGGAAACTTACAAATTCAAATCAAAATGTCATTTTCTGGGGGTGATGATGCACTCCAGCCCCCGTGGTGCCCACCAATCATGGAAGGCGTCTAGCATACCGGCGGACACCACGTGCTCCCTCTCCAGGACCACCCAGCTGCTGCCCCCTATTTATAGACTCTTTTTAAGCAAAACAAAACTCAATAAATTAAGCTAAAAATCAATAGGTCGGGGGTGGGGTGGGGGGGGGGGGGGTGTGTGTGTGTGGGGTTGGGGGTTGGTGGGGGGGCGGGGGGGTAAGGGGGCACATGGCTGCTGTTGCCTATTTATATGTGCTCAAGGCACTTAAATATTGCCCTTCACCTGTATCCTAACAATATAATTAGCATACCATTAATAGGAGTGTCTGAGAATATATGAGTTGTGGCTGCTTCCCATGTACCTTGCATACATTTGTATATTTC
Organism: Carcharodon carcharias; assembly: GCF_017639515.1. NCBI lineage: Eukaryota > Metazoa > Chordata > Chondrichthyes > Lamniformes > Lamnidae > Carcharodon > Carcharodon carcharias. Next base: position 13,677,649 of record NC_054481.1, on the reverse strand, counting down.
AGTGCTAGTGGTCGCACACAATCTGTGCATTTAGGGGATGGTATCCTTTGCTGTTTATAAAAGCCCCTGGCTGCCCTGCTCATGTCTTGATGGTTCCATCAATACAGTCAATGACCCCTTGTACCCATGGGAAACCAGCCATGGCTGCAAAGCCTGAGGCTCTTTCCAATTGACTGCTGCTGCCTGCACTGAAGGAGATGTATTGATGGGCACACCTAAATAATGCGTCTGCGAATACCTTTATACAGTAATGTGCTTCAGGTTGGGTGATCCCACTTGGGTCTCTACAGGTGGCCTGAAATGACCCAGCAGTGTAGAAGTTCAACATGACTGTCACTTTTAATGCCACAGGCACCACCAGGTGGCCACTCACACAATTGGAGGCAATCTCAGATGCAAGCATCTCTCATAGGGCAGTGCCAGTCTCTTATTAAAGGTGAAGTCTGCTGAGACACTCTCACTCCATCACCTGGCAATATGACATTCGCACCCTGTAAATGCAATTTGGTACAGCCTTCACCTATGTCTGGGTGCCTGCTGCTACCTCCCCTCTGCAGCCCCTTGCTCCTCAGCAGCTGTCCCACCTTCCTGCACCTCATGTTGCTCCTGCCCCTGGACAGCTGGCCTCCTTCTCCTCTCCTCCTCCTCTCCTCTTCACTGAAAGTGGTGCCTCCCACAGAACATACAATGTGCAAAAGGAGCTGCGCTCTTAGATGACTGGAGCATCAACATTTTGGGAACCTCCCTGAGGAACAGCCCTGATTATCAACAGAGGTTTATGGACAGCAATAGTGTTAGGAAGAAGTAAGAGACAGGAGTTTCAGGGAGACAGTCACCCCTAAATGTCAGGAGGCAAGTAGCTGGGTGAATGCCAGGAGAGGGAAGGGGAATAGACAGAAAGAGCAGAGCACCCCTGTGGCCGTTCGCATCAACAATAGGTATACCGTTTTGGATACTGTTGGTGGGGACGACCTACCAGGGATAAGTTGTAGTGGTTGCGTCTCTGTGACCAAGGCTGGACCCTCAGCTCAGAAAGGAGGGAGGGAAAAGAGGAGAGCAGTAGTGATAGGGGATTTGATAGGTACGGGGACAGATAGGAGGTTCTGTGGGAGAGATCGAGAATCCCGGATGGTCTGTTGCCTCCCTGGTGCCAGGGTCCGCGATATCTCGGATCGGGTTCTCAGTATTCTGGGGGGGGGGGGGGGGGGTGAGCAGCCAGATGTCGTGGTCTATGTAGGGACCAATGAGGTGGATAGGAAGGAGGAGGAGGTCCTGCAAAGAGAGTTTAGGGAGTTAGGTGCTAAGTTGAAGGACAGGATCTCCAGGGTTACGATCCCAGGAGTGCTACCCGTGGCTAAGGAGATGGTGCAGGAGGGAGGGCTTCATGTTTCTTGACAATTGGGCTCTGTTCCAGGGAAGGTGGGACCTGTTCCGACGGAACGGTTTGCACCTAAACTGGAGGGGGACTAACATCCTTGCGGGTAGGTTTGCTAGTGCTGCTCCAGGGGGTTTAAACTAGATTTGCAGGGGGAGGGGAACCAGAGTGTTAGAGCAGATAGTGAGGTGGAGGAGGATAAAGGTCAAGCGAGGAGTGCATGTATAGACGGAAATCAAGGGTCCATATATGATAGAAATGTTCTCAAGTGCATCTATTTCAATGCAAGGAGTATTGTTGGAAAGGCAGATGAGCTTAGGGCATGGATTGGCACGTGGGATTACGACATTATTGCTATTAGTAAGACTTGGTTGCAGGTGGGGCAGGACTGGCAGCTCAATGTTCCGGGGTTCCGTTGTTTCAGACGTAATAGAGGGGGAGGGATGAAAGAGGGAGGAGTGGCATTACTAGTCAGGGAAAATATCACAGCTGTGCGTAGACAGGACAGCCCGGAGGGCTCGTCTACAGAGGCCATATGGTTGGAGCTGAGGAATGGGAAAGGTGTGACCACACTAATAGGGTATTATAGACCGCCCAATAGTCAGAGAGATTTGGAGGAGCAAATCTGTAGAGAGATAGCAGACCGATGTAAGAAACAGAAAGTTGTGGTAGTTGGAGATTTTAACTTTCCACATATTGACTGGGATTCCCATACTGTAAAAGGGCTGGATGGCTTGGAGTTTGTCAAATGTATTCAGGAAAGTTTTCTAAATCAATATATAGAGGTACCAACAAGAGAAGATGCAATACTTGATCTCCTGTTAGGGAACCAGACAGGTCAGGTGACAGAAGTATGTGTAAGCGAACATTTTGGGTCCAGTGACCACAATGTCATTAGTTTTAAGCTAATTATGGATAAGGATAGGTCTGGTCCTTGAGTTGAGATTCTAAATTGGAGAAAGGCCAATTTTGTGGAAGTAAGAAAGGATCTAGGAAGAGTGGATTGGCATAAGTTGTTTTCTGGCAAGGATGTGTTCAGTAAGTGGAAGGCATTCAAAGGCGAAATTTTGAGAGTGCAGGGTTTGCATGTTCCTGTCAGGATTAACGGCAAAGTTATCAGGCATAGGGAAACAAGCAGTAGTTTCATGGAACATATAGAGATTAAAGAGGAGGAGGTGCTTGCTGCCTTCCAATAAAGGTAGATAAATCCCCCCGGGCCTGAAAGTGGGGTCACAGGTAGACAAGGTTGTAAAGAAAGCTTTTGGCACACTGGCCTTCATAAATCAAAGTATTGAGTATAGGAGTTGGGAAGTTATGGTGAGGTTGTATAAGACATTGGTGAGGCCAACTTTGGAGTATTGTGTGCAGTTCTGGTCACCTAACTACAGGAAAGATATCAGTAAGATTGAGAGAGTGCAGAGAAGATTTACTAGGATGTTGCCGGGTCTTAAGGAGTTGAGTTACAGGGAAAGATTAAACAGGTTAGGACTTTATTCCTTGTAGCGTAGAAGGATGAGAGGAGATATGACAGAAGTTTACAAAATTATGAGGGATATAGACAGAGTAAATGCGAGTGGGCTCTTTCCACTTAGATTAGGAGAAATAAACATGAGAGGACATGGCTTTAGGGTGAAAGGGGAAAGGTTTAGGGGGAACTTCTTCACTCAGGGAGTGGTGAGAGTGTGGAACGAGCTACCATCTAACGTGGTAAATGCGGGCTCACTCTTAAGTTTTAAGAATAAATTAGATAGATACATGAATGGGAGAAGTCTGGAGGGTTATGGACTGGGTGCAGGTCAATGGGACTAGCAGAATAATATTTCGACACAGACTGGAAGGGCCGAATGGCCTGTTTTCTGTGCTGTAGTGTTCTATGGTTCTATGGTTCTAAGTAGCTGTCAGCAGCATCTCCTGCTAAAGTCAGGCATAGACCCATCTCCAGCCTTTATATCCGTCCTTTCCTGAGAACCTGAAAAAAGTCTTCCTTCCCGCCAGACGTGTTTCACATGCAGTGACTTTATTGTAGCATCAGCAACGTTTTATTGCGGTCAGTTGAACTGCCAACTAACTTAAATGGCCTTTAATTCAAGATTTCAAGGTGGCGGGTGGGCTGCCGACTTTGGGGCCCACACACCCACTCTACTTTTGTGCACCGGCATAATGTTTGCGACCTGACATCGTCACGTCAGATATTACACTTCTGCAGGACCATGGCAGCCCTGTTTCTGTGGTGTAAAATTCAGCCCAATGTGTCCACTTGTGGGGAAGAGTGTAACTAGAGGCCATTGATATAAGGTATCACAAAGAAATCCAATGAGGAATTCAGAAGAAACATTTTTGCCCAGAAGGTGGTGAGAGCGTGGAACACGCATCACAAGGAGGGGTTGAAACAAATGGTATTGATGCATTGACGAGGAGGCTAGACCAGCAGATGAGGGAGAAGAGAATAGAGGGTTGGGCAGATAGCTGTAGCCGAAGAAAGGTGGGAAGAGGTTCAAGTGGACTATAAACGGTAACATGGTCTGATTCTGTGCCATGTATCCTATGTAAAACTGTACCCCCTGAGCTATTTCCATATGAGGACTTGAAGTACATTAGGATGTAAAGTTTAAGAATACTAGTGTCTTTACTGACAATGGTGGTGTATGCAGATGGTTCACCATTCATGCAGATCTTTGGGGATCAGGCCATAGCCTCCCTGATGAGTCTGGATCTCTTCATGAACTACTCCTCCATTAAGGTTAGGTGGTACATCAGTAACCTGAAGGGCAACTTGTAGTGGCCATGCGTTTGCCATGATCTTCTGCTTCTGCTGCTCCCCTGTCATATCATCACCATTGCCTACTATATCCATGCTGTCAAGCAGAAAGATCTTCTGTACAATTCACCTCTGTCACTGTTTTAGTGAAACTGCAAATCTTGCAGTTTATCCAGCTAATTCCAAACCTGATATAATTTGCACACTTTCCAATTTGGCTCTACAACTGTTCTTTAATGCAAAAATATTGAATTTTTTTATTGCTTTTGACTAGGCTTTTGGATTTCTTTATTTAAGGGATAGAGTGCCTAGAACAGCACAAAACACAGACAAATTATCAACTGGCACTTTCTCCCAACAGAACCTTATTTGTACTCATGTCAACTTTTTCACAAAGATTAATGAGCCTGAGAAGTGCCAGGTCTTTGTTTACTTTTAGCATGTTTTTGTTCCACTTTGGTATTATTTCCGCCCCCCACCCCCCCCCCCCCCCCATCACATCACTGAGCTTGCAAGAGTGGAACAATATGCAAATTGTTATAAACCAGTGAAAGAGCGACTGCATTACAAACCAATTGCATTAATTATGTTTATTCTGTACCGCTCCAGTGCCTCCAGGCAAATACATCAGCCTGCCCTTTCATTATATTGTGAATTAGAAATGCTCTCAATGCCTTCTGGAAAGGGTGTTGTAGCTTGTCATAAATAACTATTTGCCAGGTTTAAAAATGAACAAGAAAGAAGGTACAGCCTGTATTTATAAAGGACCTTATCACATTTCTGAAAAGTATATTGAACCACTTCACACCAAGTTAATGCGGCCACTGTTCTTATGTCATCAAATGTCATTTTGTTCCCATCAGGACCCACAACAGCAATGCGATGTTTGACCATTTACTTTATTTAGGATGACTTTTTTTAAAAATTAATTCATCAGATATGGGTGTCACTGGCAAGTCCAGCATTATTGTCCATCCCTAATTGCCCTTGGGAAGTTGGTGGTGAGCTGCCTTTTTGAACTGCTGCAGCCCCTGTGGTGTAGGTAAATGACAGGGGTAAAGTAGCATAGTGGTAATGCTACTGGGCTAACAATCCTGAGGCCTGAACTAATGATCCAGAGACATGAGTTCAAATATCATCATGGCAGCTGGGAGTTTGATTTCAATTATTTAACAAAATCAGTAATAAAAAGCTAGTAGCAGTAATCATGATCATGAAATTACCAGATTGTTGCCAAAACCCATCTGGTTCACAAAACACCCTTTAGGGAAGGAAATCTGCCACCCTTATCCGGTCTGGCCAACTCCTGATACACAATAATGCGGTTGACTCATAACTGAATAGCTTGCTAGGCCACTTATTTAAGGGAAAGAGTGCCTAGAACAGCACAAAACACAGACAAATGGACTAGTGAGCCATTCAGTTGTATTCAAGAAGGCAGCTCACCACCATCTTCACAAGGGCAATTAGGGATGGGCAATAAATGCTGGCCTTACCAGTGGCACCTACATCGCATGAATGAATGCAAAAAAAAATGAGTAGACCACCCAATACCTCGAGCCTTTCTGCAAATCAGCTCCATGTGCCTGCCACTGCTGTGCTTACTTTAATATCCTTAACTAACAAAAGTGTACATCAGTTTTGAATTTTTCACTTTGGCTAGCCTCAATGGTTTTTTGAGGGTGAGAGTTCCAGACTGAGGAAGCAATGCTTGTCAGGACACCGTGGAATCTTTCTGCTCTTTTTTGAGGAGTGCCACGTGACCTTTAAGCTACACCTGAGCCATCAGATGGCGTCCCAGTTTAATGCCTAAAGGACATCATCTCTGATAGAGCAGCCTGCCCACTGTACTTGACCTGAAGCACCAGATTAAGCTAGGGGCTGATGGTCACCACACCGGGCATGTTTGCAATGGGAATGCCCAGCCTACCTCCTTCCTGCCCACTCCTGACTTGTTCCCTATTTAAAAAAAAAGGAGGGTGGGTGTATGTAGATAAATCACATCCTAGGGATTTGAGTCCATTTAAACCTTTGTCCCCGGGGCATTAGGCTGGGTCTCTGGATTACTAGTTCAGGAGCATTACCACTACACCACTGTCCCCCCACTGATACAATTGGTGAGAATCTTCCAACAATGAACAGAGGCACAGAACAGACTGTAGGTTCTTTACTGAATTCCAAAAAGGGACATGGTCTCTGTTGAAGATATTACAGCATTCTACACCACATGATTGAACAAGTGGCATCCATAGCTCAGTTGGCTGGATGGCTAATTTGTAATGCAGACTGGTGCCAGTAACATGGGTTCAATTCCTGTACCAGTTGAGGTTATCCATGAAAACCTTGCCTGTGGTGTGCTGACTGTCAGGTTAAGTTCACCACCAGTTATCCATCTCTAATGAGAGAAGTGGCTTTCATTTCATCCACATGAATTGATTTTGATTAAGGATTCTTGTTTTTTCTAACCCCTTCATATCAGCACTATTATCATAATCCTGGCCCCTCCAGTTTTGGAATTTATGTCACACTTCTTCAGGGTGGTACATATAGCATCAATTTGTCCTTCCCCTGTGGGCGCATCCATTCTTTTCAAACAAATAAAGTGCTCTGGAATTTGCCATTCAAAACTGTAAAAGACACTGTTGCAGAATGGTTTGTATCTGGAATGCAGTCCAATATCACAGGCTAGTACCTGGCACACCTCAACCTTTTAGGAGTATCTGGCAGCACTTCTTTCACCATTAATTCAGATGTCTCATTCAGGATTGTTTTTCCACAATAGCAATTCATCATATCCTTGGAAATATTCCTTCGTTCCTTCTTCATGCTTTTCTAGTAACTCACCAAACCCAGTTGTTCACTGTGAAGAGCCTGTCAGAAGTTAAGCCACAGAGAGCCTTTAGAAAGCTAAAGGTTATTGTCATAAGCCTCTCTGTAGAATGTCCTCCCAATGTATTGTCTCTTGTTTAATCACATGTGGAATTGCCATTCTGATGCAGTTATCCTGTTTTATCCTTTGCTCTGCTTTCAGAGCACACGCTAGGAGACAATGGCACGCTGCTAATGCCACTGGTCTTGTAATCCAGGTAAACCAGGCTAATGCTCTGGGGATACGGGTTCAAGTCCTATGTGGCGGTTGGTAGAATTTAAATTCAATTAATAAACCTGGAATATAAAGCTAGTCTTAGTAGTGGTTACCATAACAATTGGTTGTTGTTTAAAAACCCATCTGGTTCACTAATGTCCTTCCAGGAAGGAAATCTGCCACCCTTACCTGGTCTGGCCTACATGTGACTCCAGACCCACAGCAATGTGGTCGACTCTTAAATGGCCCAGCAAGTCACTCAAAATCATTTAGGGATGGACAACAAATGCTGGCCTTGCCAGTGATGCCCATATCATATGAATGAATGAAGAAAAAAAATAGTTGATTAAGACCTGAATGACTAGGTGACATCTTGTGGTGCATGAGAATATGAAACATATGCTTTCAATGAGTCGACTCCTGAAGTGCTAGGAGTGATTTTAGATTCAAGTCAAAGAGCTTGCAACAGAAAAGAAAACCTTGGCAGTAGCGAATAGAGCCGCTTCAGAAACTTTGGCATCAAACTTTCTGTATAAAAATGTCTTTGATAACTGGTGATTCTGCACATCTAGAATAAAATCCATGTCCTTTACTCTTGGTGAACTATTGGTCACTGGCAGATCTGGCGGTACACGGTACCAGCAGGAGGTTTCCTTGCCCATGTTTGACCTGATGCCATGAGACTTCATGGGGTCCGGAGTCAATGTTCTTACATACTTACGACATTTCCAAGTTTCCAAGTTTCACAAAATAACAAATAAAAGGAGGCCTGCTAAGCTACAAGAAGTTTGTCACATTACATGATTTGGATTTAAAAAAGTAAATTTCAAACTGCTGTGGAAGGGGAAATATTCATTCTTATGTTGATTCCCTGGGGAGCTGCTACCTGCTCGGTTATGTGGCATTTGCCAGTGATATCGTTGAACAATGTTGCACAGGCCACTAGAAACAGCGCCACACAAATACATTTCTCACCCTATATCTCCTAATTGAAGGGTTTCCAATTCAAAGTTTCTTCATATTTGCATGCCTCTTAAACAGTCCTTCGTTTGATATATTAAGTCATGTTATCAGAAATGAACATTCTTAAACTTTTAGCAAAAAAAAATTCTGGCTTGCACATTGCACATGAGCTCTTTCCATCAAAATTGTTATGTTTTTATTTTGATTATTTTTATTTAATATCCTCTTTACCACTGCACTCCCTGATTACAACCCATCCTGTCCAAGGCACCCCACTGATCAAAATGTCCTGGGCAGGTGCCTATGTCACCCTTCCACATAGCCAGCCCCGCATATTGGAAATAACTACTTGTGATCATTCCAATCTTCCACCGCTCTATTCTCTACCGAGGCACCATTGTACAACTAGACAGGGTGCTATTCCACAAGGAGCTAGAGTGCCATTGGAAGCTATGCTATTGTTCTTTAATCTGTTTGTGTATCCTGAATGGTCTTGAGAAGGTGGAGGTCAAAAGGATGTTTCCTCTTGTGGATTTTTTTCTCTCAGAGGGTTGTGCAACTTTGGAACTCTCTGCCTCAGAAGGTGGTGGAGGCGGAGTCATTGAATATTTTTAAGGCAAATATAGGTAGATTCTTGTTAGGCAAGGGAAGCAAAGGTTATCGGGGTTAGAGGGAATGTGGAAATTGAAACACAAGAAGGTCAGCCATTGTTGAATGGTGGAGCAGACTGGAGGGGCCGAATGGTCTACTCCTGTTCCTATTTCTTATGTTCTATGTTCTTATTCTGTTGTGCATCATGGTATCATTTTAAAGATTATATGGTGCACTAAGGCACCAGAATAAAACAGTCCAATTTTCTATTCAAAGCACGCTCAGTGAAAACTTGAGGTTGGGGCTGTGAGGGAGTCAGCTCCTCTGATCATTGGATAGATAACGTTTGTGATGTTGAACACAGATCCATTGGTTAAAGTTTTATTGCACTTGGAATGATATGTACTCAGGCACATGATAACAGGCTATACAACTCTGACACACTTACACATTACAATGTAGCTAATGCTTTGTATAATCCCAGACTGATATGCCTCACAGTATTTAAGTTACATTTCAATTCAAAAGGTGACAAGATGCCTTGTGAAACATCTTAATATGGCAGGGTTGCAAAATGAAAAACAGAAGGAGGGAGGGGAGGGAAACACCTTTCCCCTTCATCCTAGGCTATTTACTATGTACATCCATTATATTCAATCATGTCAACTGCAAAATTTTTCCTGTTTTCTCTGGTTAATGAACCACAATTATGGCCCCAATGGTGTCCAATAATTTATTGTGTCAGAAGGTTGTACCAATAATTATTCAATAGTAATTGTTATTAATTGATTACATCAGTATTCACTTTTCATTTACTGTAATTTGATAAATTAAAAGTTACACGGCTTTCATATTATTTTAATTTATCAAATTACAGCAAGTTAAAAGTAAATACATTCAAAATCAATTAGTAACAATTAACATTGAATAATTATTGGTACAATCTTCTGAAACAAATAAAATTCTTATAAAGCTGTCTCATGGTGAATATTGCAAAAAGCGTGAATTCTGGCAGGACTGGGCTGTGTTATCTTTTCATCGATTTTAACCTAGACTGTCTGTATGATACTGTCAATCTTTCAGCTTCACTGCAGTTTTCCCAGGCACCAGTGATCAGTTTGGGCATGCCCAGTGCTATTTAAAATTCCTCCACCTTCATGAAGTACATTTACTTTGCCTGCAGACAAGCTCAGAGTTGTTAGCTAAACACTACATTTTGTGGTATGCAGCGCAGAAACTACATCACCGATATGCAACAGGATTATTCAACAACAGCAACCAGATTATATAAACGCTCCCTTGCAAGATGTCGCTGCCTTCTTCAAAAAGCTTGGTGGACAGGTCAGCAGAAGACACTGTAGCCTTCATTTTGAACCTTTAAAACATATTTTGGAATATATCCTAAAGAATGTCGCACAGACTTTAATTTCCATTTCTTAAAATTGTAGATCCTTTTTGTCCCCCTGTTAAGCAAATTGGCCTAGAAATTCGATCGTGCCTGAAAACGAGGCGGAGTTTGAAATTTACACGCCTGGTTGCCTGCTCTCAGTCAACGGGTGAAGTAGATATTGGGACCTCATTCTAATGTGGCAGGTATGCAGCGAGCACTATTCGTTGGCTCCAGGTTCTATTTGGTGGAGCCAGAAATAAGGCTTTACTAACGCCACTTGATGGCAGCCAGTGGCTCTTAAAGGGAAGGTGCACTCTGGGTTCAGAGATGGCAGAATACTTCAAAACAGGTAGATCGAAGAAACACTAACAGCTAGGGAACCCAGATTCTAATCTGCCATTTTGGAGGACCTAAAAGCGGGGGTGGGGAGGGGTTGAACGGCAGGCTGTTCCCTCCAGCTGCCAGAAAACCACCAGGGCAACACCAGCACTGCCAATGGGAAGAAATAGTTGAGCTGGTGATTCCCAAGAGCAAGTCTGCAATGCCAAAGTAAGCTCAAAGACCTGTCCAGAGTTGTCCAGGTAACAATGAAGATTGTGGGTCTTGGTTGGCGTAATGGGGATGGGAACTATGGTTCACCTGAACTGCTTTGGATGAGCTGCTATCAGAGAGCTCAAGTACCTAAGATCACTGCTTTCCATGTTCTTCCTCCTCTTCCTTCTTGCTGCTCTCCCCCGTACCCTCCTTTTGCTCAAGCCCTCTCCTCCTCACTGCACTTCTTGCTGCCCAGATGGTGATAAGGGCTGGTCCCTTATGATGGTGAAGTCATTGAATGCATGGCAGATGATGACAAAGCTGGATATATGCTCACCAGAGTGGCCCAGGCAGCAGAACTGTTGTTTGAGAACACCCACTGTCTACTTGATAACATCCATGATGATAGCATGGCACTCACTGTGGCCTTCTCTGTTTCTGTGCCTGGGTTCCTGATGGGAGTCATAAGCCACCTGTCAAGATGTCAGTAGCCTTTGTTCTGCCAGTAACCAGCCTGTGACCTTGCAACCTGATTAGAATAAAGATGGAACAGAGGACTGGTGCAGAATAAATGATTCCTGACTACTTTCAGGAAGTTGGTCATTGAACTACAGGATTTGCTGCCTGTGGTTGCAAACCAAATGGATGTTGAAGGAATGGAACCTCTGTTGACAAAGATGTCAGCCTGATGATGGGGATCATGCAAGGCAATGCGATTGCAATTGATGGTACCTTAGATTCTGGGGAAGCCTACAGTATAGGAAAGACCTCGTGCTGTCTCATCTTGAGGAATGAGATCTAAGTGTTTGGTCTGCTATAGGAGAGCTTTGTTGATCTCCCTGATACAACTGTGAACTGCAGACTGGGAGATACTGCTGATATCACCTACTACAATCTGAAAGGAGCCTGTGGCTACAGTTAGGGGACACAATGACCTTCAGAGCTGCTGGCAGTGCTGTGCTTTCTGTGGTGTGTGGCCCAAGTTGTGGCTGTAACTCAGGGATAGCTACTCCTTGTAAAGCCTGAGACATTGTTCCTCAAGGAGATTTAAGTAGGACAGGTGCTCCTTGACAACCATTGTGGGTATGGCCTCCTGCTTGCTGCCTCCCTTCCTCCAACAACACTGACCTGTATTTATATAACGCCTTTAACATAGTAAAATGTCCCAAGGCACTTCATAGGAGTGTTACCAGTCAAAAATTGAAGAAGTTATTAGGATATGTAACTAAAAGTTCAGTCAAAGAGGTTGGTTTTAAGGACCTTATCAAAGAAGGCAGAGAGACGGAGAGGTTTAGTGAGGGACATTGGAAGATAGCATGAACTACATTTATTCATTTTCTTCTCCAAGGGAAATTCAGGATTCAAACTCTGGCACTTTATGGCAACATTAATTATCTTATTGCTTATTTTCTGGGAAAGAAATAACCCAGTCAATACCAATTGCTATTAAACTTGCACATTGCAATTAAAAATAACCAGATATCACCAGCTATTGTATGTTACAAAGGCCAAAGTTTTCATAAAATAAGAGTAATGCTGTGAAACGGAGAATTGAGGTGAGCTGGCAATCTGGAGTGTTGGAACACTCTTGTTCCACAAAGTAGTAAGATTCCGTTCCATACCTCACACAGGGGCTGACCTTTTTTTTTTGTTGCCACTCATTTTAGTATCACAATTGTGTTGTTCAATTATAAGAGCAAGCATTTTCCGCAATGCTAGTGACAAACTCACAATTGCTGTTGAGGATACATTGAGTCAGTAGGCAGGACTCGAGATTCTAGGGCGATGTGTCCGATTTTTAAGACACTCCTATTCCCACAAGGAAAAAGGGGAAATTTAAGGATAATCATCCTGGATTGCACTCACGCACTTCTGGGCATCTGTATGAGAAATATGCTGATGAAGATTTGGGCCTCCATTGGACTAGTGTGTGAAGTGGCCCATTGAAACTGGCTCCCCAATGGCTTAAATTGGTTACAGCAGTGAGTTTTTAAAAATTCCTTCACGGGATGTGGGTGTCATTGGCTGGGCGAGCATTTATTGTCCATCCCTAGTTGCCCTTGAGAAGATGGCGATGAACTGCCTTCGTGAACTGCTGCAATCCATGTGGTGTAGGCACACCCACAGTGCTGTTAGGGAGGGAGTTCCAGGATTCTGACCCAGCGACAGTGAAGGAGCGGCGATATATATCCAAATCAGGATGGTGAGTGACTTGCAGGGGAACTTCCAGGTGGTGATGTTCCCAAGTCGAGCCCTGTACTGTACCAAGAAGTCTTTTATTCAGCCGTCGGCCTATGTTGATTTATGGCTTGAAGACAGTCAGAAGGTGGGTCATAATGTTGTTTTAGAGGGCCTTATTAGTCATCGCTTAATGGATCTTTAATGAAGCATAGCGCATGTGATTTGGAATAAATGCAGTAGTTAACTGAAGTATGATTTAGCTGGAATAAAGGCTGCAAGGGTTTTTTTTTGAACCATGGAGATCAGTTCTTTTTAAGCCAGTGTTGGCAATGAGTGCAAGAAGAGATGATTGTATGATTATTATCCTTCTAAAAAAAAACCTCCTCTTACCCACAGCTCAGTTGCTGGGTGTGTATTGTATTTCCACATAGTTGAAAACAATTTCTTGACAACACTGCCTGCAGCATTTTCAGGTGCGGCCTTCTGCAGCAATATGTTAAGAAGAAACCAAAATCTTGGTGCTAAGTGAGGCAACTTAGTGGTTCTGTATTGTGGTGTGTTCCACAGGTCCATGTCTGCACAGATTGGCTGTCCTGCTGTGAGATTCACTTGCAACAGCAATGTCCTTTCCCTGAACAGAAATCCCTAAGATAACAGAGGCTGTTTATAAATATGAGCAGATTCCTTCTTCTCATTAGTTCCAGCCCTTCTCAGTACGTGCAAAATTAAACTATACCGCTCAATATAAATCAGTGGAAGTTACTGACTGTCAATTCCCTGTCACTCTTTTTTGAACCCTGTAAAATAGCATAATCTTCAATCAAACTACAACAGTGGTGAGAAACAAATTTAGCAGCTGGGGGCTTGACGTTGAGTCACTGGTGAGTCACTCTCCCAAACATCATCCAGTAAAAATACCATTAAAAAAACACAGAATCTTAAAGAAAGATTGCTCACAAATGCACATGATTAACTGCATTTAAAAAAAAACATGCCATGGTACAGTAATTCTGTAATTTATCTGGTGTCAGCAACCACAAACTGAGTCACAAGCACCACGGAGAAGCGAGGTTCACTATATTTACTGTAAGAGCCATTTTATCAATCCAGGGAGGGGTTTGCAACTCCAGGCTGAGTAACACACAATGGCACTGTGATTCATAGAATGGATGATGGGGTGGGGATGGGGGGAATGTGGGAAAATTGACAATATAGCAATCTCACCTTTTTTTTTAATTGCACTTATTAGAAGCAGCTCTGCCAGCTGGAATGGAAAGGGTGTGCTGGCATGGGTCTCACTATAGCCAAGCCTTTCACTCAGAACAAGAGGCATGGTAGGAAGTTTAGTCTGATCCACCCTCTTGGCTGGTGTAGGGTACAAAATGCTCCGTCCGTACCTGCCTGGCAGCTGGAGTGACTCTGATTGCACATCCCCCCCTCTCCCCGGAAAGAGGCATAATGATTTTGTGCTTTTGGCCCTCCTGGCAGGTTAGGCCTGGGTGGTCCCTGCTAAAGTGCCCAGCAATCTGAGCCAGCATGACCCGATTTTCAGCTTGCGGGAGAGGTTGGAGTGGCATGTGGATCACTAGATCCCGTCAGCAAGTGGGAGCCCACCAGGGACATCGATGCTGTCCTGCAACAGGACTTGCACACGAGCACCCACAACCAAAGCCTCCAGCAATAAACAATGAGAGGGAAAAGAAACCTCTTCCAGGCTCTCCCCTTCCATTTGCTGCATTTAGGTTCATTGGCTTCTCTATCCCTAGCCTCCCACACCCATTTATTTGACAGTCCTGGAAGCAGGGGCAGCAGCAGAACCAGGAACAGGTCCCACTACTTATTTATTATTAATTTACTGGATGAGGGCATCACTGGCTAGACCAGCATTTATTATTGAGAAGGTGGTGGTGAGCTGCCTTCTTGAGCCGCTGCAGTCCATGTGGTGTAGGTACACCCACAGTGCTGTTAGGGAGGGAGTTCCAGGATTTTGACCCAGTGACAGTGAAGGAACAGCAATATATTTCCAAGTCAGGATGGTGAGTGGCTTGAAGGGGAGCTTCCATGTGGTGATGTTTCTATGTGTCTGCTGCCCTTGTTCTTCTAGATGGTCATGGTTGTGAGTTTGGAAGATGCTGTCTAAGGAGGCTTGGTGAGTTCCTGCAGTGCATCTTGTAGAAGCTACACACTGCTGCTACTGTGCGTCGGTGGTGGAGGGAGTGAATGCTAGTGGATGGAATGCCAATCAAGTGGGCTGCTTTGTCCTGGACAGTGTCAAGGTACTTGAACGTTCTGGGAGCTGCACTCATCCAGGCAGCTGTCATCAGCAGCCACGGTATTTACTGAGTAGGTTAAGTGATTCATCATGGGAAGCATTATGAGACAATTGGACTATGTAAGTGCAATTTTTTTAAAAAAAAAATTTGTCCTCCTGGTTCTAAATAAATGTCCTCAAGCATAACTGTAACTCTTCAGAAATCAGACACCACATCAACTATTCTGCATCTAAAACATCCATGCAAATCTTAATGAGTGCATTGGAATGGGAGTGAGCTTGCTTCTGCAGTTTTGCATACACAGCACTATGACTAGTACCCCTCTGAAATGTGCACAGAATACCTGGAATTGCTTTTGAAAGGTTTGAGGAACTTCCTCATATTGCACAATGTTGCATGAGAGTAATCAGGTAACCAATAACAGGTAGTTAGCCTCAAATGAGGCAATTGGCTCTTCTGAAGTTGACATTGCATTCCAAGTACAAATGTCAGGCAAGGTTTTGAAACGTGGATTTTTCTTGCCTAGCTGAGATACAGTTGCTTTCACATTGTCCTATGGAGCATTTGCAGGTCACTAGACCTGTACTTTAAAAAAAACTGAACTTGCCTCTACCCCAATGACCTTTGGATCATTCGGGCCTGGCCACATTCCAATATATCTGAACTGAGTCATAGAGCTGAATTTTAACTGCAGGAGTGTTTGCATTTGCAGTGGCACAAGTGGGGGCGGTGTGGTGATGTTATAGTCAACAAAATTGACAGCGTCAAGAAGTCAGCTCCAACTTGGTGACTCCCTCATTAAAGTGCATTAGGCCTTGTGCAAGGTAACACCCTCAGGAGGAGCGGGTTGGCAATCAACATTTGTTAATGGCTCAATTACAGGGATATTTACATGCACTATTAACTTCAACGTTAGGTCCACGGGTTTCCCAGGTTTGTTGCAACTCACCAGTGAAAGCAAGACAAGTACAGAGTGAGTGTGAGCCTGTCCTTTACAGGAAAGCAGTGACAAAAGCTGCAATCTGTATGTATCTGGGTGCTGCATTACATTAAAAATCATTTCAGTTCATGCTTAATTGGTCGCAAAAGTAATTGACTGGTAGTTTGGAGTTAATAAAAAGAACATGATGGATAAGGCACAATTAAATACGTTCCAACTAGGACTAAAAGGGGTATGAAGGTCTGGGGTTTGAATATGACAATGGAGAAATAGACAGGTTAGGGAATTCATTTTATTTGTTCATGGGGTGTGGCTAGCACTGGCAAAGCCATCATTTTTGTCCATCCCTGATTTCACTTGAAAAGGTGGTAGCCTTCTCAAACTGCTGCAGTGCCTCTGATGTAACTCTTTTGAGTACAAACACGTTCCCATCTGTTCCTATTCAGATGAAGTTACATTGTTTCATAGTTTGCCATTGTGAGATTTGAACTCTTGATCTTGGGTTACAAGCCCAGTACCATAACCACTTGGCTATTTAGGCCAAGCTGTGCCTCTGATGTACATGTACCTACAGTGGCACATGTTATACATCTCTAATTGCCACTAAAGAATGTAATTCATTGTAGCTGAAAAATGCACCAAATGAAGTGTCAAAATAAAACCTTTCTAAGGGAACATGTCCTCAGATACATCTGTCACATCACAGAAGAAAACTCCTTAAAAAATATTATAAAAGGAACAAAAAAACATAAATTTTCAAATAGTTTTGCATAACGGAAAATGTACCAAAGACTGGAGAACCAATGTTCCATCGATGTTGAGGAGAAAATGGAAAGAGATAGTGCAGGAGAAATACAGGCTAATTAGGCTTGTTGGGTTAACACCCCGGGCCAGGCATTTCCCTTAATGAATGGGGGGAAATTGACTCTTTGATCGGCTCCTCAGTTTGAGTTGGAGAAATACAGATTTTGGCGGAACTATTTGAATCCTGAAGGCGCTGCAGGTATCTGGGTCAATCTGGAGGTGCCCAGCAATAAAGTCTGACCAGGACCTCAGGCATCATGATGATATTTTGCATAACTTTGCCTTGCGAGGAGACCCCTTTTCAGAGCCCTGGAGGGTGAAGGCCCCTAAATGCAGCTGCAGGATGAGCACCAACCTGAACAGGGGGCCTGTTGTGGACAACCCATTGCCAGCTGCAAGAGATGTTCATGCCAATCTGAGACCTTCTTTTGACTGTCATGTCTGCCCAGCGTGTAGACAGTCTCCAGCTTTCTCCTTCCCATCATCATCTAGAGACGCAGCAAGCATCTTCTTACATAGCTTCCATTCATGCTATTTCATCAAAAACACTTCCAAAACTTGCTAAAAACAAGCGCGTCAACTTTCATACAAATGTGAGTTGAAAACTGAAAACCTGAATTCCGTGTGCCTGGTATTTCCACTCGACTCTGATGTGTGCAAGCCTATTGTGTGACCTCTTCTACTCCGAGGTATTTGAGTGGTCGAAAAGTGTGGCTTGGCAGGCTCCTCTTATTATCTGTTTTCATAAGTTCTACTGTAGGAGTATAGTTCTGAAGCGATTGCAATAAATGTGTTTATTGTTAGCCTATTTTCTGGTTGGAGATTTTGGGCACAGTTTCAGGTCTGTGGATGTCTGAAAGTGAGCAGTGAGTTTGAAGTTAGTTATTATGCTCCATATTCAGTATTTATATTTAGTAAAAAAATCTGGAGAGAGAATTTTAGAATGCCTGGGGCCCCCATTTTTTATGATTTGCAATTGTTTCTCAATAAATTCACTCAGTCAAATACATAAATCTGCTCCTCAGTCACCCTTAACACCCCATTCCTTTCAAGCACAGAAGATGCAACACCTGTCCTTTCACCTCCTCCCTTCTCATTGTCGAAGGCCCCAAACATTCCTTCCAAGTGAAACAGTGATTTATTTGTACATATTTCAATTTAGTATGCTCTATTTGCTGTTCATGATGTGGTCTCCTTTGCATTGGGAAGACCAAGTGTAGACTGGATGCAGGACACCTCCATTCAATCTACAAACACTAAGCTTCCTGTCATCTGTCATTTTAATTCTCCACCTTGTTCCTACTCTGACCTTTCTATACACGGCCTGCTACAGCTTTCCAATGAAACTCAACACAAGCTTGAGGAACAGCTTCTCATCTATCATCCTGACACTCTATAGCCTTCTGAACTCAGTGTTGAGTTCCACATAGATCATAACCTCTGCCTCCACCTTGTTCTATGGGCTTTTATTGTTTTCTTTCCCTAGCTTGTTTCTTTCCTTATCGCTTCATGTTGCATTCAGATGGGTGCTACATACCATTCACACCTCATCTGGACCATTGTTTCTTTACCTATCACTACTCTCTTTGGCTTTTGCATCATGAAATCTTATGTTATTTAATCTCTCCTGCCCTCCACCCTATCACAGCCCTTCTTTTCCATTCTTCCTGCCCCTTCCCCTCTTCTACTGGCTTAAAAGCTCTTGCACTTCTACTTTTCTTCAGTTCTGATGAAAGGTCATCGGCCTGAAATGTTAACTCTGTTTCTATAGGCTCCGTAGGCCAAATGGCCTACACCTGCTCCTAGTTTCTATGTTTCTATGTTTCTCCACAGATGCTGCCTGACCTGCTGAGCATTTCCAGCATTTTTTGTGTTCATTATGAAAATTCACTAGTTAATTTTTAAAGGAACAACACTGGCTTTGGGTGATTTGTATAAAATGGGTAATGTTGTATTTGCTCCAACTAACACTGCAGCTGGATCTTGATGACATTATTTGGATGGAATCTGAATTTATTTTTATTCATTTACAGGATGTCGGCATCACTAGCTAAGCCAGCATTTATTACCCTAATTGCCTTTGAGAAGGTGGTGGTGAGCTGCCTTCTTGAACTGCTGCAGTCCGTGTGGTGCAGGTATACCCACAGTGCTGTTAGGGAGGGAGTTCCAGGATTTTGACCCAACAACAGTGAATAATTGGTGATATATTTCCAAGTCAGGTTGGTGAGTGGCTTGGAGGGGAACTTCCAGGTGGTGGTGTTCCCATGTACCAGCTGCCCTTGTCCTTCTAGATGGTAGCGGTCACGGGTTTGGAAGTTGCTGCCCAAGGATCTTTGGTGAGTTTCTGCGGTGCATCAGTACACACTGCTGCCACTGTACATCGGTGGTGGAGGAAGTGGATGTTTGTGGATGGGGTGCCAATCAAGCGGGCTGCTTTGTCCTGGATGGTGTCAAGCTTCTTGAGTGTTGTTGGAGCTGCACTCATCCAGGCAATTGGGGAGTATTCCATCACACTCCTGACCTGTGCCTTGTAGATGGTGGACAGGCTTTGGGGAGTTAGGAGGTGAGTTACCCATGACAAGAATCCTAGCCTCTGACCTGATCTTGTAGCCACAGTATTTATATGGTAGTCCAGTTCAGTTTCTGATCAATGGTAACCCCCAGGGTGTTGAATATTTATGGATGGAGTCTGCTTAGGGGAGACTAATTGGTGGATGACTGCCTAGGACATCATTGTCAGGGGATGCCATGCCAAGGAATGCGGAGTCACGTTCTAAATGTTGGAATCATAGTGAACAACATTTTTGGTTATTGTTTTTTTTATTAAGTGTTTAGTTTATTGTTCACTTTATTTTATGACTTACATTATTTATTATTTGAATATAACTGAATTGAATTGAATTTTGTGGTGTTTCCTCTTTTCCTTTCTTCTTAGTGAATGATAAAAACCTTTTGAGATTACAGTTTTGTTTCTGAAACTTCTACCAATATCTCTACATACTTAAATTAAAATAAAGGAGGTCAAAGCACAAGAGTATCAAGGAAGCCATTTTCCCTGAAGCCAGCCTTGAACCCACTTCCTGCCTGTGGGTGTCAAGCTCAACTGGCCAAAAGAGCAGGTTAAGATTGGGACATGGTGAGAAGGCAGCGAGGTCACAGGGAGTAAGTGATTCCTCTCATTTCAACTGACAACACCCTTCGCCCCACTACTATCCCCTCCCCCAACCCAAACCTCACCAGCCCGGCACCACCCTGCACCTCCCACTGCCCCCATAACCGGTCTGACACCAGCTTGCACCTCCCCCCGCCCACACAACCGGCCCGGCACCACCATGCACCTCCCCCCACCCCCACAACCAGCCCGGCACCACCCTGCACCTCCCTGCACCCCCACAACTGACCCGGCTCCACCCTGCACCTCCCACCACCCCCACAACTGACCCAGCACCACCCTGCACCTCCCCCCACCCCTACAACTGACCCAGCACCACCCTGCACCTCCCCCCACCCCCACAACTGACCCAGCACTACCCTGCACCTCCCCCCACCCACACAACTGACCCAGCACCACCCTGCAACTCCCCCCACCCACACAACTGACCCGGCTCCACCCTGCAACTCCCCCCGCCCCCACAACCGGCTTGGCACCACCCTGCACCTCCCCCCAACCCCACAACTGACCCGGCTCCACCCTGCAACTCCCCCCACCCCCACAACTGACCCAGCTCCACCCTGCAACTCCCCCCACCCCCACAACTGACCCGGCTCCACCCTGCAACTTCCCCCACCCCCACAACTGACCCGGCTCCACCCTGCAACTCCCCCCACCCCCACAACTGACCCAGCTCCACCCTGCACCTCCCCCCGCCCACAAAACTGACCCAGCACCACCCTGCACCTCCCTCCACCCCCACAACTAGACCGGCTCCACCCTGCAACTCCCCTCACCCACACAACTAGACCGGCTCCACCCTGCAACTCCCCCCACCCCCACAACTGACCCAGCACCACCCTGCACCTCCCCCCACCCCCACAACTAGACCGGCTCCACCCTGCAACTCCCCCCCCCCCCCACAACTGACCCAGCTCCACCCTGCACCTCCCCCCACCCCCACAACTAGACTGGCTCCACCCTGCAACTCCCCCCACCCCCATAACTGACCCAGCTCCACCCTGCACCTCCCCCCACCCCCACAACTGACCCAGCTCCACCCTGCAACTCCCCCCACCCACACAACTGACCCGGCTCCACCCTGCACCTCCCCCCACCCCCACAACTAGACTGGCTCCACCCTGCACCTCCCCCCAACCCCACAACTGATCCGGCTCCACCCTGCACCTCCCCCCACCCCCACAACTGACCTGGCTCCACCCTGCACCTCCCCCCACCCCCACAACTGACCTGGCTCCACCCTGCACCTCCCCCCACCCCCACAACTGACCCGGCACCACCCTGCACCTTCTCCCGCCCCCACAACCGGCTTGGCACCACCCTGCACCTCCCCCCACCCCCACAACTGACCTGGCTCCACCCTGCAACTCCCCCCACCCCCACAACTGATCCGGCTCCACCCTGCAACTCCCCCCACCCCCACAACTGATCCGGCTCCACCCTGCAACTCCCCCCACCCCCACAACTGACCCGGCTCCACCCTGCACCTCCCCCTGCCCACACAACTGACCCGGCACCACCCTGCACCTTGCCCCGCCCACACAACCAGCTCAGCACCCCCCCTACACCTCCCCCCGCCTACACAACTGACCCGGCTCCACCCTGCACCTCCCCCCACCCACACAACAGACCCGGGTCCACCCTGCACCTCCCCCCGCCCACACAACTGACCCGGCACCACCCTGCACCTTGCCCCGCCCACACAACCAGCTCAGCACCCCCCCTACACCTCCCCCCGCCTACACAACTGACCCGGCTCCACCCTGCACCTCCCCCCGCCCACACAAGTGACCCGGCTCCAACCTGCACCTCCCCCCACCCACACAAACGGTCTGGCACCACCCCTGTCAGATTTCCAAAAGCAAATATAAATAAAATACCAAGCTTTAAATTTGGTTCATATTTTAGGGATACCATAATGGTACAAAGACATGACGCCCAATCCAACTCTCCATTGTTTCACAGAGATACTCACTTGTCTAACCCTTCTAGTTCATGCTGCTTCTCTCATCCCTCTCCCTCATAAATTCAATCCCGCCTTCTTCTCCCCCTGAAACCAAGTTAAGCTGGCACTTCTGTCCCATTCTTACCCCATTCACTCCATTCCGCCTCCTCTTTCAGAGCTTATGCGGGCAGTCTATCTCCCTCTGTCCCCTTCCTCTCCCAAGTAATAGTGGCACTCTTCTTTTCCCCCCTATTCCAGAGCACTGCTCTGGGTTTCTCTCCTTCTCCCAGCACAGTTCCCAGTTGCTTCCCCTTTCCCTCAGTTCACTTCCTTGCAATCAACTTCCCCCCTCTCCTCCTGCTTCATTTCTGTCTTTCATCTCTTCCACTGCCATCCACTCCCCCATGTCTTCTTTCCTCATGCACTCTGCCTATCCCCTCTCTATGCAAGTGACCACCCCCCCTCCATTGCTATGAACTTTGCCCACTTCCTTCCCATCAGCAAAGATTCTGCCATTTCCCCCAGCAATACATTCTACTCCTCCCTCCTCTCGCTTTCTCTCCCCTATTGCTTGCCCTTGCATTGTCTCCCTGCAGGGAAATTGCTCTGTAAATTGCTCTGGGATGTGTTTTTAAAAAAAAGAATTTCAGCTTAAAGGTGTCCATGGAAATAGAGATGGTAGTTCAGCAGAAAGCTAGCAAGTGACTGTGAATTTAATACTAATGAAAACCACAGCAGCTTATATAACAGAACATTCTTTATCTGAGTTAAGAAGTTCAGAATTAAGGAATTGGCTCAGGGATAGTTTGGTAATGGGATATGAATATGTTGTGACTTGTGTGGTCCTGTTGAATGTGGACCCTGTCCTAAAGAAAGGAATAAGAATGCATGCCTAAGTATCTGGCATGCCCAGGTATCCATGCTTTAGTAACCTGGGGGTCTTCCAAGTTATTTACATGACTGTCGGGAGTGATTGACACAATGTGAGGTGAAGTCTTCTGACACGTATCACCCAGATTAGTCAATTGAACAGAAAATAGTATTTCCTTGAACTTACAGGGATTTCTTGGCACAGCGCTTGATGAGCCTTCTTATTTTCATGAATTTCAGATTATTTTCATTTAGCTTGTCGAAGGCTTTTTTTCACCTTTGCTTGACATTGATTTCTATGTCCTCCCTTGTCTTCTTCTGCAGCCGTTACCTTCTGCAGACTTTACCTTGGGAGGTGGTGGCGTAGTGGTATTGTTACTGGGCTAGAAATCCAGAGACCCAGGGTAATTCTCTGGGGACTTGGGTTTGAATTCCACCACAGCAGATAGTGGAGTTTTACTTCAAAAAAAATCTTAAATTAAAAGTCTAACAATGACCATGAAACCATTGTCGATTGTTGTTAAAAACACAGCTGGTTCACTAATGCTGTTTAGAGAAGGAAATCTGCCACCTTTACCTAGTCTGTCCTGCATGTGACTACAAACCCACAGCAATGTGGTTGACTCTTAAATGCATTCGGAGTTGTATCAAACTGCTACAAAGTCACAAAAAAGGATCTGACATCGACCTAGGCACCGGAAACAACAAAATCAGCTCTGTCGATCCTGCGGTGTCCTCCTTACTAACATCTGGGGGCTAGTGCCGAAATTGGGAGAGTTGTCTCACAGACTAGTCAGGCAACAGCCTGACATAGTCAGCCTCACGGATTCATATCTTACAGATAATGTACCACTGGCAGGACAGACCTAGCAGAGGTGACAGCACAGTGGTATACAGTCAGGAGGGAGTTGCCCTGGGAGCCCTCAACATCGACTCCAGACCCCATGAAGTCTCATGGCAACAGGTCAAACATGGGCAAGGAAACCACCTGCTGTTTACCACGTACTGCCCTCCCTCAGCTGATGAATCAGTGCTCCTCCATGTTGAATGCCACTTGGAGGAAGCACTGAGGGTGGCAAAGGCACAGAATGTATTCTGGCTGGAGGACTTCAATGTCCATCACCAAGAGTGGCTCGGTAGCGCCATTAATGACCGAGCTGGCCGAGTCCTAAAAGAGATAGCTGCTAAACTGGGTCTGCTGCAGGGGTGAGGGAACCAACAAGAGGAAAAAACATACTTGACCTCATCCTCACAAAACTGCCTGTCACAGATGCATCTGTCCAAGACAGTATCAATAGGGGTGACCACCGCACAGTTGTTGTGAAGATGAGGTCCCACTTTCACATTGAGGACACCCTCCATTGTGTTATGTGGCACCGTGCTAAATGGGATAGATTTTGAACAGATTTAGCAGCTCAAGACTGGGCATCTATGAGGTGCTGTGGGCCATCAGCAGCAGAATTGTATTCGAACACAATCTGTAATCTCATGGCCTGACATATCCCCTATTCTACCATTACCATCAAGCCAGGGATCAACACAGGTTGAATGAAGAGTGCAGGAGGGCATGGCAGGAGCAGCACCAGGCATATCTAAAAATGAGGTGTCAACCTGGTGAAGTTATAACACAGGACTTCTTGCATGCCAAACAGCATAAGCAGCAAGTGATAGACAGAGCTAAGCGATCCCGCAAACAACGGACTATATCTAAACTCTGCAGTCCGCTACATCCAGTCGTGAATGGTGGTGGGCAATTAAACAACTCACTGGAGGAGGAGGCTCCACAAATATCCCCATCCTCAATGATGGAGGAGCCCAGCACATCAGTGCAAAAGATAAGGCTGAAGCATTTGCTAGAATCTTCAGCCAGAAGTGATGAGTGGATGATCCATCTCAGCCTCTGCTGGAGGTCCCCCGCATCACAGATGCCTGTCTTCAGCCAATTAGATTCACTCCATGTGATATCAAGAAACGGCTGAAGGCACTGGATACTGCAAAGGCTATGGGCCCTGACAATATCCCGGCAATAGTACTGGAAACTTGTGCTGCAGAACTTGCCACACTCTTAGCCAAGCTGATCCAGTACAGCGAAAACACTGGCCTCTACCCAGCTATGTGGAAAGTTGCACAGGTATGCCCTGTACACAAAAAGCAGTACAAATCCAACCTGGCCAATTACTGCCCCATCAGTCTCCTCTTGATCAACAGTAAAGTTATGGAAGGGGTCATCAACAGTGTTACCAAGCGGCACTTGCTTAGCAATAACCTGCTCACTGACGCCCAGTTTGTTTTCTGCCAGGGCCACTCAACTTCTGACTTTATGACAGCCTTGGTTCCAAAATGGACGAAAGAGCTGAACTCCCAAGGTGAGGTGAGAGTGACTGCCCTTGACATCAAGGCAGCATTTGATAGAGTGTGGCATCAAGGAGCATTTATGGCCCATCCTTAATCGTCCTTGAGAAGGTGGTGGTGAGCTGCCTTCTTGAACCGCTGCAGTCCATGTGGTGTAGGTACACCCACAGTGCTGTTAGGAAGGGAGTTCCAGGATTTTGACACAGCGACAGTGAAGGAACAGCGATATATTTCCAAGTCAGGATGGTGAGTGACTTGGAGGGGAACTTCCAGGTGGTGGTGTTCCCATCTATCTGCTGCCCTTGTCCTTCTGGATGGTAGTGGTTTGGAAGGTGCTGTCTAAGGAGCCTTGGTGAATTCTTGCAGTGCATCTTGTAAATGGTACATACTGCTGCTACTGTGTGTCGATATAGTATCTAGTAGTCATTTGTGTACTTAATATTTAAGCTTAAGAAGCGTTAATTATGATTTTATAGGAAATACAAATTGTTAGTGTGTGGCTTGCTGTTAAACGTCTTTGATTTGGCAAGACAAGGTTAATTAATTCATGCAATAGCTTGTGGGTATCCTAATTGAGAATAGGTTAAATGACCACATTTTCAATCAGAACTGGGTGGTGTTAAGGCAGTTTGGTGAGCCAAATTTGCAGTAACCCTAGGCGTATGCTGGGCAGTGAATTTCAGACAAGCCCTTAATGAGGAGTTAAAATGAGAGCATTAAATTGACATATATTTCTCAGGTTACTGAAGTCCAGTGTTCTTATAACCCTATGCCTTAGTCTAACATTAACTCTTTCCTTGCTTGCTCCTTGTACTTTCATGCCCCTTAACCCCCTCATGTACTTTCTCCTCCATTACTTTCTCCTCGCAGTCTGGCTCTTCCCCTCAACAAGATAGTTCTCATATTCATTTCCATCACACAATTGTGGTGCTGCTAAAACGTAAATTTATTTGCTGGCATTAGTACAGATGTTTACTGTAGAGTTTAAATTTGATTTTCATGAGTGGCATGTGCTGTGAATTCTCTTGTTGCTGTCTGACATTAATGGTTTATGAATCTAAGACCAGAAACGTGCCACAGAAAATTGCACCTGAGTATTGTTTCTGCCACAATGCTAACTCATTAGGATCTCAAACATTCATAATCAGTGACATTGAACAATATTCTGGGTTACAACGCTTGATCATAACTAGATACTGCTGTGTATTGATACTACTGTCTCCCTTCTTTTAAACCATTTCCTTTTTATTCTGTAAGGGCTTCATTCAGTGAATGACAATGTTCTAGGTCCCTACCTTTTAATCTCTAGGAACAATATGCCCTTAGCTCATATTCAGTTATTCATGGACATTGTAATCATACAGGAAAGAGTGCACTCATGTCCTGCAAGTTATTCATTCATATTATGTACACTTGCATGGCCATTTAGAACCAAAGAGACCTGGTATAATGCAATGTTCTAGGATGACTGCTGTATTGAAGAATTGCTAATTGATGTGAAGACCTGGGATTAGGAGGAATAACAGTAGCAACAAAGGTGGTCAAAAATGAGAACTCTTGACGGATAAATTGAGTTCTGAGAAATGTTTATGCTGTCTTTACAGGGCAGAAATCCTGCAGAAACAGATCCTGTGCAAGCGCCTGCCACTGAGAATGCCATTGTGCTGTAATAGCGCCCAGGATATGGGGGTTAGGTGTGAGGCAGCCTGGCCGCTACACCAACACTAAGGGGCAAACCTTGTGGAGAGAAAATAGGGAGACATACCAGAAGATGAGAAAAGATTGCATTTGAATTTGAATTTTAAATTTAACCTCCTCACCCGATAGGAACAGGACTTAAAGGGAATTAAAATCCTTGTGACCTCCTTCGCCGAGTAGATCTTCACTGTGCTCGCTCCATGTGCATTTTGACAGTTACGTTTTGACCAGTCAGCCAGGCTCTTATGACAAACAGGTGAGGACCTCATTAAAATTTAAAAATTGGGTTCTGATGATGCCATTAAGACATTGGCTACATTTTAACCTTGACCTCACCAGGAGTGAATGAGCATTTGACCCAGAAGGGGGCTGAAGTGATGTTGTTTTGTTCAAGCCTTTCCTTGTGTGCCAGTAAGAGAAGGCGTGTTCCTTCAGGCCAGAAAAGGAATCGAAGGGCCCTGGGCTTCCCTGCCCTGCCCTGCCCCTGACCATAATCACCTTCCTACCCTTCCCTACAGCCCCACCCCCACACAATTCCCAACACTTACCAGACTGCTGGAGAAAACTTGCACCTTTTCCCGGCCTCAAACTCATGCCACGTTCTCCCTGTCAGCTCCATGTAATTGGGACAGGGTTCTAGCAGGACTTGGGACTAGTTTATTGAAAAGAGGACCCAGGCTTGGGTCTCCTGTTGGCAAGCCTGATGCTTACCCCACTGGTCAATTGGTCTCCCCTCATACCCCCCACCCCCAGCCCCCATTTAACACTGGAGCTTTTCTTACCCATTGAGGAAAAGAATGGATCTTAATGGTAATTCAGCAGAGCACATTGCTACAGAAGGGGCTTGTGGCCATTTTCCTAATGCCACATGGATAGCAGAGATTCTTCAAGGATAACACAGGCACTTAACTATTGAATTAGCACCCGCTACACTGGCCTTCCAATGTTTCTGCAGTGACACCCTATATTACCCTATGATGAAAGCTGACTGGTCTCCTTGCAACAGATGACACTGCCCTTTAAATGCCTGCAGTTGTGAGGGAGATGTGTGCCTTGGTCTATAGGTAAGGTTGCTGGGATAATGGCAGGAGCAGACAGACCCTTTGTAACACCACCTGATCTCTCCTTTTTCTCTTTGTTCAGTGGTAGGGGACCACTGAAAGTAAACTCTATACTTCATCTACCTTGAGAATCCATCCCATCAGATGATAAGTCTGATGGCTTTAGTACTTCGATGCTGCCCTCACCTGGTTCCATTCCTATATCTATCCAGTCCCATCACCCTTTGAATTCCCTGACCTCCTCCAGTTCTGGCCTCTTGAGCATCCCTGATTTTAATCGCTCCGCTTCAACAGCCATGCCTTCAGCTGCCTCAGTCCTAAACTCGGGAATTCCCTCACTGAACTTCTCCGCCTCTCTCCCCTCCTTTAAGGCGCTTCTTACAACTTACCTCACCTGACCTAATATCTTTTAATGTGGCTCGCTGTCACATTTTGTCTGATAATGCTCCCGTGAAGCACCTTGGAGGTCTTACTATGTTGAAAGTCCTATATAAATATAAGTTGTTAATGTTTTTGAGGGTGTGATGTGCTGGCAAAACAAGCTACTCAAGTCTGCTTCATTATGCCCTTATTTACATTGAATTTTCCTTTGAACCTCTCTTGCTTTCTGTGTGACAGAGGGAGAGAAAGAGAGAGAGAGAGCATTACTGCAGACAACCAGGTCCCTTCACTGGCAGAAGTTTCCTCCCTTGTCTGTGCCTTGCTTTACTTGGATGCTTGAAAGGAATTTTAATCCGAAAATACAGAGGTGTTTGGAACAGAATGTTGTTCGGTTTTCAAACAAGCCGTTCAGATTCAACTGAACATAGCTTTGTCTCTGTACAACAAAGAATTAGCACTAACTCATCAACCATTTGTTTTAAATCAATGTGTTTCACAAGGTAATCACACTAATTAAACAAACACAGATGCTCCATAGTTTGTGCTCTTCAGGGTTTAGTTAACAGCATCTGGACTGAGGTTTCACAGGTACAGGCATTGCCAAGTCTAGGAGATTACACTGCCAGGAAATGAGTCATCTTTTCCTATGGGCTAGAAGGCTTTCAGTATTTAGAGTAAGAAATCTATACCACCTCTCTTCGTATGTATGCAAACACACAGACGGACATCTGCTGCAGCAGCTTCAGTCTTCCACATGAACATAGAGGAGCCCAATTTTAACTCTGTGTAGGTGTATATGTTTTGAATGGATTAAAATTGGGCTGAGTAACTGCGTGTGATGTTTTCCTTTGTAGGGCTGTATTTATAGTGCCAGACAACGTTTATAGTGCTTTCAGTGTGAGATAATAGATTGAGTTTCCCCGGATGGGTTGCAATTCCAACGCTGACCTCAATTCTGGGTCAGGAGCTCGGAAGGGGGTGTGGTGGGACGTCAGCCAATATCGGCCTGGAGGCAACCAGTTGGGAAACCACCTCGAGGAGCCCCATCCAATTAAGGATAGCGGGCAGACCAGGCCTGATTGGAGATCCTTCAGCGCTGCTTGGCCTCCAGTCCCACCAGCTGGGAGGTTGCCTCCGGTTACTTGTTGGGCTCCATCCAACGTGAGGAAGATCCCAGCAGCACCATCATCCAAGAAGCCCAATAATGGGACTAATTGGTTACCCATCGCGGGCACCCTCTGGCACTTTCACCCCACCTCTGGCAAGATCACAGGAACACGTGGTGTAGCCAAACAGGCGTGATATTTTCCAACTTTGCTCCAGGTCACTCATCCTAACCTGCCTCGGAAGGAATGGGAAAATTCACAGGTTGGCCTGGATTTTCACTGAGTCGGGTTGACTTGGGAACACCTTAAAAATGATGGGTGGGTCCCAATCCCAATTCCAGGATTTCCTACCCTATTCCTGGGCCGTGTAATTTTCCGGAGAGCCTTTAAAGGGTGCAGGCTGATTTCTGTCGAGCCCATATCTGGTACTCCTGGCCTGGCCGGCTCCATTGTGGAGATAGGCATCTCCTATTCTTCCGCAATTTTCATGAAGTCGGGCCAGGTTTTTAAAGAGTCGTAGTTCACGGCCCCTCAGATGAGTTGTGAACCCTAATGTGCATCTTATCAAAGATAAGTTCAAAAGTCCCTCCTCATGCTCCCTTTGTCAAGTTATGGCCCCGCCACCCACCTACTATGTTCTCTCATGTCCTCCATTCCAAGCTCTGCCCTTCCACCAACACTTTCAAACCCCTCATGCCCCCAGTGTCCCTCTATGCACCCCCCATGGACCCTCATGCTCTCTATGCCAAGCTATGGCACTTACTTGCCCATTGACGACTGTATACTTACTAGAATCAATTAACCTCACAGTGTATAGAGGGATGTGTAAAAAAAATGCTTTGAGAAAAAGTAACCCATTGATAACTTTCTACTGTGCTTGAAAAAAAAGTTTGGACTGCAAGCTAATAAAAGTGTCAATCATCCAGGCACTTTGATGTTTCAAAAGCCACAAACCCTTGAAACCCACGAACATTCTGAAATTGACTGCAGAGATCAGAGAGCCTGAGCTGCCAATCAAACAATGTTTCCTCTGGGGAGCAGGTGTTCTGGTGTTCTATTAGCTGTCTGGGTTCTCAGCCAAGCGTACATAATGAGGCTTGGCTGAGAGCCCAGTCACCTATTCTAATATGAGAACTCCTGTGCCACACAGAGCAGTCTGAGGCAGAAGGAGAGCAACAGCACAACACTGTCTAAGTGGCCACATCATTTGATCTGACACTTGCAGCCCTCAGTTCAGATAATGGCATTGTACATAGCTTGGACACAAGTATAGAGTTGGGATCAGCACATGGTGTGTCACTCAGGCATCAGTGGGCAGAAGTGAGGCCCAGGGGAAAGGATGGTTCTTTTGCCAGCTCACCGGATGGCAAGGTTCCAGATGAGTTCTGTTGCAGAGGATGCAGATGAAGACCTCAATGGGCAGCATACAGGAGAACACTGATGCACTGCTGGGTGTATTGCTTGGTCTGCCAGGCAGCCTCTTGACACTTTCAAGCAGCATGGAGGAGTCCAGCCCCAGGTTGGCAAAGGGCATGCGCAGAGCTTGTTCTCTCTGCTGCATATGCTCCATCTCCCTGCTGTGCTGCAGACACAGCGGCACTCCCACTGCAGACCCCAGACACGTTACAAATTTTGCATGGACAGGTCACCTCCTCTGCCTTCCCTGAGAGAAGGCGGTAACACTTCCGGCAAATCCAGGAACACACAACAAATCATCCAAAAACACTCCAGACACTTTGCAATACAAAAAGATCTTAAAAATGACTTAACCAGCAATTTGCCTGTTTTGGCTCTTTAGATGATGCTAGTGCAGAGTCCATCTTGCAGTTTGTTGATTGCAGAGTGAGCTACAAAGATACCGCCTGAACCTATGTGGCCCAAATTTGGTATCCTGGTGTTATTTCACTAGTTTGGCTCTGAATACTCGATGCCTTCAGGTGCACACAGATGATGTCCTCGTGAGTGCCCTTCTCGTCATAGATGGCTGTGTGAGTCACACTGGTAGCGGCCAGCAGCTCAGAGCAGTCCACAAAAGCAGTTCTAGGCCTCTTTGATGCCAATGGAGATGATGTGAAGCAAAGGAATTATGCCTACACTTTTTTCTATCCCTATGCCAATTTTATGTCCATGCTGTTACTGCCCCTTTTATGCAAATTTTGCTAACGAGCCTGTTGTGTGGTAGTTCATCAAACAAAGGTCCATATACACAACATCAACTGCACTGCCCTCAGCCGCCCTCCCTGTTACTTCACCAAAATAGTCAAGTTAGCCCAACATGATTCTTTTCCCCTCACAAATCCGTGCTATCTCTCCTTTATTAGTCTGTGCTTGTTCAAGTGGCTTTTAATCTTCTCCCAGATTATTGTTGAATGTCAGGCAGAGGCAGAAAGCACCTCTCATTAGAGTTGGCCATTTTGTGGCAACTGCGTAGCATAATGTTGCTGACTTTCCAAACTTTAATGTTGTCCAGGTCCTTGCTGCATCCAGGCATGGACTGTTTCATTATCTTAGTAATTGCAGATGGAGCTGATCACTGCAACCATCAGCCAACAGCTCCACTTCTGGCCTTATGTTGGAGGGAATGTCGTTGTGGAAGCAGCTGAAGATAACTGAGCTTAGGATTGTTTTAAATGCTTCCAGTTTTCAAAGAAACACAATTTTTTTTCAATCACAAAGCAAATCTGAGGGCTGTTGTTTTCCCTATGTGTGTAAATATTCCCAGGTTTCTAGCCAGATTTCCGAGTACACCGATCACAGAAGAGGGTTCTATTAATTGATGATTATTGCATGAATTCCCTGGATGAAAGAACGTAAAAAAACTTTAGGGGATGCAACATTGTAAACTGATTCCCCAGCGA
Source organism: Carcharodon carcharias (assembly GCF_017639515.1). Taxonomy (NCBI): domain Eukaryota; kingdom Metazoa; phylum Chordata; class Chondrichthyes; order Lamniformes; family Lamnidae; genus Carcharodon; species Carcharodon carcharias. Next base: position 13,645,312 of record NC_054481.1, on the reverse strand, counting down.
TTGGACAGCATAGCACAAATTAACTCAACCCTCTGACATGACAATCCAACTTTGTTTCATACACTTGACGATCCAACTAAGATCTTGTCAAGAAAAGAATGACATAAGCGAGCATACATCCTTTCAGGTTATAGTGAAATGGTCAGTGCCTCAAAACTGTCCTGCAACTAGGGTGACCATAACTGTAGGTTTGCAATACAACGATTTGTGAGAAATTATAGGGAGATTATAGGTTCAGTATATTTTATGAACAGGGTAATTGTTAGCTTAGAACAAGTTACAAAGCTATAGCACAATGGAGTAATTCCAAACCTCGAGATTTTGTTACCACCAGCTGTTTACCAGGACTTTGACCCAGTGATAATGAAGAGGTGGTGTTTTGCACCCATTTGTGTTTTCTCTTAAAAGCAAAGGGAGCCAAATCAGTCAGCCTGGTCAGCTATTGTGTTAGCGTAGGGAATTAGTTCAAGAATGCTGCTGGCACATATTTACAAACTGTGTGTCAGCACAGAGAGGGAAAAAAAGAGAAGAAAATTAAGCTACATTAAAAATCAGGCGTTTGGTTGCGGGTGGTGGGGTAGTCTTGAAGAATTATAAATTCCTTTCGAGGGGGATAATGAATAATGTGCATGCAGTGACAGGTCAGAAAAATGGCAAGCGCAGTCTAGTAAATTTGACAAACACACCACATCAGAACGTTTTTGTTAAACCACCAATTTTCTTTATTTTATTTTTCCACAATATTCAAGCCTTGTTTTCTGAAACAGACCAAAACATGCACTTAACTGAAGCCTAGGGGCTCCATTGTTTTAATTCCTTTATGTTACTTTCTTTTTATTTTTGCACCCACAATTGCACGGCTTCTTTTCAGGGAGTGGGGGAGCACAATAAGTGCCCATATTCAGCTGAGTGCAACCAATCAAGCGTGGTGTGTTGGGAAGGGTTCTACGCATCCCCATGCATTTCTCCTGATCTATGAAGAGGGAGTTGGCCTTCACACCAATGTCATATTCCAGGACAGACTTGGTTTGCACCAGCAGTTGCAGAGCATTTTGTGCCTCTTGCAGGCGTTGTTTCAATGTTTGTATGGTTGCGTCGATGGTATATACTTCACAGACCAACCTGCAGAGGAAAGAGAATCAGCTTTTGTAACATGCATGCACTAAGCCATTTGAAGAGCCAGTCTCACCACCTTTTTCAGGGAGAGAGGTAAAGGTCTAGGTTTTATCTTACTTTGGAAGGTATGATGAATTTGGTGCTCATGCCCTCCCTCTGTGGAAACGTAAGAAAAAAATAAGATGTGGGTTTAAAAGCACCTTTCCAACCTCAAGACATCCCAGGATAGCCAAAGGATTTTGAGGTGTAGTCACTGAAGTAGCAATCACGGCAGCCAAGTTGTTTCTAGCAGAGGCAAAAGTACTACCATCGAGCCGTGATAAAAAGCAGCACCTGTCAGAGACAGGGCTACAACATGAGGGGATAAAAACAGGAAATGCTGGAAAAACTCAGCAGGTCTGACAGCATCTGTGGAGAGAGAAACAGGCGCTGTCAGACCTTCTGAGTTTTTCCAGCATTTTCTGTTTTTATTTCATATTTCCAGCATCCGCAGTATCTACAACATGAGGGCCTTGATTTTCTGACCCATGCTCACTTGAATGCAGCACCCTACTAGATAAACAGGAGCTCTGAATTTATCTTATAGGTTCCAATTTTCTCTTCCATTTGCACAAATCCAATTACATTTCAGTGTGCGTACATATATATATGTACAATATGTATGTCAGTATACATATATATAGTATATATATGCCTATGTAAACGCACTATTGACTTTTAAGCATCAGTGATTTGGTAAAGGGGCCCTGACACCAGTTGAAGTATTTAGTAAAGCTTTCCAGTGTTAGCATAAACTCAACATGAATAATATATTTCACAGGGTGACAACATAATGTGTATCATTGATTTTGCTTCGGTTAAATAATAAATGATCTCAAAAAAACTCAACATATTGAAAAACTTTTCATTGCATACCTCCTTCAGTGTGAACATTTCCAGCAGGGAATTAAGTACTTTCAAAGTGGAATCTTACAGCAGGCTGTTTTTATTGTTTTTTAATCATTCACGGGATGTGGGCTTCGCTGGCTGGGCCAGCATTTATTGCTCATCCCCAGCTGCCCTTGAGAAGATGGTGGTGAGCTGCCTCCTTGAACCGGTGCAGTCCCTGTGGTGTAGGTACATCCACAGTGCTGTTAGGGAGGGAGTTCCAGGATTTTGACCCAGCGACAGTGAAGGAACGGTGATATATTTCCAAGCCAGGATGGTCAGTTACTTGCAGGGGACATTCGAGGTGGTGGTGTTCCCATGTATCTGCTGCCCTTGTCCTTCTAGATGGTAGAGTCGTGGGTTTGAAAGGTGCTGTCGAAGGAGCCTTGGTGAATTCCTGCATCTTGTAGATGATAAACACTGCTTGCTGCTACTGTGCGTCGGAGGTAGAGGGAATGAATGTTTGTGGATGTGGTGACAATCAAGCAGGCTGCTTTGTCCTGGATGGTGTCGAGCTTCCTGAGTGTTGTGGGAGCTGCACTCATCCAGGCAAGAGGGGAGTATTCCATCACACTCCTGACTTTGGCCTTGTAGAGGGCAGACAGGCTTTGGGGAATCAGGAGATGAGTTACTCGTCATATGATTCCTAGCCTCTGACCTGCTCTTATAGCCACAGTATTTATATGGTTAGTCCAGTTCAGTTTCCAGTCAATGGTAACCCCCAGGATATTGATAGTGGGGGATTCAGTGATGATAATGCCACTGAACATCAAGGCTGGATTCTCTCTTGTTGGAGATGGTCATTGCCTGACACTTGTGCTGTGCGAATGTTACTTGTCACTTATCAGCCCAAGCCTGAATATTGTCCAGGTCATGCTGCATTTGGACACAGACTGCTTCAGTATCTAAGGATTTGAGAATGGTGCTGGACATTGTGCAATCATCAGCGAATATCTCAACTTCTGACCTCATGATGGAAGGAAGGACATTGATGAAGCAGCTGAAGATGGTTGGGCTGAGGACACTACCCTGAGGAACTCCTGCAGTGATGTCCTGGAGCTGAGATGACTGACCTCCAACTACCACAATCATCTTCCCTTGTGCTAGGTATGACGCCAACCAGTGGAGAGTTTTCCCCCGACTCCCATTGGCTCCAGTTTTGCTAGGGCTCCTTGATGCCACACTCTGTCAAATAATGCCTTGATGTCAAGGGCAGTCACTCTCACCTCACCTCAGGAATTCAGCTCTTTTGTCCATGTTTGAACCAAGGCTGTAATGAGGTAAGGAGCTGAGTGGCCCTGGTGGAACCAAAACTGGGTGTCATTGAGCAGGTAATTGCTAAACAAGTGCCACTTAATAGCACTGTTGTTGACCCCTTCTATTACTTTACTGATGATCGAGTGTAGACTGATGGGGCAGTAATTGGCCAGGCTGGACTTGTCCTGTTTTTTGTGTACAGCACATACCTGGGCAATTTTCCACATAGCTGGATAGATGCCAGTGTTGTAGTTGTACTGGAGCAGCTTGGCTAGGGGCATGGCAAGTTCTGGAGCACAAGTCTTCGGTACTATTGCCGGAATGTTGTCAGGGCCCATAGCCTTTGCAGTATCCAGTGCCTTCAGCCATTTCTTGATATCACATGGAGTGAATCGAATTGGCTGAAGACTGGAATCTGTGATGTTGGGGGCCTCCATGGGAGGCCGAGATGGATCATCCACTCGGCACCTCTGGCTGAAGGTTGCTGCAGATACTTCAGCCTTATCTTTTGCACTGATGTGCCAAACTCCTCCATCATTGAGAATGGGGATATTTGTGGAGCTTCCTCCTCCAGTGAGTTGTTTAATTGTCCACCACCATTCACGACTGAATGTGACAGGACTGCAGAGCTTAGATCTGATCCGTTGGTTGTGGTATTACTTAACCCTGTCTGTCACTTGCTGCTTATGCCGTTTGGCATGCAACTAGTCCTGTGTTATAGCTTCACCAGGTTGACACCTCATTTTTAGGTTTGCCTGGTGCTGCTCCTGGCATGCTCTCCTGCACTCTTCATTGAACCAGGGTTGATCCTCTGGCTTGATGGTAATAGCAGAGTGGGGGAAATTCCAGTCCATGAGGTTACAGATTCTGTTTGCGTACAGTTCTGTCGCTGCTGATGGCCCACAGCGCCTCACGGATAATATTAGGTGTCTGAAATAAATAACTTGCCTATGGAGATGTGGTGGGCACTGGCAGCTCACCCACATAATTTAGATAAGGTCTCTGTGTACAGCACATTGCATTTTGGGCAGGCCTTGGGCCTCCCAGATCATAGCACAACATGAATTAGGGGCTTTGCAAATAGGTAAAAACACATTTCTACCCCTAATAGTCAGCGTCAAGCCACAGGAGTGGGGCTTGAAACCACAACCTCCTGTCTCAGTGTCTAGTGTGCTACCACTGACCCAACAGACAACTATTCATTTTTTTTTAAATTTATTTTTATACGTTGCATTGTTTTATTTTAAAAAATACATTCACAGGATCTGGGTGTCACTGGCAAAAGCAGAACTTATTTATGACCCTAATTGCCTTCGCGTATGGGGCCACTGCAGAGGGCAGTTAAGGGTCAAGCACATTGCTGTGGGTCTGGAGTGATATATAGGACAGACCAGGTAAGGAAAGCAGATTTCCTTCCCTAAAGGACATGAGTAAATCAGATGGGTTTTTACAACAATCCAATAGTTACCTGGTCACTATGACTGATACTAACTTTCTATTACCAACTGCTGCGGTGAGATTTGAACGTGTGTCTCCAGACAATTAGTCCAGGCCTCTTGACTTTACTGGTCAAGTGACATTAACACCATGATGTTCTCCACAGATGCTACCAGACCTGCTGAGCTGTCCAAGACCCGAGTTTGACTGAAATGTGAGCAGTTGCTGAATTTTGGACCAGTGGCTGTTTCTTGTATTTGGGCTGATTTACTACAGGGAACACAATAGACTTTCTTCCAAGTATTTGCAGAAATATGAAGCCGTTAGTTTCTTTCAGTGATTGAGGCCATAAATTTCAATATACATGACTGCACCCTGAAATCCTGCCAGAGGTCCTTTAGTCTCTGCTGCAACTTTGGTCAGAGACTGATGAAACCACGAGAGAAATGTTGTAAATGAACCACTATGGTCACTTGCTGTACCTCTGGAATCCTTGCTAGTTCCCTGCTGGGGTTACAGCGAGAGACCAGGAGAACATTCCTCTAAAATTTCAGGCTCATTAGAGTACATTTAAAATCACGCTGGTGTGGGTGACCTCAGGTGAACTACGATCACAAAATATCACTACAGTTACTTCTAAATGGGAAATATTCATCCTTTGATATCTTAGCGTATGGGTCAGATTATTAGCATTTTCCAAGAAAATCCGTTGCTGCCTTTTCCTTTGAGTTTGTGGGCAGAATTTCCTGCCTGTCGGGTGGGCTATGCAGGAACGGGCGTGGACCCGATCGCTCCCGTGGACAGCAGGAGTGGGCGGGCAGTGGCGGGACTGCTATGACCCCAGGGTCCAACGGCGAGCCGGCGGCCTGTTTAAAAGTGCTCCCGCAGCCTTGCAATGGCTGTCAAACGTGGCCAGCGGAAGGGCTCCCCAGAGCGCTACTGGTGAGCAGCCGGGCAGGAGGGTAGGGCAGGGGGACGGGGGCACTCTGTCCCCTGTTTCTCATATGATTGCCTTGTTGCCCTCCTCGAGGAGGTCGCAGCATGGGGGTGGGGGGGGGGGGGGGGGAGGTCCTCGTTCCCAGGGAACAGGAGGAGGAGGCCCCCCCCCACATGACCAAACGTGCCTGGGAGGAGGTGTCGGAGGTGGTGAGCTCCCACAATGTGGTGAGACGCGCCTGGATCCAGTGCCGCAAGCGCTTTGATGACCTTTTGCGCTCTGGAAGGGTGAGTACCATGTTGGCACTGGTCACCTGACCCAACAGGTAGGCTTTCCCCCCGCCCCCGCCAACTCTGAGTGCAGTTACTGCATTGATTCATTGCCGGCATGTGTCCTTCGCTGGGTGGGCCAGCAGGTATTGCCCCTGCCAAGGTCAACCTGAGATGGCGGTGATGAGATGGGTTCTGCACCCGCAGCATGTGGTACACTGAGACCCACATGACTGTTCTGGGGGCAACCTGGAGGATCAGCACCTGGGCGCAGTGCTGGAACTGCAAAACATGTCAAAGTCAGGGTGGTGACAGGCTGGGAGGGCAGCTTCCAGGTGGTGGGGCACCGATCCATCTGCTGCCCTTTGTGTTCCACGTGCTTGCACCTCCTTGCTTTGCAAGGTTGGACCGTATGTGCCAAATGTGATGTAGGCTTCATTTGGCCAAGTGAGGTGGGGGGGGGGGGTGGGAACAAGCTTGACATCTTTGTGTGAGTGTTCGGCAGCAGCGGAGTGAGAAGGCACTCGAGCCCTGCAATGTCCCAGTCTGGTTGGGGTGGGACGGCATCGAAGAGAATCCAGGTACAAGTTGCACTAATCAATGCTCTTTTCTCCTTTTCAGGAGAAGAATGCACATAATGTCGCCGAGCGGCTGAGGAAAGGTGGAGGGCCGGCCCAGTTGGACATCGTTACCAGGTTCGAGCAGGAGGCCCTGGATCTGGAGAGGCGCCGTGTGCCCAGTTCCACCAGTGTCAGTGAGGCTGGGGTGCCACAGGCAGTTATGTTTGCCCAGCAGTGAGGTCACCATTAGTGTCCCGGCAGCCATGGCAGTGCTGAATGTCCAGTGATTGAAGTTCGCAACATGGCTTGACCAATGCCTATGGAAGGATGAGTGCATAATGATCCAGGGACAGGGATGCACGTTGATATTGTCTCCACGTTAACTAATCAAATGTCCTTGTTCCTCCTTTCAGCACCAGTGGATCAGGGCCAGGAGGAGGAGGCACAGGGGCCCCCTCTCACACCTGAAGGTCCTGAAGTCTCTGACCCACCAGCATCACACCAATCTCTGCCAGGTAGGCACCAGCGCAGATACTAGCACCTCAGTGGGAATTAGATCATTGGCCAGTGTCCAGGAGCACAGCGGTGAGGGCACTTCACATTCGCTGGAGGAGCTGGCGGAGACAGAGAGTGCCCATGGCCCCAGCAGTCGGAGGACTGCAGGGGACTAGGCACATGCTCAGTTGGTGGCTGATGATGGGCCTCTGGAATTGTCCATGGGGCAGAAAATGCTGGAAGTCCAGCAGGGTGTGCGGGAGGATCTGGCAGAGATACATGAGGCTATGCTTGGCTTGGTCTCCATGGTGGAGGAGTCCACGTGAACCATTGCCAATGCAATGCGCCTCATGGCCAAGCGCCAAGCTTCCTCCATGGAGAGGCTCCTCCAGGAGACCAATCAGGGCTTCCTGGGGATACGCTCAGACCAGCAAGCCCACATATCGGCATTGGCCTCAACTGGTCAGTGCCAGTGTGGGAGATGGTCTGAGCACCAAGTTTCCCAGCTTGGTGCCCATTGATCTACAGTGAGCAAGGAGTTCTGAAGCAACCTAACGTCGGCGCAGCAGCTGCCTGTCATCTCTGCGGGCACCTCTCAGGGCGCTCTGGATGAGGGCAGCAGTTCCTCTGCCCCTCTGCTAGTGACCGTTGCATCTGATGAGTCTGCGACAACTGGTGAGATGCCAGCTGTGGGACTGGCCGCTCCCTCCCAGGCGGGGCCAGCACAGGCTCCACAGGCCAGAGGATGGCCGCCAAGGTCATCAAGGCCAACAGGACAGCAGAGTCAGCAGGCTGGCTCAGATTCCAGTCCCAGTCAGGGGCAGCACCTAGACGTCGCACCCAAAAGCATAAACATAAGGCACCTTAGGCACACCACAGGTTTCTCACTGGTGCTTTTGTGTTGCCCCGCATTGAGGTCATGATTAGTTGGTGTGCTGTTCAACATCCTTGTCATTTTGTTTCCTTAAGTTCACTTTGTTATATCATTAAATTTAGACATGTGGCCATGGCTGAGGGTGCCTCTTTTCCTCTGCAGGTGGATAGTTACCCATGACGTAATGAGTGAGTTGTGTCACATTGAGCTTTATTGACAAGGCCCTTAGTTAATGTTCCTATCCAGGCAGCTTTTGCATTCAGATATCGAGTGTGGAGCCTGCAGCCCAGACTTCTGTTGGAGGTCCATCTGTGGTGTTCTAGCTGAAGGTTCATTGGATTAAAGCCTCCCAGGTGTCCCTGCCTCCCTGGGGTATGCCCCCCTCAGCATTTCCTGCTCATCCTCAGACTCACTGCTGGACTCATCGTGTGCAGCTGCAGCAACTGTGTCTACACCTTCTTCATCCACAGCGTCCCCCTTTTGCAGAGCTAGACTGTGGAGAGTGCAGCATGCAACCACTATAAGCGACATATGATCTGAGGGGTACTGGAGCGCGCCCCCGAATGGTCCAGGCATCAAAAGCACATCTTGAGAAGACCGATGGTTCTCTCCACCACAGCCCTTGTGGAGACGTGGCTCCTATTGTACCGCTGCTCAGCTTCTGTTCTTGGATGACGGAGAGACTTCATGAGCCACCTTCTGTGGGGATAGCCCTTGTCACCCAGCAGCCATCCATCCAGCCGGGCTGGAGCACTGAAGAGCCCCGGCACCTGGGAGTGTCTGAGGATGTAGGCGTCGTGGGAGCTGCCTGGGTACCTTGCACAGACTTGTAGAATCAGCATCCTGTGGTCACACACTATCTGCACGTTCATGGAGTGGAAGCCCTTCCTGTTGACGAAGGCACTGGGCTCACCTGCTGGCACCTTGATGGCCACATGTGTACAGTCTATAGCACCCTGGACACAGGGGAAGCCAGCAATGGCCGCGAAGCCTCTGGCTCGCTGTGCCTAGCTTGCCTGCTCCCAGCGGTAATGGATGAAGGTCAATGCAGGCCTAAACTGAGTGTTGGTAACCTGCTTGACACAGGTGTGGACAGCTGATTGGGAGACACCGCAAAGATCACCCACCGAGCCCTGGAAGGAGCCAGAGGCATCTAAGTCGAGGTCACTTGTGACCTTTAGAGCCACTAGCGTGGGGTGTCCACCCACACAGTTAGGGGAGATCTCAGGGCCAATCATCTGACAAATAGAGTTGACTGTCTCCCTTGAGAGACGGAGTCTCCTTTGGCACTGCACCTCAGACATATTGAGGTAGCTGCCTGTAAACACTGGCAGCAGGATAGTGGCATCTTCTGTGGCCCCTTCCACCTTGGACTACCTCTTGGCCCTGCGCCCCTTGTGCCTCCGCCTGTCCCCCTAAAGGTGGTTCCCCTGGAGGCTGAATATGCACTTCTGGCCTCCACCCCCTTCTGGCCCTCCCTGCCTTCTCAGAGGGGGTGCCTCCAGTGGAGAGCACAACTCCCATTCCCAGGCTAAGGGAAGGATTCTTGAACCTGCAGGCCCCAAAAAGGATCTTCACTGTTGAGCGCTGACCTGAAGGCTATGAATCCCATCCAAGCAGCTGGTATGAGTTTTGAAGTATTTCTGCTCACACAGGCAAGTATCGGTAACTTTCCAAATTAAATATCTGACTGAGCACAATCACGACCCCACTGAGCCCTCTTATCCAGCCCCTGGATGAGGTTTATACGAGTGTGTCCTACCCGCCTGCCAGTTGCGCCCGGAAGACGACCTGAAGGTCACACGGGCCGCAAAAAATCGCCATCAACTGGTTCCTCAAGGGCCTTAAGTGGTCCATTAATTAATGGCGGGCGAGCTTCGGAGATCATCACGCGCCCGCCCTCCGAAATATCACGATGGCGCGCGGTGATGTCAGGATGTTCGCCCGATGTCACCACGCATCATCTTATGCGCTAGCATGCTCGCCAACAGGAAAATTCTGCCCCATCTATACCCAGGCATAGGGTATGAACTGAACCAAGTAACTAAGTAACTAAACATTCCTTTCTCCCCATTATTGCTGGTCGCAAACAAACCGAAGATAAAGACCTTTCAAGGTGAATCGCTGATTAAAATAAATGGAGTAAAGCCTGCATTAAAATAATGGACTAGTCTAACGTACTGCATGCCTATTTGCTATTATTGTCAATAGTCATTTTTAGACTTGAAAAACATTTTTTTAAAAAGATTGAAATTCCCAGCAGGTTATTCAATATCTAAAAAAAATGGAAAAGCTGTAACTCTTCAATGGTATTTGGTCCTGAAGTCTTATTTGGACAACTTGGATTTAGTGTTTTGCCTTCTGAAGCAACTTGGACATAAAAATTCTTCATTGCAAATATTTCACTGTTGTTAATATCCTGTCTCTCACGTGCTGGGGCTGTTTTCTTTGGAACAGAGGAGGTTGAGAGGAGATTTAGTTGAGGTATATAAGGTTATGAGGGGCCTATTTCCCTTAGCAGGGAGCTCAATAACGGGGGGGCACCGATTTATGGCAGAAGGATTAGAGGGGAGTTGGAAAGATTTTGTTTCCACCCAGAGGGTGGCGGGTGGGGGGTACTGGAACTCACTGTCTAAAGGAGTGACAGAGACAGAAGACCTCATGGCCTTTAAAAAGTACTGAGAAATGCACTTGAAGTGCTGTAGTCTACAGGTTTATGGACCAAGGGCTGGAAATTGGGATTAGGCTGGATAGCTCTTTTCTTGGCCAGCAGAGAAATGATGGGCCAAATGGCCCCCTTCTGTGCCATGAAGTTCTATGATTCTGAGCTGTCCCTTGGTCAAAGACAGGGACCGATGCATGGTGAGCCACTTTTATCTTGTAAATGTGGAGTGCACCACCAGTTTGGGTTATTGAAGTTGCACAGAGGTTTGAGTCTGTAAATCCACATGATGTTATTGTCATGAAAGGAATTGGGTCCTCTAGCATTTTACTGAAGAAATCCCTGTAACTACTTCTACTCTATAGCGTCAAAGAGGTCTACAGCACAGAAAAAGGCCCTTCAGCCCATCGAGTCAGCACCGGTCAAACAAGTATCTAACTATTCTAATCCCATTTTCCAGCACTAGGCCCATAGCCTCTATGACGCTGTATGTAAAAATAATATCTGCACCCTTCAACGATTCATTATCTTTTGACTTGAATGACAGAATTACTTTAGGCTCTGGAATTCCACTTAAGAAAGGCCATAAAACTCCCAGGAAGGCCATGAGGAGCAAGCCCTGGGGCACAGCAGATCTGCCCACCTTTCGCCTATTACCCTTACCCCAGCTGAAATCAAAGAAAGTATGGGGGTGGGGGGGGTGGCATTTAAATGTTTTGGGTGAACATCGATACCATCTTTGCTGTAACCAGAGTCCAGAACAAAAAGTTTTAAACTCTCGCATTTGTTTCTTCAGCTGCATGGTTTCATCAATAAATCAACTAACTTAAGTTCCAAAAGGACTGATTTTGGCAATGAAGTTCTACCTGCCCCCTCCATAGCCCAAAAGTTCTGTACACCAAAGGCATGGAAGTGTCCCGGCCACACCCTCTTCCCCTCACTCTCCTGGTCCCAGGAATTTTGGGACCACATTGTAAAAAGTCCACAAGTATAGGAATGGGGAATGTTCCTGGACTCTAGACTTCGATGACTTCTCAGTGGAGTTACAAATTGTTCCTTCGTTCAACTTAGGGGGTTTTTTTCCCCCCCGTTGCAACGTAAGGGATTGAATAATGGGCCTATCTGGAGTTACAGTCATGGAAATTTATGCTCTGAAGAACATTCAGTCTAACTCCTTGTTTTTACATAAGGGCTGCACCTGGACTTTCAGCTTTTTGAGCAAGTGTCTTTTTTTTAAGCTATTAGCCAACTTTGCCAGAAACAACATCCAGGAGTTCTCCAGTCGCTCTGAGTTGGTTCTAGATAGGAAGCACCTTGGAAGCCCTAAAGCAAAGGTTCACTAGATTGGCCCCTGGTACGAGGGAGTTGTCCTCTGGCAAGCGGCTAAGTAAACCAGGTCCATATTCTCTGGAGTTTAGAGGAATGAGAGGTGTTCTCATTGAAACATACAAGATTCCGAAGGGGCTTGGCAGCTTGGATTCTGAGAAATTGCTTCCCCTGGCTGGGGAGTTTAGAACATGGGGATACAGTCTCAGGGTCAGGGGCCGATCCTTTAGGGCTGAGATGAGGAGAAATTTCTTCACTCACAAGGGTGTGAATCTTTGGAGTTTTCTACCCCAGAGGGTTCTGGATGCTTCATCATTGAATGTATTTAAGGCTGGGATGGACAGATTTTTGGTCTCAGGGAATCAGTGATATGGGGAGCGGGCAGTATAGTGGAGTTGAAGCCCAAGATACATGACCATATTGAATGGTGGAGCAGGCTCAATGGGCCATATACGGCTTCTATTGCTTATGTTCTTATGGCCACCTACCTATCTGAGAAGAGGGAAAGTTGCTGGCAGCCCTTAGATATTTCCAATCTATGAGGGCTGGACAAAACCTTCAAGGTCCACTCTTAGCTGGCACAGGAGTTTTTGGGCCTCTACCAGAGCATTGTCTAGGAGAGATATCACTTGTGGGCCACACTTATGGGAGATCACTCAATCCCACAGGAATATCTACACTTGAAGGGTTAAAGTGAAGGCCACTTCTCTGAAATCAAAATAACTGCATCTGAAGTGTCAGATTGCTTATCTCCAAAGCAACAGAGTGGTGACTGGTGTTTTCCTCCCAGTGTATTTGTGGTTTAATTCCACAATTCCCTCAATACTTCATCCCTCTGGATACATATTTCTGTGCATTTGTGACTCATGTATTTCCCCTGTTGTAGCAGTGCCAGCAAAGGAAGTGTCCAATTTTGGGATTTTCAATTTGAGATATGGCTAAAGTGGAAGGATCACATCGCTGCCTGAGGCACTTCAATGCAAGCACTCCTTTCCTCCATTTTGGTCGACATCTGTTAATGTTAGCAAGGATAAAAACTTTGAGCTATTGTGACCTCGCTAAATTTATAATCCAGAATCTTGAAATGCGCAACATTCAGAGCTGATCGTTCATTGCATTCCCATCCCTATGGAATGTGTAATCCATGCGTCATAACCATTTCTATATTATCCTTCCCTGTCTCTGCCAATTTTAATCAGCCTCATCTCGCAGTCAATTCTAATCTAGACCATTGTGGTACTGCCAATTCTAGTCTAGCCATGCTGTATCATCACTAGGTCTGGTACAGGCCCCCACAGTAAGTTCTATCGAGCCTTCCATAGCCAATTCTACTTCAGCCCAATCGTGCAATTCTAATCTATCTATCAAATCCAATGTCTAGTTCAACCCTCATGTTTCACAGTTAATTCTAGTCTAGCCTTATGGTGGTTGGATCATTTCAAACGTTGACTAAAGTGCAACCTATCCGGGTTAGGGCAGTGGTGGGGGGGGGTCTCTCTCCAGTGGAAGCAGTGCAGGAAACTGCACAAAATCCTCCTCATTTCTGGTCACACTTAAGAAGGCTGGACAGTGCTAACGGTTTAAACAAAAAAAAAAAATCAGCACTGAATGTTGCTAGTCTTCTAGCTTTTTGTTGCTGACTAGAAACAGATTGGGTAGATACCCAGAACATGCTACTTTGTCACACATGTTAAAGTCACTCAAAGAAGCAGATTAATCACCTCTGTCTTGGTAGACAAGCGTTAATTGCCAAGTACATATAGTTGACAGATAATATTGATTACATGGCTGCAGCAGCGAGACAGAGCTAATTGTCTGTCCAATTAAAGGCTTCTGTAAACCAAAGCTTTCACAGTTTGGCCTTGTTCTGAAATGGAACAGTTGGCTGGAAACAGCTTTCTGGGAAATGAGACTAATGCATCATTTAAGGCACCTTTTTGTTGCTAAACGGGCAGCTAAGTTCTTAGCTGGGGTAGACACCTGAGCCATGAGAAATTAATGGATAATTGTTAATTGGCAGCTAGTTGTACCTTCCCTATACAGATCTCAAAAATTGAGGTTAAGATAGTAAGAAAGTTAAGATAGTAGAACAGTTATGGACTGCAACATATAAGGAACACAGGTTGTTCCTATGTAATACTAAAGTTGTTTGGAAATAGAGATAGTTTAAGTAAGTTATATTGGTATTTGTGGGTGTTAGGAATGAGTTTTAGCTTTAAAGTTTAAGTTTGATTTGTATTTCTGTATCTGTGTGTTAAGAAAGGTCAAATGGAGTTTCGGTTTCACTTTAAAAAGGCGCTTGCATTTCTAATTAGGAGTTTTACAACCCCTAAAGAGAAGGTATATATACAAGGGCAGAGGGATTGGACTGTTGCCTAGCAACAGGGGCCCAGAGAGGTAGGTCCCTCCCACAGACAGCAGAAGAGAAACAGCAGTTGTTTTGGAAACTGTTTGAGTGCAGTTGGTTCTGAAATTGTTGCCAGGAGAGACTGGAGCCATGGGGAGCAATAGCAGTCCCAAGCTAAAGAAAAACCCCAAAAAATCCAGGGGAATGGAAGAATTGAAAGCCCAAAGAAGAGCTTCTAGTCAAAGGAAGGACAGGAACCTGGGAAAAGGTCCCATTAGTGAAGTTAAGAGTGAGAGGCAGAGAGAAAGGCTCCATGCTTCAGCTTTAAAAAAGACAAAAGCTGCAGAAACCAGGTTTAAAGTGAGAGCAGCTTGCAAGAGGCAAGAATGTCCAAAGAGACAACTGAAGGTCAGAGTGTGTGGAAGACAGCTTGAATGCATGAGGTGACCCAGGGAGAGGAACGTCAGAATGACAGTTTGAAACCCTGGAGTTAGCCCTTATGGAAGGTGTCTGAGAGAAAGCATCAGTTTGGGAGAAGATTCCAAGGCGAGGTCTTGGAGAGTGGAGGTTGTAAACCCTCATGTGAAGGATGAAATTAAGTAAGACTGGTTGGTTCACGGTGTGACAAACATCTGGGGGGAGTTGAGGAGAGATCCATAGCATCTGGTTGAGGTGACATCTGTCACTTGATTTCAGAGTGTGGTCTGTCTGACCACAGGGTGCAATAGGTTTACATGGGCTGTTTACTTACTGTGTACATTAGGAGTATAAGATAGCTTTTGTAACTTGTATTATCTTTACAAATCTGTAAACATCTGTAAGGGTATAGTTGTGGGTGAAAGAATATTGAAATTTAGTTCATCTTTTCTTGTTGAATAAATGTTTTATTATTTTGTTAAAAGTTCACCAGCTGACTCCTGTGCCTCTGTTCAGTAGCTACTCTCCACATATTTAAACAAACAAATAAAAGTTAGGGTCTATCAAGCTGGGTTCCACTCTGGGGTCAGGCTTGTCCAGGGCTAACCTCAGCTGGGGACCGAAACAAAGAGAAGAAAAAAATTACTTACTAGATCAACATGTTTTAGAAGGCAGGGTGGGATTATCATGCTCTGTTTCTCTGCATTTCTACAGCAGTTAATTAGACAGCAGTAGCATAAATAGAGCACAGTAGTTTTGTTGCCACAAGCAGGAAGTCACAGGAAGATATTGGCTGGCCTTCAGCAATTGACTTTCTTATTTAGACGGCCGAATCCATCGCTTTTGACATTACAACAGGAGCTGCCTGCTCATCTTCTTCATAAGGAGATAAAAAAAGGGAAAAAGAAAATGAAAGAAAAGAAAAAAAAACAGCGCAAAGCTGGTATAGGCTTTTGCTGTCATGGACCATCTTGTCAGTAAGTTGACTTGCCTTCCCAATGGTGTGAATGATAGTCTGATGGTGCTTAAACTTCCGCTGCAGATCTCATCAGTGTGTACACCCCTACCATGACAAACCCTGATGAAGCCAAGGATAAATTCTACGATGACCTCTCCTGTCTGATTGCTGCCCTGCCAAAGTCAGACAAACGAATTTCATCGAACGATGCTTGATGAAAACAATGTGGTAATCCAGAACCATCGAATCTGTGGGGTTTACCTCAATGACAAGTCATCACTATCCAAGCATGGTGCCTACCAAAACATTAATAGGACTGTCCAATACAAGCTGAGAGAGACGCAAGATACTTGGCTAAATCACAAAGCAAATGAATTCCAGTCGTGCAGACCACAAAGACTGAAAGAGATTCTACGATGCTCTTAAGTATGTCTAGGGGCTCCAGTCTACTGATGTCGCACCAATCCTCAGTGCCAATGGATCAACACTGCTCACAGAAAAAGCCCAATTTCTAGAAAGATGGGCAGAGCACTTTAACCACATCTTCAATCAGTCTTCATCCATCAGTAAAGAAGCAATAAACAGGCTGCCACAGATTGCCATCAACTGTTCTCTAGATCACCCTCCCACACTGTTAGAAACAATGAGCATAATCAAACTTCTGTCTAGTGGCAAAGCTCCAGGAACTGATGCTATCCCAACTGAGGTCTAAAAGGCAGGAGGTCAATGTCTGGTCAAGCTTACTGAACTCTTTCAGTCTATGTGGGAGCAAGGAACTATTCCAGAAGAATTCAAGGATGCTGCCATTGTCCACATGCACCAGCAGAAAGGAAATTGCCAATCTTGTGACAATCGTAGAGAAATCTCCTCTCTATCACCAACAAGATCTTTGCTAGAATCCTTCTGAACCGCTTGATGCAACATCTCAACCAGGACTTGCTGCAAAAGGGTCAGTGTGGTTTCAGTAAAGGTTGAGGAGCCACTTGATGTGATGTTTGCAGTTTGACAGCTCCAGGAAAAATGCCAAGAACAGAACATGGGCCTCTACATCTTGTTTGTTCATCTGTCCAAGTCCATTGACACAGTCAGATGTGAGGGCCTCTGGGAGATCATGAAGGAATTCAGCTGCCCTGAGAAATTCATTACAATGGTTCGACAGTTCTATGATGGCATACTCGCATACGTTCTGGATGATGGTGAGTTTTCTGAACCATTCGAAGTCACTAGTGGACTCAAATAGGCTGCATGCTAGCATCGACCCACTTCAGCTTTTTTTTCACCACCATGTTCTCCAATGGCTTCCATGATGGTGATCTTGCCATTGAAATCAAATATTGCATGGACAGGAAGCTGCTCAATCTGAGACAGCTCCAGGCAAAGGCTCAGGTCTCCAAGGAGATACTTTCCTGTTTGTCGATGACTATGTCCTAGCTGCCTGATCAGACCTGGATATGCAATGTAGCATGGACTAATTCATGTGACAACTTCGGCCTTATGATCAGCATGAAGAAAACTGAAATATTGTACCTGATCTGCTCCAGGAAATCGCTATCTCATGTCCAAGGTCTCAGTCCATGAGCAGAACCTGTTAGCAGTGGGTAAGTTCACTTATCTCAGCAACGTATTCTCTTGATCTGTCTATATTGATGATGAGGCACATGCAAGAATTGCCGAAGCAAGTTTATCCTATGGTTGACATTAAACATCAGTCAGGGAAAGAAGAGGAGTAAGTCAGTTTACCAAACTGAAAGTCTATAGAGCAATAGTGCTGTCCAGTCTGCTCTACACAGGTGATACTTGGACTGTGTATCAGTGCCATGCCAAGAAACTCAACCACTTTCACTTGAGCTGCTTTTGGAAGCTCCTGAAGATCAGATGGCAGGACAAAATACCAGACACTAAGGCGCTCACTCGAGCTGGCATGCCAAGCGTCCACACCATACTGAGACAGTCCCAACTGAGTTGGGCTCGTCATGTAGCCAGAATGCCTGACACTCACTTACCAAAGTGAAACTTCTTTAGAGAGCTTCAGTCTGGGGTGTGCTCTGCATGGTGGTCAAAGGAAGTGCAAAAGGAAACTCTGGAGGCTTTATTTAGGTGTCTTGATATCGACCCTGAGTCCAGGGAGAAGCTCACCCAGGATTGCTGCACCTGGCGCAACCAAATAAAAAACAGTGCAGCCTCCTTCGAAAGCAAGCACATTTCAGAGGCAAAGAGTAAACAAAATGAGGAAATCCCGAGCCAGCAACTCATCCAAAACTCAATCATCTGTGGTATCCTGTCCTATTTGCAGAACCTTCTGGGCACAGTCACCTACATATCACAGAACCCTACCAAACACTCTAGATGATGAACATAGTCATCTTCGCCTCAAGGAGAAATATGGCCCCCGACCAGTTCTGGGCACCATATCATAGGAAAGATGTGAACACATTGGAGAGAGTGCAGAAGAGGTTTACAAGAATGGTTCCAGGGATGAGAAACTTCAGCTATGCGGATAGATTGGAGAAGTTGGGACTGTTCTCCTTGGAGAGAAGGCGGCTGAAAGGAGACTTGATAGAGGTTTTCAAAATCACGAGGCAGCTGGAGATAGTAGGGAGAAGCTGTTCCCACTCGTAAAAGAATCAAGAACAAGAGGGCACAGATTTAAAATGATTTGCAAAATAAGCAAATGAGACGTGAGAAAAAACTTTTTCACACAAAGAGTTGTTCAGGTTTGGAATGCACTGCCTGGAAGGGTGGTGGAGGCAGGTTCAATCGAGGCACTCAGGCGGCATTAGATGATTATTTGAACAGAAACAAGGTGCAGGGGTACCGGAAAAAGGCAGGATAATGGCACTAGGTCATAATGCTCTTTGGAGAGCCGGTGCAGACATGATGGGCCGAGTGACCTCCTTCTGTGCTGTTAAGATTCTGTGAGTTCGTGATTCTGCGATCAGATTAGGAATGATAATAATAAGAAATCTTTAGTGTTATTGTTTTTTTTACTGTATTCCATTGTGATTTTCACTTGGGCCCAAATCAAGTATGAATGTCAACCCTTTGAAGACATTACCATATGTAAGCCAACAAAATTTGACTTTTACACATGTATTTACAGTGCTTATTTTGTAATTTTTTTCTTTTGAAGGACTTCTGTTTCAATAACTTGACCCCCAGTGCCTTGTCTGTAGACACTTTGCCTAGAGGAGCTGAGTCATAGAAAGCAGGAATGTCCTAACTATGATTCCTGATTTGTGGTGAGTTGGCTGTAGAGGGCACCAGGATTGCTTTTCATGCCTCCTCACCTATGGAGGAAAAATTTAACCTGGGCTCTTGCTGTCAGTGAGCCACACTGGAAAATGCACATGTGGGTGTGAGGTGAAGTCAGGATTGAAAATTGCTATGATAGCTAACTTGGTGTCTACTGCCACTAACTCACATTACCTGCAGAAACTTAGCAGGAGGTTCAGCACAAAGAGAAGCAATTGGAAGAGGAAGAAGTATGAAACTTATTTGAAGTTACAAGAATCTTGCATCTTCTTGTCCTTTCACTAGCATTTCCACTATTGACATTTGGATTTTGTGCCAAGATCTGAGCCAAGTGCGGACATTTTTATGCTGTGTCAAATTGGCTGATTCTTTATCTGTACCTTGCAATATGCTCACTGGCATAAGTTGAAAGAATAAAATTTTATCTAATAAGCCTTATTTTCACTAGAGTTTCTGCAGCATATATATGACATTTTTCATTTCCTACACTGGCCCACTTTATGCCCTGACACTGGTCACTTGGTGCTAATTAAGGAAAGCTTTTTCACTAAGGACTGGAACGATACAGGCTATTATTCAAGTGTTTTTCTCCTTTTCCCCCCAGACCATCTAACATCCTCAGCCAAGAAGGAGCCCTGGACTTGTGTCAGCACCAGTGCTATCCTGTAGTTGGCCAATATGAATGCTTGACAAGTTCTGGGGCCAAATATTTTGCTATGAAGGACATATCAACCAACCTACAGTATTGGTCCCATCAATGGGATTTGCAGTTTGGAGGCTGCTCCCACCTTTTGACCCCTTTGGTTAGTATCAGTAATATTTTTATTTAGGTTGTGAGCCTATTTTTTAATTCATAAAGAGGCTAACTTCACTTTGCGCCAACAATGCTATTCAAAGCCCCTGCTGTTTGGATGGAAGTACCAGCGGGCATTAGCCCTGCCAATTGAGACCTGCCATAAAAGGCATTGGTATTTTAGATTAACTTACTCCCTATGATCTTGTTTATTTTTTTAATCTGATGATGAGGAAATGCTTCTGTTAGCAGAGAAACCACCCATCGCTATTAAAAGCAAACCAACCATAAAAAACTCCTCCCAAAAGTTTGGCGGAAGAGGATGATTCTTCACAACAAGGTGTATAAATTGATGTGCAAATATTCTTTTTACCTCAAGGTGAACCAACCCAATTAAATGGAATCCAAACAACCCAGTGCCCTTTGCAGAACATAAAAGCATCATTGCACTTCATGCTGTGTACCTTGCTGTATTTAATTAGTACATGATGAAAGGAGGAATTTGAATGCACCTTACCTTCAGCAGAAGAAAGTATGTCACTTAACAAACTGGTTTTAAACTAAATTTGGGTGGTTCTTGTACTTGGTGGGTGATCCCACTCCACCAGGTAACCAGTCATGATGGGAAGATGAAAATTTACTCCTACAAGTGGGACAAGGGCATCTGGGCAAGATATCTTGTAACATGATTGAACAGTAAAATATTCACAATTTTCACATCAATCCAGGGGACAGTATGTCTGCAATGTTGTATAGCGCACTATTCTTGATGCATATTCTTTAACATCCAGGGCAGGATTTTGGGTGGGAACCCTGACCTCAGGTTCAAACATCACCAGAACTTCCAAACAAGCATCAAGACTTGGCTGCTGTTGAGCAAGGCCCTATCCTTCAGGTTCTTCCTACACTCCGAAAGTCTCATCCCTCTCTGCTCATTGCCCTTGAGGTGGCTTTGGTGGGGAAGAAGCCATTGTCTACCTCCATCTGGGATGTGCCTTTGCAAAGAAAGTCTGGAGAGATGCAATGGATTTTCTTGAGGTTCATCCTGACACAGGACTCTGTTCTCTCCAGGCTGCTCCCAGGGACACACACTGAGATAAACATCAACTGTGGCTGGAGGACCATCAACTTGGTGGAACACACTCTTTGGTCAGCTTGAAACTTCCTGATCTTCCAGTGCAAAGAAATGCCCTCGGCTGAGGTTTACAGACTGGCACATTCCAAGGTCCAGGACTATGTACTGAGGGATGCAATAAAGCTAGGGACAGCTGTGGAAAAGGCGCAATGGGGAAAGGCCACTGTCTAAGACCCTTCAGCCCCATTATACACCGTGCAGCTGGAAACTGTAGAACCCCTCTGTATGCCTGACAAGTAATGTACCCTGTGAATATCAAGGGTATTGGAACTGTATTGCGACACCTCAGAGTGGAACATGCTGTATAGAGAAAAGTTGAATTCTACTGCGCTTTGTCATTTTCAGTTTTGCCGTCAGGCTGTATGCCTGAAATGGAATGTATATTGTAAGTATCAAGAGTATTACAATTGTTTTGAGGCAACTAAGAGCGGGACATGCTGTATGGAGAAAGTTTAATTTTAACGCACTTTCTGAAAATTTCAAGTCGAAATATTTTGTAATGTACTTTTGTACAAATGTTATGAATAAAGCATATTTTTGGGGAAAAAAATGGGGGCCCCAACCCCGCACTGTGCAGGGAGACTGTGTTTCTAGCCAAATACCACGCATACTCCAAGCATGTGGTTTTGTGCATGTTGCTCCATGATGTCATTTGGAGTGCAGTAGACAGTGGCCAGGACCAAAGATGGCGCTGCTGAAATCATCACAGCATACATACACAAAGGAAAGACACAGATTTAAGACAAGACACTACACTCTCTCCATCATGGATTCCAGCATGCTGGAATGAATCACAGCTGTTTGTAACCAGAATTCATACAGCTAGTTAGCTTGGAAAAGGTGAATTTTTGCAAGGAATAATTGTAGAGTTGCCTGTGAAACGAGGAGGGGAGGGTATGGGAGTGAGGAGGAGTGGATGGGGACCCGCACAAATACTGTCCAAGACTCCCTATGAACACCCTGTGCTTACTGACATACTCGTGGGAACCGCCAAATTTTGAAATTCACGTATGTGCAATTCTCCTAACATCACCAGCTGGTGCAGCCCTTAAATGCGCATGCGCAGACCGATATTGGCATTCTGGGTGTGGTGCACGACGTCAGTAGAATACCGCGCATGTGCGGACTGGTGCGCATGCCCAGGCCGCCATCTTGCATTGGCAGAAGATAGTCAGCCGAAAGTGATTTTCTGAATTGGTCAGTTAGTGGTCAGAGGGCAAACTTGCCATCCAGTTAAAGACAAGAGGTGGATCCTTGATGCTGGAGGGCCAGTAGGAGGTCCTACAGCATGGAAGGTGCTGCAGCCTACCATTGCAGGTAAGGAGGAGAAAAGGCACCTCCATTTTGAAGAGACCCCTCAGCAGCTCTAAAATGTTTTGAATTTTAAAATGGCCATGGTTGCTGGGTCACCATGGTGGAGGGTAAGTCCCCCACAGGGCTAATTAAATATGCAGGTTATTTCTACAGTGTCACAAGCACCAGTGATCTATAAACTATGAAGGAGAACAAAGTGAATAACAAGCAGAAGCATTTATACAGCACTGTTAACATGGCAAAATGTCCCAAAGTCAAGTCAGGAAATATAGGAGGGTTGACCAAAACCTTGGTCAGAAACATTATTGTTAAGGAAAGGGAGATCTAAAGGAATAAGAGGAGTCAGAGAGGCAGATGGGTTTATGAATGGCAATCTGGGCTTTGGGACTTAGGCAGCTGAAGGCAGTCCAAAAATGGTGGGATAAAGGGATGGAAGATGCATGAGAGACCAGGGTAAGAAGAATAAAGGAGTTTGCTGAGGGAGGAGCATTGTAAGGCTGAAGGAAGTTACAAAGGTTGGGAGGGGGGTGTGAGATCTTGAAAGAATTTAACCACGAGGTTGAGAATTCTAAGTTTGAGGTGTTGGGAGCCAACGTAGGGGACTTGTTAACTCAATTCACTAGATGGTTAGAATGTGGATGAGATTAACACCAACAGTTCAATTCCCATTCTGGCTGAGGTAGCTGGGGGCTTACCTCCTTCCTTACAAATAGTAAAGGATCATGGCAGTTTGCTATGGTTTGGCAAATAATTATCAAGGACCTGCCTTCAAGAGGAGAACTGAAGGAGGCAATATGGACCAGCATGGAGCCACCATTTGGATGAGAAGTTAAAATAAGGCACTTCTGACCTGCTTGGGTAGATGTAAAAAATTCCATGACACAGCTTTGAAGAAGGGGAGGTATATCTAGTGTCCTGGTCAATTTTTATCCCTCAAACAACATCACAAAAACAGATTATCTGGTTATGGTCACACTGCTATTTGAGGAAGTTTGTTGTGCGCATTTTGGCCACTGCATTTCCTGTGCTAGGCTTTAAAAGCCCTTCATTGGCTACGGATCACTTTGAGACATCAGGTGATTTTTGAAAAGCGCTATCTTTAATGCAGTGTAACTCCTGCCGCTGACTGGAAGCGCAGCGGGAACAGTAATGCACTTGACCCAAACTACAGTTGCTGGCGCAGGCACAACTGTTCCTGACGCTGACGACAGGATGGAACTTTTCCATATCAGGATTACTATACGAAATCCAGTTTTGTAAAGCTGCCTCTTTCCAGCACCATCGAATGAGTGTGCTGTGACTGGCAATTGATTAGTTAGTAAAGCTCTGCAAAGATATCCAAGTAGAAAAATGGCTGCATCTACAGAGGGATAATAAAGGACTGCACAGTTTTTGTTAGCCCGTGTCAAGCCAGCTTGTTGGTTTTAATGCAGCAGCGGACACTCTGACACTGAAACCGGAATTTTCCGCTCCCCATTTGCGGCGGGCGCCCAAGGCGGCGTGAGCAGAAAATATTGTGAGACGGCCCCTAGTTGCGGTTCTCAACGACGTAAATCCAGTTCGTGATTGTCTCCTTCCTATCAATGGGCGGGCTGCGTTTCCCACCGTCCAACATTTGGCACTTCATTTTAATGCATTTGCATCTCCTGATTATGCCTGGGGGTCGGGGGCCACAGGCAAGTCGCTTTTGCCCGGCTGGCTTTCAGTGTGGTGCCGGGGCAAGGACTCCAGTGCAGGTAGGTGGGGGTGGGCAAGGCAGCACAGACTGATGGAAGTACACATGCGCATGTTGGGTGTGGTGAGAGGGTGGGGGGAGAACGACGAAGTGGGCCACGCACTTGGAGAAGCTTGTCCAAAGTGAGCATTCTTCCACAGCTGAGCCTGCTCACCGGCAGCTCCATTGACACGCTTGGAATCAGGCCTTTCTGAAGCATTTCTGCCCACTCAAGCAACGCAAAAGCATGAAAATGCCACCAAATACTCCAGAAATGTTCACCCTTCAGGCGCAGACTGCAAATTAATGTGATTTTTGGGGGCTGCAGGACAATCGGTTGTCTGGGCAAGTTGTAGAATCCGCTTGCGGAAGGTGGACATGGAACAGTCACTGATGGAGGTACTCACACCCCCTCGCAGTGTATTTATTCAAGTTTGGACCAGTAACCTGGATAATGCCTGTGCCGGAGCTGAGGGTACAGCGTGCAGTCGGGTGGACGAAGCTGCTGCCAATCAGTCAGGTGGAGTGGGGCGGAGGTGGGTGGGGATTTGGACAGCCTGAAGTGGGCTAAACACTGGCCGTCCCAATGGTGGCCAGCATTCTCTGACACGCTTGAAGGGACCTCGAGACTCAGCCGGAGCCTTAACCAAGAGAAGTCCTTAGGAAACATATGCTAACCTTCAAGTCTCTCTCTTTGAACTTGCAGGAGGAGAACATCAGGAGCTTGGTGATCTAGTTCTGTGCCTATTGGCTTAGAGAGAGCAGAGAAGAGGAAGATTGCGATGGAGGTGCCTGGCTTGGCAAAAGGAGGAGCACCACCCTCAAGAGGCAGCAGGGCCTCCTCTGGACTCAGCAGCAGACCCACAGCAAGCCATTGCACATAGGTGCCTTGCTAGACCTAAAGTCTATAGACGCGCTTGTCATTCCTGCATATGAATGAGAACCATGTCCAGGAAACTGGTCACTCACATATGCCACCTTCTGCAGGATTTGGCACTATGGGGATTTGGAGGGCATCCACAGCCAGTGCCAGTGAAAGTGACCATGATGCTCAATTTTTATGCCAGTGGCTCGTTCTAGGGCTCATAGGCAGCCTGTGCAGGATCTTGCAAGCCTCCTCTCACCTGTGCATCCGAGAGGTTTATTTATTATTATTATTCAATCATGGGATGTGGGCTTTGCTGGCTGGGCCAGCATTTATTGCCCATCCCTAGTTGCCCTTGAGAAGGTGGTGGTGAGCTGCCTTCTTGAACCGCTGCAGCCCCTGTGGTGTAGGTACACCCGCAATGCTGTTAGGGAGGGAGTTCCAGGATTTTGACCCAGCGACAGTGAAGGAACAGCGATCTATTTCCAAATCAGGATGGTGAGTGACTTGGAGGGAAACTTTCAACGTGAGTTTTGCCCCTGATTCCCATTGGCTCCAGTATTGCTAGGTCTCCTTGATGCCACAATCAGTCAAATACCGCCTTGATGTCGAGGGCAGCCAAACTCACCTCACCGATACCATCTTCGTGAAGGCACAAAAATTTGTGCATTTTGACCGGGATCACACAAGCCAGGAGGAAGGAGCGCCAGGATTTGTGGAGATCTCTGGTGTTCCACAGGTGCAGGGTGCCATCGACTGCAGTCACATGACACGTGCATCTCCATGGCAACAAGCAATCCAGTATGTGAACCACAAGGGTTTCCACTCACTGAATTTTCAGTTGGTCTTTGACCACAATAAATGCATCATGCCAGTCTGCGCACGATATCCCCGAAGTGTCCATGACTCTTACATCCTCAGCAGGTCTCAGATCCCTGGCATCTTCCAGGGTCCACAGAGGCTGCAGGGTTGGCTCCACAAGGACAAGGACACCCACTGAGGAGGTGGCTGATGACACCTGTTCAGCAGCCTCAGACTGCAGCAGACAGGCGGTACGATGAGGCTCATGCCACGACCCGGACTTCGGTGGAGCACATGATTGGCATCTTGAAAATGAGGTTCCGGTGCCTCAATAGGTCTGGTGGACTACAATACAGAGGGTGTCACGCATCATCATAATTTGCTGTGAGCTACACAATCTTGTGCCACAGTGGGGGTAGGACCTGTACCTCTCCTCCGATGAGGAGGACATCAAAGAGGATGAGTACGATGAGGTCCTGGAAGGCGAGGATGCCGATGTGGCCAGATGAGGCAGACATGCTGGTGAGGCCCTCACAGTCACAGGATTCTTGGAGGATGATGACCAGATGCAGTGAGAATAGTCCTGATATCCTCATATTGGATCTCTGAATGTTTGACTCCAGTCCAGCTGATGGCAATGCACATACCCTCTGTGATCAGGCTCATGTCATGGAGATGCAGTGGAGGCCCTAGTAGTCAGCAGGTTCCAGGAGGATGATGACGACATGCAGTGAGGACATGGTCACACCCCAGGGTCATATCATGGAGACACAGCGGTGATACTTTAACAGCAACCTAATCCTTTGGCATCCTTTATCACCTGTGCCTTTCAGGACCACACCATCACCGGACACAGGTGCTGCGGAGATGGGGAGGGGTGGGGGGGGCGCAGCCCAGAAGTGCTGAGAGCACACAGAGAGAATGCTGGAACTCTGTGATGCTGCCCACTACATTCTGGCAGCGATGACAAGCACCATCGAGGTGCGGGCATCACTAATGTGTCCAGTGAACGTGATGTCGGACAATCACTTTGTTCTGAAGCTTACACACTGCACAGGGAAGAGGCCCTGGACTGAGACACATCTTGTGCAGAAAGGTTTCACATCTGAGTGACATGAACACTGCTCATCAGAACAAGGGGCCATAGGCAGGGAGACATTCTTGGGAGATTTTTTACAATAGTGAACATTATGTACAAGTGATTAACACCCGTGCCCAGGCTGTCCAACTACATCTTCTTAACCTTCCTAACCCTGCCGCTATGTCTTGGTGCTCCCCAGACATCCACAGTGGAGGTGGAGGCAGCTTGATGACTGCTACGCCCTGTCTGTGATGGACTTGACGGGTGTCCTCTGGAGGGCCGAGACCTGGAGAACTCCGGTCAGCTTTCAGGGTCCTGTGGTGTGGCAGTGGACCCTCCTCGGCCTGTGAAGCTGGAGCTACTGAGGTCACAGGAAGGTGGGGGGTGGTGGTGGGGCGGGGGGGGGGGTGAAAATCGGATGAGTCGGACACTCCCGGAGTCACCTGGGTGGCTGGCCCCGGGGTGCACACCTGTTATCCTCGTCCCTATGGGTGCTCGAGGGCCCTTGCTGACTCCATGAAAGGAAGGAGCAGCTGGAGTGAGCTCAAGATTCCCCTTCCCCTTCTTGCGCTGACACTGATGGATGCCAGCAAGTGCCTCAGCGATGGAGTGCAGCTCCTGCAGCAGTGCAGGACCAACGTCCTGGACCAAGCCAGCCACCATCCTACCAGTGTTGACCTCAGTGCGTTGGCATGCCAGTGCTATCACCTCATACTGGAGGTGGGCAGACTCCCCCATTGTGCCTTGCCACCTGAAGGGTGCAGCGGAGATCCTTTCCTGATGTTCCCGAGCTTGCCTCTGCAGCTCCAGCAACTGAGGTAGAACAGAATCCAGAGGCTCAACATCTGGCTCGGACTGAGCAGGTTCCTGGGCTCC
This sequence comes from Carcharodon carcharias, assembly GCF_017639515.1. Lineage (NCBI taxonomy): Eukaryota > Metazoa > Chordata > Chondrichthyes > Lamniformes > Lamnidae > Carcharodon > Carcharodon carcharias. The sequence goes on along the minus strand of NC_054481.1, from coordinate 13,617,899 downwards.
AGCTGTCCTCTGAGTGTCAGCACCCTTGGATTTCCCTGTCCCCGCCGGCTGTGGATCAAGCAGTGCGATGCGCTCACCAGATTGTGACCCCGAGGCTACTCTAGAACTAGGTCCCACTGAGGTGTGTGTCTCTGCGCTGGTGGAGGGTGTGGGTGAGCGCTGTGATAGGTCTTCAATGTTGGGGCTGGAGTAGATGACCTGGCTCATGGCCACCCTCGGCTTCTTCCCGGATGTGCCTGCGAGAAGATGGAGAGATAATTTAGTGCATGGCAGGGGACTGTGAAACAGGAGACATCACTCTCAGTATGGTTGTCTGATGGATGTTGCAGTGCAGGTTCCTCACTTGGTTAAGTGCTGCCGGCCTCACCCTCTGCACAGGAATGGGCCACAGCCTCAACGGCCAGCTGGATGGCTCTATTTTCAAAGGCTGTGAGGACCTTGATGCTGGGCATTCCTCCACTAGCCAAGGTCATCTCCCTCTTGTTGTGGGCTAGCTCATCCTGCATGGAGACAGATGGAGAGAGTGTAAACAAGATGCCTGGCAGGCCAGAGGAGAAGGATGCCTGGCATGTGCAGACACATTGGGCCAAATGGTCTCCTTCTGCACCATAGCAATAATGCGATGCTGTGATGTGTGGAGTGTGAGTGGTGCCATGGTTGGCATGAGGGCATGATGGGCGGCGGGGATGAGGGTGTTTGCGAGACACTGAGTGTTGGTGTCCCTTGAGCTGGCAGTGAGTGCGAACCCTATGGATGTGTGGTGGGTTTGAGAGCGTGAGAGTTGAGAGTGATGAGCTGAATGAGTTACCCCGGCAGAACGGAGGAGACCATTCATCCCCTTGTGGCACCAGGCAGCTGCCTTCATTTTGAGGGTGTTGGTGCTCACCACCGCGGCCACCACCATGCTGGATTGGCGAGCTTGGTGACTAGTCTTCGCCCAAAGTGGGGGCAGAGGAGTTTGCAGCAGCTTCCACTGCATCCAGCAGGTGCCCCAGAGAGGCGGCGCTACATTTGGGGGCTGCCATCTTCTTTGCTTTTGGGGCCATCTGTCAGCTGGAGCAGTCCTGGCACGAAGACACATAGTAGGCTGCGCTCTGATGGGCTTTAAATATGGCGCCTGGAGTGAGGAAGTGCTGAGGTCACGGCATGGCGGGTAAATCCGAGCCCACCCACCAGCGATCCGGCGTGGTTCCTGTGCATGCGAGAAACGCCAGGAAGCTGACGATACAGTGCAAAAACCCGCCATTGCGGCCAGAGGGAAAAGTGACGCCCGCCACTACACTTAGTACAATTCAGGGAAAATTTCCCCCTGAGACAGACATTGTACATGTGCAGAAAGTGCTTCCCCTGACACTGCGGCACAAATAAACAGTCGTATAAATGTAAGTCTTTTGCTTCCTTAAATGTACAGAATCAGAGGCTGCTTCTTTGGGCACAGTCTATGGTAGGAAGATATTGAGTGTTATCTGGAAAGACAGAATAGCCACAATGAGGTAATAAGGAGTGTGTAGGTGCAATAACAAACCATGCAAAGGTGGAAACAATGTCATATAGATGTCATTATTGGAAATTGAACCCTGTCAAAGGCAAAGAAATACATCCTGGCCGGAAAACGCTCATGTGGAATGTCAAAGTTGAGATTGTGGGAAGGCCTGAATGGAAAAAGTGCAAAGGACAAACAAGTCCAGGAGCTGAAAGGGAGGCCACACAGGCAACAAGTTCTTTTGGGCACATGGTCGGTTTTAAAATGGTTGCTGACCGTGGTCATCTTTGGTTGGCTTATGACAAGTAGCCATGAAAGGAACAATCTCTAATCGTAAGTCTAGCAAAATGTAATAGACAACACACACACTGCGAGTCAGAGTCACATGTCACTCACCTGTGCTGAGGCTGATCACAAACCAGCTCCATGTTGGGCCTCTTGATTCTCTCCTCCAAACGGGTTTGTGCAACCTTCATGGGAGCTTCCTTTTGCCTTATGGCCATCTTCAGCTCCTCAATGGTGCATTCCGTTTGGAATATTTCTTGCAGAACCTTAAGAACAAAACAGATGTTATGTATAATACCATCAAGCTACTCCCTAAAACACCTCAGCCAAGAACAAATTATTGGCATATCCATGATCTAAGATGAATCATTGAGCAGAGAGAATTAGTGAAGCAGCCTCTGACTCCATTTCCACATCTGTTTTCATTATTTCTATATACTAGCAAAGTTAAGATGTTAACCATGGTTCAAAGGGCTGCACTCTTGCCTCTGAGTCAGAAGGCCATGGGTTCAAGTCCCAGTCCAGAGACAAAATCTAGGCTGACACTTCAGCGCAGTAAGGGCTGAGTTCTGTACTGTTAGAGGTGCCATCTTTGGGCTGATGTTAAATCAATACCAGCTCTCTTAGTTGAATGCAAAATATCCCTTGCACTATTTCAGGAGATTGCTTCCTGACTAATATTTATGTCTGATCCAACATCACAAACAAGCAGATGATCTGGCTGCTGCATTTTGTAATTTACTGCTGTAAGGTTATTTGGTGTCTCACTAAGAGGTCTGGAGGCATGTGTGGTGGAACATAAACTGTTCATTATTAACACACAACTATATATATACACATCTCAAAGGTATAGCCCTCACTAGATGCTATCTTCATGCCCGACTTTTCTCAGGCTATTATCATGCGACTCTACATCATAATGTAGGCAGTACTGTTTCCCCAGTCCCACATTAACCCTTACTAAACCTCCCCCAAGTCCTTACCCAAATATATTTACAATACAATATTTCCATGCTGCCCCTTCTCCCAAGTCTCTGACTTTACAAATTCAGATGGTTTGCAGACTTTATGGCTCTTCCCGATCTCGTTCTCTTCCCATTTGAAGCAGTGGTAATCTTAGTTGCTTCAGACTGACTTTGTTAGTTTGGAGTTTAAGTTGTAGTACTTGGTGTTTCAAATACTTGGGTTTCAACCTCTGGTTTGTTTCTCGCGCTCTTTGGTGTGATGTTTTTCTTTGTTAACCATCCGTCTTCTTTGATCAGATACGATGGCCTTATCCTGTTCTATCCAGAGGGGATGTTCGCTTTGTTCATTCAAAGAGCGAGCTTGGGTTTTCTTTCTCCATTGGGGTCTGCCATGTTCTTCCTGGAAGTTGACGTTTCATTAATGGAACCCTCATTTCCATTAGTTCCATAATTTTAGTCAAATATTTGTTTATTATCTTATGTTCTAGCTCTTTTTCAAGCTGCTTAATCTTTTCATTCAGCTCAGCAACTACTCTGGTGAGTTCAGTTGCCTTTGTTCCAGAGTTATTTGTGAAATCCTTGTACAGGATTAACAACTTCACCTCAGCATTCAACAATTCCTTTTGGAGTCTTTCTTGCCCGGGCACTGACTGGTCTTTAGACTCATTCAATTAACTCATTAGATTCTCAATCTTTGTCTTAGAATTTTCTTCATCTGCTCTTAAAGCCTAGATTTGCTTTTCCATACTGCGCATAATACCTTCCATGTTCTTCAGATTGGATTGAAGTTCATGAATTTTATTACTCTTTTCATGAGTTCCAATACTTCAGCTTTGTCTGTTAATTCTGCATTCAACAAACTGTTCTAATTCATCAACAATTCCTTTTCCTGTTCCAGGCATTTTTCACGATTAATAGAGAATTCTGATACTTGAAGATCATCAAGTTTTAATTTTTCATTAGCAAACTCATCCTCCATACATTAAAGTTGGTTCTCTCCACTGAACAGTTTCTCTCTAGCGGAGCCTAATTTCTCTGTGCCAGCCTGCAAGTTCACATTTTTAAATGTTACTTCCACTAGTTATTTCCGAGACTGTTCCTGCTCTTTTGTGAGAACTTCTACTTTCTTTTGCAACTGTTCAACTTTTTCTTGACATTCTAGGTTCTTGATTTTCCTTTCAGCCGTGTTGTTTTTCAACAATGCAATGGTTCTCAGTGAGTTTGAAGCACCCCGTGCTTTTCCTTCTAGTTCCTTGACCTTCAATGTCAGATTTACATTTCCCAATCTTACTCCTGGCTTTTCTTTCTCTGTCTGCAGCAGAACTGTGGCCTTGTCCTTCATTTTAGTTTCACCATTGACCAGGTCTCTCTCCGGTGAAGTCTTAACCTGTTTGAGTTCTATAATCGTGCTATTCGTGGTTTCGGTATTCTCTCACAGCATGGAAAACTCTACAGGTTTTCTTTTCAGGGCCTACTCTTTTCCATTCAGCTGGTTCTTCAGCCTAACAATATCCATGTTCGTCTTCTCTTTCAATTGGGCATGCTCTAAAAGTGCTACAGAGTTTTTTTTCTGACTGTCGAATTGCAGCTGCAAGTTTTTCACTTTTTGTTGCTCCTCTACACAAGAATTCTTCATCTTTCCCTTTTCCTCCTGCAGTCTTTCACTTTGCAGTTCAACCTCTGCAAACTTGCTCATCACTTGTTCCTCGTGCTCATCCTTTTCACGTGTAGCATTAACAAACTTGCTTTCCATTTCTTCATATATATATATCTTTGGAAATGTAATGTTTTCCAAGTTTTCTTCAAAATATCCAACCCTTTCTTCAGGTCTACAGTCTCTTTCTTGTATCTCATGGCTTCCTTCTGAAATATTGAACATTGCTGAGTCTTCTCTGCCACTTGTTCTTTAGTTCTTTCAGACTGACATTAAATTCATTTTGCTTCTCTTCATAACCTTCCAGAGGAACAAACTTTGACCTGAGGAGTCCTTGTAGCATGTGAAGGTCCTTCACCAGGTTTTCCCTTTCTATTTGTAGCTTAATTGTTTCATCTTGAGTTTTCTTGTAATTCAACAGAGTCTTCTTGACTTTATCCTGCTGTTCTTCCATTCTGCTTTTCAAGGCAGTTTTCATTTCTTCATGCTGATGAGTTATATACTCCTTTTGCATTCGATCTTGAAGGACAATTAGCTGTTCTGTCAACTATTTATTTTCTTGTTGACCTCTTGCCAACTCACGCTGCACTTCAGTGCATTGCTTTGTCTTTACTGATAGTTCCAATGCAGCTTTTTCTGTAGTATTCAACATTTTTTTAACTCCTCATGATTTTCATATTGATTCTTCAAGAGTCTTTCAAGCAGTGACCTATTTGATTGCCTTTCCTGCCTGCTGCTGTGCTTGGCTGTACTTTTGGTTGAGTTCTTCCAACTCAACTCTGATGTGAACATTTTCCTGTGGAATAGCTTCATTTTCTTTTTGCAGGTTTTGTTGCTTTTGGGTTACATTAGGTAACTTCACTTCACTCACAGTCATCTGCTTGCTCAGCACTGCCACCTCCTGTTGCAGTTTGTCGGCATTTTCAAAAAGCTCTAGTTTTAGGCCTTTCAGTGCTTCTTTCCTCTGCACTAAGTTCTTCAGCCCATGCACTTCATTACGCTGAAATGGTCTGTGTCGATCTTGTGTTTTGCTGGAGCATTGTCTCCCTTGCCCTGGGGTTACCTTTCCTTTTTGGTGCTTTATTGCGGGTGTTCTATACCTTTTAAAGGTCTGCAATCTCCACAACTTGGATATTAAAATGCAAGTCAAAGGCTTTTAATACCCCATCAAATGTGGTTGAGGATTCATCTATGCCTTGTCTTATGATTACCTTGTTGGAAATTTCACCAAATAAGAAGAAGAACGTATTAACTTGCACTTCCTTTGATTTCCTACTTCATCCTGGTGTACTCCTGTAATCTAAAAATGTTCTTCTCCATGATGCACAACCTTGCACCTGGTTTGGCCCTGGCATGAGCGCAAATTGGTTTTAGTTTACTCTCCATGGCTGTTTTCAGAACAGGGGAGTACAGCTTTAATTTATTTTCAAGACGTGCCAGAGTAACCATTTTTTTCTCTTCCCGCGCTCGTCAGGTTTTGGAGGGCTCCTGTTATGGTCTCAGAGCCATCTTTAAAACTTTGTAATATGGTAGGAAACATTTTAAACTAACAGTTTTGGGTCAGTGATTTGCTTCTCTGAGCTTGGGAAATCGATTTGAAGGCAATTTTTTTTGCTGCGTCTTCTATTTTAAATGTTTCTTTTTTCATTCATTCAAGCTCAGCGGCACATGGTATGGTATTGACTCCGGACCCAGCTTCAGTGTTCTTCTAGCTGCGCTGTAAACAATCAGTATGCTATGATCATTTTTAAAAGGTTAATTCAGCCTTTTAGTGAATTTTACTCCTTTTTATGAGCTGGCTTGGTCCTTTGACTTATACTTCAAATCCTCTTTAGTTCTGAAGAAGAGTCATATGGACTCAAAACGTTAACTCTGCTTCTCTCTCTTCAGATGCTGCCTGGCCTGATGAGTTTTACCAGCATTTTCTGTTTTTATTTCAGATTTCCAGCATCCACAGTATTTTGCTTTCACCTTTGACTCTGCAATCGATCAGATCCGGCCATGGTATTTTCCTTGAATTTTGCGATCTGGTTAGGTCCTTTGACTCTGTGTTTAGTCAGGTTTTCCAATGGGCCTCTACATGATCTGGTAGAGTCCCTCTAAACTGCATTGTGGATCTTTCTTCTGCCTTTCAGCCTCCACCTGCAATGGAGCTTTTTAAGGCGATCTCCAGCTGTGTCTTGGGATTAGGCACGCTTCATTCAGGTCAAACTGTAGTTTCTTTACTTTTTCATTCTCTGGGATTTCAGGATCCTTCACCTTCGGCCATCATGTTGTAAGGCTGTTTGATGTCTCACCAAGAAGCCTTGAGGCTTGTGTATTTGAACATAAACTGTTTATGGTTAACACACAACTATATACTTATCCCCAAGGTATAGCCCTACCTAGGTGCTATCTTGATGCTGACTTCTTTCAGGCTGTCTCCACACAGTGATATCACATGATTATTGCTTCATAATGTGGGCGGTTCTCTTTCCCCAGTTCCACCTTAACCCTTACTAACCTGAACACAATTACAAAAATTCAAAAATAGCTCCCAAGGGCTCCATAGCCCTTTGGGTCATCCTGAGGATCTGAAAGGCAATTTGAAAATTCTTTTTTTTATGGGCACTATAGTGTATTGAAAATTTGCATTGTGCATTTTGTCCACTTAAAGCTACCATACCCAAAGGACCAGCAGAGGGAGCCTAGAAGGAGAACAAAGAAATTATGTTTTAACAGCATGTGCAGTTCTGATTATGAACGCTCCTTATTGAATCTTGATGAATCTTACCCTGTCTTCCCAAAAACTACTCAATGTCAGAGGATACAGTGTGCTCTAATATGCACAGTATATTGTATAAGTAGTTATGTGCTTCAATCTTGCTAGCACTTGTTTTCAAATCCCTCCATAGCCTTTCCCCTCCCTATCTCTAATCTCCAATCCCACATCCCCTGAGATATCTGCATTCCTCTAATTCTGGCCTCTTCTGCATTCCCCATTTTAGTTGCTTCACCATTGGTGGCCATGCCTTCAGTTGCCTAGGTCCCAAGCTCTGGAATTCTCTCTCTCTACACCTCGATCCCTCTTTATCTCACTTTCCTCCTTCAAGGCATTCCTTAAAACCTACATCTTTGACCAAACTTTTAATCATCTGAACTAATATCTCCTTATGCTGCTCGGTGTCGTGCTTACTTTTACAATGCTCCTGTGAAGTGCCCTGGAACATTTCATTACGTTAAAGTTGCTATATAAATATAAGTTGTTGTTGCTTTTCTAACAAGTATAAACAGACCATCTTCAGGAAAAGTTGTCCAATGCTAAGTTGTGGCTAGACTTGAGCAAAACTCTGATCCCAGCTTCCCTCCATGATTCCCCTCAGTTGCACTTACTTTGTGGCTTGTAACTTGGATGAAAATGGGATGAAGAGCCCTCAGGTTGGCATCTACCCTATTTGTTTCGGGCACATTTCCAGACACAGGTTAGGTAATGGCTGCTCCATCACGCCTGTAACAAGTGTCCCAATAAAATTTTGATTTAAGGTAGCTGAGTTGACATAATTGCAGACCGCCGCTAAGTTAGCTCCACCACTGCTGGCTGCTGGCCAGGTACATGCTGTTCCTCTATTTATAAACTGCACGTTCAATTCAAAAGCTGCCAAGCTTAAAGAGACAAGCAGAAATCTGATGGGCAATGTGTGTATGGACTTTTGGCTTCTGGGTAGGGGAGTTCAATGACCCCCACAAAGAGGGGATGTGGGTAATTTTAAACTTTGTTACCCTGACGGTTAGCTGGCAGAGCTGAATGCCCACCCACTGTAGAAACTGGCATTCTTAAAAATTTTTTTTATCTTCTTATAACCTGTTGAATCCCCAAGCTACCCCTCCTCTCTATGGGTAACTGCTGTGCCTCCGCTTGGCATCTTCCAAACACAGCTAAAGCAGAGGGCTCGATAAGTGGCAAACTATGGATATGATGAGCTATCTTGGCACTCTACTGGTACTGGACCCTAAACTACAAGCCAATTTTTACTTTGTGCTGCCCATCCAGCCTCCCATTATTCCAGCAATTCCAAACAGTTCCTAAGATAAAAGCAAAAAACTACAGATGCTGGAAATCCAAAACAAAAACAAAAATACCTGGAAAAACTCAGCAGGTCTAGCAGCATCTTTGGAGAGGAACACAGTTAACGTTTCGAGTCCAAATGACCAAACAGTTCCCTACTTTAATTAGTCCTTTTGTTTTCAGTCATTAGATGATATTAGTAATGGCTCAGACAGTGTAGGAAAGTCTCTCGCTCTCACCCTGACATCTCTGTCCTCGGCCTACTGCACTGTTCCAGTGAATCACAATGTAGGCTTGAGGAACAGCACCTCATCTTCCAATGAGGCACTTTACAGCCGTTCAGACTTAATACGGAATTCAACAATTTCAGACCATAATCTCTGCCCCATTTTTTGTTCTTTATTTTGCATGTTTTGGTTTTGTTTCTTATTTTCGCTTTAGTCAACAGCACAACTGCCCTACATGCATCTTTTGTTTCTTTTCTTGCCCCATCACCTTTGGCCCTGGAAGTCTAACTCTTCCGTCATTCAATCCCTCCCGTCATCCACCTTATTGCAGACCTTTCTCATTGTCCTTGCCCCACCCATCCCTTGCTCCAAACCTAATACATCTCTAACCTTTCCTAGTTCTGATGAAAGGTCACAGGCGTGAAACATCAACTCTGTTTCTCTCTCCATAGATGCTGCCTCACCTGCTGAGGGTTTCCAGCATTTTCTATTTTTACCTCAGATTTCCTGCATCCGCAGTATTCTGCTTATCGCGTAGGAAAATCTTCCCTCACGTTTGTAGGAGACTAAAGAGCTTAACACACAAGTGCAGCTGAGTTTCTTCCCAGCCCTTCATCCCTCCACCATTGTAAAGTCTGGTCATCACAGGATGAGACAATGCCGTCAGGCAAAGCTTTCATTGGGTTCAGATCAGGCCTGATGACACAGAGGGCGGGATCTTCCAGCTCCTGCTGCCAGCGGAATCTTCCGGTTCCACCAGAGTCAACGGGATTTGAATGACTCGCTGCATTCACCACATCAGGACCTGCCAGTGAGGCTGGAAAATCCCGGTCATTATAGTTTGAACTCAATGTTGTTGCTCTTTCTTTATGGCCATAAAACAGGCACAAAAAAGACAAATGTAGCTATGGAAAGGCAAATTCACATTTTGGATGTGTGCCCAGGCCACTGTTAAATTTGGCAAGGCCTTTATTATTAGCTTACTCCCTGTTTCAGATAGGTGCCCATCGCACCTGGAAAATGCTGGCCTCCGATTTAGCAGATGATGCATTTTTGGGGCAGATCACAATCTGAAATTCATCCCCCTATCTTTAATTTTTAACTCAAAAAAGAGATTCCGGGGATGGGAGGATTGCCGTATGAGGAGAGATTGGGTCGACTAGGCCTGTATTCACTGGAGTTTAGAAGAATGAGGGGGGGATCTCGTTGAAATGTATAAAATTCTGACAGGGCTGGACAGACTGGATGCTGGGACGATGTTTCCTCTGGCTGGGGGAGTCTAGAATAAGGGGTCACAGACTCAGGATACGGGATAGGCCAATTGAAATGAGGAGAATTCCTTCACTCAGAGGGTGTGAACCTGTAGAGTTCTCACAGAAGTATGTAGAGGATAAGTCACTGAATATATTTAAGGGGGAAATAGATTTCTTGACTCTAAAGGCGTCAAGGGGTGTGTGAAAAGAATGGGACTAGGACATTGAGATAGAGGATCAGCCATGATCAGATTGAATGGCAGAGCAGGCTCGAAGGGCCAAATGACCTACTCCTGCTCCTATTTTCTATGTTTTAATGTTGAACATCTTCCCATATCTGGTGACATTCAATCTTGGTTGGTGCAAAATGGCTGGAAGTGAATTGACCGCTTGTTTACACCCTGACTGATTTTCCTTTCCTTTGATGGACTATCCCTTGTTTTAAGATCCTTCCAAAGTTTAGCCCCTGTGTTGTGGAGGTTTTTTTTTTAAGCCGACAATGGGGAAGGGAGGTGACGTGGGGAAAATGCCAACATTGATAGTATTCTCACTATCCAACATATATTGTATGTAATCTCAGCTTACATATTTAAAAGCTGTAGTTGAAAGGTGGAGTGATTAGTATCCTGGAAAGGTGAAATCAAATTGGCTAAAAGGCTTTTAGCAAGCCTTCAGCACCTTTATATTCTACCAGAATGAACATGTACAAATGCAGAAAGTTGCTAATCAGGTTTTTGCCATCTAAGGGATCAGATGTTTTAACATGGTGCCGCACCCTTGAAAAACTTATGAATGTTACACTGACCATTCATTTGCATTGCAATAATAAGAAATGATAGACTTTGTACTGCATCCTATCACCAGTCAACTTGTTGCTCGCCCACAGAAAGATTTTTCAGTTCTCCTTAAGGCTCCCTTTATGTTGTGGCTCCAGTACTCCATAACATCAGCATCTTAAGAGATGAATGATCTATAATCATTAATGTCATCATAATATTGTTTTGTAGAGGTGCCATTTGAGATTGCTGGGATGTAAATTTGCGCATCCCACTATCCAAACATATTGGGCAGAATTTTATGGCCCTGGTTCGGTGGGGATGGGCTGTAAAATGTGGCGAGACATTATAAACCCCATTGACTTCAGCGGGAACGTAAAATCCCACTGTCGTAAAGTTCTTAAAATTATTTTATGGGCTATTCCTATAGCACGGATGATACCATCTGCTGATGAGGCCAATATGGGCTCTGCTGGCTTCATGGCATGTAGGGCATTTGTATGTGGGATGCCTGGTCATGTATCATCAGTTCAAGTCCCTTTGTGTTCTTTTCGCTGCTCCCACTTTTCCTCTTCATTTTGTTGACGCTGGGTCTCAAAATGCTGGGATACAAACATACTTCCCTCACTGCATATTGCCCCCCCCCCCCCCCCCCCCCCAACCCCCTTCACTCCCCACATCACCAGGGCACACTGCTCCCCGGGTACACTGCTTCTCATCACCCACCACCATCCCGTCCACCACATCACCAGCGCGTGCTGCCTCCCAGGGTACATTGCTCCTCTTGTCCTTTTGTGCTCAGCGTTCAGTCTCAGTCAGGCCACACAAGGAGCAAGGGTAAAATAATGGGGTGTGTTCAAACTTGCCTCTCTTCATGGCCAATTGCTGGGTGCACCTGCCAGGAATCTCTCAGCTTATCACCAGTTGGCTCTTCTCTCACTTAAAAATGATGGTGTGGGGATAGGTAAAAGAAAAGATAAATAACAGGAATATAGTTGTAGATATTAAGAGGCTCCTAAAAGATCTAGAACCTCAGAGAAAGGTATGGGTAGAAAAACAGGGATAATTCTGGGTTTGAGGTCGTTTAATTTTAGTCAGGTCAGATTAATGTATTTTTTAATAATGTCTACAGTTCATTTAGTGTTTGTCAACACCTGTACCAAGCTGGGTCTATCAATTATCACGAGGTTTTGCCCCCTTATTTTTGAAAATATGATTTTTCAACTTTCCTCTGACTGGAAATTTTGCAATTTGAACAAAGACAGAGCAAACTGCTTAAAAATGAATGACCATATTCCAAGGTGAAGATGGCAAACAACTGAATCACCTTCAGTGGAGTGTGAAGAGAGAGACATTTCCTATAATCCAGCCACCTATCAAGACTCATAACAGTCTAAAGAAGAGACATGAAAAATGCAAAGCACTGGATATTGAAACAATGGCTGCCACAGACAGACACACCCAAAGCCTCTGAAATACACAGTGGGTGAAATATTTCAAGTCAAGGTTGCCCAGCCACTAGAGAGAGATTGCAAATGACACAGGCGGTGTCAAGAAAGTCTTCAGCAGAGGAAACAGGCTCAGGGCTGTGTCCTTTCCCACTCTCCCTTTGGGAAAAGTGTGTCGCCAGGTTCAAGAGGCCAACTCTACCAGAAACCTACCAGCGAACAGAGATCTTGTAATAATTGCAATATCTTCTACATCTGACTGCACCCAAAAAACCAGCTAACCTAAATTGGCCAAAGCATTTAAAATCTTCTACTCAAGCACAATCAAAGGCCACTTAACTGTATATTCTTTTACCTGTTTTTACATTGGACTTTAACTCTCCTTACCTCTGATATGTGTGTGTGTGTGTGTGTGTGTGTGTGTGCATGCCTGAATAACTGCATGAGGGCAGAATGCTTGATGTCACATTTTTATTATCTTCTCAGGTTTAGCGGTTAATAAATGTGCTCTTTCTTTGGCTTAAGGAAACCTTATTTGGTTGGCTCCTTATTAGCTTAAATAGTTATATACATTCTGATTTGGAAAAGGCATATCCTCGTGAAAAAGAAACTTAAACATTTGTTGTGACCGACCAAGGAGGTTGAATAGAGGGGAGCCAGTTCACTCCTTCTCACCTGGTCATAACACAGTATACTCCATAAAGGGTGTTTAATCTGGATGGGGTGACAGGGAGGAGAGCTTCTCTTTAGCCCCAGTTTAAAACCAGCAGGAATGGGGCATGTTTGTGTGAGATTGATGTCAATGGAGCGTAAAATTAGGCAGACTATAAATCAGAATCCTTAAAGTTCAAATGGTGAAAGAATAATGATATAGTTCCAAGTCAGGATGGTGTGTGGCTTGGAGGGGAACTTGCAGGTGGTGGTGGTGTTCCCATGCATTTGTTGCCCTTGTCCTTCTAGCTGGTAGAGGCCGCGAATCTTGCAGATGGTACACACTGCTACCAATGTGTCGTTGGTAGAAGGAGTGAATAGTTAAGGTGCTGGGTGGATTGGGTATCAGTCAAGATGGCTGCTTTGTCCTGGGTTGTGTACAGCTCCTTGAGCATTGTTAGAGCTGCACTCATCCAGGCAAGTGGAGAGCATTCCATCACAGTCCTGACTTGTGCCTTGTAGATGATGGACAGGCCCTGGGGAGTCAGGAGGTGAGTTACTCACCATCAGGTTCCCAGCATTTGACCTGTTCTTGTAGCCAAAATGTGGCTGGTCCAGTTCAGTTTCTGGTCAATGGTAATTCCTAGGATGTTGATGGTGGGGGTTTCAGTGGTGGTAATGCCATTTTGCATCAAGGGGAGATGGTTAGATTCTCTCTTGTTGGAGATGGTCATTGCCTGGCACTCTTATCAGCCCAAGCTTGAATGTTGTTGAGGTCCTGCTGCAAGTGAGCACAGACTGCTTCAATGTCTGTGGAGTCATGAGCGGTACCTAACTTCACACAAACTGTGAGCTGGTGTCAAGGGGGTTTATTCCACTCTTGGCATGAGCAATAATTTTGTCAGTTTCAGTTGGTCACCTGCTACGTGTACCGCTCAGTTTTCCTTTCCAGTGGAATTGAAAATCAGTGCAGGACATTAAACAGGTGACAGATTGACAAATCCCAGTTCAAGGGCTGTGCCTAAAGGTGAAAATTGGACCCTTAAATTAGCTATAACTTGAAAGTTCCCAATGACATAAATCAGCATTCAGATCGCTCGTCTCTAGTTCTGACAAAGTTTTGCATCTGGAATTTCTGTGGGCAGTCCTCTGGTGAGCAACAGGTTAAAAACACAAAGAAATGGTCTGTGTAACTAAAGCTGGCTGTTTCTTCAGGAGTTTTGTCGATTGCTATTTGAAATTACCTTCTTCCAGTGTTTGACACCACAGTTAAGTGTAATTGGTAATCCGATTGAACACTATCCCATTTACACCACGAATAATAGCACAGGCTTTGGCTCACGGAAGACTTAGTCCATTTATGAAAGTGCTTTTACCATAATAAAACTCCTTAGGTTATTTCGCAAGAATGTTTTAAAACAAAATTTGACACAAGCCATATAAAGAAATATAAGGGTCAGATGGGCCAAAGTCTTGGTCAAAGATATAGGTTTTAATGAGCTTCTTAAAGGAAGAGAGAGGGGTAGAGAGGTGGTGAAATTTAGGGTGGGAATTCCAGGGCTTAGGGCTTGAGCAGCTGAAGGCATGGCTGCCAATGGTGGAGCAATTAAAATTAAAGATGCACAACAGAACAGAATTAGAGGACAGCAGATAGCTCAGAGGGGTTGTGGAGCTGGAGGAGATTACAGATATAGGTTCCAGTGTCACAAATAAAACTGGAGGATAAATATTTGTCTTCTCTGTATGATCATAAGAAATAGGAGAAAGGAGTAGTCCATTCAGCCCGCTGAGCCTGCTCTGCCATTCACTAAGATCATGGCTGACCTGATTGTGGCCCTAATTCCACTTTCTTACCTGTTCCCTTGACTCCCTCCAGCCCCACCAAAATACCTGCACTCCTCTAATTCTGGCATCTTGCGTATCACCAATTTTAATATCTCCACCATTGGTAGCTGTACTTTCAGTTGCCTAGGCCCCAAGCTCTAGAATTCCTTCCTTCAATCACACCACCTCACTTTTCTCCTTTAAGACACTCCTTAAAACCAATTCCTTTGACCAAGTTTTTGGCCAGCTGATGTAATATGTGGCTCGGTGCCAATCTTTGTTTCGTAATGCTCCTTGAAGCACCTTGGGACATCTATTTATGTTAGAGCCAGTAAATAAATACAAGTTGTTGTTGTTGTCAATGAACTGGATGAAAGTGCACGCTTTCCAAAATAAATAATTTAACAGAAATGCTGTGGACAGAAATAGTAATTGTTTTTTGTACACTTCAGGATGTGCCAGCTGTGGTAGCACCTCTCATCTCTGAGCACAAGACACTGGGTTCAAGTCCCACTCCAGACCTAGGCCCAAAAATCACAGCAGACACTCCAGCGCAGTACGGAGGGAGTGCTGCACTATAGGAGGTGCCATCTTTTGGATGAGATGTTAAACTGAGGCCTCATCTGCCTGCTTGGATGGATGTAAAAGATCCAACAGCATTATTTCAGAGAAGAGCAGGGGAGTTATCCCTGGTGGCCTGTACAATTTTCATCCCTCAATCAATATCGCAAGAACTGATTATCTGATCCTCATCATGTCCCTGTTTGTGAGAGTTTGCTGTATGCATATTGGCTATGGCTTTTCCCACATTACAAAAGTTACTACACTTCAAAAGTGGTTATAAAGAACTCTGAGATTTCTGGTGGCTGTGAAAAGCGCTATATAAACGCAAATCTTGCTTTTTGTCTTCATTCAGCACAAAATTTGATTTCCCAGGTACAGCTGATTACGACGAGCTTGCTCAGGCCAAAAACAAGTGCTTACAATATTTCAATTTATACCACAAATTAACCTAGCTAATTCTTATAAAACGTCACGGAAATTCTTCCTGTCAGGGTTTCAGGTTTGCCGAGATGAATGGGGTGATGCACAGGAGGATCTGCGCCTGCAGTGAATCTATTTTATTCAAAAGCAAGTTTGATTTTCGGTTAAGCTGTATTCCCGAAAGAGAATTTAAAAAAACGTACCTTCACTGACAAAGGAATAGGAGCAGCAACCCTCCCTAATATTCACCAGTTAGGATTCAAATGGAGGGCATTCTTAAATTTAGCAGGTTAGTCAAGTCGATCTAAAAATCATTCAGTCTTATTAACAAGTGTGTCAGAAACAGAAACACCAGTGAAGTGGGAAAACAAGGACTTTGTTCTGATCAAATACAGGAAACATACTGAGGAATAGTGATTTGAAGGAAAGTACAAAGTAGGATACACATCTCATGGATATGAGGGATTTTCTAAGTCCAATCAGGATGAAATTGGCCTTCACTAGTTGTGCCAAACTGGCTGGTTGTGAGTCCGCAGCCTGTTTTACACCACAGGTGAGTTTTCTTTTCCAAAGGTATGGGTTGCAAAAGGAGGGAACGATCAGATAGGGAAGGTGTGCAAGGGAGGGGGGGGAAGGATGGGGGCAGTGCGGATAATCAGGAGTGGGGGTGCCATGGGGGGTGGGGGGGTCAATGGAGTAACTGTGAGTGGGGGGTGATTGATCTTGAGAGGGGTTGAAGCAGCCATTTCAGGGGGAGGGCAGTGATCATCAGCAGCCCATGTTTTTCATATGGAGCCAGGAGGAACACCCCTGCACCTCCAGAATCCACAGTCAGTAGGTTTTTTTTTCAATAATACCTTTTTGATGGCTGCCTTTAGCAGAACCTTTAAGAACAGCTTGCTGGGCCACTGTGGATTTAGTTTTCCTGAATGCAGTCAGCTTGATGTCAGCTATTATACTCAGGACAAGCTATTTTGGTAATAGTGCCATCAAGCAATCATTGTGTCCCTTACTTACATATGTAAAAGGACACACATTTTAAGAGTGTTTTGAAGCCCATACCAACATGGCAGGTAGCACAATTTCAGCTGAGGATTTTTGCACCTACACTGCCAACATGTCAATGCTTTGGCTGCCCATTTTAAACCTGTAAAACAAGCAGTGTCATCACATTTCTACACCAGTATGTTCATCCCATCCCTGAGCTAGAAGTCCCAGAAGGAAAAGGGGAAATGTTCCAATTCACTGTACCGTCTATCACCACAGTCGTGGTATTTAGCTGCAAAGCGATATAGAGAGGACATATAAATCGTGTCATCCATTCAGCTATGCCACATTTGGAAAATCAAAGCTCAAGTCAGGAGTGTAATGGAAAATTCATCACTTGACTGGATGGGTGTCGACCCAACAACATTCTAGAAGCTCAGCACCATCTGAATAGAGCAGATTGGTTGATTGATGTATCTGCCAACAAACACCAATTTCCTCCACCTTTCCCTATCATTAGGGCACCGTAGCTACAACATATACTATCTACAGGCTGCAGTGCTGTGGCTCACCGAGCTTACCATGATAGTACCTTCCCAGTCCATGATCACCATACAACCAAGAAGTAGCACTGTGCTGAAACCATCACCTCCTCATTCCCATCCAAGTTACATTCTAGCTTGGACATATACCAACATCCCTTCATTGTCACTTAGTCAACATCCTGGAATGGACTAACCAACTCCATTGTAGGAAACTTTGCAACAATTCAGGAAGAAGGGCTTACACTCCCTGCTCAAGAAAAGTAGAGATGGAGAGTAAAGCATCCATGTGCATGCTGCCTACGTTTATGTATAATATATACATATTTATGTCATCCCTTACCTTTGACAGGTGCATCTGTAACTTTTTCTTGGCATCTCCAATTTCAAAGATGCGATGCGTAAATGCGAGATTGACATTGTTAAACTGTTTCCACAACTCCTCTGAAGTGGCAGCTAGAAGCTTTTCAAGCTCATCTCGCAGTCTTGCTGAAGCAGCCCGTTCACACTGTGAACGCAGAATGTTGTCTTCTGTAAACTTTAACCAGGAGTCAGGAGTTGAGATGCTAACAAAATAATGCATATTTGAATAGATCAATATAAGTGAACAGTCCATTCATATAGGTTTGATCATTTAAAACCATGTTGAAAATTAAGGGGAGGTCTTGTGGCACAATGGGTAGTGTCCCTGCCTCTGAGCTAGAAGCCCTGGGTTCAAGTAGGACTTGATGGCCAAGGAAGGTGCATCCATAATACAGCCAAAAGAGGCTGAGCATCAACTTGTAAATCCTTTAAACATACGCCAATGGCAGGCGTAAGAGCTGGAAAGATTCCTGGTCAGCCATGTGATGGAAAGAAATTGGAGGCTCTACCATCATTACCCATAGCTCTAGGCTACAACATGCACGGAAAAGTGTATGTTGCCACAGCAACTCAGACTTTTTGGGGGTCTAGTTGGCTGGATGGCTAGTGTGGATCAGATCAGTGCCAACAGCACAGGGTTCAATTCCCATTCTGACTGGAGTGGATTTGAGATCTGCCTTCTTGCCCTACCCATGGTAGCGATTGTGCTGTTCTGAGTCAGATCTGCCTTTGGGCAGAGAACTGAAGAGGAAAATTGAAAAATAGGCATTATTAAAAAACTTACAATATCTGCACAGAATCACGACCTGCTATATTCTTCCTCATAAAGTCCAATTTTCAGTAAGCAAGTTTTGCCTTTTTTTTCTGCATGTGTTTGACTGAAATGACTGAGTAGAATTGGTATTTTGTAAACAACCAGAACACCATGAACCAAGTGTGCCACTTAAAATTATTTTAGCTTAGGAACCTATGAGTCAGCAGGCACAGTAGGGGATAGAAATATTGTTTGCTTAGTGGTAAAGAAATGTAAGTTTACAAACTGTCTACCTCCACACCCACAGCCAATGGTTCAGAACATTAAAAAAGTGTTCGTCCAAGTAGCCTCTTTGCCTCTTCCTATGATGTGCACTTGAGATTATTACTTGTGGTTTGTTTATACTAAGCCAGGGTATAAGAATAGGAGATGGAACATAATCTTATTGGCATCATCATTTCCACATTTTATTTACAGGTAAAAGATGGAAAAAGACAACCAATTGATTTCCTCTGACACAGAAAGCACTTGGGCATTTCCTCTGGTATATCAGCAAAGACTGGGAGCACAACATATTGAGAGTTTTGTATGGTAAACATGAACTCCACTACTCTGTCAGCAGAGGAGAAGAATGGCTATCAGGTTAACCAACATATTGATGCTAGACATCACTGCCAAACGTTTTAAGAGGAGGCCAGCTGTTCTAGATTGGAAAATGATGTTCAGGGCAGGAAATATGTAAAAAGTTATTGCCTTCCCTCTGAGGTTTTCCTCTTCAAAAACATGACACCAGATGTTTGTTGGTTCTTTCATCTGGGAAGTCAAAGGCCACAGTTATTCCATGGCCAATACCAATGTCGAGCTCATTTGACAAGAGGTAAACATGCAATTTACAGTAGTGTATACAATCAGTTTACAGTTTGCAGAACTCATGAAACCCATGCCTATATGATTAAAAAGTCGCATTGACAATCAACAATGGGAGACCAGTTTGAGACTGTCAAGTGGAGAAACAACCATTCTATCCATTTGTACTACTATAGACTTGGAAAAAAATGTGTTTGCTAACAGCTCCTTCCTGCGCCAAATGATCTAATGCTTTTATTGGAGCAAAGAAGCCATAGCCGATGGAAGGAGTTATCTGGTTGTAATACCTGAGCCAGACAAAACAGAGCATGGCTCAATTTACTCCTTGCCTTTTCCTCTTTAGGAGTACAAATGCGTTGCTCCAGGGCAAATTCCAGAGAAGAGTGAAAGAGCATATCTTCACTTCCTTCAAAATCCCTCTCCCACTTTCACTCATGTAGGAACCAGCACCATTTGCACCATTTGTGCACAGGGAACAACCAAGTCAACAATGGATTGATTGCCGCCTGCTTTCAGATTGTGCTAGAATCTCCACATTAGATGGAAAGGTGCAACTGCTTCATTTAGTCATGTTTCTTGTTGCCAATTTTAATCATTGTCTTTTGCTCCTTCTCTGAAGGTACTGACCACACACACCTGCCCCCCCCCCCCCCCCCCCCCCCACCCCCCCCAACCCCCCCCCCCCAACCCCCAACCCCCCCCCAACACCCCCCCCCAACCCCAACCCCCCCCCCCCAACCCCACACCCCCCCCCCAACCACCCCCCCCACCCCACCCCCCCAACCCCCCCCCCCCCCCAACCCCCCCCCCCACCCACCCCCCCACCCCCCCCACCCAACCCCCCCACCCCCCCCCCAACCCCCCCACCACCCCCCCCAACCCCCCCCCCAACCCCCCCACCACCCCCCCCAACCCAACCCCCCCAACCCCCCCCCAACCCCCCCACCACCCCCCCCAACCCCCCCACCACCCCCAACTCAGTACATTTCCACAGGCACCAGGCTTCTAGTACCATGTGTCCTTTCTTTGCAGGTGACCCTGGGCAGCAAGTGTTGGTAGGTTGGTCAAAGGTGAGATTTAAAAGACATCGACCAGGCCATGTGGCTCTGAGCCAATGAGTATGGATGAGGACTTCCAGCAGGAGTAACAATTATTAATGGGATTCCAGCTCAGCTAGTCAGACAATTGAATTTAATTATAAATGCATATGAAATTGAGTGTAGTTCAGATACTCTTGTACATCCTTGAACGTATGATCATTGGCAGAATGGTCTTCATGCAATAAGCATAGCTGGTGAACAGGATTCCCCACCATTCCTACAAACTCAAAACATTACTTGCCTAACTTTATTTGTATACATTTTGCCATGTACCCACCACCAGAGGATAGATACTTCACAGAGATAAAAACAAAAAAACTGCGGATGCTGGAAATCCAAAACAAAAACAGAATTACCTGGAAAAACTCAGCAGGTCTGGCAGCATCAGCGGAGAAGAAACGTCAATTCTTTTCTTCTCCGCCGATGCTGCCAGACCTGCTGAGTTTTACCAGGTAATTCTGTTTTTGTTTTAGATACTTCACGCCTGTCAGGCGTCTGACTTCCTTCATGTCGAGATTCAGCCATTTCAAAGTGACCTTTCAAGGAATTGTGTAGCAATGGACTTAAGATGCTCCAGTTTGTTTTCAATCTGTTCATGCAGGACAGAAGGTTGAGAACCTGCACAAGGAATTTCAAAAAAGAGCAGAGAACACTCCAGAGGAAACGTGAAGACAGGTTAACTTTCACACACACAAAGCTGTGTCATATTCACCAATCGCAGGTGAATCATCGCTGAAAGACAAAACAGTTTCTTACTTTTAATATAAAAACCCCAATATACCAAGGCAGGGCTGGCACAAGGGTATTTGCCGCCTTAGATGAACCTTTAGGTTGTTGTCTCTCCCCATCCCCGTCCCCACAATTGACTTTCAAAAATAAATACAGCGACCTGCTCCCACTCTCACAACTGCTGAAAATTGTCCAACTCATGGGTGGTTATCATCCACAGCCTGACCTCAGCCCTCGCTCTGGTCTTCGCCTCCCAAGTGCCAATCCACAGGCCCCGCTTCTGCAGCACTGTGTTTCCTCGGTTCCATTTAGATTTGCACGCTCCACTCCCACACCTCTCATGAGGCCTCAACGCCCCATCATGTGATCATCACCCAGATCGGGGCGGGGAGGGTGGGATCAAGGAAGGGGAAACAATTGGATAGTCAGCGAGCAGGTGCATGCAGAGGGAAACGTCTGGGAGGCAGCGAGCATACGCGGGGAGGTGGTGGGCAGGGCTGGGAGAAAGCTGCTCGCTGCTGTTGCCTGTTAGAAAATTCCAGAGGGACAGGGAGGGAGGGAGGAGGGACTGTACTGAAAGAGCATTGTGCCACGCTCAGGCTCACAAAACGGTCATATCGATTTTATTCCAGAATGAAAAAAATCTGCAAAAACTGGGAACTAAGAATACTGGTCGGCACTGGTCTTGTGCACCTTAAAATGGAACACCGTTAAAAACAGGGAAACAAGAATACTGGCCCGAAATGCTTTTTCCCTTGGTTTCAGAATTCAGACTGCAGTTTTTTTTTGCTGTGGTATCAGTGAGCCACGGCTGCTGCCCCCCAAATCTTGCCACCCTAGGTGACTGCCTAGTTTGTCTCATGGTTGTGCCAGTCCTGTTCCAAGGCATGGTCCGGGGCACAGGAAATAAGTGCTTCAATGTGGTCTGACACCAAATCTTTCCAATTTTGGGCAAGGTTCCAACACACACACGTTGCCTGTGTACAATCATCGCATGACAAATCCTGGGAGGAGACTTGCTCCAGTTGGCTTCTTAAAGGGAAATCTGTGGTTTCGCTTGTCAGTATAATTTTTTGACGTTTTCATATTTGCAGCTCCGTGTCACTCTACACCTTTAGTTCCTTTTGCTGGAAGATCTGCCAGATATGCATTTTTTGCATATACTCTCCTTGTTCTCTTTTGTTCCTGGCCTTTAAGATCAATCTTTTACCTTTGCATGCCTGACGGAGACCCTCGCCTGCTGGTAGAAGGCATCAGAATTCAGGCCCCTGCCGCTTATGATTTTCCACTATGCAGTCACAGCAATTGAGAAATGCAAAGTCAGATGTTTATTCTCTTGAGTTACAGCATCCAAAGTGGAGGTTCTGAATGAGCTATATGATATGGTTCAGGAAGAGGGGTTTACTACAAGCTGACGAATGTGGGTAAGAAAAAAGAACTTGGGATGGTTTATTGGTACCTTGTCATGACCCAAGACCTACATTCGTTGAGCCTCTGCGCCTTTTTAGGAATGTCAGAGGAAATCTGACCTTGTCGGTTGTGTTTCACAAGATATTGCTCAATGGAGATCAGAGTCAGAGCATAATGACGTAGCAATGCTGAAGTATGCTGATGATATGGTGCTGGTGGGTCTCACAAGGAAGAACAAAAAAACTAGAAACTTGATGAAGGAGTTTGTAAAGTGGTGCAATAACAATTCTCTTAAACTGAATGAAAACAAGACAAAGGAACTAGTTGTAGACTTTAGGAGGAAGCCAGTTAATGATATTATTCCTGTGAAGATTCATGATGTGGACATTGAAGTAGTTGCTAACAACAGGCATCTAGGTATCAGAGTAGTTGATAAGTTGAATCAGAGGGAACAGCTGGACAGATGTGGTGGCCAAGGGAAATACACAATTATACTGCCTCAGAAAATTAAAATCCTTTCGAATTGATCCCACAATCATGAAACTCTTCTATACGACTGTAGTTGAGTGTGTTATCCTTTTTGGATGTCTCTACTGGTATTGTTGCCGTAGGAAAGCAGACTGCTTTAGGGTACAGAGGTTATCGAACCCCCAGGCAGGAAGGGTATTTGATGAGCAGATTTTTCGTGCCAAAATCTGCTCTCAAAGAATTTTGACGAAAATGAAGAGCATCATGAACAATGAGAAATACCCCTTGTCTCAGTATTACTGCTGGTGGTGTGCAGGGAAAAGGCTTCAATCCCTCAGATGCTGAACAAATCAGTTCCTGAATTCGTTTGTGCCCATCTCTATAAGAAAGAACGTTTAAAAGGAGTTTGGTGTATGGATGAGGATATATGCACTCAGGGTGGGACTCTGATTATTTTAATGTATTGGAATAGTTTTTAAACACATATTTTAACTAAAGTTAGACCTCTGTGATAGGGTCATTTCTTTCTTTTATTGTTATTCATTTTATATGTAATTTTTTAACAAATGAGCAACATACGTGAAATGAATTTCTGAATGGATGATGAAGTGAATTGATGAGTTGATGAGTTCTACCATCTGCTGCAGGACAGCCAGCAAACAAAGTGGAACTGGATGGCTTCCAAAAAAAGTGAAGGATTTCACTCATGAAACTTTCATGACAAAGGATCTTACCAAATCATCTGCCACATCAGGCTGTTTGCAATATACATATGTCTGAAGCATCAGACATATATTTGACAAGAGGCCAGTTCATATGGAAAGGAAGCATCTTTGGTGGTGGTGGGGGTGGTGGTGGGGCTGGTTGGGGGATGGGGCGGGGGGGGTGTGCAGTGAGAGTAGATGTGAGTTGTTGCCTGGCTTGGGCATGAAGGTGGCGATGTGGCCACAATGTGTGCCAAACTGGGAAGTTCAGAGGCAGGCCCAAAACTGGACCTCAGGCCATAATCCGGCCAAATAAATAGCACTTGTACCACTTCCGTGTGAACAAATTTCAGCTGTAGCGGCCTCAGATGAGTCCTGGGATGAGGGTGGGGGAGGACAGTAGGTGCGAGGGCCAACTGCACCCATCAGAAGTCCTAGCGAACTGAAAGAGGCACTCCTGCTCCTCCCAATGCCACTATCATCTAGAAGGACAAGGGCAGCAGATAGATGGGAACACCATCACCTGGAAGTTCTCCTCCAAGCCACACACCATCCTGACTTGGAACTATATCATCGTTCCTTCGCTGTCACTGGGTTAAAATCCTGGAACTCTCTCCCTAACAGCACTGTGGGTGTATCTACATCACAGGGACTGCAGCGGTTCAAGAAGGTAGCTCACTACCACCTTCTCAAGGGCAATTAGAGATGTGCAATAAATTCTGGCCTAGCTAGCGATGCCCACATCCCTTGAATGAATAAAAAAACATGATTTTTTTTTTGTCTGTGCAATGGCAGCCAACGCCTAGGACACCTCCACACCAACGCCTAGACATGAATACCCTGAGGGGCTAACAAAGATTTTAGGCTCCTCATTGACAACTGTCTGTTTTCAGCAGCCACCACTGATCTTTCTCAGGACAAAGAACATTGGTCCTCAAATCTAAGCTTTGTTCTGCCTGTTTTGTGCCCATAAAACAGGCACAACAAGATCCAATTTCTGCTACTTAGTGAAAGCGCTAAGTAGAGTGCCTTCAAGTGCAAAATGCTGTAAATGGCATCATCGTTCTGCCGATTATCTCCATGGCCTACCTGAACAAAAATGGTTTGCATTCACTTAACATTGAGGTGATAACAGATAATTCTCTTTATGCACATCAATGAGTATCAATGGGAAACAAACACTATGCCCTCAATGTGTGGCATTCAACCGTGGTTGCATTTGTAGCAGCGGGAAATTGGGGGATTTCCTCTTGGGAGACTATGAGGTTAACATCTGCCTCCATGATTGGTGACTCCACTGGCAAATTCCGAAAAGTTCTTGAGTGCCTCTGATCGAAAGCCCTGTTTACTGTGCCAACTCCACCTGCAAGAAGCGTGCCTTTCAGCTTTGACACAGTGACAAAAGCAAGTGTAAAGTGGAAGCGGCTTGACAGTGTTTGAAATGCAAGAATTCCCAGATTAGATTTGTGCCATTGTTGAGTTGCACCCACCTGCACAGGAAGAGAGGGAAACACTTACCTCAGGCTTCCGTCCGAAAATAGGAAAATTCTTCCTCAGTTGTAGGCAGATACTGGGATGTGAATGCATTGCCCTTGCTGGTGGTGTTCCTCCTGCAGGTTTGCACTTGTACTTGTACTGAAGAGCAAATTCAGCCCCTGAATGAGGACAGTCTCCTTTGGGTGTACCTCCTGCAGCCAATCCTCCAACTCTTTAGTGTCCCAGGAAGTACTTTTGCTGAGGTTGCACCTGTTCTATTGTGAACAAGCAATTCTCCATTGTTCTACTAGCTTCTCCTTTAATGACAAGCTGAGGTTTCTTCAAGAGTTGCTGCCTCATCCAATTTCACACTCCCCCAGGCCAAGTATGCTACAGACCAAATGACCTGGGCATGCTTTTCATATGATGGGGCAAGACACCCATTGGGACCTTTGGTGCAGGCCACTCTCTAAGCTGTGAGACAGAGCTATTCAACTTCAGTTTTGTCATTAGCAGAAAAACAAGACATCAGTGCCAGCATCAAGCACGTGTAGATTGGGTACAGTATAGCCAGATAAAGCTCTCACCATTCTATTCCATTAAATCCTACAAAATAACTTTAAGGACATCAGCAAGACGGTTTCAGAATAAATGGGGTTAATCCCAGCATTCAAACAGTGGACAGAGGAAAGTCACATGAACTCACGGGGAGTAGATCTTGAATTGCGCGATGGTGTAAACGGGTTTTAGTGAGTCGACAAGCTGTTTGACAACTCTCCCAACTTTAATCTCTATTGTGCTTCAGAGTCATTTCCACAAAGTCAGTGGAACCAAAAATGGAGAGAGATGTAAACTGGATTGCCAACTCGCTGTTATCCAGCTTATACTATCACGTGAAGTCAAGGCCCACCTAGCCCATTTTGCATTGTCCATCAATATCACCAAAAAGCAATTTCTCGGGTACGGTGCTCTAACGTACCTCAGCCTCAGAATAGCTCCCCTACTGGTTTAATATAATCATTGCAATTCTCTCATCAGCCATCCTTGCAATGAGTTCTTCAAAACAACCAGTCTAGTGAGTCCCATTGCGCATGCCATACTATTCTGATGACCTTGCTGCTAAACTTTGAACATCTTAACCTTAGATTTAACATTTCCAGAACAGAGAATAGCATCAGGCTAAGGTTGGCACTTACGTGGCGTTCACTTGTTCAATTCCACAGTAATAGCTGATACCATCTGAGGTATTCTTCAATTGATGTGCCTTATCATCTATCCAGTACGCCGCACATTTGTCACATAGATCCTGTTCCAATTCATGCTGAGCTGCCCTGCTGTTCCTATTTTAATAAGAAAAGTAGTATTCATATTTGCAAGGTTACTTCACAGAACAGTGTACATGACCCAACCCTTGTCTGTAAGAGAATACTATACTTTTGCACGCTGTGTACTGTTGCTTAAAAGCTGGTCGACAGGTTTGCTATGAACTGCATAGCCATTCAGTTTGATTGCTGTAGGCCAATTTTCACAGATTGTTCTGCCGATTTACGATCAGCATCACAACAGGTAGAGAAACCAGCAAGGAGGAAGGGGGGAAATGGCCAGACAATGCCAATTGAATATCTCCTTTCTGGTTATTTTTTTGCAAAGGTGACAAACCAAACGGTGCTAAAGGTTTGGTCTAGTGGGGAAAGCTACAGCACTGAAAAAGTCAAACTAACACTTGATGTGTTCCCCCCCCGCCACCCCAACACCCCCTGGCCCCCCATCCCTCCGCCCTGCCCCCTCCGACCCCCCACCCACCACCCCACGTCCCCCCCAAAAAAAAAACCACATGAGCAAGAGGAAAATACCGGTCATGGCCTCATTATTCTGGTCTGAAAGAAAGGTTTGGATTTGATTAATGCTGACTGGTATTTTTCATCCTTCCAGCCAAAAGTTGAAAAAAACCATATGTTCTACTATTCTCATAAGAATCTGCTCATTCACAGTGCAGGGCAACCTCTTTGTGAGTCAAATTGAAAGATTAAAAATTAAAGTTCTCCAGTCAATAATGAACAAGATGTTTATGTATTTTGGCGCATTACTCTGGCACAAGACAAAACTAAACAGTAAAACAAACACTTGTGTGGTAAGTCTCCGTTATGCGCATGCCCATCCTGCACCTCACTCCCAAGGAAGTTATAGGAGCAGCTGCACCAACAATGGCAGTATGTTTAGTCAAAGGTTAATAGTTAAAAGCTCTAAACCCAGGGCCGGACTCTAACTTGGGCCACTGGTGGGATTGGGGTACCTTTAAATGACTGTGCTGCATTTATTGCCTTGTTCCCTATCTGACCCTGCCTTCTGGCATTTTCTTTTGGTGGGGGTTGGTTGGGGTAGCAGTGGACAGGGTGTGCTTTACAAGGTAGCCCCGGCACCAGCCTGAGATTGCATCAGGGTTCCTATATACGTCTTAGGGTCTTATCTACATGCAAGTATGCTCGGGCAACCCTGGTTGGTGTAAATAGGAGGAGGCAGTGGCCATAGTGGTATTGTCACTGGGCTAGTGTTCCAGAGACCCAGGGTAATGCTGTGGGCACCCAGGTTCACAGCCCACCGTGGCAGAGAGTGAAATTTAAATTCAATGAAAATCTGGAATTAAAAGTTTGATGGTGACCATGAAACTGTTGTTGATTGTCGTAACAACCCATCTGGTTCACTAATGTCCTTTGGAGAAGGAAATCTGCTGCCCTTAACTAGTCTGGCCTACATCTGACTCCAGACCCACAGCAACTCTTAAATACCCTCTAAACAAGGGCAGTTAGGGATGGGCCATAAATGATGGCCAAGCCAGTGGAGCCCACACCCCATGAACGAATAAAAAAAAACAAATTGGCCAGACTGTAGAGTTGTCTGGCCCACTGCACTTTCCAGAGTTGTCATTTTTCATGGACTATATGAGACAATTTGCTCACTGGTATTCTCCACCTTTTGCGCCACTGATCTACAAAAAGGCTGGCAGCTGATAAAAATCATCAATATTGCCCATTAATACTGCCAACTCAAGTGTTCACAAAAACAGCACCGGGTGCCAAGCTTGGGCAATGTTGCAGACTCAAATCCATTCCCCTCCCCACCTCAGCTTGACCACACAAAAGATAAAATTGGCCATTCGTATTGAATAATTGATCTTTCCAAATTCATCCCTGTCATCAAATATTTTGTCAAATTTGTGGCTTTTATCAGTCAATTAAATTGATTCATGTGCCCATTCATTCACTCCCGGTTCCAATGGAATTAATCAGCACACACACATGCTGGATCCAGAAAGGCATTGTGTTATGTGTGTTATTTATACTGCTGCAAGGCTTGGAGGAAGACTAGTCAGCAAGCTAAAGTCAGCTGGAAATTTGCATTTTAGCACTTTCAAAGTCAACAGGGTCCCGAACCACCCGCTGAAGAAATGGCTTGGGAAGATTCCCCCTGCTCCCCTCTATACAAAAGCTGCATTAAGCAGCCTCCTGAAATTTTTTTAATCAAAATGATTTCCTGCATTATTTCTCCTTCGTCTGATGCCTTCCGGGCACAAGATTTCAATCGTTCCCAGCTGTGGACCTCTCCTATTCCAAATAGCAAATTATCAGTGCTAACCCTCATATTCCTCGATCCTGTTCTTAACCAGGCAAACACCAATCTCATTTTTTTAAGTAAGTTAACAGTAATTACATATCCGGGAGCCTATTCTATATGCAATATCCACCACGCCAAGAGGCAAGATGCATTTTAATCTCAAAGCTAGCTTTAAGAGTATAAGAAATAGGAGCAGGAGTACAGCATGCAGCCCCAGCCTGCTTCACTATTCAATAACATCATAGCTGATCCTCTACCTCAACTCCACTTTTCCGCCCTATCCCCTTATCCCTTGATTCCCTTAGTGCCCAAAAATCTGTCAAACTCAGTCTTGAATATACTCGATAACTGAGCATCCACGGCCCTCTGGGGTAGAGGCATTATTAATTTTACACTCACGTTCTAGCTTCTGTAATTATGTACCGGAAGATGAACCCTTTCACTCTTGGAGTTGGCAATGTGCTAATTTGAGGCATTGCTTAGAAGTACTGGGCCCGATTTTCCTGTTAAAGGCACCGCCCTGGCCCTGCCCGAGGACATAGGGTGTTGAGGACAGGAGAAGTCGGTCTCTACTCCTTCTGCTTAGGGTATACACTCTGGTGGGCCAGGGTCTGGGTGAAAGGTCATTATAATGTATAAATGACATGGGAGCATGGGTAATGGGCAGGATTGTGAGGGATTGGGGAGGGTAGAGGCCAGGATTGATCAAAGTGGGAACAATTGGTGGGAGGCACTGGAAGTGGGTGGGGTTGGGGTGACACAGGGGCCATCATATGCCTAGTTTCCATATGAAGTAGAAAGGATCTGAAGTAGTCCTTCCTGCTCCATGTTCAGATAAACACCTTGTTGGCTGCAGCAAGCAGTGGATTCTTTATGTTTTGCATGTGTAACACACATTGAAGAATGGTGGAGGTTTGGAACACTCTTCCACAAATGGCAATTGATGCTTGATCAATGATTAATTTTAAATCTGCAATTTATAGATTTTTATTAACCAAAGGTATTAAGGGATATGGGGCAAATCTGAGTATATGGAGTTAGATCACAGATCAGCCACGGTCTCCTTGAAAAGCGAAACAGGCTCAAGGGGATAAATAATCTCCTGCTGTTCCTATGCTCACTAGGCCACATGGTTTTCCAGAACTTTCAGCTTGTTAAACAGTACTTCCTACCGTGTGGTTGAATTTCGAGGCCATAACGTTTATTATTTATTGTTTAAAATGTTTCTTTCCACCATTACTGGTGTCGAAGGGTTTGGTTTCCAAGTGAGATTCCCCCTCCCTGGGTGGTTGGGAAGGGGAGGAGAACATCCTCTGAAGAGCTGCCAGCCAAGCTGGGCTGCACAAGACGTGCTCCGCATCCACCTGCCCATCCTGAGCATCCACATCTGGATGTAGAGGTGACCAAAGCCCCATTTGAATAGTGCTAACTCTAAAAGTTGGATGTGACAGGAGGTCAAATGGCACAGATATGTGAATAGGCCTATTGGGCTGAACGACTCCTCAGAAGCAGCTGAGTCACAACTTATTGTGATTTACAACGAGTCGCATGAAGGGAAGCATCCCAGGGTGATCAACAGCCAGCAAAACCTGTCAGGAGACCACAAGTCATATCTGAGGCATCGTCACGCCTATGTGGTAACAGGTACACATGTGGGAGTCTGCAGAGAGCCATGGAGCTTAAACATCTGCTGTGAAGACAGCTGCTGTTAACATGCACAATAAAACAAGCAACTAAGTGACAGAATTGGTCAACCGTGTCCTCAAACCTGCACATAAGAGCTTTTCTTACCTTTTGTCTTGCTTGTGATTTCTTAATCCCTGTCTATTGCCCCCTTCAGTCTCAGCAGAGGTTGCTAACACAGCATTTGACTTTCTCCTCCACTCTTCATTGCTCTCCCCTTTCCCTGGTACAATCCCTTTAAACTTCACTGCATTACAACAATGACTACACTTCAAACAAAGTGCTTCATTGGCTGTAAAGTGCTTTGGGATGCCCTGAGGTGAAAGGTGCTATATAAACGCACGTGTTTCAGTTCCTCTCCCACTTACAGGCAATTTTCCATTCCCAGCATCACTGTACGCCCCATTCATATCCAACGCCCCATTCATATCTATCGCTGCACATTAATCAGTGAAGAATTGCGCAGCTGAACTGACCTAGGAGTTTGAGTGCTTTTTGCTACAACATCATTCCAGTGGTATTAGTGCCAATGCTTAATCTCTGAAATATCGCTCACAGCAGTAGAGGAAAATTAAAATGCAAGTGCCAGGACAGGGGAGTTAAAATTCTGAAAGTTTTTGGAAAGGCTCTGAAAGCCTACTTTTGAGATGGATACTTCCAGCATCAGACATGATGGCCCAAATGGCCACCTTCAGTGCTGTATCATTCAACGATTCAATGATCATTGCTCAGCCCCACCCATCTTAAAACCTTGGCATCATGTGGGCAGAGTCTTGTAGGGACAGAACTCCCTCCCATTTTCCACTGTCAACACTCCCCTTGGACTAACGCTATGGCAACAAGCAGCCAAACACAAAAAAACTCAAGCTACGGTCTCCCTGGCTGAGAGAGGTAGCAGATGACATTCTTGAATGTCTGCCATCGTCATTCATGACCGAGCTGTTAGGAGATGCGGGTGATAATCGAGCGCCAGGGAATGCAGTGGAAAGAAACATAATATACCAATTAGGAGCAGGAGTAGGCCATTCAGCCCCTCAAGCCTGCTCCATCATTCAATAAGATCATGGCTAATCTGATTGTGGTCTCAACTCTGCATTCCTGCCCACCCTCAATCACCTTTGACTCCCTTGTTAGTCAAGAATCTACCTACCTCTGCCTTAAAGATATTCAATGACCCTGCCTCCACTGCTCGCCGGGGAAGAGAGTTCCAAAGACTCACGATCCTCAGAGAACACATTGCTTCTCATCTCTGTCATAAATGGGTGATCTCTTATTTTTAATCTGTGTTCTCTAGTTCTGGTCTCTCCCACAAGGGGAAACATTCTCTCAGGATTTGCCCTGTCAAGTTCCCTCAGGATCTTATGTTTCAATAAGATCACCTCTCATTCCTCTAAACTCCAGTGGATACAGGCCCAGTCTGCACAACCTTTCCTCATAAGATTACCATCCCCATCCCAGGTATCAGTCGAGTGAACCTTCTCTGAACTGCTTCTAACGCATTTATATCCTTTCTTAAATAAGGAGACCAAAACTGTACACAGCACTCCAGACATGGTCTCAACAACGCCCTGTTCAACTGTAGCAAAACATCCCTACTTTTATATTCCACTCCCCCTGCAACAAACAACAACATCCCATTTGCCTCCCTAATCACTTGCTGATGCTGCATACCAACCTTTTGTGATTCAAGTCCCAGGACACCCAGATCTCTCTGTACCTCAGAGTTGTGCAATCTCTCTCCATTTAAATGACATGCTACTTTTTCACTCTTCCTGCCAAAGTGGCCAATTTCATTTTATCCCACATTATACTTCACCTGCCAATATTTTTTCCCATTCACTTAACCAACAACTGGCCAATATTTGGCTCCTCCTTCCATGTGTGGCTGAGATCAGAAATTGTACAATATTGGCTATAGTACTTGAGGGTCAATACAGTGAAATACTTTTGTTTTGTTATATTGTGTGCCGGGATGATCAACGTAGATCCAATAGAATTCTCTCTCTTCATGTAATATCCTTGTCGACCGAGGGCTGCCAATCATGGTTTATGCCATGATATCACCATGAGCAAGGTGAGGAGATTGGCCCCAAAAACTACCTCAACAGGTAGGGAGATTGAAACTGCAGCACATACTAACCATCTAGTCAAGTGAGCTAACCGTACATCAATAGAATGAATCATCGAATTAAATATCATGCAGTGCATTTTCTGAAACCTTACTTTCATGTCCACGATTTTCCAATGCATACTCAGTGTGCAAGGCACCAGAAAATATACCCTCAAAGTGATTGTATCCAGTAAAGTTTCACTCAATTCTAAAGTGCAACAGCAGGATTTTAAAAAAAGCTTTACTTACGCAAGTTGTACAGAAGCTCTCTCTATGCCCCTCTTCAATCTTTCTTGAACACATTTGACTATTCTCATTTCCTTTGAAGAGATAAAAACAGAAAGCTTGGAGTATTTTCTGGTAAAATTGGATAACTTCTGTGTGGTTATGGACGGATTCTATGCTAGGTCAGGCCCCAGTGCACCCTGGGAAATTCCACTTGATCTGGGAAGGGAGTAGATCTTCCACCCTTTATAAAGCCAGTGATGTAAAGGGAGTGGAGCAAAGAGAAGAGACTCCCAGTTACCTTGACCCCACCTGTCACACCTGTGGTGGAAGCTTGCAGCCGAACGAGATGAGGATCATTGATCTCCAAAACAGTGGAAATTTGAGCGGGTCCAGGCCGGGGAAGCAACTTGGACTCTTGAAGAACAGAGAAGCATTTAAGAATTTTTAAATTATTACAGGCCCCTTACAGTTGAAAATTTGTTTCTTCGAGGGTGAGAAATAGAGCAGCCCCTACAGATGCCGGTAAGCACCAGGGCTTTTGCCACTTCATCACCCCCAACCAGGATTTCCTGCCTCCCGCCATGCTAGAACGCAAATGGTGGTGGGACAATTGGGCCCTGCATATCCAGCGGAATTCCCTCCCACCTATCCCACTTCCCAGGGCCGTCATATGGAAGGTGATGGTAGGGAACAGAAGTAAAGGCCCAAGTTTCCTTAGTGGAAGGAGAGGAGGTTGAAGCAGCTTCCTTTCTCCAAGTGGGGCTCAGCACTTCCCTGCTGAAGACATTACTCTTTACCGAGGCCCTTACAACATTCTCAATCCCAACATTCCTGGTGAATCTACCTCTTTAAAAGGTCCCACACTGCCTCTCCTGGTGATGCAGCAGCTTCCCCACTGCAGCAGACCCAAGGTTACATGGGCAGGGTTTTCACATGTTCACAGGAATTCTGCCATGACCCACTGTGCACCTGGAATGAACCTTGACCCAGGAAAATGGGCAGAGACTGGGGCCAATACAGATCAGTGGGGAGAGAGGGAGGTGGGCGGCAAAGTCTTGCACTGCCAGAATTCTGCCCCAAAAGGAAGAGAATGCCCCTCATTGGAGGCGACTTTGGTTGTGGGCAGTAGCAGCCTCAGCAAAGCAACAGTCTGTGGCCTGAATAAAAATCAGCAGTGTCCTGCCTCCATACTTTTTAAAAATTCATTTATGGGATGTGGGCATCACTGGCTAGGCCAGCATTTATTGCCCATTCCTAACTGCCCTTGTGAAAGTGGTGGTGAGCTGCCTTCTTGAACCGCTGCAGTCCCTGTGGTGTAGACACTTTGACATCGGCTCTAACGCTGTGGTTGATGCTTCTCTGGAACTTGACTGCAGATAGAAATTTCCAAGACCAGAGATTCCCATCCATAACATATCAAACTCCAAAGTACTATAAATTTGAGCTCATTCAAAAATCTGCTGCCTGAATCTTCATTTGGCCTGTTCACTCATCACCCCGTGCTTGCTCACCTACATCGTCTCCTAGTCCAGTTACACCTCAATCTTAAAATTCTCATCCTTGTTTCAAATCCTTCCATGTCTTGCCTCTCACTATCACTGTAACTCCCTCCAGGCCTATAACCTTTTGAGATCTCTGCACTCCTCCAATTCTGGCCTCTTGTGCAACTCTAACTTTCATCACTCCACTCTTGGCAGCCTCAACCTTAAAGCTCTGGAATTTCTTTTCTACGCCTCTCACTTTCTTTACCTCTTACTCCTCCTTTAAGACGGTCCTTAAAACACGTCTTTGACCAACCTCTTAATCACCTGTCCTAATAGGTCTTTATTGTTAAATTTTGTTTGAAGGCTATCAAGTGCCTTGGGACATTTTATTACATTGAAGGGGTTATATAAAAGCAAGCTATTGTTGTTCAAAGCAATATCCATTTCCTACAGATTTCAGTATCTTTGAAACTGTGCTGTGTAGAAAAAAGTATTTCAATTGTTGCTGCAATATCCGATGTATATGGGTTTGGGGGTGGCGGGGGAAGAAAATCACACATAGGACATATGATCCTTCCAATATGATGTACTCTCTTCTTAATAATACTGCAATGGGTGGCAAATGGAAATTAAATTTTGAGGGCAAATCTCAGCAATAGTCAGTTTAATGTGCATCTTCATCTTGCAACACATGGAAACCTCCGCAGCAATTTCACAACAGGTCTCTAAACAGTCAGACATTTACGTTATTCATCATTTCATGGACGTTAGAGCCAATGGTCACAGCACTGACCTGGCTTTAAAAGACAGAATTCTGTTTGACTTTCAGGTCACCTCAGTTAGATTGAGACTGTCCAAGCCCAACGTTCAACATTAACCTAAAAGCAAAATACTGCCAATGCTGGAAATCTGAAACAAAAAAAAAATTGCTGGAAAAACACAGCAGATCTGACAGCATCTGCGGAGAAAAAGGCAGAGTTAACATTTCGAGTCCATATGACTCTTCTCCAGAGTTTTTCCAGCAATTTTTGTTTTGTTTTGGTTCAACGTTAACCATCGGATCTAAAAATCAAATCGAAAGTTTTGAAAGGAGTACAATGGGGCATAACCTATATCGCACTATGTTAAGAACTGCAGTGGTCTAATTTTTCACTTCACAAAAGGATTCAGTCTCAGTTTTACAAACACCCACCCCACTGATGTCAGCCTGTGAACAACGCAGGCCAAAGCCGAACATTTGCTGGTAAATTCACACTGGTCAATGAATATGACTGAGCTACAAAATGTATATACCAACTAATGGGTTCATATGACATTTATAACTGCTCAGGCAGTTTACATCATTGATATACAAGCTGTAATAATCAGATAGTTAGTGAGGGATTAAAGGCACTAATCTCAAGGCTCCCTGACTCATCTTTGACTCAATTATGGTATCACTCAGATTCCTTGATTGTATTACTGCACGACAAACCATTCATATTATCTCCTGCTACATAACTGACACATACAACTGTGGAAGGATTAGAATTTATGTTCATTTCCGAAAATACCTTCATTTAGTTCAACACATAAGCAGTATTTAAGTCTTACCAACTCTCAGGACTACATTCTGATACAGACAGTGGCAGTGAAATATGGGGCTCAGAATCAATCACTGAATTATCAATGAAGTCTCGTTGCAACTGGCTATGCATGAGGTTTTTGCTCATTGGTGCCTGGTGAAAAACGGAGGTGTTCTACTATCAGCCGGTGAATCTGCAATGAATACTACTGCAATTATTGATAAGACACTACAGTCTGTCCTGACTTGAGTTTATGAGTGTGCACAGTGGGTACCTCTTTGTGTAACTCACCTCAAGTAGCTGTGTCTCCACTTCATCATGGACTAGGTCGATGCCTATCCTCTTTTCACGATGGTATAAACATTCTTGAACCATCTGAAATAAGCAAAAATAGCAATTACAAAAAGAACCCTCGTATTCAAGTTATACTTTCAGAGCATTTGATTTATGGGCTTGACTTAAAACAATAGACAACATTGTAGGAGAATAACAGAGACTTAAGAGTCTTCTTAATAGAATGGGTATGGGGATCATAAGCATGACATCAACATTCTCAAGTTCCCATTTGGAAATTTACGCAGTCACAAGGCGGGAGAATTGCATACAGATTTCAGTTGATAATATATGGAAATATCTTATTGGTTATGGAGTGCTTTGGGATATTCTGAGATTTCAGGAAATTTTTTTCCTGAAAATCTATACTAATGACAACTCAGAGCTAATCCACAGGGATAAGAATTGGAATGCATCACTTTTTTCTTATTCATTCAGGAAATGTGGACTTTGCTGGCTGGGCCAGCATTTATTGCCCATCCCTAGTTGCCCTTGAGAAGGTGGTGCTGAGCGGCCTTCTTGAACCACTGCAGTCCATGTGGTGTAGGTACACCTATAGTGCTGTTAGGAAGGGAGTTCCAGGATTTTGGCCCAGTGACTGTGAAGGAATGGCGAGATATTTCCAAGTCAGGATGGTGAGTGACTTGGAGGGGAACTTCCAGGTGGTGATGTTCCCATCTATCTGCTGCCCTTGTCCTTCTAGATGGTAGTGGTTGTGGGTTTGGAAGATGCTGTCTAAGGAGACTTGGTGAGTTGTTGCAGTGCACCTTGTAGATGGTACACACTGCTGCTACTGTGCGTCGGTGGTGGAGGGAGTGAGTGTTTGTGGATGTGGTGCCAATCAAGCGGGCTGTTTTGTCCTGGATGGTGTCAAGCTTCTTGAGTGTTGTTGGAGCTACACTCATCCAGCTAAGTGGGAAGTACTCCATCACACTCCTGACTTGTGCCTTGTAGATGGTTGACAGGCTTTGGAGAGTCAGGAGGTGAGTTACTCATTGCAGGATTCCCAGCCTCTGACCTGCTCTTGTAGCCACAGTATTGATATGGCTAGTCCAATTCAGTTTCTGGTCAATGGTAACCCCCAGGATGTTTATAGTGGGGGATTCAGTGATGGTAATGCCATAGATTGTCAAGGGGAGATGGTTAGATTCTCTCTTGTTGGAGATAGTCACTGCCTGGCATTTGTGTGACCCGAATGTTACTTGCCACTTATCAGCCCAAACTTGAATGTTGTTCAGGTCTTGCTGCAAGCCAACATGGACTACTTCAGTATCTGAGGAGTCACAAGTGGTACTGAATACCGTGCAATCATAAGCGAACATCCCCATTTCTGACCTTTTGTTGGACGGATGGGCATTGCTGAAGATGGCTGGGTCTAGGACATACCCTGAAGTACTCCTGCAGTGATGTCCTAGAGATGAGATGATTGACCTCCAACAACCACAACCTTCTTCTTTTGTGCTAGTTATGACTCCCCAACCAATGGAGAGTTTTCTCCCTGATTCCCATTGACTTCAATTTGTTAAGGCTCCTTGAAGCCACACTCAGTCAACTGCTCCCTTGATGTGAATAGCAGTCACTCTCGCCTCACCTCATTTCTCTATGTTTGGACCAAGGTTATAAGAGGTTTGGAGCCAAGTGGCCCTGGCAGAACCCAAACTGAGCATCAGTGAGTAGGATATTGCTGAACAAGTACCGCTTGATAGCACTAACAATGTCACCTTCAATCATTTTGCCAATGACTGAAAGTATACTGATGGCTCAGTTGTTGGCCGGATTGGATTTTTCCTCCTTTGTGGACAGGGCAGACCTGAGCAATCTTCCACATTCAGGTAGATGACAGTGTTGTAGCTGTACTGAAATAGCTTGTCCAGAGTTCTGGAGAACAAGTCTTCAGTACTATTGTCAGGATCCTGTCAGGCCCGTAGCCTTTACAGTGACCAGTGCCTTCAGCTATTTACTGATGTCATGTGGAGTGAATCGAATTAGCTGAAGGCTGACACCTGTGATGTTGGGAACCTCTGGAGAAGGCGGAGTTGGATCATCCACTTGGCACTTCTGGCTGAAGATGGTTGCAAATGTTTCAGCTTTGTCCTTTGCACGGGGACCTGCTGGGCTGCCCCATCATTAAGGATGGGGAGCCTTCTTCTTGTGTTGGTTGTTTAATTGTCCACCACCATTTTGACTGGATGTGGCAGGACTGCAGAGCTTTGATTTGATCCATCAGTTGCTCTGCCTATCACATGCTGCTTCCATCGTTTAGCATGATGTAGCTTCACCAGGTTGGCATCTCATTTTTAGGTATTCATGTTGCTGCTCCTGGCATGATCTCCGGCACTGGCGCTACAAGTGCCTTAAAGGCAAGTTTGGAGTCAGGGTCTGTATAGTAAGTCACTGGGCATGAATGGGTTGCACCCAGGCTAAGAGGCAAGGATTGTTTGTGTGCCAGCTCACTGGAGGGTGAAGTCGCAGGCTAGTTCTGCTGCAAAGGACTCAGATGAGGACGTCAACGGGATGCTATACAAGAGAATGCAGATGGTCATGCTCATTGAGCTGTTGGGTGCATTGGCTGACCTGCCAGAAAGCTTCCTGTCTCTCTCAAAGAGCATGACGGAGTCCAGCTCCAAGTTGACAGGAGGCAAAGCACAGAGCTTTCCCTGTCCACACCCTCTACTTCATCTCTCTGTCATGCTGCTGATCCAGAGGCACTGCAGGCACTGTACCTACTGCAGACTTTGTGTTCACGGTCCCCAGATCTTCTGCCCTCCTTGTGAAGATGCAGCAACTCTCTCTACCAGATGCAAGGACTCACCACAATGGCCCCAAAACACACTCTGGAGTGCTTGCAGAGACTATGCAATGGCAGAAGTCATTAAAAATTACCGTACCTGTACATTGGGTGCCTGGGCCTTTAAGTAATGCTAATACTGGCCTCCTCTAGCAGCCGAACATTCTTTGGTGATGGAAAATTCATGCACTGGACCTGTGTGGTCCAAATTTGGGAGTTCGACATCACAGCAGCCAATATGGCTGAGCGATGTGATGATAGCACCCCTTCACATGCTTCTGGAGCATGCAGAGGTGCCCATTCGAGTGCCCTTCACAGCAAGGGATACCATGCAGGTTACGCCAAATGAAGATGGAGGCACAGCATGTCCCAATAGGGGGCATTCGGCTTCTATATAGCCATCCCCAGTGGTGCTATAGATCTGAATTTTACGTCCCTAGTCTTTACATTTACTTATGCACGGCATGCACTGCTGCATTCTAAATTTGTGACCTTAGTCCATGAGGGACACAAATGGGTTTTATTTATTTAACCATGTTTTACTTATATTTGCATTCCATATACTTTTATTAGGTTTTGAGCAGCAGAACAGAAGATCTACTAACCTATGTGTTAGCTGAGGCTCAGTGGTAGCAAAGAATGTTGTGGGTTAATGCCCCGCTCCAGACACCTAAGCACACAATCTAGGTTAACACTACAGAGCAGTACCAAGGGAATGCTGCATGTCAGGGGTGTCATCCTTTGATTGAGACACTATACAAAAAAAAAAAAGAATTGCCCTCATTCAAATAGAAATGGCTTACAACGTCTGGAGATCAGAAGAGTGTGAGGTGAGCTCACTGAAACAAAGAAGGGGGGATATTCAATCATGTGGCATCATGTACACGTACATCGGTTTCCCCTGGGTAAGCAGTGTACGGGGCACTAACTGTACGGTTCACACAGCTTTTCCTGTTGGTCTCATTGCCGAGCGTGGCACAAACTGCACGGGTAGTGGCCCACTTACACCTGCCCCCAGGAAACTGGTGTGGTCAGCATCGTTGCCACTCAATAAATGATAGAATTGATAGCAAAAAATTTAGAAAATATAGTGATAAATATTATCTGTGTACACTTACCAAAGGGAAGAATACCTATTCTAGTGGATTATATTTTTGTAGAACATCAAATACCTTAGAGAATTTTGAAGTACATGAAAGAGGGATACTTAACAAATCTCAGGCCAGGTTGGAGATGTCCAATGATGACAAAGGAAACTTGGGAGGACATTTGTGGGGTTCTGGCTGCTATCATGAAAGAATCATTAAGCACTGATGAAGTTCTAAAGATTGAAAATAATAATAGCAGGTGCAGCTCTTCTACCTGATTGTTATTCCATTCATTTTTTAAATTCTTTCACAGGGTTTGGGCACCACTGGCAGGGCCAGCATTTGTTGCCCATCCCAAATTGCCCTTGAACTGAGTGGCTTGCTCAGCCATTTCAGAGGGCAGTTAAGAGTCAAACACATTGCTGTGGGTCTGGAGTCACACGTAGACCAGACCAGGTAAGGACAACACATTTCCTTCCCTAAAGGACACTAGTGAACCAGATGAGTTTTGACAATTGATGACAGTTTCATGGTCACCATCACCGAGATTAGCATTTAATTCCAGATTTTATTTATTGAATTCATATTCCACCAGCTGCCATTGTGGGATCTGAACCCATATCCCCGGAGAATTTACCTGGGCCTCTGGATTACTAGTTCAGTGACATTACTACTACACCAACATCTCCCCAAATATATCAATAATATCAATAGAATGAAAATCAGTAAAGGGCATGAGGTCTGCCTAGGCAGATTGGCAGCCAGACGGCGGATGAAGATTAGCCTCAAGTATCTACATTTTAAAAAGTGACGAATCTGACCTAAACAGGCCTAGCACCGGTAACAGGTAACATAATGGAAACTATTCTAGGAAGGAGCTGGAGAATGTTGGACAATCTAAATTACATTCTAGGAAAACTAAAAGAGTTAATTCTTGAATCCTGCAAGGAATTACTTTTTCTATAAATACTGGTGCAAGTTATAACTAAATCTGTTAAATTGTGGACGAATGGGTTGATTTATACACTATGGATCCTGTAAATAAGCTGTTGGCATACTGTTGATTCGAGGACGACACCTACTCAGTGTCATGAATTTCCGTCATGAGCCTTCATGTGACTGAACAGGCCGATTCTCAATCCACAGATCTTTGGGCACGTGGGGCAGGATGCCCTACGAGCCAGTGGGATCTGGAGTGCAGGATTTGCTCCCTTTTTTTCCCCTTCTCTGCCGCTGCTCTGCCTCATCATTAAGCCCTTCTGACTCAAAGCACAAGGACATTTTGGAAAATAATTTATATCAAGGCCCCTGTCACTATAACATAGCTGCTAGCAGCAAAGCAAAGGAGTGTAGCACACAACAGGCATCATGTCCTTCATTAAACTAATTGATACCTTTAATTATAGTTTCTGACAAATGCCTGATTATTCGAATTTCACCTTGTATAGAGGTCATATGACCAAATTTGTCATTTTGGGTTGGTTGCTAATGGTTCTGTCTCTCAAGTGAGATTTGCTTGGGAAGAATAAAGGTGTTGAAGGTCATGTTATGCCCATCCCTAGATTAGAAAGTTTCTATAAAAAGGAGAGAAAAATATGAAGAATAACTGTTGGAAAGACTAAGCATGTATCTAATTGAAGAGAAATGAAATGTACAGGACCATAACTTTCCTCACAGACAGGGGACTACATATCAGAAAATCACAAGTGCTTTGTCCATCTATTGATGTTAATATATTTGTGGTTTGTGTGATAATCTGCTACTGCATTCACAGCCCTGTTTAAGGTGCAGGGCCTGAAAATTCTCTACCTATACATTACATCAATGGTGTTAGCTACTATCTTAAGTCTCTGATTCCATACAGTAAATTAACTGTATAATTATAAAACTGCATAATTAAACAGAGCTGAGGAACAAATTCCAGAGAGTATGTTCTGGCTACAGTTGACATATTCCAAGTTATATATGTCTGTAGTGATTTAGAATCTATCAGTGATAATATTCTCCACTGAAATGCTGTATAGTCAGTGCCTAACTTAATACTGATGATGAACTTAATGCTTAACTAAATATCTGACATAACATCCATGTAATGCCAGCTTCACTCAGTGGTACTGTCCACATCTAAGTCTGAAATAGTGTTATTGCGCACTATCTCAGCACTTTAGCACATAAATTAGACTGACACTTGGACTCCACTCTCAATCTCCAACTTCCCCATCTCTGACTCACACTCCATGCCACCCCCTCCCACCCCCGCTGCCCCCACAGTTCACCATCACTCTCTGCCCTCTGTTTCTTCCCAATTTTGTATTCATGCTGCCATTGTACCTTTAATCCCATGGGCTTCAATTTTGCTAATAAATCTATTATATGTTACTTTACAAAATGCCTTTTAAAAGTTCATAGACACAGCATCAATGACACAACCTTCATCAACCCTCTCAAAAAACTCAATCATATTTATAATACATGATTTATCTGTGACGAATCCATGTTGCCTGTCATTTATTAACCCAGATCTTTCCAAAAGACAATTGTATCCCAGGTTACAGTTTCTAGAAGTTTCCCCCAGCATTAGGCTGATTAGCCTGTAGTTAACAAGTTAATCTCTCCTCCCTTTTTAGAATCATTGCAACCCTCCAGTCCTCTGGCACCACTCCCATGCCCAATGAAGATTGAATGATTGTGGCCATAACCTCCAGTATTTCAATCTTTACTTTCGTCAGCAACCTTGGGTACATACCAAAAAGAGTGGGGAATTAAGAGACTGAACTTAAAGTAATCAATATCAGTAGAGGAAAAGTGTTGGAGAAATTAGTCAGTCTAAAAATCAACAAATCCCCTAGGCCAGATGGTCCATAGCCTAGGGTTGCAAGAGATGCAGAAATAGTGGATGCAGTGATTGTGATCTTCCAAAATTCCCTAGATTCTAAAATGGTCCCAGCGGATTGAAAGGTGGCAAATGTGCCATCACTATTCAAGAAAGGAGGGAGAGCGAAAACAAGGAGCAACAGGTCAGTTAGCCTGACATCAGTCATCGGAAAATGCTGGAATCCAATATTAAGGAAGTGTTAATTAACATAGCACTTAAAAAAAACATAGGCAGAGTTAACATGGTTTTGTGAAAGGGGAATAATATCTGGAAAATTTACTTTTTTTTTTTAAGGATGTAACTAACAGGGCAGATAAAGGGGAAACTATTGCTAGCACATATTGAACCTCTCAATGTCCGTAGAGAGAACATCCTCCTCAAAGAACACCACCATCTGATAGCTAACAAAGCACTCCCATTAACATAGGACTTTAAAAAATAAACCCCACACGCTCATCTGAAATTCCATAGTCCCTACTGGAACACAATCCACATCCTACAATATGACAGCCCCACCTCGCAATGGCGTACCTCCCGGTTGACTGCAGACACCACTAACCCCAACTTGGTAGCTAACCTGAGCAGTGAAGTCCCAGGTTTCAACCTTCCATGGAAAATCTGGACAACCCTCAACCGCTTGAGGATGGA
The DNA here is from genome assembly GCF_017639515.1 of Carcharodon carcharias. Classification (NCBI taxonomy): domain Eukaryota; kingdom Metazoa; phylum Chordata; class Chondrichthyes; order Lamniformes; family Lamnidae; genus Carcharodon; species Carcharodon carcharias. Next base: position 13,574,490 of record NC_054481.1, on the reverse strand, counting down.
CCAGGGAAGGTGTGGCCACTTGCTCCACAAGTGGAATGTGTGGGACAGCTCAAATTGTAACTGTGGCCATCCAAGTCAGACCATCGCCCATAAGCTGGACTTGAGTATTGCTGAAAAAATACATTTTGTCAAATCTTTTCAGCTTACACTCATCAGGACAATCGCAAGAATACCAAGGGGAAGCAATGGCGTAAGAGGGGGCGATGGTACAGTGGTATTGTCACTGGATTAATAATCCAGAGACCCAGGGTAATGCTCTAGGGACCTGGGTTTGAATCATAAGACAATAAGTCATAGGAGCAGAAATTAGGCCATTCGGTCCATCGAGTCTGCTCCGCCATTCAATCATGACTGATAAGTTTCTCAACCCCATTCTCCCGCTTTTGCCCCGTAACCTTTGATCCCCTTACCAATCAAGAACCTATCTATCTCGGTCTTAAATACACTCAATGACCTGGCCTCCACAGCCTTCTGTGGCAATGAATTCCATAGATTCACCACTCTCTGGCTAAAGAAGTTTCTCTTAAAAGATTCCTGCCGCAGCAGATTGAGGAATTTGAATTCAGTAAAAATCTGGAATTAAAAGTCTAATGATGACCATGGAACCATTGTTGACTGTTGTAAAAACCCATCTGGTTCACTAATGTCCTTTAGGGAAGGAAATCTGTCATCTCTTATGTGATTTCAGACCCACACAGCAATGTTGTTGACTCTTAACTGCCCTCTGAAATAGCAAGCCACTCAGTTGTAACAAAGTCACAAAAAAGGAATGAAACCAGATGGACCACCCGGCATCGACTTAATCACCGGAAACAACAATGGCAAACAGCCCTGTCGACCCTGCAAAGGCCTCCTTACCAACATCTTGGGGCTAGTGCCAAAATTGGGAGAATTGTCTCACAGACTAGTCAAGCAACAGTCTGACATAGACATTCTCACGGAATCAGAACTTACAGCAAATGTCCCAGACACCACCATCACCATCCCTGGGTATGTCCTGTCCCACTGGCAGGACAGGCCCAGCAGAGGTGGTGGCACAATGGTATACAGTCGGGAGGGAGGTGCCCTGAGAGTCCTCAACATCAAGTCCGGACCCCATGAAGTCTGACAGCATCAGGTCAAACATGGGCAAGGAAACCTCCTGCTGATTACAGTATCAGTAGGAGTGACCACCGCACAGTCCTTGTGGAAATGAAGTCCTGCCTTCACATTGAGGATGCCTTCCATCACGTTGTGTGGCACTATCACCATGCTAAATGGGATAGATTTCAAACAGATCTAGTAACTCAAGACTGGGCATCTATGAGGTGCTGTGGGCCATCAGCAGCAGAATTGTACTCGAGCACAATCTGTAACCTCATAGCCCGGCATATCCCCCACTCTACCATTACCAACAAGCCAGGGGATCAACCCTGGTTCAATGAAGAGTGCAGAAGGGCATATCAGGAGCAGAACGAGGCTTGCCTGACAAAGAGGTGTCAACCTGGTGAAGCTATAACACAGGACTACTTGTGTGCCAAACAGTATAAGCAGCCAGTGATGGACAGGGCTAAGCGATCCCACAACCAACAGATCAGATCTAAGCTCTGCAGTCCTGAATGGTGTTGGACAATTGAACAACTCACTGGAGGAGGAGGCTCCACAAATATCAATGATGGAGGAGCCCAGCACATCAGTGCAAAAAATAAGGCTGAATCATTTGCTAGAATCTTCAGCCAGCAGTAGCGAGTGGGTGATCCATCTTGGCCTCCTCTGGAGGTCCCCAGCATCATAGATGCCAGTCTTCAGCCAATTTGATTCGTGATATCAAGAAACGGCTGAAGGCACTGGATATTGCAAAGGCTATGGGCCCCGACAACATTCCGGCAATAGTACTGAACACTTGTGCTCCAGAACTTGCCGCGACCCTAGCCAAGCTGTTCAATTCAGCTACAACACTGGCATCTACCTGGCAATGTGGAAGATTGCCCAGGCATATCCCATGCATAAAAAGCAGGACTAATCCAACCCAGCCAATTACCGTCCTATCAGTCTACTCTTGTTCATCAGTAAAGTAATGGAAGGGGTCATTAACAGTGCTGTCAAACGGCACTTGCTTAGTATTAATGTGCTTGTTGATGCTCAGCTTGGGTTCTGCCAGGGCCATTCAGCTTCTGACCTCATTACAGCCTTGGTTCAAACATGGACAAAAGAGCTGAACTCCAGAGGGGACATGAGAGTGACTGCCCTTGACATCAAGGCCGCATTTGACCGGGTGTGGCATCAAGGAGCCCTAGCAAAACTGGAGCCATTGGGAATCAGGGGGATAACTCTCCACTGGTTGGGGTCATACCTAGCACAAAGGAAGATGGTTGTAGTTTTTGGAGGTCAGTCATCTCAGCTCCAGGGCTTCAGTGCAGGAGTTCCTCAGGGTAGTGTCCTAGGCCCAACCATCTTCAGCTGCTTCATCAATGACCTTCCTTCCATCATAAGGTCAGAAGTGAGGATATTCGCTGATGATTGCACGATATTCAGCACCTTTCGTGACTCCTCAGATACTGAAGCAGTCTATGTCCAAATGCAGCAAGACCTGGACAATATCCAGGCTTGGGCTGACAAGTGGCAAATAACATTTGCACCACACAAGTGTCAGGCAATGATCATCTCTAATCAGAGAGAATCCAACCATCGACCCTTGATATTCAATGACATTGCCATCACTGAATCCCCCACTATCAACATCCTGGGGGTTACCATTGACCAGAAACTGAACTGGACTAGCCATATAAATACTGTGGCTACAAGAGCAGGTCAGAGGCTAGGAATCGTGTGACGAGTAACCCACCTCCTGACTCCCCAAAGCCTGTTCACCATCTACAAGGCACAAGTCAGCGATGTGATGGAATACTCCCCACTTGTCTGGATGAGTGCAGCTCCCACAAAACTCAAGAAGCTTAACACCATCCAGGGCAAAGTAGCCCGCTTGATTGGCACCACACCCACAAACATTCACACCCCCCACCATCGACGCACAGTGGCAGCAGTATGTACCATCCGCAAGGTGTACTGCAGGAATTCACCGAAGCTCTTTTAACAGCACCTTCCAAATCCACGACCACCACCATCTAGAAGGACAAGGGCAGCAGACAGATGTGAACACCGCCACCTGGAAATTCCCCTCCAAGTGATTCAATACCCTGACTTGAAATATATTGCCGTTCCTTCACTGTCGCTGGGTCAAAATCCTGGAACTCTCTTCCTAACTGTGGGTGTACCTACACCACATGGGCTGCAGCGGTTCAAGAAGGCAGCTCACCACCACTTACTCAAGGGCAACTAGGGATGGGCAATGAGTGCTGGCCCAGCCAGCGGAGCCCACATCCAGTGAATGAATAAAAAAAAATGTCAGGGGAAGCAACAACTTTATATTGTATGAGAAGAAAGTGCTAATTGGTTGGCAAGAGTCCACTTGCCAACCAATCAGCACTCTCTTCCCATGCAGTATAAAGTTGTTGCTTCCCCTGACACTGGTATTCTTGTGATTGTCCTAATGAGTGCAAGATGAAAAGCTTTGACAAAATATCTCTTTTCAGCAATACTCAAGTTCTGTACTACCAAACGACTATAAACTGAACTCCTGATCTGACAGATCCACACCAGGTGGCATCACATCCATTCAGTCAGCTGAAACTAATGATTAGGTTCTTAAACTTAACATCAAACTATAACTGATTCCCCACCTATATGAATAAAAAAAGTGGATGCAATATAAATGGATTCCCAACAGGCATTCAACAAGGTACCACATAAAAGTTATTACACAGGATAAGGGCTCATGGGGTTGAAGGTAATATATTAGCATGGATAGAGAATTGGTTAACAGGTAGAAAACAGAAAGTAGGGCTAAACACAGTGTATTCAAGTTGGCAGGCTGTAATTAGTGGGTTACCGCAGGGATCAGTGATCAGCTATTTACAAACTATTAATGACTTAGATGAAGGGATTGAGAATAATGTATCCACGTTTGTTGATGTTGCAATGCTAGGTGGGAGAGTAAGCTGTGATAAGGACACAAAGAGGCTGCAAAGGGGTATAGACAGGTTAACTGAGTGGGCAATGAGGCAATAGATGGAGTATATGGGAAAACATTAGGTTATTTGTTTTTGTAGGAAGAATAGAAAAGCGGAATATGTTTTAAATGGTGAGACACTTTTAAATGCTGACGTTCAGAGAGATTTGAGGTCCTCAGGCAAGAAACACAGGAAGTTAGCATGCAGGTACAGCAGCCAATTAGGAAGGCAAATGGCATGTTTGCATTTATTGCAAGGAGGCTGTAGCACAAGAATAAGGAAGTCTTGACAAAATTGTACGGGGTTTTGGTGAGATTATACCTGGAGAAATGTGCACAGTTTTGGTCTCCTTATCTAAGGAAGGATATATCTGTTTTGGAGAGGATTCACTAGATTGGTTTCTGGGATGAGAGTGCTGTCCTATGATGAGTGGTTGAGTAGAGTTGCTGTATATGCTCTGGAGCAGAAGAGTGGGGAGTGATCTCATTGAAACTTATAAGATTCTCAGGGGGCTTGACAGAGTAAATGCTGAGAGGTTGTCTCCTCTGGTGGGAGTGTGTCGAACTGGAAGGCTCAGGTTAAGGGGTCAATCGTTTAAGACTGAAATGAGAAGGAACTTCTTCACTCAGAGGGTTGGGAGTCTTTAGAATTCTCAATCATTGAGCATATTCAAGGCTGAAATCAATAGATTTTTTGGACTCTAGGGAAATCAAGGAATAGAAGATAGAACGGAGAAGTGGAATTGAGGTCAAAGGTCAGCAAAGATTTTATTGAATAGTGAAGCAGGCTTTAAGGTTCTTATTTCCTTTCTCAGTGCTCTTCTTTGCTTTCTGAATTTGTTTGAGTCTCTACTGTATTATGAACCCGACATTTCTCAAAGCCTCCCTTTACTGCTTCATTTTTATCTCAGTTTCTTTTGCCAACTATCGAGCTCTAGCTCAGGTTGCCTTTCCTTTCCCCCTAGTGGAAGCGTATTTAGTCTGCACCCAAACTACCTCATTCTTGATGGCCTCCCATTGCCCAGTCATTGTTTTACCTGCCAATGTTTGTTTCCAATTCACCTGGGCCAGATCACTTTCTAACTTCATTGTAATTCACTTTCTTCTGGTTGAATATCTTCATGTTTGCTTGTTCCTTATCCCTTTCCCTAACTGCTCTAAGCCTAATGAAATTGTAATCACTATTTCTCAAGCATCCTGTCACTAAAACATGCTTCGCTTGCCCGACTTCTTAGTTTATTAATTTTATCAACAGTATAATTGGGTATTATCAAACTTACTGTTTAAAAAAAAAAAAGGATGTTAATTAACATCCTTTTTTTTTAAAGTGACCAAGGAGGGAAAAGTCAGGAGTAACCTATACTAAAGAAATTTAAAAGGCGGAGTGAATTGGATATCCCTTTGGTATTATCCTTTTTGCTATATTTTTAATTTTTATCCCTCATTCAAACACTAATGAAGAAATCAACATTTATAAACACACCTAATTTCATAAATATGTATGTGAAAATGGATCAAACCTAATCTTCTCCACCTAAGGCATATAAAAATGCACATACCAAAAATCTTCTGATTGTTCAGATTATTTTTGTTCATTATTTAATAAGTAAAATAACCATGTTGCCTCCAGAATAGTGAACAGCTGGGAAACTGAGTGGGTGATAATCCAATAGGGTTCAGATTGTACCATCAACTGGGAAACAAAACTCCAAGCAGTTTCAGTTAGCAGCTGAAGCTGAAAAATAAGATTGTGTAATGACTTCCAGCTACTTTTTAAAAAATATCCAGGCTTAAAACTGTCCTACAAAATTAAACTTAGTTTTAAAAGGTCAATTGTCTTTTCTGCCAAAAGTGATTGTGTGCACCATGCTATTGGTATGTAATAGTGTTTAGGGTGAAGGATTGATGATTGTGATGTCATTGCTGAACACTTATCAAGAAACAGTCTACAGCTGATATTGTTATCTCTCTGACCTGTAGGTGTGCATCTGTCTCTTCCAGTGCTCTCTCCACTCTTTTCTTAACTTGACTGAGAGCATGCGACTCCATGATACTTTGGTCAAGTTCATGATCAAGCTCTGATTTCCAGAAGCTTATGTCCTGCACTCTCTCTCCAATGTTGTTGCTGGTATCATTCTGTATTTTTCTTGTCAGCTGGGCCTTGTCCTGGATAAGTCTTGTGGTGTCCTCCCTGAGCTTCTCAGCATTGTGCCTGGAACAATCTGATTGCTTGTAGTTGTTGTGATTGGATTCCACCCATTCACCCTGGGTATATCTGCTGAAAAGGGCAATACGATTAGAAGCACCCGGGGCACACGGATCCATCGAAGGGCACGGGTCTATCACAGAGCAAGGATTCACTACAGGGCAGTTTATTGGTGGTCGTGGGGTTATTGCCGGGCATGAATGCATCACAGGATATGAAGGCACGGGGCAGTTGATGATGGGACCCCCACTCACTGATGGGCAGGAGGTCATTGGTGGATACGATGTCATCACAGGGTAGTGCCTCCCACACAGATTCCTAGTATAAGGTCCAAGGGTGGTATTGACGCCTGCAACCTTGTAATAGGTACTCGGTCTCCATGGCAAGTTGACACTACTGCACCTTGTTTCCACATCTGCTGTACAACATCTGCCATACATGATGGTTACAGTTCCTATAAAATAAACAGTATCCTATTAGTTTGGAATAAATAGAAATTTCTGCAGATCTAAGACAGATTAAGGCAACTGAGCCTTAAAATTAAAAAGAATGGGAGAGAAAGGATCCTATCAACGTCAAACAACAAAACGCAATGAATATCTGATCAACCCAACTAAAGGTTAGTGCAACAGATCTTGACCACATCTAATTATAGTAATGACACAACACAGTTATCATAAAACTTTCTTACGACGCATTATGACATACGCAACATCATAAAGCTGGCTATTAAAAAGCAGCTCATTGTGAAGCTCTCTAAATAACCAACATACGTTACTGACATTCTTGCAATTAGCCAAGATCCGGTGTTTAAAACGGTGCCAGGTCTGGTCTATGGATGTGAACTGCACCTATTGCAGGTGTTTTTTTATAAAAATCATTAATCACATTGCAAACATAAAAGGGGGCGTCCATGCCTCATAGCGAACCACTTCCGAGTTAACGGGCTTATTATAACCCCATGAGCTCACACGTAGAAGTAAACGAGAGCGCTGCTGCATCTTTTTCTCTTATATCCCCGTTGTATAGAATAGCTGGGCTGATGCTTGTGCCTGGGCTGTGTGCCTCTGTCTGCCTACTCAGTGCAGATGTGCTCTGGATCGCGGGAGCAAGCGGTTGCTATGGACGCTGCAACATCCTCGACCTTAGCAACTGGAGCTAGCTGCATGGGCGCAAAGGTTGGGAGGGGAGGTGGAGAAAAGCCAAGCCACGGGGAGCTCCCGGAATAAAAACGGGCTTAGCATATTTCCTACTCGAGTTAGAGGGTCCAGCTCACTCCTCCATGTTGACGCTTGCTGCTGCTGCTTGCAGCCTATGAGAAATGACTTGATTCTAATCCAATGATTGATGTAAGCGGGGGTAAGTGCTCGGCATCCACACTGCACATCACCAGACACGAAATCCCCATCTGCAATCTGAAGCTTTTTAAAGTGGTGCAATTGGATCTGCAGACACATTTCGAACTCTGAAGCGGTGCTCACTTCCCTACCAGGGTTCCTGCACTTTGTGCATTTTGACCTTCTCCCTACTATTTGGAGAGGAAAACGTCACAAAAAAAAAACCCACCGCCTTTTCAGCCTGAGGTGCTTTTTCCGTTTATCTCTTGCTTCCGCCCTCAACCCGGCCTGACTGTCATCTCTCTCCTCCTCACTCATTCTGCTGTTGTCAGTGACTGCTGCTCTCGCAGTCCAATTCAGAGTTCAATTAAAAAAGCTGACCCCATCCCAGACTCCCCTGTAATGTGAAACTGCTCTATTCACTTATAAGCAAGGGAGCCCCTGTTGAAGCAATCATGTCAACCACCTTAATTTACCCTAAGGAGGCTGAAGGCCAGTAGAGACAGAGGTTGAGTGCAAAATGTGAAAGCCATTTCTGACAGGACAAGAATCATTAAAATAAAATGTGTTAAAATATGGAGATGAAAGTGCAGTGTAATAGTAAAGTTCACAGGTGGTGGTCAGCATCATAGTTGTGGAATGAGCACTCCCGTTTGCCTCGAATATTTAGGCTGGTTAAGTGCCTCCATTCATCTCCTAATTCATCTAATTTCCAGAGCATTAGGCAGTTCTGAACAACCACCCATTAACCTCTCATCAAATGATACTTTGCTACACAAAAATGCACTTACAATTACCTCACTACTGCTGAAAAGATAGACACGTTGCTGAAGCTTTTCATCTTGCACTCATCAGGAAAAGGCAAGAATGCCAAATTTCAAACGATCACAATTTATACAACAAGAGAAAAGGGTGCTGATTAATTTGCAGGTTGACTCTGATTGGCCAAGGCAGTGACATGGAGAAAGCAACAGGAAACTAGAAGCTCTCCAAGCTTCCAGTTATTTCAAAAAAGGAACAAGGCTTGAGCATATTCCTTTTGTTTGCAGAGAATGGATCCCTGTGAATGAATGAATGTCACTTCTAACAAGCGTTAATGAGCCACATTACAAGTTTGACAGATTATCTTAAATTGGTTGTTAGTATAGCTATTGGCACACTCTGGATTGTTCAGCCTCATTGTTTACCTCATAGCAGTACTTTGTTAACTGGTATTTTAGTCAGATTAAAATAACGCTTGTGACATTATGCTCAATTTTAGTGCTAGTGGCATGAAAGGTACAAAACTACTGATTGCTATTGCTCCTGATTGTTAGCCTTGGCCCCTTCTCTTTTCCCCCCATTACCTTTCTAATAGACAACCAAACAGGAACAACACATCGAAGAGATTGATGGAGCTGACATTTCTGAAACACACCCAACCACAACAGTACTGAGATGAAACACAAGAACTCAATTCACAATTAGTATGTAAAAAGAGGTTGTGGAAAATGAAATCAGTTTGGCCAGCAAAGGCAGTCTTTGAGCTCTGAGCTTTACTGTGTAAGGTTTTCACACAATGAGAGAAAGCGGATATATGCAGTTCAGAGGCACAGAAATACCTTGAATTGAATATTAGGTCATCAAGAACCCAAAGCTTTTGGATGGTACAAATGGTTTACCTAAAGCCTAGCTAATTTGGCTGTGGTTATTTGGTTAAACATTCACCACAGAAATTTCTTCTGCTGTAGGTGGACATTCTGACCACAGGAATTTCTTCTGCGTTTGGAAGATGCATCTGCAGCATTTTCACGTTGCAGGCAAAGTTGGGATAGTATCTTTCCACTACATCTCCTGTTATTACTGACCGTCTACTCCACCAGTGGGTGCATGACAGCAGGTGTGCAATACTTCCAGCTATGCACATAATACAATGCAGTGTGGAAGCCTATATTGAGCCTTTTCAGGTACTGCTTGACTGTATGGCTCCAAGTGGTAATTGCTTGGCCTTAAAATCTACGCCAGTCTGGAGGGAGCCTTGATCGTCGTGCCGCAGGGCTCCCTACATGTCGAAGCCCTCATCTGACTGAACCATATACCCAAACAGTTGCAACGGTCGGAGACGGATGATTTCAAAGACAGAGGATTTTGCTATGCACCTTTTAATCTCCACTTTCCTGACATAGTTGTATTCGTGGACTCCACGTGTTTGTCAGAGGCGCCATTAGTCGAACGGATCCAGTTCTGGTTGGTCATGAACCGTATGAAGCCATGTGTGTTTGGTGGTGTATATGTCAGATTTGGACTAACAAGAGGGTTGCACGTTTCCGGCGCCCGCAGTATTTAGCTTTCACCTGAGTGTACAATCTAATGGTTGCTGGTGGTTGGATCCATATGTTCTTATCAAGAAATCACATAATAACCCCCGTGATTTCTATGTATTAGCGGTACTTACGCCGTGTATTGACCTCCTATGGCGGCTGAAATGATCAGTGGAATATGGAACATCAGCCAGTCTGAAGTGCTGTACATTGGTTGGTGATTCAGCCTCAGCTTTAAGAATACTCAATGCCAGATTCATTATACTGCATTAAGTGCTGGCGGAGCCCACATTTCGTGAAAATAAATAAATAATCTGTACAGTGAAAGTTAGCGAATGCTTCCAAACCCAGTCCCTCACAATTCATGCTTTAACCAGCAGTGCACTCCAAGACAAACGCTGCTAAAAATCAGTGTAGGGTTCCCCAGGAGTGACTTTTGGTATAATCCACGTGTCTTCCTTCCGATGCTAAACCCCGATGTTTGGCCACGGTGGACTTGTCATGTTGCTATGGTCTCCTCTTAATTAACGGAAGATCTTTAATCTTTCCAAGAATGGTGTGTGTGCAAAGACCATTGCAGACAGGAGGGTGTTTCCCCTAAGGCTTCCATGCTTTGCTCTCCAACCTTTGTTTTTTCCAGATTAGGATTATTATTCCTCACTTCCAATCTTCAAACATAGCCCCTTGATCCCAGGAATCAGCTGATGTTGGATTTAAGTCTACGCCTCTGCCTCCTCTCAGCCTGTCGGCAGATAGTCCGCCTAGGTCAGGAGATCGCCCGTTCTGGGCTCCTTATTTGAAGCTTCTACTTTCTGGACTGTCAGTGAATTTCAGCTGATCATGCGATAAGGTTTGCTTTCATCTGCTGCTTCACACAGAGCTTCAGAGACCATACAATGCCATGGCCATCTACCTTTTTCTCCAGTTCACAGCCGTCACAATTCCTGTGGCCTGGCAGCTGTGACAGTTTGTCGCCGAGGTTTTCTCGTTAGCAGAGTTGCGGTCTGGTTAATGCTCTTACCTTCCGGGACTCGTGTCTTCTTGCCCTACGAGTGTTTCCATTGTTAGATATTCCGCAAATCAGCTCTCTGTAATCCACTTGTCAGTCCTGGCCAGGTGCAATGTGCAGTGTGGTATGAGACTGACTCCAGCAATTGTTGCCTGCACTAATCCTTGAAGTGTGAGTGGCGAGCATGCAGGTGGGCGACAGTAGCAGAGTCCAGAGACATGCGGCCATAGATAAGTTACAGCACAGAAGGAGGCCATTCGGCCCATCTTGTCCATGCCAGCCCGAGGCCACCCAGGTACCCTTTCTAATCCCACCTTCCTGCACCCGGCCCATAGCCCTGCAGTTTACAGCACTGAAGGTGCAGATCCAAGCGCTTTTCAAAAGAGTTTAGAGTTCCTGCCTCTACCACCAACATGGACAGCCACCCACTACCCTCTGCATAATTGAGTTCAAATCCCACCACAGCAGATGGAGGGATTTAAATTCAATTAATTTTTTTAAAAAAAACTATTCCTGAAACTAACCAGATTGCCTCACAAGCCCATCTGGTTCACTAAATCGTCTCCCTTATCTGGTCTGGCCTACATGTGACTCCAGACCCACAGCAACGTGGTTGACTCTTAACTGCCCTCTGAAATGGCCCAGCAAGCCATTCAGTTCAAGGACAATTAGGGATGTGCAATAAATGCAACGTTCACATCCCAAGAATGAATGCAAAAAATATTCATGGAGGAGATCAAGCTGCAAAAATAAGAGGCTGATCGGTTGTGAGAGTGTGAGAGGGACAGGATTAACTTTACAGGGATAAGAGGATAACAAACAGGGACATCAGTCTCCCATGAGAGATGGAGAGGGGGAAGCATGGAGAATATTGAAAATCAGGAAATGAGGAGTGACAGAGAGTAAAAGGAGACAGCAGAAAGAAATAAAGGAACAGAAACAAACATATAAAGTCATATCAGGAAATATGGGAAAGCGCTAGGAAGGAAAAGCACCTTGAAATAAAACAGTTCTGCAGACAGAAAATGGGAAAATATATTTTAAAAATAAACAGTTTAATTTTTCTATATATCTTCCTTGGCAAATTTTGAAACTGTGTACAGGAAATGTAAATGAAAAATGAACCGGATTGAAAAAACAGAAAAATAATCCAGAGATAACTCTGATTAAGGTAGAGAATCATATACTGACCAACTGTCTTACCAGTTTTAGTAGTCACTTATTAATTATGGCACTTTCAGAAGTGGCGATACTTCTCATATGCCATTGCTGACTATGATATACTGCAGTTATAATACTTGCTACCACTCAGTGCTGGGTAACACAAGCAGCTGAAGCTGCTTTAGGATGTTACTTTGTCATTATCATGTCATACATAATGGACATATCATTTTTCTTAATCTCCACTTCTGACAATCACTCAGATCATCCACAATCTAATTGAATGGGGAAGCAGGTTCAAGAGCCTGAATGGCCTACTCCCAGTCTTAGAATTTCCTACAAAGGAAAAATAGTTATATTCTATGAGGATGTAAGAAAGGAGATAAAATCACTCTGTTCAGTAGCACATGTGTCAAATGTATGGTTCGGTCTAATTATTTTGTGTGTGAGCTAACTTTTGCTCACACTCACAACATTACTTTTGGGTTGGGATAGAGTAGCATGACAATGCACAGCCTTAACATTCATTTCTTTCATTGGCTTGTTATAGACTAAAAGTCAATTTAAATGTTTTCCCAAAAATGATTCACATTATACTCCAAACAGAAAAAAGCCCTTCTAACAAGCTGGAATTTTAGCAGTGAATTGCAAGGCAATAAAAAGGTACATTAAGCGGCCTGAAGCAAACTGAACTGACCTTGTGGGTTGGTGGACAACCGAGTAAATGCACAGAGTGGCAAGGATAAAAAGGACAGAACTTGCTCTTAAGCATTGCTCTTCACATCCTCGGGCCAATCACAACTATAACCTGTATTTATATAGTGTCTTAACATGGTACAATGTCCAAACACACCTCACAGGAGCATAATAAAGAAGAAAATTTGACACCAAGACACATAAAGTGATATGAAGGCAAATGACCAAAAGCTTGGTACATTTTGAGGAGCATAATAAAGAAGAAAAGAGGAAGAGTGTGGAGAACTTTAGGGAGGGAATTCCAGAGTTTAGGATCTTGGCATCTGATACACGATGATTAAAACTGGGGATGCTCAGGTTTTGGATGACTTCAAGTTTACGCAGGATAAAATATGGGAGACTGACCAGGATTGCATTGGACGATGGGCCAAATGGCCTCTTTCTGTGCTGTGGTGACTGTATGATTCTATGACTCTAATAGTCAAGACCAGAGGTAACAAAGACATGGATGAGGATTTCAGCAGCATATGAGCTGAGGCAGGGGCAGAGTTGGATTATGTTATAGAATTGGAAATAGACCGTCAATGAAGTCATGGATATGTACAGTTTTGGCCCTGGACTAGACTCCCAAATTCTTGGTAAGATCTGGCTAGGGATCAATAATATTTTGTTTAAAGTAGACAAAGAATCTTGCTCAGAGAATAAAACCACAAAATTCCACGGATTTTGAACAAACAAAAACAAACCTTACCTGACGAGGTCAAAAAGATAAAACAATTTACAATACCTATCTTATATTCTAACATTCAGGGTAAATATGAGGTACATGTGAATTAACAGGCAAACTGTGGTTGAACACACCACACTGTACAATAAATGGCAGATGCAACCAGGACAGATTCCACTGATTTCTCAACAACCCACCCAGGCATCAGGGAACACTGTGAGTCAACCAATCTCGTTGGAACTCCATTTCTCACACGAGGGTTTCCCGTCTTCGCCTTCAAAGATCTCGCCTTGGAATTCTCTCCTAAAGTCGCTCCAGCTCAGACGGCGTCAATGACGGTTCACCTCACAGGGTTTCAATCTCATCTACCGAGATTCCGTTCTCTCGGATTCCCGAGTCTGCACCAGCAATAACACACAAGCACAATTTCAGCTCTTTGGCCATGCCGAGCAGAACAGCACTGCTCCAAAGGGTTACCTTTGCCCCGGTGGCTTGCAGTACGCAGCCACCAACCTTCTGCTGCCTACTTGGGTCTTCAGGGCTTCTCTCAAGCCCTCTTCATTTAAAGTCTGCCAACTGCAACTCTTTTCCTGCTTGGAGCCTCTTTCTTCTCTCTTCTTTTTCTTCCTTAATTTAACTGGGACCTCTTCCTGATGCTGTTCCCTGTCAGGGGCTCTTCTTTTGGGACCCCTCCCTTTGGGCCTGTGCCCTCACCCCATATGTTGCCTGTGACTCTTCCTTCTCAATGATGCTCTGCTCCTGGTCACATGACCTGGGTTTTCATGCCATTTTCCTTTATGCATAGGCGTGCTGGGCCCGAAGAGCTTAAAAATGCAGAGCTGCACATGTGCAGCCTGCTCCCGGTGGGCGCACGCACTGGAATTCTGAGGCTTGTCAGGACCCGGAGCTCCTGACCACTGCTTTCAGTTCCAAGCTAAGTCTGGCTTTCATAACTGTAGTCAGAAGCTCATCTCACACATGTCTTGCAAACAGTATGGACATCCTCAGCCATTTGCCAGGAAGAGGGGTAGAGTCGGTGGCTACAAAACTGAGTTTGTGGCAGGGATCAAAGACAATGACTTTGATCTTGACAATATGGGAAATGTAATCACTGTTGTTACATAGACAAATATGGCAGTCACTTTATGTACAGCAAGATCCAAAAAGCTACAATGTCATAAATGATCAGTTACTCTGTTTTTGATAATGTGGATAAGACATGAAATAGATCATAATCTGTTTAAATCAAACCTTACCTTCTTGCTTATTTAAAAGGTGGACTTTGCTAGACCAAAAGATGGCTGCTACTGGTCACATGATTCACAAGCTGGCTACAGTTTCTGCAAATTTCCAACAACAGTTACAGGGCAAAAGCTCAACCCTTATCTTTGTAGAATCTCACCCCTCTCATTGTGAGGACACATTACAATCAGTGAAACCAGGGACCAGCAGACAATCTCTCCAGCCTGGTGCTATAACGAAGGAGAGCCATTATACCTGCAGAAGTGCTAATAGCCACCATCTATCTCCTAAGGTGAACAATGGATTTTGACCAGAGGCATAGAAACTGCTTGTTAACCTGCAACTGACTCATTAATGGGAAACATCACATGACTGAAGCCTCTGGCCTTTGGAAAGTTTTAATATTACATTTCTAGACTCACAACTCGGTCTGCTGTTTAACCTCTAACCTGCAACCACCACAGCAGGACTCCAGGCTGGCCAACAGCCTGCACCAAGTCTAAGCCTCCTTGAAGCCTGTTTCTCTGGAAGATTCCTACCAATGCCTGCTGAACAGACCAAGTTTTTGTATACCAACTTCAGCCCGCTGTGTCATCATCAACTTTAAAGGAATTCTGCAACTCCTGCTTCAGCTAGCTGAAGCCACCTGAACTGTAATTCCTCCATGAAGGAACATACACTGGACTCTGACTTTCTGGACTCAGGCAACCGTGTGAACGGATATCCATATCTGTGGTTCTTTTTCTTTTAAGTTATTCATAGTTGCAAAACTTCCTATTTCCTATCTTCTTACTTTGTGCTTGTGTGTATGAAGTTGTAACCATCCACTGGGTTTGAATGTATGAATAAACAATACTTCTGGGTTAACCTTAAAGAGAGTTTGCCGCAAGTCACATTAAAATTGGTGTCACAAACAGGGTTTGAGGAAAAGCGTCACAGATCTATTTCAAAAATTAAAATACCTCTGCTTATGGACAAAAGGTGAGGAAATAAAGGATTTCAGTTTTACCTCTCTTCCCTGACTGTAACAAGGCATATATGTTGCACAAAAACCATGGGAATGCCCCTGCTCTTCAAACAGTGCTCTGTGATCTTTTATATACACTTGAACAGAAGATTTGGTTTAATATCTTGCCCACTGCTGATATTGCAGCACTCTGACAGTATTTTCCTAAAGACTCAGCAGATTACATGGTTAAGTCCTGAACATATCATCTTCAGACTCAAAGGTGAGAATGCTAATGCTGACAGAGAGGGACTGGATAATTACAGGTTGCCTGAATTGTTTACCCCCATGCTACAGTCCCTGTCTTCACTTCCTTAAGTACAAGACTTGAACATATATGGCAAACATCTGGTTTAATCATTCAGCTTCAGATCTGGCTGCACCACATGAGGGACAAGCAAGCTTTACTCTCTTCTGCCAAAAATGCTCAATATCACAGGGTTGTCCTGGAATGCAGAGATAACTACCACCACTTCATCTCCACTACCAAACATTCCTTAAACCCCTCATCGGTCTGCCCTCCAGACTTACATCCAACAGCAAGTGTGAGGAACTCATAGACCTCTTGTCACTAAAGAATGAGACAATCCATTTAGCTACCTCAGCCGCGTCCCTCCCTTCCCCAGCCCAGAACCCACCTCTTTCTTTACTTTCTCCCATATCTCCCCTCATTCCCTCTCCAAGTTCACCTTGTCCATGAAACCTACCTCGTGTTCTCTCAACTTAATTCCTGCTAATCCTTTCTTCCTGGTCTCAGACCTTACAAAGTACGCCCTCCCATTTCATGTTCCTTTCTTTCCCAAATATTCCATGACCTACCTCTGACCCTTCTTCCCTTACAAACCACACCCCCATTTCCAGTCTCCCTTTCCTCTCTAACATCCTCAAACATGTGAATTATCACCCCTAAAATTCATGTTAATCTTTTCTGTGACCCTAATGATTAAACCTCTGCAATCAAATTTCTGCCCTTGCCATGAGTTTGAAGTCAATGACATCCTATATGGCCGTGATCGTGGTGCATTATCCCTCCTGATCCTTCTTCACTTCATTGCAACTTTTGACACTTTGATACTTTGACAGGGACAGAGTCAAGCCACTGGCTGCATGGACACCTGCAGCTACTGTACAGCATCAGGCTGGCACATCCTGTGATAATATTAGTCAACCGTGGTCTGAAATTTGATTTCACCTCCTTGCAGTCATGCTGCAATGCTGATCTATTGGAATAGTGGCATTGAAAGTCACAGAGGAGTTCCATCCTCACAACCATTGTGTCCAAATGCAGCAAGACCTGGACAATATCCAGGCTTGGACTGACAAGTGGCAAGCAACATTCGCGCCACACATGTGCCAGGCAATGACCATTTACAACAAGAGAGAATCAAACCATCACCCTTTGACATTCAATGGCATTACCATCGCTGAATCCCCCACTATCAACATCCTGGGGGTTACCATTGGCCAGAAACTTAACTGGATGAGTCATATAAATACTGTGGCTACAAGAGCAGGTCAGAGGCTAGGAATCCTGTGGCAAGTAAGTCATCTTCTGACTTCCCAAAGCCTGTCCACCATCTACAAGGCACAAGTCAGGAGTGTGATGGAATACTCCCCACTTGCCTGAATGAGTGCAGCTCCAACAACACCCAAGAAGCTTGACACAGTCCAGGACAAAGCAGCCCATTTGATTGGCACCCCATCCACAAACAATCACCCCCTTCAACACCGACAAACAGTTTCAGCAGTGTGTACCATCTACAAGATGCACTGCAGAAACTCACGAAAGCTCCTTCATCAGCACCTTCCAAACCCACACCCACTACCATCTAGAAGGACAAGGGCAGCAGATAGATGGGAATACCTCTGCCTGGAAGTTTCCCTCCAAGCCACTGATCATCCTGACTTGGAAATATATCACCATTCCTTCAATGATGCTGGGTTAAAATCCTGAAACTCCCTTCCTAACGGCACTGTGGGTGTACCTACATCACATGGACTTCAGCAGTTCAAGAAGGCGGCTCACCATTACCTATTCAAAGGAAATTAGGGATGGACAATAAATGCTGGCCTAGCCACTGATGCCCACATCCTGTAAATGAATAAAAAAAATATGTAGCAACAATTAAACAGGGGCTGGACCCTAGGCTACTCTGTCAATTCTCTGCAGGCTCCATTCTTCAATCTCAGTTTCCTTTCCTTTCAATATGGCCTGTCTTTTAGTGTCCTACACCTTCAATCTTGGCCAAAACACTAATGGTTTTGGTATCAGTGCCCATTAACTATAGTGTTAACACCACTACTGTTAGTGTCCTTCAAGGGTCTCCAAACTCCTGCAGAATTGTGCTGCAATTGGGATAGGCTTCAACTGGGATAGGCTCCATTAATTCCCTGCATCCCATTAAATTTAATTTATATGATATTTTCACTCTCACCATTAGTGAGCAATTTACACCTGCCCTAATTTACACCTAAAACTATGCTAATAAAAGACTTCTAAAAACTGGGTCTACACTTTCCATTAGGTCCAGTTGTTGTTCAAGTCTAAAGCATAGTAACCTCATGGGTAACCTCGGCCTCCGTGTTCTGGTGACCTCTCATTACTATATTTCTAGCAAGGATTAGTGCACTAGAGTGAGGATATCTGACTGGCTGCCTCTGATGTGTGTCTGCCTTTCTCTAACCCACTAGGCTAAACTTCCTCTAAAACTCTTTCTACCCCAGCTCTGAACTCACACCTTTCTCTAGTTTCTCTCCTATCTCCCATCCTGCCCTCTCTGAGCTCACTTTATCCTTGAGACTCATCTCCTGCTCCCTCAGCCCTACTCTCACTAACTGCCAACCACCTCCTGTTCCCCAAGTTAGCCAATATTGTTCACAGTTCTGTCTCTTCAGATTGCTCTTCTGCCCTTTAAATTTGCTGCCATCACCCCCCCCACCTCAAAAAAAAATCAACCCTTGACCCTAATGTTCTTGTAAGCTACCATCCCATCTCCAACCTCCCTTTCCTCTCCAGAGTTCTTAAACATGTTGTCGCCTCCCAAATCTGTTCCCATCTTTCATGGAATTCTGTGTTGGAATCCCTTCAATCAGGTTTCCTCCCCTGCCGCAGTTATGAAACAATTCTCACCAAAGTCTTAAACAATATCCTACGCGACAGTGAGAAAGATAAACTTTATCTCCTCATCCTTCTCGATCTGTTTGACACGGGTGACCACATCTCCACTGCTTCTTCACTGTCACCCAGTTGGTTGGGAACACTCTCACCCGGTTCCATTCTTATCGATCTAATCGTAGCCAAAGAATCACTTGCAATGGCTTTTTTTTTCACTGCAGCTACACCGTTACCTCTGGCATCCCCCCGCCAAGGATCTATCCTTGACCCCTTCCTACTTCTCATGTACATGCTACCCCTTGGTAACATCATCCAAAAGCACAGCATTGGCTTTCACATGGCTACTTGATGACAGTCAGCTGCACCTCACCAGTAGCTCTCTTGACCTGTCCACTGTGACTAAATTATCAGACTGCTGGTTCAACATCCAAAACTACATGAGTGGATATTTACTTCAATGAAGCATTGGAAATACTGAAGCCATTGTTTTCAGCCCCCACTCCAAACTGCTTCTTTAACTACTGTCTCTCTCCATCTTCCTGGCAACAGTCTGAGGGGAAACCAATCTGTTGGCAACTTTGGTATCAGATTTGACCCCAAGATGAGCTTCCACTCACACATTCACACCATCACTAAGTCTGCCGATTTCCACCTCAGTGACATTGTCCAACTTCACCCTTGTGTCAGCTCATCGGCTGCTGAGGCCCTCATTCATCCCTTTGTTACCTCTAGAGTTGACTATTCCAAGGCACCCCTGGCTGCTGTCCCACATTCCGTCTGCTGTAAATTTGAGGTCATCCAAAATTCTGCTGTTAGGATGTAAGGCGCAGCAAGTCTTGTTCAGCTATCGCACTAGTACTTGCTGACCTACATTGTCTCCCAGTCAAAAAATGATTCAAATCCCTCCATGGCCTCTTCTCTCTCTCTCTCTCTCTCTCTCTCTCTCTCTCTCCCTCCCCCTGCCCCCCCCCCCTCAGTTGCGCCTTCAGTTGCCTAGGCCTTAAGCTCTGGAATTCCGCCCCCTACACCTCTCCGCCTCTGTAACCTTTGCTTTTCTCCTTCAAGACACTTCTTAGGTTCACCTGATTTAATATCAGCTTATGTGGGTCAGTGTTGTATTTTGTTTTATAATGATCCTGTAAAGCACCTTGAGTTGTTTTATTATGTTAAAGGTGCTATATAAATATATGTTGTTATGTTGGTTTGAATTTCCTTTTCTCATCCTTTTCTACTTTCATGGTGAATGGAATTGGAGATTGATGACAAACACTAACAAACCACCCTCATTCGATCCAGATTTCCCCTACCTGCAGATCACCTAATGATGTCATCATATAACTAAATCACTCTGGTTTTAATAAGTGGCACGCCGTCTACCAAAAATATTAACAATAGCTTGCATTTATAAAGCACCTGTGATATCCCAAGACACTAGATGGAGGCATAATTGTTTTAAAAAATGGATAGTAAGCAATGAAGATGCTGATGTGTGACCAAAAATTTAGTCAAACATGTTTGCTTTATGCAATTTCTTGCAGGGAATTGACAGGGGCACTAGCATATAGAAGTAGAAAAGAGGACTAAGGTGGATAAAGTGAGTATTGGGCAGTATTAGAGCAGGGGAGTAGTTCCAAAATAATTAGGAGTGGACTTAAAAGGACAGTGGAGAATGCAAAGATGCATGTATGTAAACACACAAAGTGTGGTGAATGAGGTCGCTGAGTTATAAGCACAGATAGCCTTGTGGGAATGTGATATAGTGGCAATAAAGGAAATGTAGCTTAAAAATGGTGAGAACTGGGTGATTAATGTACAAGGATATAAAGTGTTCAGAAAAGATAAAGAAGAGGAAAAGAAGGTGGAGTGGCAGTACTGACTGGGGAAGAAATTGTAGTATGGCAAAGAAGGAATGTCCTTCAGAGAGGACGGACAGGATCCATTTGATTAGAACTGAGAAGCAAAAAAGGGTATGATCACTCTACGGAGCGTATTCTGTAGGCCTACAAATAGTGAGAGAGAGACATAGAGGAGCATACTGTAGGGAAATCACAGAAATGTTCAAGAACAATCAAGTGGTGATGCTGAGAGACTTTAATCACCCACATATCATTTGGGATAATGTTAGAGCAAAGGATAAGGACGGGGAAGAATTTCTGAAATGTGTTCAGAAGTACTTCCTTGATCAGTAGCAGCAATGGATAGGGTGAAAACTGAAAGGAGGAGGTACTGGAATGGCTGGCTATACTTGGGGTGAATAAGACCCGGCTAGAAAGGAAGCATTACTGGATCTGCTGCTGGGAAATGAGGGGTTCAAGTGGACTAAGTATCCAAAGAGGAACACGTGAATACCTGTGATCATCATATCATAAGATTTAGATTAATAATGGGGAAATGTAAGGAACAACATAAAACTGAAGGTCTAGATTTGAAGAGGGCTAATTTCAATATGATGGGAAGGGATCTAGCCAGGGTAAAATGGAACCAAGAGACTGACTGGAAGAATTGTAATGGAACAATGGGTGAATTTTAAGGAAGAGGTTCTTCAGTTTAGATACATTCCAACAAGAGTGAAAGGCGGGGGAATCAAAAACAGGGCCCCTTGGATGGCAAGGGAGAAAAAGGTTATGGTGAAACAAAAAAAGAGGGCATATGACACATGACAGGTGAACTCTTCAAGTGAGAACTAGGTCAAATACAATAGGATGAGAGTGGAGGTGAAAATGAGACTGGCAAAGAGAGAGTATGAGAATAGAATGGCAGTCAACATGAAAGGGAACCCAAAAATCTTCTTTCAGCATGTAAATAGTAAGTGGGTAGTAAGATGTGGAGTGAGTCTTATTAGGGACAAAGAAAGTTGTATAGGCTTAGAGGCGCAACACAGGCTAGAATAGTTAATGAATACTTTGCATTGGCGTTTAATATGGAGGAGGAACCTGACAAAATATTGGTAGAAGTGGAGATAGTAGAAGCAATGGATAGGGTGAAAATTGAGAGGACAGGGCATTGGAAAGGCTGGCTATACTTAGGCTGAATAAGTCACCTGGTCTGAATGGCTTGCATCCCAGGTTGCTGAATGAAGTGGGGGTGGAGACAGTGGAAGGAATTGCCACAACCTTTCAATCTTCCCTAGATACAGAGGAGGTATCAGAGAATTGGAGAGTAACACGTGTGACACCCTTTTTCAAGAAAGGATGGATGTCCTAACAACTATAGGCCAGTTAGTTTAACATCAATAGTGGGTAAGGTTTTAGAAACAATAATCAGGAAAAAAAATCAACAAGTACTTGGAGAGACTTGAGTTAATTAAGAATAACCAGCACAGATTTGTAAAAGGCAGATCATTCCTGACTAATTTAATTGAATTTTTTGATGAATTAACAGAGAAATGTGATGAGCGGAACGCAGTGGATGTAGTCTATATGGACTTAAAAAAAAAACATTCAACAAAGTACCACATAAAATGCTGGTAAACAAATTGAGGCTCTTGGAATTGGAAGGTCAGTATCCAGCTGGATAAAAAAAATTGGCTTAAAGACATAAAACAGTGAGTTGTGGTAAATGGTTATTTATCTGATTGTAGGGTGGTTGACAGTGTGTTCCTAGTAGGTCAGTGATAGGACCACTGCTTGTTTTTTTGCTACTTATAAATGAATTGGATCTTGGAGTACAGAGCAGAATTTCAAAATTTACCAATGATATTAAACTTGGAGGAGTGGCGAACAGTGAGGATGATACAAATCGCCTGCAACATGATATAAAAAGGCCAGCAGAATGGGCAAGAAAGTGGCAAAGATGGAATTCAATGTAGAGAATTGAGAGGTGGTGCATTTTGGCAGGAGGGCACAGTGTGAGATGCAAGGCTGTTATTTGGGGGGGAACGTCTGTCAGCCGCGCGAGCGGCGGGCGGTAGGAATAGCTGCTGCACAAGGGACACCGGAAGTACGGCTCCGGCAATAGGCAATGATGGCGGACGTCCCAAATAACGCACCAGCACGTGAGTGTGGGGTCGGCGAGCGGAATGGAGTCGATGGGAATTAATTTATTAAAGTCCGTAAGCCCCAGAGCAGGAGGAGAGGGGACCGGAAGCAGGCCCGCTCCCGGGTATCCTTCCCCCGATAGTCACAGAGTGAGGGTCAGTCACTGACCCTGGGTATTGTCAGAGAGTGAGGGTCAGTCACTGACCCTGGGAATAGACACAGAGTGAGGGTCAGTCACTGACCCTGGGTATTGTCAGAGAGTGAGGGTCAGTCACTGACCCTGGGTATTGTCAGAGAGTGAGGGTCAGTCACTGACCCTGGGTATTGTCAGAGAGTGAGGGTCAGTCACTGACCCTGGGTATTGTCAGAGAGTGAGGGTCAGTCACTGACCCTGGGTATTGTCAGAGAGTGAGGGTCAGTCACTGACCCTGGGTATTGTCAGAGAGTGAGGGTCAGTCACTGACCCTGGGTATTGTCAGAGAGTGAGGGTCAGTCACTGACCCTGGGTATTGTCAGAGAGTGAAGGTCAGTCACTGACCCTGGGTATTGTCAGAGAGTGAGGGTCAGTCACTGACCCTGGGTATTGTCAGAGAGTGAGGGTCAGTCACTGACCCTGGGTATTGTCAGAGAGTGAGGGTCAGTCACTGACCCTGGGTATTGTCAGAGAGTGAGGGTCAGTCACTGACCCTGGGTATTGTCAGAGAGTGAGGGTCAGTCACTGACCCTGGGAATAGACACAGAGTGAGGGTCAGTCACTGACCCTCTGTATTGTCAGAGAGTGAGGGTCAGTCACTGACCCTGGGAATAGACACAGAGTGAGGGTCAGTCACTGACCCTGGGAATAGACACAGAGTGAGGGTCAGTGACTGACCCTGGGTATTGTCAGAGAGTGAGGGTCAGTCACTGACCCTGGGTATTGTCAGAGAGTGAGGGTCAGTGACTGACCCTGGGTATTGTCAGAGAGTGAGGGTCAGTCACTGACCCTGGGAATAGACACAGAGTGAGGGTCAGTCACTGACCCTGGGTATTGTCAGAGAGTGAGGGTCAGTCACTGACCCTGGGTATTGTCAGAGAGTGAGGGTCAGTCACTGACCCTGGGAATAGTCACAGAGTGAGGGTCAGTCACTGATCCTGGGTATTGTCAGAGAGTGAGGGTCAGTCACTGACCCTGGGAATAGTCACAGAGTGAGGGTCAGTCACTGACCCTGGGTATTGTCAGAGAGTGAGGGTCAGTCACTGACCCTGGGTATTGTCAGAGAGTGAGGGTCAGTCACTGACCCTGGGTATTGTCAGAGGGTGAGGGTCAGTCACTGACCCTGGGTATTGTCAGAGAGTGAGGGTCAGTCACTGACCCTGGGTATTGTCAGAGAGTGAGGGTCAGTCACTGACCCTCTGTATTGTCAGAGAGTGAGGGTCAGTCACTGACCCTCTGTATTGTCAGAGAGTGAGGGTCAGTCACTGACCCTCTGTATTGTCAGAGAGTGAGGGTCAGTCACTGACCCTGGGAATAGTCACAGAGTGAGGGTCAGTTACTGACCCTGGGTATTGTCAGAGAGTGAGGGTCAGTCACTGACCCTGGGATTGTCAGAGAGTGAGGGTCAGTCACTGACCCTGGGAATAGTCACAGAGTGAGGGTCAGTCACTGACCCTGGGTATTGTCAGAGAGTGAGGGTCAGTCACTGACCCTGGGAATAGACACAGAGT
This sequence comes from Carcharodon carcharias, assembly GCF_017639515.1. Lineage (NCBI taxonomy): Eukaryota > Metazoa > Chordata > Chondrichthyes > Lamniformes > Lamnidae > Carcharodon > Carcharodon carcharias. Next base: position 13,549,962 of record NC_054481.1, on the reverse strand, counting down.
GAGGGTCAGTGACTGACCCTGGGTATTGTCAGAGAGTGAGGGTCAGTCACTGACCCTGGGAATAGTCACAGAGTGAGGGTCAGTCACTGACCCTGGGTATTGTCAGAGAGTGAGGGTCAGTCACTGACCCTGGGAATAGTCACAGAGTGAGGGTCAGTCACTGACCCTGGGTATTGTCAGAGAGTGAGGGTCAGTCACTGACCCTGGGTATTGTCAGAGAGTGAGGGTCAGTCACTGACCCTGGGTATTGTCAGAGAGTGAGGGTCAGTCACTGACCCTGGGTATTGTCAGAGAGTGAGGGTCAGTCACTGACCCTGGGTATTGTCAGAGAGTGAGGGTCAGTCACTGACCCTGGGAATAGTCACAGAGTGAGGGTCAGTCACTGACCCTGGGTATTGTCAGAGAGTGAGGGTCAGTCACTGACCCTGGGAATAGTCACAGAGTGAGGGTCAGTCACTGACCCTGGGTATTGTCAGAGAGTGAGGGTCAGTCACTGACCCTGGGTATTGTCAGAGAGTGAGGGTCAGTCACTGACCCTGGGTATTGTCAGAGAGTGAGGGTCAGTCACTGACCCTGGGTATTGTCAGAGAGTGAGGGTCAGTCACTGACCCTGGGTATTGTCAGAGAGTGAGGGTCAGTCACTGACCCTGGGTATTGTCAGAGAGTGAGGGTCAGTCACTGACCCTGGGTATTGTCAGAGAGTGAGGGTCAGTCACTGACCCTGGGTATTGTCAGAGAGTGAGGGTCAGTCACTGACCCTGGGAATAGACACAGAGTGAGGGTCAGTCACTGACCCTGGGTATTGTCAGAGAGTGAGGGTCAGTCACTGACCCTGGGTATTGTCAGAGAGTGAGGGTCAGTCACTGACCCTGGGTATTGTCAGAGAGTGAGGGTCAGTCACTGACCCTGGGTATTGTCAGAGAGTGAGGGTCAGTCACTGACCCTGGGAATAGACACAGAGTGAGGGTCAGTCACTGACCCTGGGTATTGTCAGAGAGTGAGGGTCAGTCACTGACCCTGGGTATTGTCAGAGAGTGAGGGTCAGTCACTGACCCTGGGAATAGACACAGAGTGAGGGTCAGTCACTGACCCTGGGTATTGTCAGAGAGTGAGGGTCAGTGACTGACCCTGGGTATTGTCAGAGGGTGAGGGTCAGTCACTGACCCTGGGTATTGTCAGAGAGTGAGGGTCAGTCACTGACCCTGGGTATTGTCAGAGAGTGAGGGTCAGTCACTGACCCTGGGTATTGTCAGAGAGTGAGGGTCAGTCACTGACCCTGGGAATAGACACAGAGTGAGGGTCAGTGACTGACCCTGGGAATAGACACAGAGTGAGGGTCAGTCACTGACCCTGGGTATTGTCAGAGAGTGAGGGTCAGTCACTGACCCTGGGTATTGTCAGAGAGTGAGGGTCAGTCACTGACCCTGGGTATTGTCAGAGAGTGAGGGTCAGTCACTGACCCTGGGTATTGTCAGAGAGTGAGGGTCAGTCACTGACCCTGGGAATAGACACAGAGTGAGGGTCAGTCACTGACCCTGGGTATTGTCAGAGAGTGAGGGTCAGTCACTGACCCTGGGTATTGTCAGAGAGTGAGGGTCAGTCACTGACCCTGGGAATAGACACAGAGTGAGGGTCAGTCACTGACCCTGGGTATTGTCAGAGAGTGAGGGTCAGTGACTGACCCTGGGTATTGTCAGAGGGTGAGGGTCAGTCACTGACCCTGGGAATAGACACAGAGTGAGGGTCAGTCACTGACCCTGGGTATTGTCAGAGAGTGAGGGTCAGTCACTGACCCTGGGTATTGTCAGAGAGTGAGGGTCAGTCACTGACCCTGGGAATAGTCACAGAGTGAGGGTCAGTCACTGATCCTGGGTATTGTCAGAGAGTGAGGGTCAGTCACTGACCCTGGGAATAGTCACAGAGTGAGGGTCAGTCACTGACCCTGGGTATTGTCAGAGAGTGAGGGTCAGTCACTGACCCTGGGTATTGTCAGAGAGTGAGGGTCAGTCACTGACCCTGGGTATTGTCAGAGGGTGAGGGTCAGTCACTGACCCTGGGTATTGTCAGAGAGTGAGGGTCAGTCACTGACCCTGGGTATTGTCAGAGAGTGAGGGTCAGTCACTGACCCTCTGTATTGTCAGAGAGTGAGGGTCAGTCACTGACCCTCTGTATTGTCAGAGAGTGAGGGTCAGTCACTGACCCTCTGTATTGTCAGAGAGTGAGGGTCAGTCACTGACCCTGGGAATAGTCACAGAGTGAGGGTCAGTTACTGACCCTGGGTATTGTCAGAGAGTGAGGGTCAGTCACTGACCCTGGGATTGTCAGAGAGTGAGGGTCAGTCACTGACCCTGGGAATAGTCACAGAGTGAGGGTCAGTCACTGACCCTGGGTATTGTCAGAGAGTGAGGGTCAGTCACTGACCCTGGGAATAGACACAGAGTGAGGGTCAGTGACTGACCCTGGGTATTGTCAGAGAGTGAGGGTCAGTCACTGACCCTGGGAATAGTCACAGAGTGAGGGTCAGTCACTGACCCTGGGTATTGTCAGAGAGTGAGGGTCAGTCACTGACCCTGGGAATAGTCACAGAGTGAGGGTCAGTCACTGACCCTGGGTATTGTCAGAGAGTGAGGGTCAGTCACTGACCCTGGGTATTGTCAGAGAGTGAGGGTCAGTCACTGACCCTGGGTATTGTCAGAGAGTGAGGGTCAGTCACTGACCCTGGGTATTGTCAGAGAGTGAGGGTCAGTCACTGACCCTGGGTATTGTCAGAGAGTGAGGGTCAGTCACTGACCCTGGGAATAGTCACAGAGTGAGGGTCAGTCACTGACCCTGGGTATTGTCAGAGAGTGAGGGTCAGTCACTGACCCTGGGAATAGTCACAGAGTGAGGGTCAGTCACTGACCCTGGGTATTGTCAGAGAGTGAGGGTCAGTCACTGACCCTGGGTATTGTCAGAGAGTGAGGGTCAGTCACTGACCCTGGGTATTGTCAGAGAGTGAGGGTCAGTCACTGACCCTGGGTATTGTCAGAGAGTGAGGGTCAGTCACTGACCCTGGGTATTGTCAGAGAGTGAGGGTCAGTCACTGACCCTGGGTATTGTCAGAGAGTGAGGGTCAGTCACTGACCCTGGGTATTGTCAGAGAGTGAGGGTCAGTCACTGACCCTGGGTATTGTCAGAGAGTGAGGGTCAGTCACTGACCCTGGGAATAGACACAGAGTGAGGGTCAGTCACTGACCCTGGGTATTGTCAGAGAGTGAGGGTCAGTCACTGACCCTGGGTATTGTCAGAGAGTGAGGGTCAGTCACTGACCCTGGGTATTGTCAGAGAGTGAGGGTCAGTCACTGACCCTGGGTATTGTCAGAGAGTGAGGGTCAGTCACTGACCCTGGGAATAGACACAGAGTGAGGGTCAGTCACTGACCCTGGGTATTGTCAGAGAGTGAGGGTCAGTCACTGACCCTGGGTATTGTCAGAGAGTGAGGGTCAGTCACTGACCCTGGGAATAGACACAGAGTGAGGGTCAGTCACTGACCCTGGGTATTGTCAGAGAGTGAGGGTCAGTGACTGACCCTGGGTATTGTCAGAGGGTGAGGGTCAGTCACTGACCCTGGGTATTGTCAGAGAGTGAGGGTCAGTCACTGACCCTGGGTATTGTCAGAGAGTGAGGGTCAGTCACTGACCCTGGGTATTGTCAGAGAGTGAGGGTCAGTCACTGACCCTGGGAATTGACACAGAGTGAGGGTCAGTGACTGACCCTGGGAATAGACACAGAGTGAGGGTCAGTCACTGACCCTGGGTATTGTCAGAGAGTGAGGGTCAGTCACTGACCCTGGGTATTGTCAGAGAGTGAGGGTCAGTCACTGACCCTGGGTATTGTCAGAGAGTGAGGGTCAGTCACTGACCCTGGGTATTGTCAGAGAGTGAGGGTCAGTCACTGACCCTGGGAATAGACACAGAGTGAGGGTCAGTCACTGACCCTGGGTATTGTCAGAGAGTGAGGGTCAGTCACTGACCCTGGGTATTGTCAGAGAGTGAGGGTCAGTCACTGACCCTGGGAATAGACACAGAGTGAGGGTCAGTCACTGACCCTGGGTATTGTCAGAGAGTGAGGGTCAGTGACTGACCCTGGGTATTGTCAGAGGGTGAGGGTCAGTCACTGACCCTGGGTATTGTCAGAGAGTGAGGGTCAGTCACTGACCCTGGGTATTGTCAGAGAGTGAGGGTCAGTCACTGACCCTGGGTATTGTCAGAGAGTGAGGGTCAGTCACTGACCCTGGGAATAGACACAGAGTGAGGGTCAGTGACTGACCCTGGGAATAGACACAGAGTGAGGGTCAGTCACTGACCCTGGGAATAGACACAGAGTGAGGGTCAGTCACTGACCCTGGGTATTGTCAGAGAGTGAGGGTCAGTCACTGACCCTGGGTATTGTCAGAGAGTGAGGGTCAGTCACTGACCCTGGGTATTGTCAGAGAGTGAGGGTCAGTCACTGACCCTGGGTATTGTCAGAGAGTGAGGGTCAGTCACTGACCCTGGGTATTGTCAGAGAGTGAGGGTCAGTCACTGACCCTGGGTATTGTCAGAGGGTGAGGGTCATTCACTGACCCTGGGTATTGTCAGAGAGTGAGGGTCAGTCACTGACCCTGGGTATTGTCAGAGAGTGAGGGTCAGTCACTGACCCTGGGAATAGTCACAGAGTGAGGGTCAGTCACTGACCCTGGGTATTGTCAGAGAGTGAGGGTCAGTCACTGACCCTGGGTATTGTCAGAGAGTGAGGGTCAGTCACTGACCCTGGGTATTGTCAGAGAGTGAGGGTCAGTCACTGACCCTGGGTATTGTCAGAGAGTGAGGGTCAGTCACTGACCTTGGGAATAGACACAGAGTGAGGGTCAGTCACTGACCCTGGGTATTGTCAGAGAGTGAGGGTCAGTCACTGACCCTGGGTATTGTCAGAGAGTGAGGGTCAGTCACTGACCCTGGGTATTGTCAGAGAGTGAGGGTCAGTCACTGATCCTGGGTATTGTCAGAGAGTGAGGGTCAGTCACTGACCCTGGGAATAGTCACAGAGTGAGGGTCAGTCACTGACCCTGGGTATTGTCAGAGAGTGAGGGTCAGTCACTGACCCTGGGTATTGTCAGAGAGTGAGGGTCAGTCACTGACCCTGGGTATTGTCAGAGAGTGAGGGTCAGTCACTGACCCTTGGCATTGTCAGAGAGTGAGGGTCAGTCACTGACCCTGGGTATTGTCAGAGATTGAGGGTCAGTCACTGCCCCTGGGAATAGTCACAGAGTGAGGGTCAGTCACTGACCCTGGGTATTGTCAGAGAGTGAGGGTCAGTCACTGACCCTTGGCATTGTCAGAGAGTGAGGGTCAGTCACTGACCCTGGGTATTGTCAGAGAGTGAGGGTCAGTCACTGACCCTGGGTATTGTCAGAGAGTGAGGTTCAGTCACTGACCCTTGGTATTGTCAGAGAGTGAAGGTCAGTGACTGACCCTGGGAATAGTCACAGAGTGAGGGTCAGTCACTGATCCTGGGTATTGTCAGAGAGTGAGGGTCAGTCACTGACCCTGGGAATAGTCACAGAGTGAGGGTCAGTCACTGACCCTGGGAATAGACACAGAGTGAGGGTCAGTCACTGACCCTGGGAATAGACACAGAGTGAGGGTCAGTCACTGACCCTCTGTATTGTCAGAGAGTGAGGGTCAGTCACTGACCCTGGGTATTGTCAGAGAGTGAGGGTCAGTCACTGACCCTGGGTATTGTCAGAGGGTGAGGGTCAGTCACTGACCCTGGTTATTGTCAGAGAGTGAGGGTCAGTCACTGACCCTGGGTATTGTCAGAGAGTGAGGGTCAGTCACTGACCCTGGGTATTGTCAGAGAGTGAGGGTCAGTCACTGACCCTGGGTATTGTCAGAGAGTGAGGGTCAGTCACTGACCCTGGGTATTGTCATAGAGTGAGGGTCAGTCACTGACCCTGGGTATTGTCAGAGAGTGAGGGTCAGTCACTGACCCTGGGTATTGTCAGAGAGTGAGGGTCAGTCACTGACCCTGGGTATTGTCAGAGAGTGAGGGTCAGTCACTGACCCTGGGTATTGTCAGAGAGTGAGGGTCGGACACTGACCCTGGGAATAGTCACAGTCACTGACCCTGGGTATTGTCAGAGAGTGAGGGTCGGTCACTGCCCCTGGGAATAGTCACAGAGTGAGGGTCGGTCACTGCCCCTGGGAATAGTCACAGAGTGAGGGTCAGTCACTGCCCCTGGGAATAGTCACAGAGTGAGGGTCGGTCACTGACCCTGGGAATAGTCACAGAGTGAGGTTCAGTCACTGACCCTGGGTATTGTCAGAGAGTGAGGGTCGGTCACTGACCCTGGGAATAGTCACAGTCACTGACCCTGGGAATAGTCACAGAATGAGGGTCAGTCACTGACCCTGGGAATAGTCACAGTCACTGACCCTGGGAATAGTCACAGAGTGAGGGTCGGTCACTGCCCCTGGGAATAGTCACAGAGTGAGGGTCGGTCACTGACCCTGGGAATAGTCACAGAGTGAGGTTCGGTCACTGACCCTGGGTATTGTCAGAGAGTGAGGGTCGGTCACTGCCCCTGGGAATAGTCACAGAGTGAGGGTCAGTCACTGACCCTGGGTATTGTCAGAGAGTGAGGGTCGGACACTGACCCTGGGAATAGTCACAGTCACTGACCCTGGGTATTGTCAGAGAGTGAGGGTCGGTCACTGCCCCTGGGAATAGTCACAGAGTGAGGGTCAGTCACTGCCCCTGGGAATAGTCACAGAGTGAGGGTCAGTCACTGCCCCTGGGAATAGTCACAGAGTGAGGGTCGGTCACTGACCCTGGGAATAGTCACAGAGTGAGGTTCAGTCACTGACCCTGGGTATTGTCAGAGAGTGAGGGTCGGTCACTGACCCTGGGAATAGTCACAGTCACTGACCCTGGGAATAGTCACAGAATGAGGGTCGGTCACTGACCCTGGGAATAGTCACAGTCACTGACCCTGGGAATAGTCACAGAGTGAGGGTCGGTCACTGCCCCTGGGAATAGTCACAGAGTGAGGGTCGGTCACTGACCCTGGGAATAGTCACAGAGTGAGGTTCAGTCACTGACCCTGGGAATAGTCACAGAGTGAGGGTCAGTCACTGACCCTGGGTATTGTCAGCAGATTGCTGACCGGTCACTGGTCTGATTACTAGGATACAACGCTTTCCTGAGCAGCGTCCCATTTTCCATCTTCAACTAATTTGAGGCTATCCAAAACTCTTCTGCCCAAACCCTACTTCATACCAAGTATCTTTTATCTACCAGTCCTGTGCTCATTGTCCTACGTTCAACCCTGCCTGGCAATGCCTCCATTTTAAAATTCTAATCTTTGCTTCACAAATCCTCCCTATCTCTATAATCTCCTTCAGCCCTACTATCCTCCAAATTCTCTGTACTTCAATTCTAATGTGCCTTCGGCATCCTAAACTCTGGGAATTCCCTCCCTAAATCTCCCCACCTCTCTAGCTCTCTGCTCCTTTAAGATATTCCTGAAAACCTTTCTCTGACTAAGTTTTTGCTACTATCTGGTACTCAGTGTGAAATTTAATTTTGATTGTCACATTCTGTGGTGTTTTGCTATATTAAAGACTCTGTAAATGCAGGTTGTTTTTGAGGAGCACAGGAGCTTCATTTGTTGTGGTGCGTTCAATTTGCTTCCTTGGGTTTCATTTTAAGCTAACATCGTTATAGTTCTGTCCTGAAATAAGCATTTATGCGTGGCCTTAACACAACTGACTCAGATTTTATTCATAGTACTTGAGGGCCAGACCTGACCAATGTAAGGATAGTTCAGGCGGCCAAATACATGACCAAGCCTGGTGCTGAGCCCTGTGAACAGAGTGGTCTGTTGACTGTGCTGTCAGCTGGTCTCAGTCATGGCAGAGGTGAACTGCCATTGCTGGGTTCAGCACCCCTAATTGAGGACAAGAGAAATCAACCGGGATTCCTGATTGTGACTCAGTGCAAAACGAGGATGTGTAGGGCTTGACTGGGTGCAGCTGAAGTACTGGAGGGGAGAAAAGACTTGAATATCTGCGTTTGCATCGCCCCATTGACAGCGCTCAGTGGAATATAAGAGGTTGGCTTTCCTAGTGGTAATCAGGATAAGATAAAATATTCTTTTTGGTTAGAAGATGCCTTTGAGATTAACCAAATAAATCTTTTAATATATAGGATTAGTTATCGCCCTCTCTTTATACATTTACAAAGCTCGTCTCATTCTTACGTCTGTGTGTAAAGAAATGTAGGATGTGTTTATACTACAACTGTTGAGTCACTTTTACACTGAAACTGTACTTTCCATGCAAGGCAGCTTGAATCTGGACTCGGGGTCTGATCTTATGCTGGACTGATGTATTCTTGGAGAGATTCTCTCTCTCTTTTACTCAGAGTCAATCTCTGTCTTAATAACTTATTCATAGCCCACTGTGACTTTGTGAAACAGAAGCTTTGTTGCACTGTCGCTACACTCGTAAATGCCCACTTAGAGAAATTGCAGTATCTGTGCGTTAACAAGCACAGTACTCACTCACTTTTGTTTTCCATATATTGACTTAATGTTGTAATAGAGATCATTGATGAAAGGGTACCACTTCTATAAAGTAACAAAAATTGAATAATGTCCTTGCACGTGATTTTGAGGCAAGGGCAGTTATTTTCAAAATACTACAAACTCTGTCTTTGATGGAAGTACAGCTGAATGACTTAGAACATGCCCAGAGATAAGGAACGCAACTGTGGATAACTGGTGTAATCAGCACAACATGTTCAATGGCCCTCAACTGATTTTAGCCACAGAACGAATCCTTTTATGGCATCGTTCTAAGGCAGTTGTTCTATTCCATTAGTTACCCTGATGTACCATTGTCCAGAACTTTCAGAAGATCTTAGTTTATGGTGTCAACTTATTCCTCTTGTCCCCTATGTCAGTAATATATTTGGAAGAACTCCAGGTCAATAAAGCATGACCTTCCTTTGCTTAATGCATACTGAATCTCCTTTAACAAGCAACACTATTTAAACTATTTGCATACTTAATCTCTCAATCATGACCATGCTTATTACCTTTGCCACTGAAGGTGGGTGGAGGTAATGTTTTCGCCTGTTTGTCTATTTGTCTGTAAACAATATACCTCAAGAACTAATGGGTGAGTTTCAATGAAACTTCATATACAGATAAGAGTATGGCCCAAGGAAGAAATCATTAGTTTTTAATAAACGTGTAGATCTGGACCCTGGAATTTTTTTAAAGGATCCATTAACATTGGAAAAGAGGGCAAATTTGCTTTTTTTTAAAGAATGTTGTGGATTGCCTCAGCAGCTGTGGTGCAATTTGTCAAAGCTGTCAAAATATGAGCAGAGTTTTCAGAGCAGGTTGCTGGATGTGAATTGGCCTGAAGCCTCCTCAGTGAGATGGAAGCTCTTAATAAAATGATTCCTTTTTTCAGCTTTGGAGTTCCAGAGCATCAACCAGGCAGGGGAAAATCTCAAGAAAGAGCTGCATTAAGTGTAACAATGTTGAGTTAAAATAGTGTGTTTGAGGTATGCAGTCCACCCGAGTGTCCTCTTCATTTGTTACCGTTGTAATCCTGGACTTTACTGAGAGGTTTAGGTTCACAACATTAAAAGCAACACCTCACGTGGACAGGGTTGTATAAAAGCTCCTGGAATGCTGGGTTTTGTGGTGGCCTACAGAATACTAGAGTTGAGATCCTGTGGGGAAAGCACACAGAGGGTGGGGATTCTCTAAGGTACCATCTCTATGAGAAAATGCAAACATGAAGAAAGGTATGAAAGTTGGTGCTGTTTTTGGTAATGCAAAGAAAGTTAAGGGATAATTTGGTAGAAGTGTTTAAAATTATGGAGGGGCGAGACAGAGTAAGTGGAGAAGGACTGTTTTTAATAGTTGAGGGAGTCTAGAACCAGGGGATGTACGTATAAGATTAAATGTAAGAGATTTCCGACAGAGGCTGAGAAATATTTTTATGTTATAAGTTCTGAGGATTCTGTGGGAAGTATGACCAGAATTAGTGATTAAAGCAGAGACCATATTGACATTTAAAAAAAGGTTTAAGGAAGGGGGAGTTAACAAGTATGTGAACATTTTTTGAAAATTTTTGACCTGCCATTTTTTCCTTTGAACCTGAAAATTCTAATGCCTTAAGGTTTAAGCAAAATAAGAATTTGGAGATTGACTCAGATAGAGGATCAATGCCAACACAGACTGATGAGGTCGAATGGGCTGTTTTCATGTTGTAATTTCTATGTGACACGATGTAATACCCTATGTCATACTGACCTGCATCCTTGGACACCTTCCCAAGGAATTAACATCACTTACATGCTTAAAGTTATTATTGCAATAATAATCAAAGTAGTTGATTTACATTTACCATGTAAACTTACACAATTATTTAACTCAATTACAACAATAATGCATTATAAAAATATTATTTGACTTATTGAGTCACCATAACTCTGGTTCTAATAATATATTGGACATTGGATAAGACATCATATCCTTAAACTCTCAGTGCGTAATGCCATGAGAAATATATCAATATATCTATAACCTTGTATCACTGTGTACTTCATGTCAGTACCATATAACATATTGTTTTCATATTTTTGTCAATTATAAATTCCTATGTCTACATATAACATGGGTCTTGCCTTCATAAGCTCATCATTCTTTCCAACTGGTCACCAGATTTTAACAATTTGTTCAAAATGCTTTTTGAAAACTTGTAACCCGCCACTTTTTCCCTCAGTAACTGACAATTCTAATGCTTGAACAAGGGTTTAATCAAAAAAAACACGTTTCACGTTTCAAAATAATATGAATAATCCATTGAGCTGTCTTTTAATGCCTCCATTGTAGTTTTGGCTTGAAGATTTCAGTCTCTTCCAAAATGTGAACCTAGAGTTGATATTTTTTACTTTTGGCATGTGATTCACTGAATGAATTTGGCTTGTGCTGTTTGAGCAAGTGCAGGAAATGGATGTTCCCAGGGACTTTTCGGGCAGCTGTACTGGTTGAAAATTTGCCTTCAGTTTCTAGCACTTCCCAATAGTTTGAAAAACAATAGGGCGTGTTTTATAAGCATAATTGAGGTCAAATATATCAGCCAATGTGTCTAGATTACTGAGGAAAAATGACTGTGCTAATGATACACCTACTGCATCCTTTGTTTTTGTGGTAAAAACTACAGGAAATGGATTAAGCTGAGAAAGCAAGAGGAATGAGTCTTTGTTCATGCTACTGTCCAGTATCAACAGAATAAAACCAGTTGAATTTTGATCCAAATAATTATCTCCACCTGTAATTTGACAGAAAATGGCATTGCTGAGGGCTTATACCTGCGAGACAGAGATTCTAACTTCTGTCACCAATGATCCAGGCACAGAAAATCACGGAATGGAAAACCATCAGTTTCCTGATACTGATTTGAATTTTTTGATGTTGTTGAGATTTCAAAGCAGAGTCTTGATATGAGACGCACATCGGAAGAAAGGAGCGATGAGTAAGTGGGATAGGGGTTGGGGGGGGTGGTGTACGTTCAGATAGTCGGGAGTTATTGGAAGAGAGAGAAAACGAGTTGTTAGCTAGGAAAAGAATCAGAACTGGAGTTGAGAGCAACCAGTTGAAATGGGATTGAGTGAAGGAGTGGTTGAGAGAGAATGTCAGGGATGGGGGTTGGTAAGGAAGGAACAGTTGAGATAAAGAATGAGGCAGGCAGCAGAGTTTAAAAAGGTAGGAGAGGGATCACAGGCCATTAAGAGCCTAAGGTGTGATTGAGAGGGGAAAAGTGGGAGTTGATGAAGATGTGTGGTCTTAAGAGAGGAGGGACTCGTTGAGAGGTGAGTGGCAAAAGAGATAAGCGACTAGTATATTAATAATGTATGTTTGTGTACTTTCAGTAAACAATTTTTATTATAAATCCCTTTATCTACATTCATAATAGAAACTGCCTATGTAAACTTTCCATGTTACATTTGCATTCTTCCTGTCTCACTCCATTCTTTGGAGATGCTTCAGTGCCACTATCTAGTGGAAAGGTACAATTATAATGTGACAGATTTACCTGGGCGGCTTGCAAGATAAATGTGGGCATAGGAGTTTATCATGGAAATATAAGAATAAGGCCACAATACATGAATTGAAATGAAGATTGAGTTACGTGTACGTGCTCTGGCCCAATTATTCTCTGGCTTCTAATGTTGCTTCACTTGAAGGCTAAACTTATTCCTGACTATTCATGTGGAATACTATGGAGATTGATTGGTGTATCTCCTGTCCATCCCCACCAAAATGGCCTGAGAGTCCTGTGCTTCTGCTTTGCACAGAGGCCCATTTAATCCCCATCTACACCATGTTTTGTCTCACCCTGAACTAGAAAAATTAACAATGTTGCCTCCAATTTTCACCCTTCCACCGTATAGTCCTGTGGGTGGCGTGATTGGGAAATTTGTAGGTATCACAAAAATTAACCTTGTCATTGACAGTGAAGAGGATTGCTGTTGTTTCCAGAATGATATCAATGGTTTGATTGAGTGGGTGGAAAAATGGCAGATAGAATTCAATCCAGAGAAGTGTGAGGTAATGCATTTGGGGAGGACAAACAAAGCTAGGGAAAACTTAATAAATGGGAGCATATTGGGAGGGGTAGAGGAAGCGAGAGACCCTGGTGTACATGTCAATAGGTCCCTGAAGGTGGCAGGACAGGTGGATAAGGTGGTAAAGAAAGCAAATGGAAAGCTTTCCTTTATTGGGCACGGTATTGAATACAAGAGCAGGGATGTATTAATGGAACTGTATAAAATGCTGGTTAGGCCACAGCTGGAATTTCATGCATAGTTCTGGTCACCACATTACAGGAAGGACGTAATTGCTCTGTAGAGAGTGCAGAAGAGATTTACAAGAATGTTGCCAGGACTTGAAAATTTCATCTATGAGGAATGATTGGATAGGCTGGAGTTGTTTTCCTTAGGACTGAGGAGGCTGAGGGTGACCTGATTGAGGGGCCTTGATAGAGTAGACGGAGATGCCCTGTTTCCCCTAGCAGAGGGTCAGTTACCAGCAGGCACAGATTTAAGGTGATTTGTAGAAGGATTAGTGGGGGCATGAGGAAAAACTTCTTCACCCAGAGGGTGGTGGGCATCTGGAATTCACTGCCTGGTTTGGTGGTGGAGGCAGAAACCCTCAACTCATTTAAAAGGTACCTGGATCTGCACCTAAAGTGCAGTAACCTGCAAGGTAACAGAGCAGGTGCTGGAAGATAGGATTAAAATGGGCAACTAGTTTTTTTATTTTTTCTCTTTCAGCTGGCGCAGACACAGTGGGCTGAATAGCCTCTTTCTATGCTGTAACTTTTCTATGGTTCTATCTCCAACTCTTCCCTTTTTCGATTTACTATCTCCATTTCTCAGAACAGGCTAATAAGTGATATTCACTATAAGCCCACTGACTCCCATAGCTTCCTTGAATATACATTTTTCCACCTGCTTCCTGTAAGGATTCTGTTCCCTTCTCCCAGTTTTTCTGTCTCCGTTGCACCTGTTTTGATGATGCCAGATCCCATACCAGTGCCTCTGATGTCAACTTTTCACCTCAATCAAGGATTCCACAGGGCCCTTGACCATGCCCATTCCATTTTCCGCTCTTTAGTTCTTATCCTATCCTCTTTCTCTCTCTCTCTCTCTCTCTCTCCCCCCGACCCCCCCCCACCCCACCCACCCACCCACCCCACCCCAACCCCCACAAGACCATGATAGGGTTCCTCTTACCATCACATTCTACCCCCACCAGCTTTTACCTTGAATGGATTCTCATTCTGCACCATGGAGCACCAGCTCCAGCGTGATGCCACCACCAAACACATCTTCCCTTCCCCTTTCAGCATTCTGAAGGGGCCATTCTCTCCGCCATACCCTGGTCAACTACTCAATCACCCCCCCCCCCCCCCAACACACCCCTCCTCTTCCTGTACAAGTGCAGGAAACGCAATGCCTGTGATTTTACCTCTCTTTCCACAACCAGGGCCCCAAGCGCTCCTAGGTGAAACAGGTAGTTCCCTCTCCTCGGTGTAGTGATACTGCATTTGCTGCTCATGATGGGGTGATATTGGGTGACTGCTTTGCTGAACATCTCCATTTAATCTGCAAGCTTGACCCCGAGCTTCTGGTCATCTGCCATTTTAATTCTTCACCCCACTCCCCTTCTGGCCATTCTGTCCTCAGCCTCCTACACTGTTTCAGAGAAGCTCAATGTAAGTTTGAGGAACAGCACCTCGTCTATTGATTAGGCACTTTGCAACCTTCTGGACTGAACAATGTGTTCAATATTTTCAGATCATAAGTGCCGCTCCATTCCCCACCCCCTGATATCAACTGTTTCCTGCTAATGCCATTTACACCTCCTATATGCCCATATTTTATTTCTTTACTTGTCCCTTTCGGGTAACCTTTCCTTTTGCCTTGCACCATCATCACTTCTGTCATTTAACGTCATCTGCCTTCCACCTCATCACAGACATTACTTTTTGTTCTTTCCTCACTTCCCACCTTTCCAGCTCTCCGTCCGTACTTGCTTGAAACCTGTTATACCTGTTACTTATTTCCAGTTCTCATGAAAGGCCACCGACCTGGAACATTAACTCTGTTTCTGTCTCCAAAGATGCTGCCAGATTTGCTGAGTATTTTCAGCATTTTCCATATTAAAATCATGGTCCAGTGGTTTTTTTTTTTATCTTGCACATAACTGACCTAATACGAACACCGAACTGTTCACTGAGCCATGTATAAAGACGTATGATGCAAAATGGTCATGGGATATTTTGAACAGCATTTTAAACAAATAGTAATGGGCAAACTTGTATATAGTATACAATATATCTAATATTTTCTGCCAATACATTTTACCTGTCCGGTGCTCTGATAGTCACAGCGAGATATTACGTGTTATTATCTGTTAAACATCAGTGACCATATATATTTTCTTCTATTATGTTCTAGATTGTCCAGGAACAGACAGTGATAATGCCGGTAAAGTTTCAGCCTGCCAGGGTTGTCCTAATCAAGCTTTATGTGCTTCGGGTGCTGCAAAAGCTCCAGATCCAGGTAGATTTTCAAGAGTCACTTTACTCATCGTAAAGCAATTAATGTGGCTACTGTCCTGAAGGTGAAATTCTTATATTTGTTTTTACCTTGCAGCCATTCAGGAGATTAAGGAGAAGATGGCATCTGTTAAACATAAAATCCTGGTTTTATCTGGAAAAGGAGGTGTTGGCAAGAGCACTTTCAGTGCACACTTAGCTCATGGGATAGCGAGTGATGACACTAAGCAGGTAGAGTCACAGTTTCATTAGTTTTATTTCTTCATTTTGCAACTTCCAACACGAGAATTGGCAAATGATAGGGCTGATTTGGAAAGAATGTGCTTTCCTTAGGACATGCTTATCTCCATATAAGTTTTTGCTCTTCGTAAGATATCGGTCATGGTTTGAAAATGGCATTATTTAAAGGGGAATTTCATTCCCAGAAAACTTTTGAAAAGCATTATATGCTGGCTTATCCCCCATCCCCTTGTTTTGCCTGCTGCTCCAGACTTGTGTGCATCACTTCTATTCCCTGTTTTTCTCTCTTCCTTTTATTCTTTTCTCTTTAACCCCTCTCCTGTTATCATGCCTTCTTTCATTTCTCCCCTTTCGGGCACTCTGCCCCCCCTCCCCCTGGCAAATCCCTACTCCAACCCTTCAGCACTCTTCGACTTTCTCACTCTCCAGCAGCCATCGCAGGCTTGATTCCTCTCAGATAACCTTCTGTGCTTCTCTTAGCATCCTCCGATTGGCCTATCAATGCGCTCTTTGCTGCCTCCTTTTCAGCAGTGACCTCAAGCATCTCATCCTGCTCTCTCGCTGACCTTCCTACCCAGCATGCCTGGAGGCTAATCTTTGCAACCTCCTTCCTGTCCCACTGACCCTGTGAACTCTGCCAGTGGATAGCCTTTCACCACCCCTTTCGCATTTCCCTTCAGAAAGGCCATTCACGTGTCAACAAGGCCCCTGCCCCCATGAGTTTATTGTGCATAATTGTATTGACAAGATGGTCCTGACAGAAACTTGGCTGGTGGTGATGATACCTTCTCCCTTGATGAAGTTTCCTTTCCTAATTATATCTTTCACTGCTTGCCACACCCAAATCACGTGTTGGTCTACCCTCTACTCTTTTGGGACCACCTCCTTTAGAGCATCTCACTTGTTCCACCCCTTTCCCTTCTCATTTTCAAATTCTTGTTCCCTGATGCCCACCAAGATGCCATGCTTTGTTTCCTACTGAGATACCTTGACTATATTTCCCCCTCAGCCTCTGCACTGAATGATTTTTCACCCGAGATGATTTCAAGTTCTGTCTCAATTCATTATGCTCTCTCTCCTATGAATTCACTGTTCTCGTATCCTCCCTTAACCTCTTCCTCCATATGAACTCCTCTGCCCATATTCATGTCCGCCCACTCAACCCCACCATCTCACGTGGCCTCCCTACTTCCATTCTGTCGAGCAGAGATAAGGCCACCTCTGATCAGTCCCTTACACCCAGATTCATTAACCACACCCTAAGCCCACTTCCTTCCGTATCCAGCCCTGGAAAAATATTCCCCTCAAGTCACTTACAAATGTGCTTTAAAATCTCCAACTATCTAGCTATTGCCCCTCCATTCACCATGACATTTCTGCAGCTACCAATCTACTCCATCACAACCTCACTCTCATCTTTGATACTCTAGTCCCCATTAAAGCCATTATTGTCTCTCACCCTCATCAATTCACCCAGCATAGCCCTCATCTACACTCCCTTAGGTGCAGAGTACACAGATTGAATAATGCAGACAACTGGTTTAACCATTGATTGCTAGATCTGGCTGGAAGCACTCTAAGCACTATTGGTTCCTGCTCTTCTCTGTCACTATTCCAGAATCATCCTGATAGCCCCTGGCTTCTGTTCCTCAATACAAACCATTTTCTTAAACTCCTCTCTCCTGCCTCCTCCACCCTCATCTCCAACAGCAAGTGCGAGGAGTTCATGGACTTCTTTGTCACTAAGGTTGAGACTGTTCATTCTACTGCCTCTGATGCTTTCACCCTTAACTGTCCCTAGGGCTCCCCCTTGCCCTAAACTGAACATACAACTTTCTCTTGTTTCTCTCCTTTCTCCTCTTATGCCCTCTTTGAGATGATTTTGTCCATGAGACTCACCTGCTCTCCCTTCATCCCTATTCCACCAAAATGCTAACCACCCAACTCGACCCCCTGGCCCCAGTGTTAGCTGATATTGTTAGTTCTTCTTCAGATCATGTTCCTCTCATGTTCAAATCGACTGTCACCACTCCTCAAAAAACTTACCCTTGACCCCTCGGTTCTTGCAAACTACGGGCCCATCTCCAACCTCCCTTTCCTCTCTTTGAATGTGAACCCGCCTCCCAAATCTGAGCCAATCTTTCCCGCAACGCCATGGAGCTATATAAATGCAAGTTATTGCTGTAGCTCAGTTAATAATTCCTGTTTGTTTTTGTTAATGCTTCTTCTTTTCCCATGGGTTGGCAGGGATTGATGGAGTGAGAATACAGATCAGCCATGATCTAATAGAATGGTAGAAAACAACCCGCGACCTCTAGCACCTACAAAGACAAGGGCAGTAGGCAGATGGGAACACCACCACCTGCAAGTTCCCCTCCAAGCCACTCACCATCCTGACTTGGAAATATATCACTGTTCCTTCACTGTCGCTGGATCAACATCCTGAAACTCCCTCCCTAACAGCACTATGGGTGTACCTACACCACAGGGACTGCAGTGGTTTAAGAGGAGGGCTCACCACCACCTTAAGGGCAATTAGGGAGGGGTAATATAAATACTGGCCTAGCCAGCGATGCCCACAAAAAAAACTGTTATGTAAAATAACCAAGCTTGCAGGGCTGAATGGTTTCTCTGTCCCCATGTTGCTATCAGATGGGTTTGTCTTCAGCTCCCAGTGGTAAAAATGAATGCAAGGACTGGTATCCTTCTCATTAGTGAATGCTGATCCTTTAAACAAAATTCTTTACTGGTGGTATTGAGAATGGCTTTGATCTCAGTATATATTGAGGGTTCTTTCATGTTTGTGATTGCTTTAATAGGAGCTGACATTGTTTCTTACACCTTCCGTCATGGTAATTTTTTTTCCAATTACTAGAAAGAAATTAAAATCTGTTCTAGATGTGAAGAATGCATGGGTTAGTTTGGCAGCAGAGGAGGACTAGTCTTAGGGTTGCAAAAGAGTTTTGTTCCAAAAACACGTGGGAAAAATGCATTCCTCTCTCTTAAATATCTGTAGCAAATGCATATTTGATCTGTCAGAGCAAAAAGAAATCTCTCCACCCCCACATCAGACTTTTTTGTCTGAACTATTTCCCAAACTGTGAAATAAACAGTGGAATAATTCAAGTGATTCACCAGCATGACTGTGTGAGAAAGAATTTCTGTTTAAAGTAAACCCCTTCCAGCAGTTCCCCAAATTGCAGTGTTTAACCATCTTTCCAAACACACCACAAATACCAACAAACTGGCTACATATGTGAGCCACGCAGTGTCATGGGCTGCCCTGTTTCATGACTTAATCACACTTGACAACAGCGTTGCTAAGGAAGAAAATACAGGAAGGTATTTCAGTAATTTGTGCTGGAGGAATAATGGGAGAAGACACAATGGTACAGACTTGTTCCAAAGCCTTTTGTGGCATTAGTGAAGGAGGGTAGGGGAAGAATATTCACGGTCAGTTGTTATCAAACAATAATAAAGACTTTGTTGGGAAATGGAGAAAATTGGCATTAAAAATTGCTACACATGGTGAAAGATTTTGTTCTCTAGTTTTTACTATCGTGTGGTTATCATGGAACTTCATATATATTTAGAAAATTCTAAATTAGCAAATGCAGTTGGATTTTGTTCATTCAGAGGATGTTTTGTTGCTCATTGAAATAATGTTTGGAAGTAAAATAGAATTACATCAAATCTTACAGAACAAAAACAGACCATTTGGCCTATCGGGTCCATGTCTGTTAATGCTCTACAAGATTAGATATCATCCCTTACTACGTCTCACTCTATCATCATATTTTTTTTATTCATTCAAGGAATATGGGCATCCCAGGCAGCCTCAGCTTTCATTTTAATTCATTGTCCACCCCTAATTGCCTCTGGGAAAATGGTGGTGAGCTGCCTGCCTAAGCTACTGCAGTCTGTGTGGTGTGCTGTTAGGTATGGAATTCCAGGATTTTGATCCAGCAACAATGAAGGAATGGTGATATCTTTCTAAGTCAGATGGTATGATTTGGAGGTAGTGGTCTTCCCATCTGCCTGCTGCTCTTGTACTTCTAGGTGGTAGAGTTTGTGAGTTTGGGATGTACTGTTGAAGAAGCTTTGATGTTTCCACAGTGCGTCGGTCATAGAGGGAGTAAATGTTTAAGGTGGTGGATGAGATGCCGATCAAGCGGGCTGCTTTGTCCTGGGTAACGTAGGACTTTTTGATTCTTGTTGGAGTCGCAGTCATCCAGGCAAGTGGAGAGGATTCTGTCACACTCCTCACTTGTTCCTTTTAGTTGGTGAAAATGCTTTAGATTATAAGGAGGTGAATTACTCGCTGTAGAATTCCAGCTGCTGACCTGCTTTTGTAGCCGCAGTATTTCAGTGGCTGGTCCAGTTCAGTTTCTGGTCATTGGTAACCCACAGAATATTGATCGTTGGGGATTTGACAATAGTAAATCCATTGAATGTCAAAGGGATGTGGTTAGACTTTTTCTTATTGGAGATGGTCATTGTTCAGCACTAGTGTGGTATGAATGTTACTTGCCACTTATAAATGTAATGTTATCCAGGTCTTGCTGCATGCAGGCACAAACTGTTTCATTTCCTGAGGAGTTGTGAGTTGAACTGAAAATTGTTTGATTAAAAGTACATGTCCCCACTTCTGACCTGATGATGGAGGGTAGGCCACTGAAGCAGTTGGGCCTAGCATGCTATCATGAGGAATACCTGCAGCGAGATCCTGGGGCTGAGGATAAGTGGCCTCCAACAACCACAACCATCTTCCTTTGTACTAGGTATCGCTCCTGACAGCAAAGAGTTTACCCCTCGATTCCCATTGACTTCATGATTGTTAGGGCTCTTTGATGTTACACTTAGTCAAATGCTGCCTTGATGTCAAGGACACTCATTGTCACCTCACCTCTGGAATTCAGCTCTTTGCTTTATGTTTGGACCAAAGATATAATGTGGTCAGGAGCCGAGTGGTCATAGTGGAACCCAAATTGAGCATCAGTGAGTGAGTGCCCTTTGGTGGTACTGTTGATGACATCTCCCATCTCTTTGATAACTGAGAAGAGACTGATGGGATGGTAATTGGCCAGGTTAGAGTTGTCCTGGCTTTTGTGGGCGGGGCATACCTGGACAATTTCCCACTTTGTCATATATATACCAGTGTTGTAGCTATACTGGAACAGTTGGCTAGAGGCATGGCTAGTTTTGGAGCACAAGCCTTCAGCACTGCAGCTAGGATGTTGTTCAGACCCGTAGCCTCTGCAATATCAAACTCAGCCATTTCCTGATATCACATGGAGGGAATCAAATTTACTGAGGTCTAACTTGTGTGATGGTTGGGATATCAGGTGGAGATTTAGTATTGTGGTAGTGCCTCTTCATCATGAAGGGGCCTTTGACTCCAAAAGGACTGTGCAGCGTTGCAAGGCACAGATTTTAAATTATAAAACTGCTTAATGTAATTTTGTCTTCCTTGTTTACAATTCTTGGAGAATGTAAACTGCTTTTCAACACTAACTCCTTAAAAGTGACCCCACAGATAAATTCAAATAGAACGTGAGCCAAATGGAAATGTACAGTGACTCTATCCAACGAGGCATATTTCTGAATGATAGGAAAGGAACGAGTTTTTTGCTTCTAATTTTGTGAAAAAATTAATCGGAACAACATTTCTCTCTGGGTTAGGCAGTGACTATGCCTAGGCTGAAGTTAACATTCACCAGGATCCTCGAGTAGAAAAATGCAATGACATTGGGAGATGGTTAATGTATATCAGCAAAGGTTGTTGATGCTGCTAATGAGTCCAACTAAAGGATATTGACTGCTTTGAGTTTAGGTTCAAACACAGTTCCTCAGTATAGCAAGTCCTGGCTGTATTGTTGAGGGGGAAGATCTGTGCCATTTAGATGCTGCCCTGCAGAATAGAGAAATTGCATATGAAGTGATTCTAGTTGCTGCCCAGCCCTTACTAACAGCTCATTGAGTTAGGTCTGGAGAAAGTCAGTGTGTTGCCTTCTTATTTTGGGGAATTGTATAGTGTTGCAAATGGACCAAAAAGGAATTACAAGGAAAAAATTAAAACAATTGAAAACTAAATAATTCCAAGGAGTAATTGGAATTATTGTCAAGATGACTTAGGTTGGAGGGAAAGGTGCAGAAATCCAGATTACACATTGTGGTTACTCGTTAATCTTTGTGGATACAGCTTTGACAATTCTGATATCTGCTGAGTTATATTAGTCATTTTCCCAAACTATTGGCCCTCCCTCAACATCTGCAGATCATTGAGGAAAGCTGTAGTTGACCCTTTGAGCATCAAAAGATCTTTTCTGCTTTCTACTGCATATCTTTCATGGTCTATGAGTAAATGAAATTTTATTATCTGTCTTTATTGTAGGAATTGAGTCCCATGAAGAAACAGTGTTAATGGGCTTATTCTGTTTTCAGAGAATAAACATTTGAGAGTCTCTGACAAATTCTGATTTTTCAACTATTAAGACAATGGCAAAGCTCATCTTGGACTGTGGAATGTGATGTTTCATTGAATTTCTTCTTCAGTTCTCTACCTAAAGGCCAGTCCGACCCACAGCACTGTGATCTCCACCACAGGTAGGGCAAGGAGGCAGGTCCCAAATCCATCCCAGCCGGAATGGGAATTGAACCCCTCTCTGTTGGCACCAACCTGGCTCACAACAGCCATCCTGCCAATCACCTCCCTGGAGTCCAAGTTGCTGTGGCAACATGCACTTTTGCATGCGTGTTGTATCCTGGAGCTATGGATAGTGATGGTAGAGGCTCCAATTTCTTTCTGTTACATGGCTGACCCACTCTTACCACCTGCCATTGGCTTGTGTTGGAAGGATTTACAGGTTGATGCTTAACATGTTTGAACGTGTAATGAATGCACCTTCCTTGGCCATTAGATCCTGGAGTCAGATCGAACTGAGTTTCTGGCTCAGAGATAGGGGTGTGACCCACTGCACCACATGGCCTCCATATTAAATGTATGGTGCCTTTTTTGTTGAACTGTGGGTACCTTCCTTAAGGAAACTGTTTTATTAAGAGTCCAGCATAATCTCGTAAATAAAATCACCAAGAAAGGATAAGCTAAATACAGTTTCACAAACATAATTAAACTCCAAATGCAATTTCTAATTGTGAGTAGTTTGTATCAATTATTTGAGACTGATGAATCCAAGGAATGGTATTCTTTAGTTGTCATATCTAATGTTTTAACCATGGTTACTGGGATGCTGCAACAGTAATCTACACCCACGCAATATGAAATAAAGGGAGACTCCAAATTATTGCAACCGCAAATCTGCTGTTGCCTGTCTGTGTGTAAGAGCTGCAGTCACAAACGACAACTTGTCTGTTGTTTGATCTGATCAGGTGGCAGGTATGGTCAGCTGAGTTAAAATTGTACTGCGTGCAAGACATTCCCTTTAAGGAGAAGATTTTTTTAACAAAAGGAGAATGTATTTTATTTTAAAAATATATAATTACACTGAATTTATGTATGGGAACTCTAAGCACCTTGGGTTCAGCCATGTGTATGGTTAAGAGGAAACTCAAGTTAATTTCCATCCAGTCAGATGCAAAGTAGTTTGAATCTGTTGCTACATGTTATTTTGATGACTCATTTTAATTTGTAATTTACTCAGCAACAGCGTAAGAGAGGATAATCAATTAAAAATACCCATGGTCAGAAATAATTTGACTGTTCATATAGGTTTCAAGCCAGAAGCCACGAACCCTTTGCAGACGACAGTAGCAATATTTTGTAGGCCAATTTGGAATTCTGCTTTATTTTTGTCCAGAGTTCTGTGGGTTGAAAAATGTCCTGTTATTCCTGAAACTTCCTCCTTATGTCCCTTTTTGAAATTCACAGTTATAAATTGTGGAATTTTTTGCTTTTCTGGTAAGTGCTGAATAATGTTTCTGCTTCCTGCTAGAACCTGATGGCTTTTGAGATTTGTACAGAATTGTTGTAAATTGTATGGTATAGACTGAAATTGCATTTAGCTTATCTGAACATCCTTTTATGTAAGATCATTGCAGTGTGACAAGAAGAGACCCTTTCATCTCTTGTTTAAAGTGGGTTTGGGACTAAGTGCCCATTTGGACACACGCTCCCTCCCGTTCTCCTTAGGACACCAAAATAGAGATGATACAGATACCTTGATTACACTTCCTCCCATCTCATTTCCTGTAAGCACTTTATTCTGCTCTCCCAGTTTCTCCGCCTCCATTGCATCTGTTCTGACAATGCCTTTTCCATACCAGTGTTTCCAGTGTAGTCTTTTTTCTGCAACAGAGGATTCTCCTCCACCATGGTTGACAGGCCCCTCAACCGTGTCCAAGCCATTTCTCTCTCACTTCTGCTCTTACCCCTACCCAGAACTATGATAGGTTTCTACGTCCCACATCTTCCACCCCACCAGTCTCCACATTCGACGGATCATTTTCTGCCACCTCCAGCAAGATACCAACACCAAACACATCTTCCTGTCCCCTCAACTTTCAGCATTCTGAAGGGACCATTCCTTCTGTGACACTCTGGTCCACTCAACAAGCTCTCCTCTTCCTAGTGCACATTTCCCACTGCAAGCACAGAGGAGATTTGACATCTGCCCTTTTACCATCACCCTTCACACCGTCCAAGACCAAAACACTCCTTCCAGGTGAAAGAATAATTTCCAAAAGCAAAACACTGGATGCTGGATATCTGAAATAAGAAAAAAATATGTTGGAAAAACTCAGTAGCTCAGGCAGCATCTGTGGAGAGAAACAGAGTTAACATTTCAAGTTGATGACAATTCATCTGACCAATTTATAACCATTTACTTGTGCTTCTTTCAATTTGTTAGACAGTATTTGCTGCTTATGATGCAGTCTCCTCTACAACAGGGAGATCAAGCACAGATCAGGTGGTAGCTTTTTAGAACACCTTCATTCAGTCCAGAAGCGTGACCCTGAACTTCTGATAACTTGCCATTTCTAAACATCTTCAGCTGGATGCTGGGTGATGATTGCATAATGCTCAGTAGCATTTGCAGCTCCTCAGATACTGAAGCAGTCCATGCCCATAAGCAGTAAGACCTGGACAACATTCAAGCTTGGGCTGATAAGTGTCAGGTAACAATTGCCAGGCAATGGCCACTTCTGATAAGAGAAAATCTAACTATCGCCCCTTGACATTCAATGGCATTGCCATTGCTGAATCCCCACTATCAGCGTCCTGGGGTTATCATTGACCAGAAACTGAACGGGACCAGCCATATAAGCAGGTCAAAGGCTGGGAATTCTGAAGAGAGTAACTCACCTCCTGACTCACCAAAGCCTGTCCACCATGCACAAGGCACAAGTCAGGAGTGTGATGGAATACTCTCCACATGTTTGGATGAGTGCAGCTCCAACAAAACTCAAGAAGTTGGGCACCATCCAGGACAAAGCAGTCCACTTGATTGGCACCACTTTCACTTCCTCCACCACCAATGCACAGTAGCAGCAGTGTGTACCATCTACAAGAAGCACTGCAGCAACTCTCCAAGGCTCTTTAAACAGCACCTTCCAAACTGGTGACTTCTATCAGCAAGAAGGACAAGGGCAGCAGATAGATGGGGCCACCACCTGCAATTTCCCCTCCAAGCCACACACCATCTTGACTTGGAAATAAATCGCCATTCCTTCATTGTCACAGGGTCAAAATCCCAGAACTCAACAGCATTGTGGGTGTACCTATACCACAAGGACTGCAGCAGTTCAAGAAGACAGCTCACCACTACCACCTCAAGGGCAATTAAGGGTGGGCGATATATGCTGGCCCAGGCAGCAAAGCCCACATCCCATGAAAGGATATCTTTTTTTTAAAAATTCTCCACTCCACTCTGACATGTCTGTCATCCATTTCTATTCTGTTCTATTGAAGCTCATGGAACAGCACCTTACCTTTTGATTAGCACTTTACAACCTACTGGATTCAATACTGAGATCAAAAATTTCAACCTTTTGCAACTCTAACTTAGTCCAGCTCTGAAATAAGTTCATCAAACTGAAACATTAACTCTTGTTCTCCCTCCACAGATGCTGCCAGAGCTACATTTTCTGTTTTTATTTCAGATTTCCAGCATCGACAGTATTTTACTTTTGTACTATTGTGTTTTAGTGTCAGCCTAGACTACCAGGTGAAAGTGAGACTTGAATTCCCCATAACTTGTAGAATCAAGAGCTGAGAAGGGCTACACCAGGCTTTTGGTCAATGTGCCTGCTTTGTCTGATGCCAAGTGTTAGGTTGTTTGAACTTAAGGCCAGATATCTTTCAAGCCTCGTGTTGGGAGAGCAGCTAAGAGTGCCAAGTCTTCCAATTTGACACTGCACTCATGGCTACCATTCTTTCTCTCTGAACCAGCAGCAAAGTGCACCCAGAGTAGCTGTATGTGTGGGGAGCAGCCACAATAAATTGGCCACTGTTAGTGCAATAGAATGACTTGTGGTATGACCACATCATGTTAGTGGTGCAAAGTTAACACTGTCAAGGCTTTCAAGGCCTGGGGAGAAGGTGTAGAAGAGATTAACTAGAATGGCACCAGGCATGAGAGACTAGAGAAACTAGGATTGTTCTCCTTAGAGCAGAGAAAGTTAAGGGGAGATTTAATAGAGGTGTTCAAAATCAACGAAGGGTTTGGTAGAGCAAGTAAGGACAAGCTGTTTCTAGTGACAGAAGGGTCAATAACCAGAGGACACAGATTGAAGGTGTTGTGATCCCTGTGGGCAAACCATAAAACAAAATGACCAAATTTACTGAATGACCTCCAAATAAAGAAATCACCAACAAGATTTCACTTTTTGTAGCTTTTACTTGAATCAGGACCAATGTAAATTAAGCATGAATTAACAGATAATACTTCAAATAGAACGGTAAATTTCTCTTTAAATAGTCAATACAATAAAGTTACATCTTACACAACCACAAAGCACCCACATCACTGCCTACAGACATGTGGCACTGCGTAGCTACTCTGTTCCACAATATGACATTCTTTATACATGCAGGGGAGAGCAGGAGTCCTATCCGACAGTAGCTTTCACCTCCGAGTTTCATTGTTACGATTATCATCTGCAAGACACAATTATAAAATCCTCTCCCCCTCGGGTTACAACAGTCCTGGTGTTGTAGCTTTCCAGAGTCCCTTTTTACCAAACGACCAGTAATGCCCCGGCTCACGATTTGGTCACTTTTGATAAAACACCCAGCTTTTTGGTGGCTCTGGACTACTCTCACAACCTTCCAGGTTTTAGAGCATTTTAGCCAGCTAGCACAGTGTCTCCAAGAGCTTCTCTCTCTTTTACTGCCAAACAGAAAACTGAATGCTTCCTGAGAGATTCTTCTCCTCACAAAAAACCTGTTTCCTCCTCCTGTCTCTCTCTACTTTCTCTTTGTGTCTGTGTGCTGATCCCATTCTGCTTTCGGCTCTTTGAAGCTGGCCACGAGGCTTCTGTAGCTCAACTTCCTTCCAGTTGGTACTGCTTACAAGTTAAGGGTCACCAGGTCACACAGACCAGTATTTCTTATTATTCAAGAAAATTACGATGGATCCCTTTGCAATTGCCGCAACCTCTTAAAAGTCATTTTCAACTATTCTTAAAGCCAATAATAGATTCTACAGATATTTTAAAGAAACTACAAATTTTCCTTACGCCCTGCTTCTGGATCAAAGGCCACCACAAAGGTAATAGCCAAAAAAGCCAAATTGAGATGAGAATTTTTTCTCATAAATGAGTTATGCTAATATGAATGCACTGCTTGACAGTGTGGTGGAAATAGATTCAAATTAACTTTCAAATGGTAATTGGATAAATATTTGGGGAAGAAACTACGAGGCTATGGGGAAAGAGTAAGGGACTGGGACATACTGGGTAGTTTTTCATAGAGTCAGCACAGATGTGATGGGCTGAATGATCTCTTTCAACTGTAAAATTCTTTGATGACCATAGGAAGTGTGAAAATATGTCTATATCACTTTGCTGCTAACGTAAAAGCGTTTTGGTGGCCTGAGGTGGATTGGTGGCAGATGGTAAGACTCAATGAAATGTGGGCCTTGTTGGCTGTTAGTCTAACAAACGCAGCCATTTTACTTTCATGTGGCCAAGGAGGTCCAGGTTATTAGAGCTAAAAAGTGAACAGCATTATAAAAGTGACTTAACACTCTCTCACTGGCAAGTGTTGTTAGGTCAAAATATCAGTCACTATTGATGTCACGATCATAGTGAATCATGAAAGTTTGTTTCAATTCCTTCCTTTGGGGTAGTTTGAGTATAACACGTTCCCCCAGATAGGTTTTTAAAATAGAAGGATTTCTTTTCATATCCATTGCTAAGAATCTGACTTTCTACATGTCTGTGCCAGTCTAACAAGCAGCTGTGTTGCCTAAACATGTACATTGCCTGGCTCAGTTGACTTGTCTGGACTGGTAGGCAGGTTGCTCTGGCAGGATGCTTTGAATATCAGTTTATCGAAATTGAGTGTGTGTGAGACTGGGTGCACTCCTTGAAAAGCAGAGTCGACAACAACTTTCAAAAAGGAATAAGATAAATACTTGAAAAGGAGAAATTTGGCAGAGCTATGGGGAAAGAGCAGGGGAGTGGGACTAATTGGATAGCTCTGTCAGAGAAGAGATGGCTTCCCTTGTGCTACCAGATTCAATGATTCTAAGTTCAGGAGTATTCAGTGACTGCCAAAAAGTACAAGTGATGTTAAAAATATTCTTTGAAGCTAATCATAAATTAAGTGGGAACATTGCATAAATGTAATGTTCCATAAATCCCACACTAGAGTGAACTTTAAATCAGCTACAAATTAAAAATTTTAACTTTTTGACTTTTTAATAGCTCTGCAGAGGTGTCCTTGAAGATAGAAGTGACCCAATGATAAAGCACAGAAGACTTTTCCTATTGTACGCTTCTGCATTTCTGAAAATGTATTGGGGAAAACTATTCCCAAGCCTTGATTAATTTTGCAGCGGTTTAATTATTATCACAGAATTGTAACAGCACAAAAGGGACCATTTGGCCTGTTGTGTGTGCGCTGGCTCTCTGTAGGAGCAATTTCCCTTGTGCCATTTCCCAGCTTCTCCCTGTAGTCCTGCACATTCTTCCTTTTCAGATAACAATCCAATTCTTCCTTAAATTCCTTGATTGAACCTGTCTCTACTACTGTGTATTCCAGATCCTAACCACTTGCTGCGTGAATATAGAAATGTATGTAGATTTGCTTCCTCCCTTTTTTAACCAATATTGTTGTCTTTTTCAATGTTCTGTTTGGTGAAGTAGCTAACTAATATGGACAAAATATGTAATGTAGGGTGGTGGTACTGGACAATGCTTAGGAATGGATGGAAGAAGATTTTAATTAAGAATGCAGTGCTTAACAGAGAGAGAGATAGACTACTCCTGTATGCATTAAAATAGCTTGTGGTGTGCAAGAGGTAAATAATCCTGTCAACATTTCTTTCTTGCAGTTCCAGATGTGTACCTCACCCCACGTTCAGGGTAAGCTTTCCTGATGGGACCTTTTGGACACTGTTGACTCCTGGTAACCTAGCATTAGTTTGCCGAGGTGTTTAGATCAGGAATTTTGACTTTCTCTAACTTTCAGTTCAAAATAGATAATCTCAAAGTCTTTGGTGGAATTCATTAAGTTTCCTGAAACAAAAACAGCGAAGTGGAAATAAATAATTGACACAAGCATAGTTAGACTTCCAGAACATGTTGCTGCCCGAGTGGAATTTGGAATTGATTAACATTATATGTAGTACAGGGTGTTTTGTTAGATTGGTAATTTGTGGTTAAATTGTTTGTTATAATGGGAGTGAATGGGAATACTTTGCTAGATGGTGTTTCAGTGCTTCATTTAGAATTCTGTTGAATCAAGTGTGCATTCATTAATCTGCAGTCAACAACAAAACTAAATGTCACCTAGTGCATTAAAGAGATAGAGCCACTTATCTGGAAAAAAATAAATGGAGTTTACTGAATGGTTTACGTTTTTGTTTAAATTCAGCCGCAGAATGGATGGTCTTTGGGTATTTTTACAGTTTTTGTTGGAATATATCTGTATGGATTTCTCATTAGATCAAACATGCAGAAGAAAATTAATGTTGCATCAATCTCAAAGGAAATATTTGGATGCAGAAGTCTGAAATTGCTGTTGAAGTTTGTGGTCTTGCACGCATCAGGACAGACACAAGAATGCCAAATTTCAAAGGGGGCAACAATTTATATTGTTTGAGAAAAGGGTGCTGATTGGCTGGCAAGTCAATTTGCCAACATAGAGTACATAGTTACATAATCGAGAGCACATAGTTACAGAAATACCTTTTATCAGGCTGTTGGGACAGGGTATCTGTTAACTGAGTCGGCACATTGTCCAGTTCTTCCTTCTGGAATCTGTGGACTTGTACAGAAGTCAGGACAATACCATCCCTGTAACATTATCCAGATGCAGTAAACCCAACCCCCAAAAATATAGAGAGAGATGGCAATGTAAAAAGACACAGGATATTTTTTCGATTACAGTGAAAAGGCCATTGCAAAGCTTATTTGAATCTTAGTCAGAAACATTCACATTCTCAAACACGTTAGAGGTTCTTTTCTGTGCTAAGGGTTAGTTAACCAATTAGGAAATAAATTCAGATGCCTGAGGCACTCCACTGTTCGTACTTGGAAATTGGGATGGTAAAAATGCCCATTGCCTGACACCCAGCACTAATTCTTCAGGTTTTGCTTTGAGGGAGAAGAAATTGAGTTGGCAATGAAATAATGGAATTATTTCTGCAGAAATTCTGTCAAGTAATAAATCACAATCAGAATGATGCTGATATTTGATATTTGTACATCTGTGGCATGTGAAGCTGTCATCTAGAGGAGAGCTGTTTTTCTTTCCTAGTTTCGCACTGTTGATGTCACAAAATTACAACATATGTCAAGTACTGTGAAGGAAAAACAGTAACGTTACTGAAACGTTCTGCACTCTGCATCAATATGGCTCTGTTTTGTCATCAAAATGTACATCAAGCTTCAGAATTTTAATAACGATTTGCCTTATGTGGTTTAAATGGAACTTGCAACCTGCAACTGTGATACTAGGATACGTAACACAAACTTTAACAGAAGAGAGAGAGGCATTGACGTTTAGGGAATGAATTTCAGAGTTCAGGGTCCAAGCAACTAAGGGCTGCACAAAGGACTGGAATTGGAGGAGCCAGAAATCTTGGCAGTTTGGAGGTTACAGATGGGGGGGGTGAAGCAAACTGGTATCAAACATTGCAATTATTAACTCTGAAAAAGTTATATGGACTCGAAACATTAATTCTGGGAAAAATTCCCCCCCCCCCCCCCCCCCCCCGTTGGGGGGAAGTGCAGGAGCAGGCGTGGACAGGCGTGCATCCGACCGGCGCCCCCAATTGGGGGTGCGCCACCATTTTAAGTGGGTGGACCAATTTAGGCCTGCCCAGCGTGACATCTGCTATGCGCTCCCTGTGCGGGCGTGGGGGGTGGGTGTTCCCTCAGCCAGGAGTGCGCTCTTTCGTGCATGCGCGGGAAGGAGCACATTGATCTCCCTGAGGCTAAGTGCAGCTTCAGGGAGATCACCTCGGAATTAAAACTTTTAAGACAAATGTTTAAAAAATTTCCCTGACATGTCCCCTCATTTAACACTGTCATATGAGTTGGGACATGTCCATCACTCTAACTCAAACATTTATTAAATATTTAAAAACCCTCATGAAACCTCATTCCGCCCGTGGATGAGACTGTTTTCTTATCTTAAGCCCGCCAGGGCTCCCAGCCTGCCCGCCAATCTTAAGGTTGGACGGGCAGCCCTGTCAATTACCTAAATTGTTTTATTGATGGCCTCAATAGGCTGTTGACAGGTCAGTGGGCGCACAGTTGACTTGGCTGCACCTCCGCCGACCTGAAAATGGAAGTGACACAGGGTGACGTCGGGAGTTCTGCCCAATGACATCCCACATCATTTTAAGTGTCGGCAAGCAGGACCCGCCCCCGTTCGCCGACTGGAAGATCCTCCCCTCTGTTTCTCTCTCCACAGATGCTGTCAGACCTGCTGAGCGTTTCCAGCATTTTCTGTTTTGATTGCAATTATTAGGCAGACTCATTCATGGATAGAAATAATGCTGCATATTATCATGCATATATTAAGTATATCTTGATTTCTGTACAGTTTTTTAAGGGATCACTATAACTGTGTGAAAAAACAGCAAAACTCCTGTTTCAAATCAGTTGCTTTGTGTGTGCAGCACTGAGTAAAACAAGTAACTTTATCAAACTCTGGTATGTATGCTTGAACAGTCAGTACATCTCAAAGTGACCTTTGATATTTTCTGAGGAGGAAGTCTATTTTTTGATGCGTTAACCTTGAATAATGCTTGGTTTTGTACTGCACTATGTGAAGCCGTGTCAGGTTACAACATGGGCCTTTGTGTGGGATCATCACTGTTAAAGATGATGGCATGTAAATCATACTATCCTACTGCATGACAGTTCACAGTATGAGTCATTAAGACACAGAAGGAAGCCATTTGGCCCATCAGGTCTGTGGGCTCTCTGTAGAGCAATCCAGTCAGTCCCATTTCCTTGTTCTATCCTGTAGCCTGTAAATTTATTTCCCTCAAGTGCCCTTCCAATTCCCTTTTGGAATTATCGTCTCAGTTTCCACCACCCTCGATTGCAGCGAGTTCCAGGTCATTACCACTCGCTGAATATAAAACTTTTTCCTCACATCCCTGCTCTATCTATTGTCCAACATCTTAAACCTGTGTTCCCTCGTTTGTACAATCATCTAATGTGTACAACTTTTCTTTGTCAGTCCTATCTAAAACTGTCATAATCATGTACACCTTTATTAAATCTTCCCTCAGCCTCCCTTGCTTCGAAGAGAACAATCCCAGCTTCTCCAACTTAACCTTGTAGTTAAAAACTCCCATCGCTGGAACCATTCTGGAAAATCTGCTCTGCAGCCCCTCAAGGACTTCACATCCTTCCAAATGTGCGGTGACCAAGCTAGATGCAATACTCTAGTTGTGACCTAACCAGAGCTTTATAAAAAAAATTAGCATAACATCTCGCATTTGTATTCAATATCCCTATGAAGCCCAAGATCCCATATGCTTTGCTAACTACTCTCTCAGTATGCCCTGCCACCTTCAAAAATTTATAAAGCCATTAGAAATTGTGCTTACCGTACCTCTCATTTCCAGAGAGAAACTGTGTATAACACACACAATCTTCTATCCCAATTGTGTTTTCATTTTATCTCTTTCCTTTCCAAGATCCTCAAATGTGTCACATTTCAATTCCATTCTCATCTCTTCCAAAACTCCAGTTGTCTTTGGCCCTACACTTAGCTGCAAGGCTCCTCTAGGCAAAGTTATAAATGACACCTTTGTAACTGTGGCACGTTATCCCTTCTCACTATTTCTGCAATGCTCACTACAGTTGACCACGGCATCCTCCTTTAAAATGTCTCTTGTGTTGCTGTGTCACTGCCCTTGCATGATTCCATTCTCAGCTATGCAAATAAAGCTAAATCATCTCCAAGCAATGGTTCTTTTTCCCTCCACCAATGATCTATCCTCAATCCCCTTTTCCTGGGCAATATTATTATCATTGTGAAGTTAACTTTCATACAAACATTGACGATACACAGCTCTAACCTCACATCTTTCCTAATTCTTATGCAGGCAGATATCTGCTCCAATATCAATTCCTGAATGAGTCCTAATTTTCTCCACTAACATCAGAAAGACCAAAACTATCACTTTCAGCCTGCCAGAAAAGGATGAACGGACTGAGTAACTTTTTGTAGGTCGAGGGGTGATCTAATAGCGGTCTTTAAAATAGTGAAATGTTTTGATGGACTGGATAAAGAGAGATTGTTTCCACATGTGAGGGTGAGGAAAACTAGAGGCCATCAACATAAGGTAGTTAACAAGAAACCAAATAGGGAATTCAGAAGAAATTTCTTTATCTGGGGAGTTGTGAGAATAAGGAACCTGCTACCACAGGGAGTGGTTGAGGCAGATGGTATGGATATATTTCAGAGAGAGCTGAATAAACACATGAGGAAATTAATGGTTATGCTGATAGAGGAAGGATGGGAGGAGGCTCAAGTGGATCATAAACACCATCATGGACTGAAAAACCTGTTACTCTGTTGTATGGTCAATGTTGTGTGCAACATACTTAGCAAATTAAATATATTGACATTACACTAATAATCATAGACAGTGATGTTACCAGTTTGTATTTGGTCATTATAGATCTCTTGTTGGCAGTAACAGTGAATGTTCTTTTCTGCCAGTCAAACCCTTGTAGAAGTTGTGCATCTAGTTTAGCTTCTAAGAAGAGGGATTGGTCTTGGCTTTGTTGTTTATAGGAAGGCTTATACTGAAAAGGTTAAGTGTATTTTAAGTAAAATTCTCACACAGGTTTGAAATGTAAAAGCCAAAACGTCTGATTCAAGTATCATTCTTGGAAATAAAACCAGAAAATAATGTTGCCTGCTTATGACACTGGCAAATGGACCTCAAGATGTTACTTCCTTCCTAGAACGTCAACTGCTGGTGAATCTGAGTCCAAGTTCTGATTATAGCACTGTAGCCACAATCAGTCAATTTTTGATTTATTGTTTTGTTTTTTGCCTTAATATCTGGAAATGTGAACAGATTTCTGCTGGAGGCTCACGCTCCATCCCTGTCATCTCTTACAGTTTGAAATAGTGACGGCTGACATAAATAAAAAGCTGCTCTCGCACCAAAACAAATATTGACCGGTACTCTGAATGGATAGTCGGCCTGTCAGCTGACTGCAAAAACTCTTACTTTAAACTTGCCCTAAGGACTGACTTTGTTTAAATAGCAATCCAGAAATTCAAACAAAGCGACAGGAAGCCCTGTAGGTTTTCAAAGCTTTTCAGATACACGTATATCTGTCGAAAGAACCTGCTGTAGAAATGAAATGCAACACAGTGACAGCAGCAGGTACCTACCCAAGCACATTTTATACAAATATACTGACTTGGATCTCACGCCAACACTTCTCATATTTCACTGATCGAGCTTCTTTTGCGATTGTTACAGATTTGAGGAAAAATGACGGGGTGGGTTTCTGGGAAAAGGATCCAGCCCATTCCAAGTAATGGGCTGTATTTACATGGTGTGTGAAGAAGCTAAATCTCCAGCTTCTGTCCCCATCCAAGAAACTCTCCTCTAGGTGCTCGAAGGGGAAATTGAGCCTTGTGTTTCAGAAAGCACTGCAGAGAGCTACTTACACAGGAGATATATTGTGTGGAATGGTGGGTGTTTTATGAGGAATGCACCGGGTAGCACGAACCATGTGAATCAGCTGTTTATAACACGAGTTCTCCTCTCCCTGGCCACGTAATCCTTATAGTCAGGAAGATAGATTGGGTGCCATTGGCCCCTGATCATCTGCATGAAGAGTGAATCTGTTGGGGCTGTCATTCAGTTAACCCCCCCTGAATTGTATGTGGAAGCTCCCTGTTGTATCTAGCTGACAGCAGAAATTTAGAAGAATATTAATACTTGCAGCAAAAGAAAGATGGAACTTGCAGTGATATAATGCCATTCATGACTTTGGGACAACCCTTAATGCTTTGCAGCCAATTAAATAATTTTGAAGTGTAGTCACTGTTGCAGTGCTGCCATTTATCCTCCACATCCACTCTAACCCAGTAGGTTCCAAAATGTCTTGTGTTTGGTTTTTTGTTATTCATTCATGGGAAGTGGGCATCGCTGGCTAGGGCAGCATTTATTCCCCCTCCCTAATTGCCCTTGAGAAGGTGGTGGTGAGCCACTTTCTTGAAGCGCTGCAGTCCATGTGGTGTAGGTACACCCACAGTGCTGTTAGGGAGGGAGTTCCAGGATTTTGAAGTAGCGACAGTGAAGAAACGGCCGATGTATTTCCAAGTCAGGATCATGAGTGGCTTGGAAGGGAACTTTCAGGTGGTGGTGTCCCATGTATCTGCTGCCTTCGTCCTTCTAGATGATAGTTGTGGGAGGCGATGGCGTAGTGGTATTGTTGCTGGACTAGTAATCCAGAGACCCAGGGTAATGCTCAGGGGACCTGGGTTCGAATCCTGCCACGGCAGATGGAATTTGAATTCAATAAAAAAAAAATCTGGAATTAAAAGTTGAACGATGACCATGAAACCATTGCCAATTGCCGTAAAAACCCATCTGGTTTACTAATGTCCTTTAGGGGAGGAAACCTGCTGCCCTCACCTGGTCTGGCCTACATGTGACTCCAGATGCACAGCAATGTGATTGACAAAAGCAAATAGGGATGGGCAATAAATGCTGTGCGTCAGCAGTGGAGGGAGTGATTGTTTGTGGATGGGGTGCCAATCAAGTGGGCAGCTTTGTCCTGGATGGTATTGAGCTTCTTGAGTGTTATTGGAGCTGCACTCATCCAGACTAGTGCAGAGTATTCCATCACACTCCTGACTTGTGCCTTGTTGATGGCTTTGGGGAATCAGGAAGTAGGTTACTCACCGCAGGATTCCTAATCTCTGACCTGTTGTAGCCACAGTATTGATACGATTTCTGGACAATGATAACGCCCCCCCATGCTGTCGATTGTCGCTTAGTCTAATGGTGTGTGGGTAGATGCCTGACAACTTGCAGAGGAAAAGAACTTTCATGCCGTCAGACTAATTGGGATTTGAGTCCATGTCCATAAGATAAAGGACCCCGAATAGATCCACCCTGGTCACCCAATACTGCAAATTATTAATTTGGAAGGGAGAAAACAAGCCTTGCAATTTAAAGAACATTTATTTTGACCCAGTACTCAGTAAGCTGTCTCATGTCTGCTTTCTTTCTGATAGTAAGCAGGAAATGAACAGATCGTAAATTTCCCCATTGCATCACTGAAGCTTTTACTGATGTAGCTTGTGGCTTTGTCAGCTGAATAATATCACTGTCACTTGACCAGTACAGAAACTTTCTCCTAATAATTACAATTTTAGCGAAGCGATGAACCATTGAAGAAGGAAAAGGGAAGTATTTCTTTAGAAAGTGCTGTCTGTAAAGATCCTCCCCCCCCTTCTAAATTGGCATAGATTTTTTCAAAGCAGAATATCTTTCATTGTCTCAGATGGGTATGACACACCCTTAATTCACTTGTGCTGCCTTTCTGACTGTGGGACTCTTGGTATCATTAAAAACCACATAAGTGGGATTAAGCTGCAGATGGCTCCAGTCAAATCTCTGTTTGTAAGCATTGCGCTCATGCTGTACGTTAGTGAATTTTTTATGCTAACAAATGCGCTGGAGGAAAGCGGGCTCCTTTTAATCCACTTCTGGATAGAAGCATTAGCCTGGAAAACATAAACATTAGCAGATGTGGCAGTGGAAACATCTGAAACCAAAACCTTGGGCAGGCTGAACTGCATCACATCGCATAAACATTTGAGTGTCTTTCTCTTGTTTGCATAGCTCACCCAGGGGCCGAGCCAAGGTGCCTGATCCTCGCCAATGAGCGCTAGTGGGTTGTTCATCCAGCTTGTTCTGGCCTTTGCCTGTGTGTGCGTAGTTTCCAGCAGGGACCACAAGTTAGTGAATAAGAGCAGGAACCTCTGGCCAATTTCCTAACCCCTGTTCTCTTCCCCCAGCCCATGGCTAATTTTTTTTCAATCCCAACCACTGTCCCAGGCATACCTGGGAGCTTTCCAGGCAGTGATATTCTAAGCCGTAGTGCTCCATAGTTGTTATCTGACTGTTATTAAGCTACGAGATACAGGAGTCAGCTTCCTATTGGTATTAGGAGGGAGGTGTGCGCTTTCCTTGGTGTGGCCATGTTGAAATTAAGTTTGGAAATATGCATCAATGGTTCCTGTTTTTCACCCCTGAGTTCTGGTGCTGTGATTGATGTGAATCAAGGAAGTAAGAGTAGAGATAAATGGTCTGCACAGTAAAGCATATTTAGTAATCTTGACATTGACTTCCAATATGGGGAATGGTAGCATAGTAGCTATGTTATTGGACTAGCAGTGCAGAGGCCTGGACTAAAAGTTAAGAGGCAGGAGTTCAAATCCCACCACAACAACTGGGGAATTTAAATCCAATTAATTACGTAAATCAGGGATATAAAGCTCGTCTCAGTAATGGTGACCATGAAACTATCATCGATTGTCATAAAACAAAACCCATCTGGTTCACTATTGTCCTTTAGGGAAGGAGATCTGTCATCCTTACCCAGTCTGGCCTACATGTGACCCACAGCAATGTGGTTGACTCTTGCCCTCTGAAATGACCAAGCAAGACACTCGGTTAACAGCAGTTAAGGGATGGGCAATAAGTGCTGGCCTTGCCAGTGACGCCCACACCCTGTGACTGAAATTTTAAAAAATCTCCTTTGGGAGGGTTGTTCTAGCAACTTTTCTTTTTAAAGAAATGGGCTTGCTTGGCACGTAACTATACAAGTGTGAAAAGTTGTTCCCTATGTTCCCACGGGGATTATATTGTAAACTGGTGCTTTCTGCTAGTGATTGATGCCTAATTTGACAATGACAGAGTTTGTTTGCCCCATGTCCTGCGTATAAATATGTCTAAGTGAAAACAAGCCATCTTATGATTCTGGACTCTGAATTCCTGCTTCAAGTTGCTTTAAGTAAAATGTCCTGTGTTGTCCTGAAGTAGCCAGCGCCATCTGCTATACTGTTCCATTGTGATAAAGACTTGGAGACTTTGAGCAGAAGGATAGATTTTCTATCATCTTTTACAGTCATACAAAATGGTGGGAAAATGCACTGAAATCATTACTGGGTATTGCTTAATCCGACTAAATAATGGCTTGTCCCTGCATTCGACATTTGGGGGAGAAAATCAAGTTTATGCAAACTTCCGTGTAAAATTGCTTATTTTTGAATTTTCTAAGTTCTCGGCAGTACTCCCCATCAACGTGTCTCCAAGCTTACCAGCCAGGGGACGAGCTCGTGGCTTTTACTACGTTCTGTCCATTGGCACAATCAAGAATGGTGACGCTCTGACCTGTGTCCTGCCTACTCATAATACTCGTATGACGAAGCATCAGTTCCCTGTGGCACTCCCTGTTCAAATAAAAGTGATTCTGATGATAGGTCCATGCCTACAAAATTAACTCCGATGCTCTCTCCACAGATGCAGATTGACCTGCTGAGCATTTTCAGCAATTTTGTTTTTGTTTCCAGCATTTGTAGGGGTTTTTTTTTTTTGTTGCTATAAACAGACTTTATTCGCATTTAATTTTTGTTACAAAATGGAGTGCGCCCTCACAAAACTATCCTGTGCTGTATCTTAACACACAGACACTACCCCAGAAAAGGACAAATGGGGGGAGGAATTTTGCACTGGAGAGGATAAGTGTTAGATCTGTTAACCCATGTAGCATTGTCTCCACGTTCTGTAGTCTTATTTCCGTGTTTGAGTAATGCAGTTCTGGAGGCTCTGGTTTGGCAAGTGCATAATTTTCATTCTTTATATTTCTCTGATAACAGGTTGCCCTTCTGGATGTTGACATGTGCGGCCCGTCCATTCCAAAAATAATGGGAGTGGAAGGTGAACAGGTAAGAGTGAAATTTCTCGATTGTGAATAATTGGGCATGCCTTAATGAGGGTTGTTTCAAATGGACAGCTTTTTAAAATTGCAGTTGTAGCATGACAAGTGCGTGCTAATTTTGCTTTCACTCACAGGATGTGAACTTCACTGGCAAAGCCTGTATTTATTGCCCTTGAGATAGTTGGTGGTGAGCCATGCTTTTGACAACTGAGCGGCTTGCTAGGCCATTTCAGAGTCAACCACATTGCTGTGGGCCTGGAGTCACGTGTAGGCCAGACCAGGCAAAGGATGGCAAATTTCCTTCCCTAAATGACATTAGCGAGCCAGATGGGTTTGAATGACAATCGGGGGTAATTACACAATCACCATTATGGGTCTCTGTCTCTTCAGGTATCATGCCCAAAGAGGGGGTAGGTGACCACGTGCTTCCATGTTAATCTTGCTCTGGAGGTGTGGATCATCTTTGTTGGTGCTGCATTCATCCAGTTTGTGAGACTCTTTAAGTAGATTGTTCTTTGTCTGCCTTGATCTCTATTACCACCTAGCTTTCCTATCGTTACAGAAACATTTGTTTAGTTAATTAAATTTAAATTCCCCACTTGCCATGGTGGGTTCACTAGTCCAATAACATAATCACCGTGCTACCATTCCGGTAACTTGGTAATTAGCAACTAAATGGGAATTTACTTATGAACAAGTTTTCTTCTAAGCAGCAGGTTACTGCAATAATAATAGTATTGAGTACAATTGGCCAAGTTAAACCTCACGTCACATTTCTACCAATCTATTTTTTATTTTCTAAGTAAAGTTCCCAGTCTACTGTAAAAGAGCCTTTGACTGGGCTTAGGTAGACAGGAAATAAAATGTAGCAAGATGAGTGGTTTGATTGGAATGATTTTGTTGCCTCTAGGGAAGCCCTTTCTTTCATGTGAATTTTTTTTATCATAGCACATTAAACCAGAACAAGGGCGAAATGGGCTGGAACAGCCAGAGAGTCCACTGACTGACTGACTGGAAAAAAAGACTTGCATTTATATAGCATATTTATATAGGACTCTGCATGACTTCAGAGCTTCCCAAAACACTTTATAGCCAAGTAAATACTTTTGAAGTGTAGTCACTGTTGCAATGTCAGAAATTCCTTCGGTTATTGAGTGACTGGTGAATTCAGTCTCTTAGACTGGCCTTTGGGTTCTTGCTAAAAAGCAGTCTGGACACGCTTGTGTCCCTTTGTGCATCTCAGTGCAACATGTTTTAGATGCTTTTATAAATATCTTCATTAATCTGCAAAGAATCATAGTAGCATTTATGGAGGACACAAAAAATTCTAGAGTTTACAGTGTATTGTTATGACCGGTCCCTGGGCGAGGTCCCCCAATTTGTTAACTTCCCAAAAGTGACCCCAATTCTGTTATGTCTCCGAGTGAGGAAGAATGAGCTAGCTCCCTTTTTTTATTCAACCCCCTCGGTTGGTTGCAACAAGGTTACTTTAAAAAGGATCCCCCCCCCCCCCCAAGTGAATACCTTTTCCTGATCCAAATGTATTTATGTTATAGAAGGAGCCAACTTAACCAGGCTTTCTTGAGTCAAAGAAAGAGTATGTTTATTCATTACTAAAACCTGAGGGAAAATAATTAAAAACACAACAAAAAAAGACTTGCATTTATATAGGACTCTGCATGACTTCAGAGCTTCCCAAAACACTTTATAGCCAAGTAAATACTTTTGAAGTGTAGTGAATGTTGCAATGTCAGAAATTCCTTCGGTTATTGAGTGACTGGTGATCAGAAATAAGGTGAGTCCAAAGCAGAAGTAAAAAAAAATTGAATCAGTCTTAGGCTTGTCCGTGAGGAATAGATGGCAAAACGTTGCAGCCATTAAGTTGGGTGATTCTGGTAGATCTGACTCTGGCAGTTTAGCAGTTGGTTTGAAGATACTTAGTTCTGCAGGTTGGCTGAAGATGCTGTCCTTTTAACTTTGTGATTGTGGCTTTGCTGACTTGCCCCCAGCAACAGAGAGAGAGAGGGATATCCTTTTGCCTACAAGCTGCAGGGATGCCCAGTTAATCACCACCTTCTGTGACTCTCACAGCACACACTAGATCAGGTCGACAGCTAGCTTTTTAACCCTTGTGTATTCCTGGAAGGGAAAAAACAAACATACCTGTCGCTCAGATCATTTTCGTATTGAGATATAATTCAACAGGAAATGATTTCAGAGGTTTGCTGAGATGTGGCAATCAGTCTCCATTGTCTCCGCAACCACAGGGGATTAAAGTTCAGTCTTTTGCATTTTATCTCTTCCTTTCAAGTGTCTCTGTCTGAATAAGGCCTTGGCAACTTTTTAGGTGCGACATTCCATGTTCTCTCTGGACTCGTCAGTCAAGTATAATCCACATAGGAATTTTCCAGTAACTGGTTACTTGACATTCTCAGCCAGCTTTTGCTCAATGTCTTTGCTTGTATGTCTTTCTAAAAAACACATCTTTCTGAAAAAGTTCAATATACCCATAAGTAAACCAGGGCTGTGATCCACGTTGTGACAGTATTGAAATGCCAGAATGGGTACAGTTTGACAGTTAATATCACATCTCCTGGCTTTCATGGATATGCACCAGTGCCATTTATTTCTGTGCAGAATTCTGGTTGTGCATCTTGTCACAGTGACATTGATTAGTGCAGTACTGAAATTCTCTCCAGATGTCTCTTGGATATATGTATATACATGTATTGGAGCACTGTTTATGTCTTTGCCTATTGAGTGGCTCCCTGTCAAACCCTCAACTTAACCCTACCCATAATCTTTAGCTTTAACTCTTACAGGGATGTTGTCAGAAGTTAAGCAGAGCTGTAGGCTACTAATTCAGAATTAATCCAGTTCATTCGTTATAAATTAGATCTGTTTACAACGCCATACCAAATTTCATTTTAACTCCTGAATCCGTGTGTTAAGAAGGGATAAATGAATTACTCAGTTCTATAATAGGCACATTGATTTTTTTTGTAACCGCTGTTCACTTGCATGGACAAAATTACTGTGAAATGGTGATTCACAGGTGGAAAGTATTGTTATTTTTAGCTTTTCAGGGAATGCATGGAATAATCTGAAGGAAATGTGTCCTTTTGCAACAGGAAACCTTCTTAATTCTTTCTACAGGAAATATCTTGTAGATAGTCAACCAAACAGTATATGTGACAACAGCATAGCTCAATATTA
This sequence comes from Carcharodon carcharias, assembly GCF_017639515.1. NCBI lineage: Eukaryota > Metazoa > Chordata > Chondrichthyes > Lamniformes > Lamnidae > Carcharodon > Carcharodon carcharias. Next base: position 13,507,702 of record NC_054481.1, on the reverse strand, counting down.
TTTGAATTCAATTTTGCAAATTTTGTTGGGGCTGATTTCTCTAATGCACACTAAAGATGTTGGGTTTGAGTCTAATTCACCGAGCAGTAAAATGAGCAGGGAGTTCTGAAAGGTATATCTTCAAATAACATTGTTTACATTGGAATATCTTCCTGCAATGTTTAAATTTCTCTCCCCTCAGCCCCCACCTCCATTTCCTCAACTCTCCTCCCAATGCATCAGTTCCCTCATTGGCATATGCTACAATAGCTAATAATTGAGTGGCTGTTTTCTATTTGTGAGTCTTGAAAGTGATGCCAGTAAATTTTTTTTTGCCTGTGGCAGACATCAAAGACAAGACAAACCCTGTTGTTAGCCAGCCTCCTCTCACAAACATTTTCAGAAGGGTATTAATGAAAACAGAAAAGGCTGGAACTACTTGGCAGGTCAGGCAGCATCTGTGGGGGAGAGAACGGAGTTAACATTTAAGATCAATGACCTTTCATCAGAATTGGGAAAAGTTAGAATTTTAATAGGTCATAAGCAGGGTGGCGGGGGTGGGGGGGGGCAGGGGGGGTGGCGGGTGGGGTGGGGGGGGGGAGAAGATCAGAAGGGAAGATCTGTGATAGGTTGGAAGACAGGAATGATTGAAAGAGTTGGTGGTGCAAGGACAGGGGGAGTGGGAATGGGACACATAAAGAAACAAAAGATGTGTCGAGCAGGTGTAAATGGCAGAATGATGTCCGCAAGATTTTAAAAAAGAGAGAAAAATGTGAGTAAAACCAAAACCAGCCAAGGGAAAGGAATGGGGTAAAGGTTATGGTCTGAAGTTGTTGAACTCAGTGTTGAGCCAGAAGGCTGTGAAGTGCTTAATTGAAAGATGTTCTTTGAGGTTATGTTGAGTTTCATTGGAACAGTGCAGGAAACCAAGGACAGAGAGATTAGAGTGAGAGCAAGGTGGAGAGTTAAAATGGTCCAGTATGCCCCCTCAGGTGAATGTCAAAGATCCCATAGCACTATTTCAAATAAAAGCAGGGAGTTATTCCAATGTTCTGGGCAATAGTTATCTCTCAATCAGTATCACTCTGAAGAAGAGTCATATGACTCGAAACATTAACTCTGTTTCTTTCTCCACAGATGCTGTCAGACCTGCTGAGTTTTTCCAGCATTTTCTGTTTTTATTTCAAATTTCCAGCAACTGCAGTATTTTGCTTTTAACTAAAAAGATTAAATGGTCATTATCACATTGCTGTTTGTGGGAGCTTCCTGTGCATAAATTGGCTGCCAACTTACCGACAATATAACAATAACTACACCTCAAAAAGCACTTTGTTTGTTGTAAAGTGTTTTGGGACATCCTGATTTCCAACCAATTTGTCAGGACAAATAGAATCAAAGTTTCTTTCAGATCTGGTTAGAAACCATTCTGCATAAATTTGCTTTAAACATTTTCTTTTCAGTTTCTATTCAGAATAGGTTAATTGGACCAAATTGTCAATAAATTGGTACTGAACTGAATCCCTAAATTCGAGGTAGGGATTGACAGCTCAGCAGCACCATCTGCTGCCCACCAGTAATACTGCAGCAGATCAGAAATGTAAGATGGACCGACAGACAAGGCTTTTCAGAATTTTTGGACCTTAATTCTGTAATTAACTCCATCATATTTTATGAACATATTTTGTGAATATTGCTAATATTTCTGGTCTCTTCTTTTCTATGTCCTATAGACACTCCTATTAAACACAGGACTATTTACTTATAACTATCAGGAGTGTATAATTAAAAGTTTTTTCTAATAGTTCTGCTGAAGTACAAAGAGTAATTTGTTCTGAAAATGTTGTTTTGTATTTCTAGTTAGATGCTTGAATTGGAGTAGATATTTAAATTGGTTAAACTCTAATTTAGTGAATTAGGTTACAAATTGAATGTAACCTTGGGGCACAGGCCCCAAGACAGGGAGTGGTTTGTTGCCAAATTAGTTTACATATTTGAAGGCAGAAAAGATAGTAAATTACTGCATTAAAGAAAGTGCATAGTGTGGCTGGAAGCAATCCTTGTGACATAAGATTGATTTGGATGAAGAAAGCTCTGTGGCCCATTAGATCTCATCCTCTCACAGTGCCAATACGTCTCCCCCATTACAGCCATGATCTGGGTCTTAGATGAGCCTAGTATGTCGCCTTTGGCCACCGTTTTTGATAGCCCATCCCAGCTTGATCACCTGCTACATGATGAATTGCCCCCTGGCCCTAAGCTTTCATTTCACAATTTTTAACTTGTGCCTTGTGTGAGTTGAAAGTTTTTTTCCGTTCTATTCAGTACTGCATGAACCTCTATTCGTTCCTCTCCCCCCCCCCCCCCCCCCCCCCCCCCCCCCCCCCCCCCCCCCCCACAACTCATTTTACTGAGTATTCCTCATTGCTCCAAAGCTGGAGATCAACCTCCATCGGTCTGTCTTTATAGGCAGAATGGTTTCCTGTGTTGTAATCAGTACTGAGCACAGTACCCCTATGTTTTCCTGACCACAGCAGTGCTTAGCTTCAGCATAACTGCTGGGCGTTTAAACTGAATGGATGAGCCAGGATAACCTAGCATTCTGTTTACTTTAATTAGTACCACCACACACCGTTTGGCGATGGTGAGCAGTGAGCAAACTTAACATCACAATGTGTCTTTCATTTTACCTCGAGGACGTTCCCACCCGTGACACATATTTGCCTTCTGCTTTTACTTTCAATGTGACACTTAGTAGCTAAACTTGTACATTAAATACATCCATGGGCGATATCTCTGCATTGTGGGGGCTCATTTTTGATGCCACATTTATGTTTTGTGAAGTCTCATGACAAAGCTGCTCTGTCTTTATTGCATGATTGGTTGATGCCAAAATCTTTAAACTATATCAGTAACTCAAGTTGAGTTGCTACCCCAGCTTCTGAGTTCTGATTGTGAAATCTCCTGTAGTTTGCTTGGTCCTCGAGCATGAAATAATATTTGAGGTCTTGACTAACTTAGTCGGTGGATCCCACACAATTGGTTCCTGATCTTAGCCTGGCTATCTGATGAAGTTCGGCCCTGAAGAGTGAGTAGATCCAGACAGCTATCCCCCAGTGCCTGGCGACCAGCTCACAATCATCATTGGCAGAGAGCATGGGGCCAAGTTCATGGTCATACATACTGTTAGGTGTATATGGTAACTGGGGACCTGGAAAGGGCAGAGAACATTGCAACAGAACCTAGAAAGCTGTGTGGAGCAACAGGCACTGCTGATTTCCCATAGAATATACACATATGACACAGTCTCATTGGAGTTAGTGAAAGTATCCAGTAATAAGGTTTTAAAAAAAGCTAGACAAATAGTTGGTCATGAAATGTTGTAAAATTAAAAAAGATGGTTCAATACTCTGTGCAATACATGGACCAGTCCTGATCCAGAGTAAAAGGACCATGAAAGCTGCAAAACTGTTGTAAAGTCTCCACTGATGCCGTACAAGGAAGGAACTCTGCAACTCTTACCTTGACTGACCTAGACTTGACTCCTGTCCCACGGTATGTAGTTTATTTTTGATAGTCTATGAAGCAGTCAAGCAAACCCTTGAGTTGTACAAACAATCAGTATATGGTAATAAGAAAAATATCGGAAGGACCAGTTGCCGGTGACCTCTGGAATAGTGCCGTGATGGCACTTGAGCAAGCTCGGCCTCATCAACCCAGCAGAATCCTCTTTGAAAACTGGTGCTTAATTTTGGAGAGCTGTCCAGCAGATTAGCACAACGGCAACTTGATATAGTCATACCTGAACTTGCAGAATTCCAAATAACATCCCACAGCCTCACAATCTCTATCCTAGAGAGGGAGGTGCAGGGAAAGCAGCAATCACCTCCCAGTTCTCCTCCGAGTCAGACACCACCCTGACTGGATATATATTGCCGTTCTTTCATTTTCACTGGATCGAATTCCAGGAGTGTTGTGGCAGCAGCCTCATCAGTGAGTGCATGGCAATGGTTCCGATCGGCTCTCCACCACCACCTCACGGATCCGAAATATGTTCCTTCCCTAAAGCTAATTGTGAGAATGTTATCTGAAATGTATCAGATCAGGGCCGAGTACCATTAGGTTGTGATCCTGCTGTTTTTATACTCAACAGGTGTTAGATCAGGTAGGAATTCCGCATTTCAGTTTTTTAGTTATCAGTTTGTTGGTACATTAAATCAGAAATAATCCATGACCGTGAAATTTGTCCTTTGGGTTTGTAACGGTTTGTACTGTCAGTGTCATGTTTTATACTGCATTCAAGGCCACAATAGTAGCTATAGTTCTTGGTTCCAGTTCTCTGACAGCACTGCAGTGTGGCTGGCCCTTAGGATATGTTATGGGTCGACTGGGCTTATTCACTCTTCATTATATTTTTGTTCCCTTCCCAGGAAGCACCCCTGTAGCTGGCACAGTTAATAACTGGAAAGCATTAGATAGGAAAAAAGTAGACAATTAACCAACAACATATGATTAAGGAGCCTCAGTTGGATTAAGCAGCAACAACGTGGTCAAGAACACAAGTTACAGCAGCAAAAAATCTTTCCTTTCCACGTGATCCCAACCTTTATTCTAACTAATGTGTTGAATCAATCCCAAATCATCCCTGCTAATTTTTTTTAAAATAAAATGTATTAACTAAACTCTGTCTTTTCCTCTGCTCTTACAGGTACATCAGAGTGGGTCAGGATGGTCTCCTGTGGTAGGTATTGCTTCATTTAATCACGAACAGGTGAATGAGCCAGCACTTGATTTAGCAGGCAGTCATGCTTGTTGGGAGTGCAGGTTGGAGAATTGTGATTTACACTGTTTTAGGGCCTAAATAGCCAAGTGGTTATGGTACTGGGTTTGTAACCCTAAGATCAAGAGTTCAAATCTCACAATGGCAAACTATGAAACAATGTAACTTCATCTGAAACAGATGGAAACAGGTTTACTCAAAAGAGTATCAAGAGTTCAAATCTCACAATGGCAAACTATGAAACAATGTAACTTCATCTGAAACAGATGGAAACAGGTTTACTCAAAAGAGTATCAAGAGTTCAAATCTCACAATGGCAAACTATGAAACAATGTAACTTCATCTGAAACAGATGGAAACAGGTTTACTCAAAAGAGTATCAAGAGTTCAAATCTCACAATGGCAAACTATGAAACAATGTAACTTCATCTGAAACAGATGGAAACAGGTTTACTCAAAAGAGTATCAAGAGTTCAAATCTCACAATGGCAAACTATGAAACAATGTAACTTCATCTGAATAGGAACAGATGGAAACATGTTTGTACTCTAAAGAGTTACACACAGATACCACTATTTTGGCTTGGCCTAAATAGCCAAGTGGTTATGGTACTGGGTTTGTAACCCCAAGATCAAGAGTTCAAATCTCACAATGGCAAACTATGAAACAATGTAACTTCACCTGAATAGGAACAGATGGGAACGTGTTTGTACTCGAAAGAGTTACACTGTTTTAGCCTCATCTTCACCCCTGTGCTCCCATCAGATGAGGCTGTCTGATGGGAGTGTGGAATCCCTCTTCGAGTCCCAAGCTTCTGAACTGGACTCCGCAGTTCTGAAGACCAACTCAACATTGACTGTGGGCCCATTTCTGATGTCAAGTCAAAGAACACAGTCCTAATCAGAATATGCACTGCAAGGACATTTTGACCCAGTGCAAAAAAATTTATTACAGCCTCACATAGAAACATAATGGAAGTGAAGTCTTGTTTTTTATTGCCCAGCAGCACGAGTCAATAACACAGGACTTTCCACAGGTTCACATTCAGTTGATGGTGCTGCTCTGCAACTGGGATAGCTAGTGTGACAGATTGAAAAATTCATTTTCTGAGTTCAGGGGGGTGCTTTGGGTGCTTCCAGCTCATTGCTTTGTAGATCGATAGCCTTAGAAGAGTTTGATACTGAAACGGCGTGAAAAAATGCCAATCCATTTTGATTGCACTCATAAGGACAAAATTGACCAAAAAATCTTAAGTGAGTGTTATAAACAACACATTTCGAATTAAGTCATGACCCAAAACGTTATAATGGAAGAGCATTTCAATGCTGTTCAATTCATTTCCAACCTTTCCAACCCCTTTGTTAATATTTTATTGTACAGTAGCTTCAAATACACACACACACGATTGCCTTCTCATTAGAGAACTTATGTAAAACATCCACTTTGTAACTGTTAGTTCATTATGTCTCCCAATACTATTTTATAAAGGAATGGGTTTGCTGCGCATGTGAGAGAATACAGTCCAACAACGCTGCTACAAATTATATTGATGGTTTCTCATTTGTTGTTTTTTCTTGCAGTATGTGGAAGAAAATCTGGGTGTAATGTCAGTAGGATTTTTGCTCAGCAGCCTTGATGATGCTGTCATCTGGAGGGGGCCAAAGAAAAATGGTTGGTATTCTTTTGTTGAGTTAATCCTTTCTGACTTAACCAATGTCCTGTGTAGCATTAAAATGGAACAGGATTTCACATGTGTAGCAACCATAAAGTTTGACTGGGAAAATATAAGAACCATATCATAGAGAAAAACATATTTCGGTGCATGTGTCCTAAAACGAGAGAAAGACCAAATGAGTTACTCAGGAACCTCAGCGTGCTGTGTTAGTTTTCACCTGTGTTTCTACACTCGTCAAATATCCAATCTTAATATTACCAACTGGGGAGAAGAGAAATTGCATTTGGGAGATTTTCCACAAGTTGTGAAGAAAACCCAGAGATCAAATTTCCATGAGCCATGCCTGCTTAAGAGGGTCATTGGCTGAATTTCAACATTGGTCATGTTGGTCAGAGTCAGAAAATGGTAAATGGTTTGGGATCATAGGTAAGAGAAACATTCTGTTTAGTCCTCTTTTCAAATCAGTCACTCCATGGATACGGTTTTGGGATTGGAAGTTTAAAGGGGAAGCTAACTTGGTATAGACAGAAGATCACTTATGTTTGGCGTATAAAATGCACAAAAGCTACAGTATTTAAACTGGCAATTGTGCTTATTAGCACTGAGGGTTTTTTTTAAAATACCAATTCAATTTGTGGGAACAGTTTATAGTTTCAGTAGTTACCAAACTGTGGTTTATGGTGTCATTTCAAATGTAAAACTGAGTGCAAAAAGCAGAACCACTTATTTTTGACATCTGTTATTAGCCTGATATTACTTATAAACTATGAGTTTTCTCATTCTAATTCTCTATTTTTAAAGCAGGTGTGGATAGATTCTTGATAAACAAGGGGGTGAAAGGTTATCGGGGTAGGCGGGAATGTGAAGTTGAGGTTACATTCAGATCAGCCATGATCTTGTTGAATGGCGGAGCAGGCTCGTGGGACCGAGTGGCCTACTCCTGCTCCTAACTCGTATGTACTGGAAGGAAGATGATTGTAGTTGTTTGACTAGATTAGATCCTATCCACATGATTGGAGATGGGAAATTCATTTTTGTTGAGTTTCCTCTCTTTAATAAACCCTGTACAGAAAACCACACCCGCAGAGTTAAGGAGTTTAGAAATCCTTTTAAATGAGGGATTATTTGCCTTAATTTTATATAGATTGATGAACTGCTTCACACTCATAGCTATCACAGGACAATTATGGATGAAGGCTTCGATTGGTACATCTTCGTTCATCCATTCAGAAGGACCCCCACTCCTACTGTAGCATCCAATTCTTAAATGATTTTAAGGTTTTTGCCTCCAGCATATCCAGAAGTCCATGGATGAATCATACTTTGTATGATTAAGAATTTCTTGCAGCAGTTCCTACATTATTTTTTGAAACTACAGTATGTCCTACTCACTAATTTGAAGTAATTTTCTGGATTTACCTTTTCCAATCTTATTTACCTCTTAAAATCACTTCTCAGATTCCTCCTTTCAGGGTTGAACCGCCCACTTTTCTCTAGCTGTACCTCATAATTCATGCCATTGACACTTGGGATCAACCTTGAGATTCTTCTCTGAACTGCATGGAATGTCTCGCACTATTGAAGATGTGGTCAGACCAGAGCACTATGCAACACGATCGAGACCTCCTCTTGCTTGTTGGCTAGATACGCAACATTTTTCAGGTTCATTGAATGCTGCTCAGTATTTGTGAGTTACTAGTGACTCTCCTTTGTGCTACTCTTGGTAAATCAGAGGATGAGTAGTTTTATTGAATCGTGTAACATTACAACATGGAAATGGGGAATTTGACCCATCAAATCTGCTTGGGTGTTTTTTTTTCTCTTCTTGAGCCACCCAGTCTAATTCCAGTCTTCCACATAGTCCCCCGTATACCCTTTAATATTCTTGTTTTTCAAACAAACACCCAATTCCTTTTGAAGAGAATTTATGAACGTTGCTTCAACAGCCATTTTTTGACGAGGAATTCTAAATTCTAACCATTTTGTAAAAGATTTTTTTCCCCCTTGGTAATTCCTTTTGTGATTATTTTAAATTTGTAACCTTATTATCATCTCTCCAACCAGTCGAAATGTTCGATTTTTTTTTTATTTATCCTACTGCAGTCTCCATAACTTTGAAGACCTTGTTTAGGTTACTCCGTAACCTTCCCACTTGAGTTGAAAAAGTTTTAATGTCTTCCTCTCCTTAACTGTAACCCACACCTCCCCCCAAGCCTTTTTAACAATATAATCTATTTGCACTGTGATCTTTAATGGCCAGTATATCTGCATGCCCAATGTCTCAGTGATCCTCTATTCCATTTAAAATCTTAAGTCTATTTCCTACCCATTTCTACTTCCAAAATGTATTGCTTCATATTGTTGCTTATTCAACTACACCTGACACTTTATGCTCATCCTACCAGCCTCTCCATGACCCCTGCAATCTTTCACAGTTCTCATTACAATTGTCCATATCCTTAATGTGGTGTTTTGATTCCCAAATTCAGCTCATCGTTGTATAGTAAATAATAACGACCTCTATGGAACACCACTTACCAAATTGTTCCAGTCTGGGAAATCTTCCTTTTAACCTACAGTTTGTGTTCTGTCCTCTAGTCAGTTCCCTATTGAATGTAGCCACATTTTCCTTGATTCGTCATGTATTTTTAAAAATCCATATAAGTCATACCCACTGAATTTTCTTTGTCCGTTCTGTTTCTTCAAACAATTTTACAAGGTTGATCCAGATGACTAGGAAGGACAAAAACATTATGTACAACACAGGCTATTATTCTTAGACTGCTAAAATGTTTTTCTTTTGAAAGCTAAAGTCTAACTAATGACCAAACACTGAATTCTTTCAGAGATTAAATGCTATTTAGGAAGCTATGACCTGCCTTTGTTCATGGGAAAGTTATTTAGGAACCTGTGGACATTTTGGCTCAGTACACTTCTCTTTCTGTAGAGCTCTTAAGTACATTGCGATTATCTGTCTTTAACTGTGAAATGTGTCTTAGACAGTGTGAGAGACAATAAACTTTCATCATAGAATATACAGAGACCATATACAAATAATAATTTTTTTAATGTTGTGCCGCTGATCTGTAGCTCTGTTTTTGCTGTCCATTCTGTCGAACTGTATTCTTAACCACCATACCCACATTACTTTCATAAATAAATCAAATGTCTAAATAAGGCGATTTTTAAGTTCACAATGAGCTGCAATTTTGTGCTTTCTGCACCTAAGCTACAGCAAAGTCAAATGATACCTCAAACTATGTAAGATTATATTTGTATTTTAATATTAAAAACTGTGCTAAAAGCACTGAAAGCTCTGAAGAAGAGTCATATGGACTCAAAGTTCACTCTGTGTTTCTCTCCACAGATGCTGTTAGACCTGCTGAGGTTTTCCAGCATTTTCTGTTTTTGTTTAAAAACTGTGCGTCAGAACATCTTACCCCAGCCATTGCATTTTGGGGCTTCTCAGTGACAATCTGCAAAGTTTCCTCACCAAATTTCAACTAAACTCTTGTGTAATCTCCAGCTGTTTATACTTAAAAGTAATTACATTTTCTGGTCTTCAAAGACAAATGATTGTAAGTACAGACGCACCTTGGTAACAGAATAATATATTTTGTGTGTACATGGTACAATACTTCTATCATTTTGAGATAGCACATCATTTGATTTACCACGATCAACGCCAAATATAAAAGTTTGCATTAATATTCCAGTAGTATTCCCTCTTTTAAAAGTTTATTTCCCACTCCACAATTACATCTCCATGCATCACAGCTGGGCAAGCATAGGCTCTGCTTGCAGGCACCTCTGGAACCACACGCTGAAGCTGGGCGTGAGTGTTGTCCAATGATGATTCTTCCACTGACTTCTTGCTGCCTTACAGTAAGAAAGCACCTACCTCTGCCTGGTGTTTTTTTTTAGCAACGGAATGGTTTCAAATTGGAAACACAGGCCTGTGAGGAATCTAGGGTATGGACCTGATGGCAATGCACTGACCAGATTATTTTTAGTTTTTGATCTTTATTTGCTGGGATTGACGAAATGTTGACCACCCCCCTTTAGGTCTAATCAAGCAGTTTCTACGAGATGTGGACTGGGGTGAAGTAGACTACCTTATTGTTGATACACCGCCTGGCACCTCAGATGAACATCTTTCTATTGTACAGTACCTGAGTGCTACACGAGTAGATGGAGCTGTGATTATTACCACTCCACAGGTAGGCTGCATTATGTTAATAGAATACTAGGGCTCGATTTATGAGATGACGTATTCCCCATGCTCCCCCACCTAACCAAAGTCAGTCGACAGCCCGCCCATCTGAAACCCTCCTGTCTCGCAGCGATATCAAGTTCAGGGTGACCAACCATCCCAGATTTTACAGCAGGTTTGTCCTGTGATTTGGACCTTTTATATTTGGTGGATATGCAGTGCCTGCTCCCCTCATATTTGCCCACTCTCACAGCTTTGGCAGCACTCACCACCCGCACCCCCCACCTCATATGGACCCTCATGCCAGAATGTACCTTAATTTTCTCTGCGAGAGTTGGCTACCCTAATTACACTGGGGGCAGCCTTAATTGTGTCAGTGGGATTTTTTGCCCCCATCTGGAAGGAAGTCCCACCCTAGCAAGCTGCTGGCTAATCCGATTGGCTGGCAGCTCTGTCGTCCCAGCGCAATGGCCATTGCTGGGATTACAGGCAGTCTGCAAGCCATGACTTAAAGGCACGTCTAGGACTTTGGACGGACCTGGCTGGCAGACCCCAGTGGGGAGAGGAAGAGGGGTGGGGGGCCATGTTTGAGAGGCCGGGTGGTAGGGGGAAAGGTTAATGGAAGGGTATAATCTTCATGGGGGGAGGTGCCTCCAATAGGCACAAGGGAGCCCCTGCCCCCAATTCCTGCTGGACAGTAGCCCATGCAGTGAAAGCTGCTGGGCTACTCACCTTGCCTCCACTTTCCCATGTCATATGTAAAATAGCAGCGGAGGACATTAATTGACCATTTAAGGGCCTCAGTAAGTCTAAGGGTGGGCAGGCTATCTGATGCCTTCCCTGCCCACAGTAAAATGGGAGGCGGCGGGGCAGGGGGAAGGTGGCTACTTGTCTTATTTTACCAGCTCTCCGTCTTCAAATACACTGGCAGGGTGAGCCATAAAATCCAGCCCCAAGGGTTGTCAAGCCTCTGGGCATTAAAAATTAATCTCTGGAAAACCTAGGAGAAAAATCAAATGAGTTAATTCCACCCTCCCCCCCCGCTCCTTATATTGGACACGGGGTAGAAAAAGACTTGATTTGGTGAGATGATGGAACTGGGAGGTCATGTGATGAAACCTCCAGAAATAAACCCCATCCTGCAGAATACATGAATTTCAACAGTTAGTACTCGGGTTGCAAATATTTTTTTCTAACCTTTTAAAAGAAAAGCAATTGCTTTATTAACCCATAGGCATGTACCTTAATGAGCTATGAGTAAGTATGGATATGGAAAAAGAGCAGAACACCTGTTGGTGGCCTGTTGGTTCATTACCCAAGGTAGATGAAACATCCTGAAAGAGGACATCATTGGTCAGGAAGAGGGGGGAAAAAAATCAAATTTTATTAATTTGTTAAAAATGTGGAAGTAAAATCTGAACTGCTGGAACCAGAACCTTTTCCAAAAATAGAAGCCACTGGAGCAGCAAATGAGAATCAGTCATGTGTTATTGTTTGTGCTCTGTGGAGTTACATTATTTTCTTAATCCATTTATGTTTAGTAAATTACAATGCTTCCAATTCATCTAATGTCTAGCATAAATGCTGTTTAATAAATATAGAAAATTGGGCCACATGCATCTTTAAGTGCATTTTGTGTTGAACAGTTGTGCTTTACAGTTTTTCCAATATTGCCCATTCTCTTCAGAGTATGTATAACTAGAGATAAATGTTATGGATATGGATAAATTTTTGAAAAGGTTTCGCAGCTTTCAGGTTGATGATCAGTGTGGAAGAATTTGTCTAATGCCAACATCCCAAGAGTGACATTATAACTTATTCTAGCTTCTTGTTCAGTTGCATGAAGCATTGCTCCAAATTCAGATCATGCATTTTGGAAACTACAGATTAGTTAACAATATATTTTATTTCTTATAGGAGACTTTTGGTCTCCAGCCCATTGATGTGCAGGTTGTAAAATGATAGGCGTGTCAAGTTCAAACTGGTCTTAATTCTGCAAATTTGGCTTAATCCAAATAAACATGGAATTAATGTTGGAAACTCATCCTCAATTCATCACAATGCATACATCCCCATCCATCATAATACTCTCCCCACCCCAACTGGAGCATGTTGTCTCTTGGCCAAAAAAAAAAATGGTGGAATCACAGCCTCGGAGGACAAAGAAATCTGGAAAATACCCCTCTCAGACCCCTCAAGCTGTCAAAACTAGTCCAGGTAAATAATTGTGTTGTAGTCAGGATCTTTGTACAACACATACTAGAGCAGCAATTGTGGTTAACCAAAACCCTGAGATATTAGTCTGATAAAGTTGGTAAACCATTGTAGAGATTGGTGGAAGGGGACCAATCAGAAGTCCAGATTGGTGTCTTAAGATAGGACCATTCAACTGCTAAACAGTTCACCTCACCACTAGTCCAGTTAGTCAAAAGCCCAGTTTGTGGGCTTATCCACAAGGGCTAATGGATCACTTGTTTCTTAGGCAGCATAGAGTACTTTGAACTGAATTTTAAATACCAGAAACCTTTTGTCAGACACCACAGACTACTTTTACAGTGGGCCTAAAAATATGTCCTTTTAGAAAGCTGACCATAGGGAGGTCATGTTTTTGGTGAAAATTACTCAAGCAAATCTCCAATATGTGTTGTCCAGGGATCTAATTGCAACGCCTTATAGCATAGAATTTTACTAAGTAACTGAATCAGAGATTGGTCCCTTCCACCTAGGGCTCCATAATCTCTATTTTAGGCATATTTATGAAGGGAATATGTTTGTGATTATGCACTGGAACTTGATATAGTGTAAGTGGATCATTGTCGAATTCTTCAACCTTGATGTGACAACACCTTTCATAGCCCAGAGACTCGAGCTTAGAATTTGAAGAATCTGAAGAGATTCTAATTTGTTCTTGAGAAAAGCTTTCAGAAATCTTTGGCAAGACATATCTGTGATATCTTGAAATCTAATATAAAGAATCCTGAATTGATTAGTGTTGAGCATGAATGCTTTTGGAACTTAGTTTCCAATCTTCTATTGCTTATCATACTGTAAATTGTATTCTGATCTTGTGATAGGAAGTGTCACTTCAGGACGTGAGAAAGGAAATCAACTTCTGTCGGAAAGTGAAGTTGCCAATAATAGGAGTTGTGGAAAATATGAGTGGCTTTGTGTGTCCAAAGTGCCAGGTGAGATGTTTCATTCATAAAGAATGAACTTAACTTTATTTTAAAATGCTCAAGCCAGTTTCTACCTCTTTTCCCTGTTCTGGCTCTTGATGCATCAAACCCCACTTGAAGCAGCTTGAGATAAATGTTCCTTGAACTGGAAAGTTGCTAGGTTTTATCTTTTTTTCTATTCCTTCTGGGGTGAATTACCTGGTTTCCAGTGGCAGCATGGGACATGACTACATGTTGAAGGAAATCATATTGGATAGCTTTTAATCCTAGTATTGCATTGTTGGTCTCCATGCATGACATGATGCAACTGAGCATGGCAGTGGTTCCCTAATACACAGCTTTAAGTTTCAGAAATAAATCTGCAATATGTATATTTGTTCCAGTTGTAAAAACCTTTTGCTTATGGCTAATGGGTGAGTTTGTAAATGTTCAAGGGGATGGGTAGAGAAAGAGTAGAATTTTCAGTGAAAACTTGTGGCTGAATTTATACTAGTTTTGTGTTGATGTAGTGGCTTTGTGGGTACCCGTCAATACATATGGCTGTAAAACTCTTCAGGCTGCTGAGTTCAGTAGAGGCCTGTGGGGTTAGAGCCGATTGCCAACCTAGTCCAGTGAAAGACAGCCTTGCCAAAGAATGCAAGATAAATTAAGTCTTAAATAAGTCTTGTTTTCCTTTCGTCTGCAATGTTTTCAAATGGCCATCATTAGAATATAATTACTTGTTACTTATTTTGTGTTCTTTTGTATGTTACAGCATGAATCTCAAATTTTTCCACCAACCACAGGAGGTGCCATGAAGATGTGCAAGGATTTAAGCATTCCCTTTCTTGGTAAAGTGCCCTTGGATCCCAGGATAGGTATGCCCTATAGACTAAGAATAGGCCTGATTTTTCCAAAGCAGAATAAGGACTTTGGAAAACAAATACTGTTATATTGAGCTTGCTAGCTAATATATTTTTAAATCTACTGTGAAACCAGTCTGAGGACTCTAGCCAAACGTTTCTGGTATTTAAAATCTATTTCAAAGATAAAGCCATGAATTGTGGTTGATCCAATTAATCTCCATTCACCAAGCCACAAATTGAGCTTTCTAATTAGCTGTGTGTGGTGAGGTGAATGGCCCTTAACACGAGTGGCCAACCTTAAGCAGCAGCTTTCAACAGCGAGTTTATGATCCTAGAGATTGGTGGTAAGAAGGTATACTCCATCTGCCAAATTTTTGCCCACTCTTTTAACCTATCTATGTACCTTTGCAGTCTCTTTATGTCCTCTTCACAACCTACTTTCCTACCTTTCATTGTCATCAGCAAATTTAGCCATAATATTCATCCAGGTCATTGATATAAAATGTACTGTAGCACAGTACACATCACATCTTGCAACTCGAAAAATGACTCATTTATGCCTACTCTGTTTCTGTTAGGTAACTTATTCTGTATCCATGCTAATATGTTACTCCCTACATCTTGAGCTCTTATTTTGCATGGTAATCTTTGATGTGGCATGTTGTCATATGTCTTTTGAGAATCTAAGTACAGCACACCTACAGGTTGCCCTTTATCCACAATGCTTGTTACTTCCTTAAAGAATACTAAGAAATTAGTCAAACATGATTTCTCTTTCACAAAACCATGTTGACACTGATTGCTCGAGATTTTCTAAATGCCCCGCTATAATCTCCTTAATAATAGATTCTGGCATTTTCCCTTTGACAGCTGTTAAGTTAACTAGTCTTTAGTTTCCTGCTTTCTGTCCCTTCTTTCTTGAATAGAAGAGTCACATTTGTTATTTTCCAATCTGATGGGTCCTTTCCTGAATCTAGGGAATTTTGGAAAATTAAAACTAATGCATCTACTATTTCAGCAGCCACTTCTTTTAAGACCCTAGGATGAAGTCCATCAGGACATGGAGATTTGTTAACTTTTAATTCTAATAATTTTCTCAGTACCCTTTCCCTGGTGATTGTAATTGTTTTAAGTTCCTCCCTCCCTTTCACCTGTTACACACTTACTTTTGGGATGTTATTTGTATTCTTTACAGCGAAGACAGGCACAAAATATCTGTTCAGTTCATCCACATTTCCTCCTTTTCCATTATTATTTCCCAGACTCTCACTCTAGGGGGTCAAAACTCACTTTACTTATTCTTTTCCTTTTTAAATATCTGATTTTATATTTCTAGCTGGCTTTCTCTCATGCTCTAATTTCTCCTTCCTTATTAATCTTTAATCATTCTTTGTTGTTCTTTACATTCTGTGCAATCATCTGACCTGCCACTCACCTTTGTAGTATTAAACCCTTTTTCTTTCAACTTGATACTGCCTCTAACTTCCTTAGTTGGCCATGGATGGTGCATCCTTCCCTTACGTTCCAGTGAGAAAGGAGAACTATCTTTTCTGAGAATTCTGAAACATTTCCTCAAGTGTCTGCCACTGTATTTCTACTGACCTATCCCTTAATCTAATTTCCCCATCCACTTTAGCCAGCTGTCTTCATGCCCTCATAATTTCCCTTATTCAAGTTTAAAACATTAGTCTTAGATCCACTCCTCTCTTCCTCAAACCGTGTGAAATTCAATCATATTGCGATCACTGCTATGAAGGCGCCTTCACTATGAGGTTAGTAATTAATCCTGTCTCATTGTACACTACTAGATCTAGTACATGCTGCTGTAAAAAACAGTCCCAAAAACACTCCTATGAACTCATCATTCAGGCTACCTTTCCCAATCTGTTTGTCCAATCTACATGTAGATTGAAATCACCATGATTATCGCTGTACCATTCTCACAAGCCCCCATTATTTCTGCCTGCATACACCATCCTATAATGTGGTTACTGTTGGGATGACCTATAAACTACTCTCACAATTGACTTACCTTTGCTATTTCTTTTCTCTACCCAAACTGAGTTCATAAGATCAAGATGCAGAATAAGGTCCTCACTATTTTATTAATGTCATTCTTAATTAACAGAGCTACTCCTCCACCTTTTCCGAACTTCCTGTCCTTCCTATATGTCATATACTCTTGAATATTTAGGACCCAGTCTTTGTCATCTTGCAGCAATGGCTATCAGATCATATGAATTTAATTCAAATCTGTTTTGTAACAAATGCTAAGTGCATTCAGATACAGAGACATTAGTTTTATCTTTTACTATTTTGTAACCTCTAGCCCTATCTGCTGGTGCACACTTAAACTTCTGCACTTTGTCTCTTCCTGCCATGCTCTGATCATCATTTCCCTCATTGCTACCTTGCTCTCTTGTTTTCTCTGTTTATCACATCTTCCCAAACTTGATCCCTCATCCCCACTATTTAGTTTAAAGCCCTCTCTACTGCCTTAGTCATACAACTCACCAGAATACTGGCCGCAGCACAGTTCATGTGAAGACCATCTCAATGGTACAGCTTCCACTTTCCCCAGTACTGGTGCCAGTCCCCCTTGAATCAAAATCCATTTCTCCCACACCAGTCTTTCAGCCATGCATTCAACATTTTAATCTTATTTATCCTACACTAATTTGCTCATGCTTCAGGTAGTAATCCAGAGTTTATTGCCTTTTGAGGTTCTGCTTTTTAATTTAGCCCCTAGCTGCTCATACTCCCTCAGCAGAACTTCTTTCCTAGTCCTACATATGTCGTTGGTACCTATGTGGATCACAACCACTGGATCTTCCTCCTCCACTGTAAGTCCTCTCCAGCCCCGAGCAGACGTCCCAAATGCTGGCACCAAGCAGGCAACACAGCCTTCTGGACTCTCGCTCTTGGCTGCAGAGAAATGTGTCCTACAATTACTGCATTCCTATTCCCTCTGTTTGAATGGCTTCCTGTACCATGGTCAGTTTGCTCATCCATCCTGTAGCCACTGCTTTCATCCATACAGACTGTCAGAACCTCAACCCTGTTGGACAATTGCAAAGACTGAGGCTCCTCCAATTCTATCTTCTCGATCCCCAAACCTGCCTCACTCGCAGTCACATCCTCCTGCCCCTGACCAAATCAGAAGACCCTATCCTAAGGGGTGTGAATGCCTCGAGATACAAAATGTCCAGGTAACTTTACCCCTTCCTGATCCATTGCAGTGTCTGCAGCTCAAGCCACAGACACTTACTGCAGATGTGTTTGCCCTGGATAACACCGGTATCCAGGAGCTCCCATGTTCTGCAGTCTCAACACATTACTTACCCTGCCATCTTTATTATGTTTTAATCAATTTATTTTTCTTAACTTATAATTAATAATTCCTACTACTCCCAATAAACTTTATTATTGCTAGTAAAGTTTGCTAATACCAATAAAACCTTATAATTACCAATAAATTCAATGAGTTTTGTAAGATAAATGAGCAAAATGCTCACAAACCAATCACTTACCTATTTCACTCTGATGTCACTCTTTACTTTTCTCCGACTGTGGTTGGTCCATAGACCAGAATGGATAGGATAGCTCTTTTAGCCTCTCGCCGGGTCTCCCTCTCGTCCTCTTTTAGCCACTGGTTGGGTCTCTCCTTCTCGCGCTCTTTAAGCCTCTCGTTGGGTATCTCCCCCTCGCTTCCACTTGTGCTCTTTTAGCCTGTTGCTGCCTCTCATGCTTTTTTAGGGTCTCACATTCCATGAACAAATAAAAGAAAAACTGAAACAAAGCTTCTGAAGTACCTTATCCCTAGCATAGCTGAGCACTAAACAGCTAGATAATGGGTATTGTTCCACCATTGACGGCAATGCCTCAATTGCCTTGGCTAAAAGCACAAAAATGACTTCCCTAAAGTGAAAGGATACAGGATAAGTGCTGGAGTTGATTTAACTCTGTCTGGATCATGGGGCTAAAAAAGTAGACAAATTAAAGTGGGTTAAGTAACTTCTTTGTTCTCATGTTAAGCACTAGAATGTAAATGAGGTAATACCTCTTTCTTATACCTTCAGTTCTAAAATGGCAGGGTATTTATTAAAAACTGAAAAAGTGAAATGCTTCCATCTATATCTTCACTTTCACAAAAGTTAGACTTAAGTTTTTAACCTGGTGAGAGTTCTGATTTAATTAGCTCTGGTGATTTTTAATTTTAAGGAAAGAGTTGTGATGAAGGCAAGTCATTTTTGACAGAAATTCCAGGTTCTTCTGCATCTATCGCCTACAACGATATTGTTCAGCGTAAGTAATGCTCATTTTCAGAATATTTCTACAAGCATGTAAGAATCGAGAAATCGTAATCTTAGGTAATAAATAGGTCTTAGAATGCATCAGCTGCACAAGAGCAACATTATCTCAGTGGATTAAGCTCAATTTGGACTTTATCTCCAAGCTAAATGTTCCACTTATCCTTTTCTAAAAAGAGTGATTGTGGCAGCTCAGTGTTGTTTTTTACCATCTGAAATAATGTTTATCAAAAGGTAGCAAGTGAGTAAATCCAGCTGTATGGATCAAGCCAGAACAACTAGTCAAGTGATCATCATTGTTTTATCCCAGTGTAGTACCTCCCATTTGTCAAATTGCTTTTTATGTAGCAATCTGTTCAAAAAGGACCAAGAATAAGAGAACTGTGTTGCAAGTATATAAAGTTAGAATTGCATGTTTATAGCAAACCCAACAATTGCTACACCAGTTCACTATGCACGATGGCCTTTCCTGACCATAAATACTGAAGGGAAGTAACAAAATGATGAAACATTTGAGCCTAAATTTTCCCGAATTTGTACCAGTGGTGAGGTTCCCTGCTCGTTTCCATTTCATCAGAAAATCATAAGCAATTCCAAGGCATGACAACTCATCACCTTGGATACTTTAAGGGTGTGTACTCTAAAAATTGCCCTGGTTACTGCAAAACCTTCATGACAGTTATGGAAATTGTGATTATTTGTACTTGACTGCGAGATAAGTTGTGTGCAAGTTGTCAGGTTCTTCCATAATATGCACTATTTTCTATATGTATATAGTAATTAATGAAAAAAAATTGTTTCTGAAACAGGAATCCAGGAACACTGTGCCACTCATAGCCCTGAATTAGAAACAACTGCCTAAAGTGTGTCCAAGGAAATTCTCTGAGATCTGCTGAACAAATTTAGTCAGTGGAGGAAACTGCTGCTGAAGTTTACCGACCTCATTCTGACTGCATACTTTCAATCTTTGTTGGTAATCTCTGAAATTCAAGAACTGCTGTTTGCTATCTGGGCTCTATCCTGTACTCAATGAAGTTTTAATTTTAGATTTCAGTTAAAATGGCTTTGATGGAACAGAACCATGACTGTAAAGATTTGTAGTAAAGGGTCTGGTTACACTTGTTGCACCACTAGGCAAGATAACACAGGGGAGATATAACATTTGTGACTGAGTAGTTTGATTAGGATGGGAAGAGGAGTTAAATATAGGAAATATTTCCCTGTTTGGCTGTACTTCAATATATGATGGAGAGAGGGCCAGGACAATTGAAGGAAAAAGAGTTGTTCTCATGGCTGCCAAGTCGTAATGCTCTTACTGGAGACAAAGCAATCAGAGCACCATACCAGGTATTTGACTAGGTCAGTAGGAATTCAATACCCATTTATTTACAAATGTGAAAGTTCTAAAATGTATTCTGCTGTTTCTTGTGTAACACAGAAATTTCACTCCTGTGCTTTCTGGTAGTTTTGTTACTAACTATACGTTGAGAGAAAAAGACCATTAATATCTGCCTTCTCCTAGTTGCTCTCAGATTACAGTGAGATATTATCTTCACATTTAAATCGGTATTTCAAATTTCTGTCACTAGTAATTTTTGATACAAATATTTTGTATTGCTGCCGAGTCTCTATGACTATGATAAGTTTATACTACTTCTAAAGGTGGTCTAATTTGAACCGAAAGGAAGACACTGGGCTCCTTCAACCTCTACCAAGGAAAGCTACTTTACTCACCTGGACTATTGTAGTGGTTTGTTTGTTTTGAAACTGCCAGTATACTTTTTAGGAAATTGTCATACCATGCAGAGCTTTCCAAATGTCAATGCTAAATATTGTTTAACTGGCTAATAAAATGTCGATACCTCAAGTCAAAGCAGTTCAGCCAAATAATTCTGCATTGTTACAATGGAAATAATTCAGTTAATAATGTTTCCAAGACCCCCCCTCCTTTATCCTCCTCACTATTTTCAGCTGCTTTCGCTTTGAGCAAACAAAAGAGTTGATTGGGCTGAAGCACAAACCTTTGATTTTGTGTATTGTGTCTATGTATAGATTGTAATATATATAAGGATCAGTTAGCCTGTGATCTGACAGATTAAGTGGGTGCAAAAGTCTGTATTCCACCCCCAAGGATACATGACATAGCTGGATTCTGACCAAGCTTGTTAACATTTTGTAAAATCAGAAGAGTAATCATGTAAAGTAATTTATTATACATTGAAATTGTATGTTGACATTTTAATAAACCTGACCTCAAAAGGTGAGCAAGGCACTGTACTTTCAGAACAAAGTGTTTTCCAAAATTTACAACATAAATAAACTATCTTTAGCTTACATCTCTACTCTTGGCATTCACAGATGATTTATCAATTACATTCCCATTCAGAACATGTGCAGTTATAGCTACTATGAATGATTTAGAAACAAATCCATTTGGTCGATGCAATAGGTTAATTTCCATGGAACCAAACAAAACTTATCTGAAGGACTTTCTTTTCCCATCATTGTTGGCCCAAAGTGTCTAGGAAATAAAAAACAATAATGATTAAACCTTTTGTGATTAAGACCCTCATTGTTCTGATCATTTTTGAAAATCAGACCATGGAGATGGTACTGAAATTGTGTCTAGCTGGAATGGCTTTTTCAATATAGGGTGATTGCTTCAACAACTGGGCTCAGAGTTCCTGATACATTCTTCTGGTGATTGGAAAACTGATTTGGTTTTAAACACTGCAAAAATACAGCCACAACATTTGAGGTGAAGCAGTATAGTGTCATTCATGTAGAAGAGAAAAATGTCAAAAATCAATTTCTATTTAGGCATGCAGGACTGTGCATACAAAGACAGCAAGATCTATGAAAACTGTACAGTATAAATATTACTAAATACTACTAAGTACAGAAAGTTAATACCATGAGAGGGTTAAACCCCTTAAGGGTTCAATACCAGACTCCACAATTATTCAGAGCCAGCCATTCGGAGATATTTCTGTCACAAATGTAAATTTGGGTCTCATACTTTTCCATTTACTGTTTGAGTTTCTTCTGATCTTGGCAAGAGCTGGAGAATTAGAACTATCTGCCAATTTAAAGAACTTCTCCCAGCAACAAAAAAGTAGCATTTATTGTACTTGGCTAGATGATTAAGGAGCACATGAATAGGACGGATTTACCACTGAACATCTGTCATTTTTGCCTAAGCTATGGCAATGACCAATGCTGTGAGGAAGCCAAAGTCACCAGATTAGAATATTCCATTAGAATATTAGAGGAATTTGTGGAAAAAACAGATGTGCTAGCTGGTAATATGATGAGCTGTGGATAAATGCTAATTTGTTGGCACTGGCTATGTCAGCAGGATGGGATTTGTGCTAATTAACACCAAAAAAAATGTTCCATTGATCCCCAAGAATTTAGAAATAGTCAAAACAAATGCTCTCTGCCTCATCTCTACGTGGTACTAAAGTGTTAGCTTCCATTTTTCTTAGTATATGAAGGGAAAAGAGGCACTAGTTTAGAAACAAGTCTATTTAATGAATTTTCTTTTATTCATTCATGTGACATGGGAATCAGTTATTGCCCATCCTTAATTACCATTGAGGTGATGGTGGGAAGTTGCCTTTTTGAACCACTGCAGTCCATATGATTCAATTTTTCCATAACAGTTTTGATACAACTGAATAGCTCACTAGGCCAGAGGAGAGTTAGAAGTCAACCACATTGCTTTCAGTCAGGAGTCACAGGCCAGACCAGGAGTGGACGGATGATTTCCTTCCCTAAAGGGCATTGACGAACCAGAAAGGTCTTTACGACAATCGATGATAGATTTTTCCTCAAGATTTAAATTAAATTTAAATTCCACCAGCTGCCATGATGGGAGTCACTCGATCATTAATCCAGGTCTCTAGATTACTGGTCCAGCAACACTACCACTATGATACCATTCCCCGATGTAGATTTAGCTGAAAGGTTAAACAAGTTAATAGTTAAAAATACAGCATGGATATTCCAAGGTTGCAAAATTCAGTGATGTATTAAAATCAACATTACTTGGACCTTCAGTTCAGTATTAAAGAATGCACCTGGTAGGATGCAGCCACTGGTACGACAAACTAGCAAGAGCAGTGGCAGAGATATTTAGCGACCTGGTGGAAAATAGCACATATAGTAATGGTATCTAAGATGGGAACTAGGGCAATCTGGTTAAGTATCAATCATTTAGTCAAACGTCAATGCCTGAATTTTAGTAGGTAAAACACCTATCACAACCAGCAAAGCTGGTACTGCTGGGTGTGTACGAAGATGGACTGAAAATTGGGTGAGTGATGAAAAACAGGGTCTTGTGAAAGGAGATAGCCAAGTGGGATCCTGCAGGACGAGAAACCAGTATTCTGTCATTTTTATAAATGATTTGCAGGAACACACCAGTTATTACTTTAAAAAAAGTTCCAGGTGACATCAAAATAGCACATGCAGTTTATGCAGTGCAGGGAGGGGAGAAGCTGCAGAAAGATCTAGATTGTTTAAGGAAATAGAGCAGTCTTTCCACACCTCAAGCACAAAAGAGATAATGGATTTCTTGAGCCCAAAGATTAAGACTATGCGAGTTATTATCTTTGCCATTACTTCCCTTCTGGTCTCCAGATTTCCACCAGCACTACCCTGTGCCTGTTGTCCTGCACTTACTCATTTCCTGAGATCTACCATTACTCCACTGATCCAGTTCTCACTCTCACTGGTCACTCTGCATAACAAAGAATCAGGAGTGGGAGTAGACCACATGGCCCCTTTAGCCTGCTTTGTCATTCATTATGATCATGGCTGATCCTCTGTCTCAACCCCACTTTCCTGCCCACTTCTCACATTCCATGATTCCCCGAGATCCTAAAAATCTATCTCAGCCTTGAATATACTCGATGATAGACTACCCACAACCCATCATCTTCTGAGGCAAAGGATTCCAAAGATTCAAAACCCTCAGAAATTTCTCACTGTCCTAAATGTTCAAAGCTTTAGTGTGAGACTGTGCCCTGGTGTTCTAGATTCCCCGCCAGGGGAAACAACCTCCGTCTCATCCATCAAGCCCTTTCAAAATCTTGTATGTAGCTATGAGATCACCTCCCATTCGAAAATCAAGAGTATGGGTCCAATTAACTCAGCCTCTCATCATAGGACAACACTGTCAACCCAGGAGCCAATCTAGAGAACCTTTGCTGAACCACCTCCAACACAAGAATATTCTTCCTTTATTACAGATACCAAAACTGCATGGTACTCCAGGTCTCCCAACAACTTCGATCAATTGTAGCACAACTCCCTATTCATGCACTCCAACCCCTTGCAATAAAGGCCAATGTGCTATTTGCCTTCTAATTGCATTCTGGACCTATATGCTAACTTTGTATTCTAGTACAGACTACCCAACTTACCCTGATGTTTGTATCTTCAGAACTCCAAGCCATGACTAGCTGAAAAAACACAACTTTTGAAGCTCATCCAGAGTCCAATTTTCCAGATGTGCCAGTGAGATTCAGCAGGCACAAGTTTAACTATTGAAGTTTATACTTAACTTTTTATAATGTTAAATAGAAGAAATAATAAACGGAATTTACGATAATCAAGAAGCATAACCAAAGTTTGTACTTTGTGCCAAAAATTTGTACTTGCAGTTTTTCTTGTTCTAATTGTTTAGATATTAGATTTATTTCTCCTGAACTCTGAACCCAATGGCAGAGATTCTATTAATTGCTTAATTTTTAATTATAAGGAGCTTGAAAAGTTCCCTGCTGGCAGTCTAATGGTTAAAATAAAGGTGAAACCATTAGAAAGAGGCAGTAAGTGGAAGCCAACTTATAATACATATCCTCCATGAAATTTCTCTCACAATTGATGTCTTCCTTTAAAAAGTGTTACACACATTCTGCGGGAGAACCAACAACTGTTTTATCTATTTTTATAGAAAGCGTTTTCTCCAAATGTTGTATCAACCTACAGCCAGACAAGCTATATTTAGTTGTGGGGATTCTGGCAATGATTATTGCTTTTGAATTTACAAAACTCAGAAGTTTCCCATAAAGATACAAGCAGTCTGTAACTGTTAGTAGACTTGCAACATTTTGCATTAATCCAACTTCATTGTTTAAATAAAAATCTGCAGGCATTAAAACAAAGAACTTTGAAAGATAAGGAAGGAGATGCAGATAAAGTCACTAATGCTGGATTTTGTTCCTCTTGCCCAATTTATTTTACTTCATTTTGTTTTTTTTTAAATTAACTTTTTAATGAATTCAGAAATAAATGAAAACTGCTTTAGTTCAGTTGCAGTATAAAGGTCATCAACTGAACAATGTCCATGCAATATCTTTGCAGACAGAAGAGAACTGGTTTCAAGCCAAGTGTGATCAACATTCTTTTGCACAAATGTTTTAATACACAGTATTTCCCTACGACATTGTTTGTATTAATTTTAAACTATGGGTAGAACTGTATGGTAATAAAACAGATTCAGAGATCACCAATTAAGTGACACTGGCAAGTTTGCTGCTGCATGCAAACCATTCTTCCATGTCCCGTCAGAAGCCAAACTAATTAACAATTCAGATTCTACTGTAAATAATGTAATTTTATACAACAGTTATTTACTCCCAACACTTGGTTTTCCACCAGTGGACACAATGGTAAAACCAAAAGTCATGAAAGCCTCAGTGGTTTTGGACCAAATCAATTTTTAAAATACTCAGTCATTTCTGCCATCACTGGGGAAGCCCAACCCATGAGTAAAAACGAACATCACTCCACTCATTGCGTGGGAGAATGGTAACAAACACATTCTTAAGGCACTTACAAACAGGGCCGTTTTACTGTCAAGAAGATGTAAACCTCAAGGATACTTATATAACACTTTGCACAAGCTCAGTACATTCCAAATAGCTTTATAGCTATTGAAGTACTTTTGAGATGTAGTCACTGTTGTAAACGTAAGGAACATTACAGCCAATTTGTGCATGGTTGGGTACCATAAACAGCAACGTGATAACAACCAGATAATCAGTTTTTGGTATGGTTGAGGGATAAATATTGGCCAGAAAACTGGGGAAATCACTTGGGATCTTTTACGTGAGTACAGACAGTTTAATGCCCTACCTGTAACAGTCACATCTGACAGTGTAGCATTCCCTTAAGCATCAGCAGAGTGTCCGCCTAGATTTTGTGCTCAATTCTCTGGAATGTGACTTGAACCCACAACCTTCTGACTCAGTGGTGGGATTGCTACCACTGAGTCACAGACTACTTAAAGGAAGAAGATTTCAAGCGACAATGCTAATGTCCTCTCTACACAGGATATAAATGCAATTCTTTTCATTTTCCTCCTTTTATGGGTTAGCTGGTCTTCCTTTGTCTCACCTTATGAATGAAACATCATTGACACAGTCCTTTTATTTTTCTATCATCAACAGCATTTCTCTGATCTCTCCACTTTTTCCCCCATGTTATTATATTATTAAAGTTTTCTCAGGGATACTTTTAACTATAGGCCCTTCTGCATTCTGCTTGGTTTCTGTGACTTCAATGTCAAATGGAAAACTTCTCTCCCTAAGCGATACATGTCTGTACTAATATAAAATGTTCCTAGTTGGAAAATATTAACCAAAGTACTTGGCTGACAAATACTTCTGTAGTGACATAATGGAACAGAATTTTATGATAAGTTTTTATAAGGACACTAAACAATTCCAGAGTCAACACGGCTTTGAAAAAAATCTGCAAAATATATTTTTTTTTTAAAGCAAAATGATTTTTTTTTTTAAGATTTACAAAAATTTTCAGAAAGATTAAATAGTAAAGCTAGAGTTAAATTAGGGTGCGGACTATTGCCCCGTACTTTGATACTGCTGCCTTCATGACACAATCAAACAGCTTCCATACATACAATGAATACTTTTTCTTCTCATTTATGCTTCCAAACATGCTGAAATCATTGAGTACATAAAAGGTATTCTACATCAAGGCAAGGTTATTTTGTGAATGAAGACAAATACATAAGAAGTGATTAATCAATTAGATTATTCCACTTACTGACTACAGTAAGCATAAATACGATCTTTAGGTTTGCTGGAAAATATGGAATGTGGTGCTGGGAATGCAAAGAATAAATACCAAGTGATTTGGTTAAAGTCTTTAAGCCATACGGATGACTTAAACTATAGTTTTGAAAACATTGTTTCTTACCTTAATAGCACTGATAGCATTAGTTAAAATGAAAAAAAAAATACATTAGGCAACAAAAATAACTGCTGTGCATTTCAATAGTTCTTAGGTACCACATCTGACCACTATCCTGTATTAGGGATATTCAATACAAAAGTAGTTATCTATCACTGCACGTTGATGGAAACTACAGTTACTTCTGAATGATTAAGAATTTACATTTCATAAGCTTTATAAAACCACATGAATCATTCAAGTACTTGACTTTCTACGCACAATTATGAAAGTAATTTTAAAAGTGCATTTTCAACCCAGCAGTGATGTGTTCAAAGTTCATGATTCATTTACAGATTCAAAACTGCGGTCATCAACCTCCTTAAAAATACCCTTGACATTTCTGTTCTTGCAAACTATTACCCCATTTCCAACCTCCATTTCCTCTCAAGTCCATGTCCATCTTTCCTGCTACTCCATGCTTGAATCTGCTCAGTTAGGTTTCCACCCCGCCATCGCACTGAAGTGGCTCTAGCCAAAGTCACAAATGATATCTTCTGCAACTAGTCACAGTGCATTATCCCTCCATGTCCTCCACTTTTTTGCCGCCTTTGACATGATCTTCCACGCCATCACCCTCCAACACCTCTCCACACCATCATCCTCCACCACCTCTGCCATTCATCTAAATGGAACTGCCTTCATCTGGTTTCAACCTTCCCTGCATAGCCATAGGCATCAGGGGGAATCAACTTCAATTGGCTTCCTTTCCCATTCTCACATTGTCACCTCTGATGACCGTGAGGATCTATCCTTGGCCCCCCTCTCCTATTTCTTATCTAATGCTGCCTCTCAGGAAAAATTAGAAAATAGGTCAAGTTCCACATGTATGCTGACAGCATCCTGCTCTACTTCACCACCACCTCTCTTAACCCCTATAGTACAGAAACAGATCACTTGGCTCAACTAGTCTGTACCAATAATAAATTACATAGAATATACATAGAAATAGCAACAGAAACATTTTCCAATTAAACACTGGAAAGACTGAAGCCATTGTCTTCAGTCTCTACCACTTTGTTCCCTTGCCACAGATTCCATCCCGCTCCCTGGCCACTATCTCAGACTGTACCAGATTGTTTGCAACCTCACCATATTTGATGGAATTGAGCTTATGGCCTGATATCCACATCGCCAAGGTCGCCTACTTCCATTTCCAGATCACCTCTGCCTCAACACAGCTGCTGCTGAAAAGGCTTATCCATGTCCAATTATCCCAATGCTGGCCTGACCAGCCCCACATCTTCCATCCTTTATAAACTGGAGCTCATCCAAAACTATTCAATCAGTATCATAATTCATACCAAGGCCACGCTCACTCATTATCTCTATACTTGCTGATCTACAGCCATCACTGGCACTCTTCAAAATTCTTATCCTCATGTTCAAATCCCTCCATAGCCACAGCCCTCCCAAATCTGTGTGTGCCCAAACCCTCCACGAGCTCTGCATTCCTCTGATGTTGGTCTGTTTTGCTTTCTGCCATTTGTCTCAGCACTGGCAGCCATGCCTTCAGCTTTTTAGGCTCAAAGCTCTGGAATTCCCTCCCTAAAGCTCTCTACTTCACTCTCCTCTTCTGAAATGCTTTTTAAAATATATCTGCATTGTCTCCTTTGGAAATTTTTGTTTGATTACATTCTGATGAAGCATCTTTGGACATTCTACTAACTTAAATGCAAGTTGTAGTAGTATTGTGGCTGAAATCATATCTTTTAGTTATTTATGGTTCCTCGTTTCCTGATGAGTTTCTAAAGCTCCCTTTCCATTCTGATAAGCTTTTGAGTGTCCATTCATGCACAGTTCCTATAACTCAGTTTTGTGATTTTCAGAGCAGTAATAAGAGATATCAAAAAATACAAATTTTAGCAATGGTGTAGTAATTGTAAGCAAAACCTTCCATACTGTTATCATGTGACTGTGCAGACAAATCAGTCCTAATCTTAGGGGCAGAGCTCTCTAGCCTTGGTCTCAGTACAAGCATGTAGCTGCATCAGGAGCTCTGTAAATAAAGTTTATTGTTTCTTACAAGAAACCTGCTTGGTATTCCAAGTTTATTACAACTGGCAACGAGGATAAGTAGCTCCAAAGCTGCACCTCACCTCTTGAATTTTGATTTTTAAGGGAAGAAAGAAAAGTATACTCGCCAGCAATGCCTCTCTTCAGCAGAATTGACCCATACAACTCATCCATCGAAGATCAGAGTCAGTACACAGGGCGCCTAGGATTCTACTTTGTGGTGAATGAAATAACGGTGGAGGAGAAACAGAAGGCAATTCTCCTAAGTGCGGGAGTAAAACGTATACCCTAATCCGTAGTCTGACAGCTCCAAGCACGCCAAATTCCAGATCCTTCAATGAGCTAGTGGACCTCGTGAAGGCACATTTTCAGCCTAAACCATTGGTGATCATGCAAAGGTTCAAGTTCAACGCTAGAGTAAGGGCCCCCTGATGAGTCGATTGCAACGTACACTGCAAAGTTAAAGGAGTACTGTGACTTCGATGCTACTCTAAATGACATGTTGCGAGATCGTTTGATTTGTGGCATACACGATAGCACCATTTATTTGCAGAAGTTAATACAGACTTGAAGCGCACCATGGAGATAGCGCTAGCGATGGAGAGTGCTGAGAGAGACTCGCAGGCTTTGCAGAGTGTACAACATGGCGACCGGTCATGGCACGAAGACCAGTGAGACAACCGCGAAGTGGGACATAGTCCTTCCCGCTTGAAAAACAAAAAGAATTACTGGAAGCAGCTCACCGGTATTTCAGAAATTAAAGTGTTACTGATGTGGGGGTAATCATATACCAGAAACCTGCAATTTAAGTGCAGGGCGAGATCAAGGCAGCCATTCAGACAGCAGGCTAAATTGAATGAAGTGCACAATATAGATGAACCAGAAGCTGCTGATACTGATGTCTATTCCCTATGCAATCTCAAGGCCAAAAAAACTGAACCAATCACTGTTACCTTTCAAGTAAATGGGAAGCTTCTAGTCATGGAGGTTGACACAGGAATATCGACTACAGTGGCGGGAGAACACATCTTTAAATACCTCAGAGAAGTACCCAGCCATTGAGTTTGGAGCAAACCACAGCTCAGCTAAAAACATACACTGGAGAAGCAATACAAGTGAAAGGCAGCGCCTCTGTACCTGCATCCTACAGGCAACAGACAGCCCAGCTGCTATAATTGTTGTAAGAGGTGAAGGACCTAGCCTTCTGGGCTGTGATTGGTTGAAAGAAATTAAACTCAACTGGTCAGAAATTTTTCAAGTTAGAACAGGAGGAAATCCTGAGTTGACAAGGGAATATGATGGTGTCTTTTAAAATGAGACAGAAGAACCAAAGGACCTTCACAGGATGCAGGTCAGAGCTGATTCCACAGGAAAATCGTGGAGAGAAGCTAAACGAATACAGTGCCACTCTGAACCAACTGAACCCAGCTGTAAGAAAAAACTTAATAATGTTCAATGTTTAAAGAGGAAGCTGAAAGATACAAGAGAGACAGAAGAGTTGAAGAATCAGTTGACTGGGACAAAAAAGGCATTAGAAGGAAAAGTCATGGAACTTTCCAAAATGCGAATGGGTAGCTCAACCCCCGAACTGAACCAAGTTAAGATTTCATCAGAGAGAAATTTGCCTGACTGTGAAATTAAAATGAAGGATGAGACAAAACCCCGTGGCAAACATAAGAAAAAACAGAAATCAAATCTGAAAGGCCAATAGGATATATATCCAGAACCCCCTCTGCAGCCGAGAGAGGTTACTCACAAATTGAAAAAGGCAGTTTATCTTGTCATATTTGGAGTAAAGAAGTTCCATCAATATTTGCATGGTCAACACTTCACCTTAGTGTCAGATCATAAGCCACTGTTGGGTTTGTTTAGTGAAGATAAAGCAATCCCACTGAAAGCCTCTGCCGGAATTCAAAGATGGGCTTTAATTTTGTAGGCATATGAGTACACTTTAATGCACCATCTGGGTATGCACATAACACCCTCAGTTGTCTTCCTTTGCCAGATAGCATTACATATACTCCAATACCTCAAGAGGTTGTACTTGTGTTGAATTTCCTGGACTCCTCACCGGTCTGTGTGAAACAGATAAAGAATTGGACAAACCAGGATCCAAATCAAGAATCCGAGAACAGATATTGCAAGAATGGTCAAATGTACAAGTCTCTGATGAATTAAAACCATTCTATACCCATAAATCTGAACTAAGTTATCAAGATAGTATTGTTATGATCCCCAGTTGAGGTTACCCCTGGACAAGCCTGATCCCAGGGTGGAACCCAGCTTCGTAGATCCGAACTTTTATTTGTTTGTTCAGATATGTGAAGTGTAGCTACTGAACAGAGTCACAGGAGTCAGCTGATGAACTTTTAACAAAATAAAATATTTAATCAACAAGAAAGGATGAACTATATTACAATACCCTTTCACCCACAACTATACCTTTCTAGACATAAAGATTTGTAAGGGTAGCACAAGTTACATAAACTATCTTATACCCCAATATCCACAGTAAGTACACACTCCATGTAGGCCAATAGGCAACCTGTGGACAGACATACCACACTCTGGAACCAAGTGACAGATGTCATCTCAACCAAATGCAATGGATCTTTTCAACTTCCTCCAGACGCTTGTCATACCTGTGAGTCAACCAGTCTTACAAAACTCCATCTTTCATATGAGGGTTTCCAATTTCCACTCTCTAAGAACTCGCCTTGGAATATCCTCCCAAACCGATGCTTTCTCTCAGACATCTTCCACAAGGGGTTCAACTCCAGGGTTTCTAACTCTCCTTCCGATGTTCCTGTTCCCTGGGTCACCACATGCATTCAAGCTTTCTTCCACGTGCTGACTCAACTGTCAACAGTACATCACTGCTTCACATGCCCATAGTTAAGAGTTACAAACATTCAGTTGCCTCTTTGGACCTTCTGGCTTATCACAAGCCTTTATCTCTTTAAGCTTGAAGCCTTTCTCTGCTCCTCACTCTTAACTTCACTTAACAGGTCCTGTTCCAGGTTTGTGTTCTTCCTTTGACTAGAAGGTCTTCTTGATTTTCTCCTGTTCCACTCCCCTGGATTTCTTCTTTAGCTTGGGACTGACTATGTGCCCCTTCTAGGTTGCCTTTGCCTGGCAGCTGTCTTCAAAACCAACTGAGCTCAAACAGCTTCCAAATCAAACTGCTATTTCTAGTTTCTTGTGTGTATGTGTGTGTCTGTGGGAGGGGCTGCCTCTCTAGACCCTTGTTGCTAGGCAACAGCCTAGTTTTTCTACTCGTAAACTCGCATTTGAAATGCAGCACCTTTTAAAGTGAAACTAAAACTCGACTTGACCTTCTCTTTACACACATGCAGAAAATACAAATCAAACTTAAACGTTAAAGCTAAAACTCATTCCGAACACCAACAAATACCAATATAACCTACTTAAACTAGCGCTATTTCCTAACAGTATCTTGTTACGGGGAGCAAGAGTTGTCATCCCTTTGCAAGGATGAGAACCATTATTGACAGAGCTTCATAGTGTGCATACTTCTAAAATGAAGATGCTTGCATGAAGTTGTTATATCTAGTGGCCAGGTACAGACAGTGATATAGAAAAAATGGTTAAACACTGTCTCCAATGTCAGCAACAGCAGAAGTTGCCCATTTCAGCTCCATTGCATCCATGGGAGTGGCCTGGGTTAGACTACATATAGATTATGTAGGTCCATTTTTAGGTACCACGTTTTCAGTGATCATTGACAAAAAGTGGATGGGTGTGTATGAAGTGGAGTCACCTACATCGTGTGCAACTACTGAAAAGCTG
The DNA here is from genome assembly GCF_017639515.1 of Carcharodon carcharias. Lineage (NCBI taxonomy): Eukaryota > Metazoa > Chordata > Chondrichthyes > Lamniformes > Lamnidae > Carcharodon > Carcharodon carcharias. The sequence continues at coordinate 13,474,639 of NC_054481.1, read as the reverse complement.
CACCAATGTTTTAGTGTATATGGCCTACCAGAAGTTATTGTGTCAGATAACGGTACTGCTTTCACTAGTACTGAATTTCAGAGATTTGTGAACCTAAATGAAATTAAAGATGTCAGAACAGCACCGTATCACCCTCATCCAATGGGTTAGCAGAAAGAGCAGTACAAACATTTAAAACAGGCATGAAGAAACTATGCAAAGGAACATTAAAAAGAAGAATTTCAAGATTTCTTTTCAACTATCGCACAACTCCTCATGCAATCACAGGTTCAACATCTTCGGAGTTGCTAATGAAATGCCACCTTCGTACAAGATTGAGTTTTGTATTCCCTAACTTAGAGGGGAAGGTGGAGAAGAACCAGAGTAGTCAGAAAGTGAATCATGGTGTTCACATTAAAGATCAAAAATTAACAGAGAGTGACAATTTTTGTGCAAAATTTTGCAACTGGACTGAGATGGGTTCCTGGTACAATCGTCTCTGAAACAGGACCTTTGTCATATCAAGTAGAAGTGGAAAACAGGATTGTTACGAAACATGTGGATCATCTCAGAAGTCGAGACACACACCAAGTTACTCCATCTGAAATTGTAGTCGAACCTTTGATCCCCGAGGTGTCAGACCAACAAAGCATAGGCATACCTGATGTCTCTGCTGAAGTAAATAATTCTGAACTGTCATTGTCTAAGGATGTCCCTGATGCTGCAGTTCCTGATCAAGTCGATCCAATGGAAGAATCTCAAGTTGTAGAGTTGCTTCGCTCTACCCGAATCAGAAAACCACCTCAAAGACTAAATGTGTAATTGCGTGAACTGTATATTTGTACGTGATATGGGTAAAGATATTTTTGTAAGAGTGGTAAAACAAAATCAAAGGGGGCGAAATGTAGTAATTGTAAGCAAAACCTTTCATACTGTTACGAGGATCATGTGATGGTACAGATCAATCAGCCCTAAGTGCAGGTAATCTTAGGGGCAGAGCTTTCTAGCTTTGGTCTCGGTACAAACATGTAACTTCATCTGGAGCTCTGTAAATAAAGTTTACGTTTCTCACAAGAAATCTGCCCGGTATTCTAAGCTTATTTACAAATAGCCAGCCCATCTTGTTATTTTTTGTTTAAAATTGTCAATATCACTTTCTGTGAAATCTTTTGGGAGCAATCTCTATTTGATTATGAATTACAGTTGAAGAAAAACAGCTCAGACTGAATTTTAAGACAATGTGAGAAGGGATAGATCAGGGATATCACAATGCA